>NC_092379.1:82811505-83436505 GCF_030028105.1 Mobula birostris | reverse complement strand
TAGAGGGCTATGTGTAACCCTAGGTAATTTCTATGGTAAGGGCATGTTCAGCACAGCTTTGTGGGCAAAGGACCTGTATTGTGCTGCAGGTTTTCTATCTTTCTATGATTTGAAGTTATTTTGATTATATAAAGAGTAAAATGGAGGTGAGAGTTGATACTGAACCATTGAAAAATGATGCTGGTGAGGTAGTAATAGTGTCAAGGAAACAACAGATGAACTTAATGGGTACTTAGCATCAATCTTCACTGTGAAAGACACGAGTACTGTGCTAGAGGTCCGGAGGTGTCAGGGAACAAGAGTGAGTGTCATTGCTATTACAAAGGAAAAAGTGTGAGGTAAACTCAAAGGTCTTCAGGTGGATAAGTCACCTGGACCAGATGGACTACATCCCAAAGTCCTAAGAGAGGTTGCAAAAGTGATAACGGATGCATTGGGCATGATCGTTCAAGAATCACTTGATTCTGGCATGGTCCCGGAGGACTGGAAGATTTCAAATGTCACTCCACTCATTAAGAAGGGAGAAAGGCAAAATAAAAGAAATTATATTTAGCTTAACCTCAACGTTTGGGAAATTTTTGGAGTCTACAAATATATTATTAAGGATGAGGTTTCGGGGTATTTAGCAACTAATGATGAAATAAGTCAAAGTCAGAATGGTTTCTAGGAAAGGAAATCTTGCCTGATCAACCTGTTAGAGTTCTTTGAGGAAGCTATAAGCAAGTGGATAAAGAAGAGGCAGTGGATGTCATTTACCTGGATTTTTAAAAGGTATTTATTTGATAAAGAGCCACACATGAGGCTGCTTAACATGATAAAATCCTATGGCATTGCACAAAATATACTGGGATGGTAGAGGAATTGCTGACAGCAGGAGGCAGCAAGTGGGAATAAAAGGGACTTTTTCTGGTTGGCTGCCAATGACCAATGGTATTCCTCAGTAATGGAACTGTTATTTTTCACATTGTTTGTCAAAGATTTGGATAATGGAATTGATGGCTTTGTGACAAAGTTTGTCGATGAAACATAGGTAGGTGGAAGATTGGTAGTGAGGAAGCAATGTGTTTGCAGCAGGACTTAGACGAATTGGAAGAATGGACAAAAAAGTGGCAGATGGAATACAGTGTTGGGAAATGTATGATAATGCAATTTGGCAAAAAGGAACAATAGTGTGGACTGTTGTCTAAATGTGGAGAAGTTTCAAACATCAGAGGTGCAGAGGGACTTAGCAGTCCTCATGCAAGACTCCCAGAAGGTTTGAGTCTGTAGTAAAGAAGGCAAATGAAATATTGGTATTTATTTCAAGGAAATGGAATATAAAAATCAAAGAAAAAATGCTAAGGCTTTATAAGGTACTGGACAGGCCGCACTTGGAGTATCCTTAACAGTTTTGGTCCTCTTATCTTAGAAAGCATGTGTTGTTATTGGAGAGAGTTCAGAGGGGTTCTCAAGGATGATTCCAGAAATGAAGGGGTTAACATATGAGGATGGTACCTCACCTGTCACTAAAGATGATTTAAATATTTCTGCTGGAGCCCCGGCAATTTCTGCACTTACTTCCTGCAGTGTCCGAGGAAACACCTTGTCAGGCCCTGGAGATTTTGTTTGGCAGCTTTGGGCCTGTATTTGCTGGAATTTAGAAGAATTGTCGGGTGGGAGGGGTTGGATCTCATTGAAACCTACCGAATGTTGAAAGGACTAGATAGGGTGGATGTGAAGAGGCTGTTTCCTATGGTGAGGGTATCCTGACTTAAAAGACAAAGCCTCAAAATTGAGGGGGAGGCCCTTTTCAACAAAGTTAAGGAGGAATTTTTAGCCAGAAAATAGTGAATTCTTGGAATGCCCTGCCACAGACTACGGTTAAACCTCATTGTTCCTGTTACTTACCTTGAAACAACCTTTTTTCCTACTGAAGAAGATTGCATTAATTTTTCCATCCTTGTCACTCCACCAGTGGTCTAGAAATTGTCTGTCAGGCTGGCATCAGGTTCCTCATGTTGAAGTTACGTAGTTCATTGTCAGGAGCTTCTAAATCCGGAAAAAAAAACACAGGAAGACTTAGCATGAAGGAGAATTTTTGTGCAAAGTAAGTTTTTGCATCCAAGAATCATCAAGCAGGCCATCAGTAGAAAGACGTTAGCAACTGATTACAAACTGTGGCAACTCAAACGCACTTGTCAGAATGTATTTCCACAGAATGAAGACATCTTCAGCTTTAGGTTACCTAATGGCATATTTCTTCAATTCTACAATGATTGGGTGCTTCTCTAGATTTTTCAGTTCACAAATTTTACAGGCAGCTGTATGGTGGGTTCAGAAGATCATATACTGACCTAGTCTTCTGCAATACCCATAAATCAGCTCCCAGGCAGGTGCATTGACAGGCATTCAACTTGGAATGCAGCATATCAAGAAGAATGAGCAAATATAAGTAAGGATGTTTTACTGAAAGAGGAAGAAAAAGGGAAGAAAGTTTTCAGAAAAACAAAGAAACAACTGACAATCCTATCTTATCTACATGTTGGCTTGAGAAAATTCACCAATTGCTAACCTTTATGTAAAGGATGATCCCATTACGTAATGTTGATATGTGTCTGTTTTGCTGTTGAATTACAGAAGACTGAATCAGGTCATTCGATGGAGCACTTAGAAACTTTGAAAAATTGGTACTAATTATTTCAATTTTTTGATGTTTAGTTTTCCTTAAAGTAAAGGCGGCAACAGTGAACTTTCTAATTCCCATCCTGATATATTTCCTCATGAGTCCTCTTTGTCTTTGCAGGAACTTCACTATCTGATGAAACAATTCATTAAAAGTATTCAAAGAAAGCAATCGAGGAATAACACAAGCTAATTCACAGTAGGGAAAAGGGTTGTTTCAAGGTAAGATGGGATAAGTAACAAGAACAGTGAGATAAGCTGTGAAATGTAATTCAGTATTGATTTTGTGAAGTTCTTGCTCAACCACAGAGTGTGAAATAGCTTACTAGGGATATAAACGGTATAATTTAGTGGACAGGTACTATAACTCCTGTAACAGTAGACCTGTAGGTTCTTCTGGGATAAAAATAAAACAATGATTTTCACTTAAGTAGTTTGCTCTTAAAGTAGGAAAAGAGAAAAAAAACAATAGCGTATTTAGGTCGTGCTTGCAGGACTTCATGTGATTGTAAATTCTTTTTGCCACTAAATCAGCTTTGATTTGCATTAGCAATTACACAATGGTGAAACACCAGCAGCCATTTTACCAGGAGGAAAAAGGAAAGTGGAGGGAAAGGAGGAAGAAAGGAGAATATGTTTTCCTTTAAATTTACCTATGAAAAATCTGCATTTGCCTCACGGCATGTGATACTATGCTTCATCAAATTATTCCAAAGCATTTAAAAAAGGAAACAAATTAGAGCTTCAGTGAAAACATTCAGGTGATCAGTATCGAGCTCACTCCCATTTTGTTTTAAAAACATAATAAATATTAATAGAGATAGCATTGTTCTAAACCTTATCTTTGCATTCCTCGATTAATCAATTTTAACATAGTGTTCTGTACCTGTTCACAAGAATATCAGGATCTCTATTGCAAGTGAATTTGTTAATCATGAATAAATTGAAAAAAAAGTGTCCCATTAAAGAAGTTTCCTTCCTGCACTACACTAGTGAAACAACAAACAATCCTCTGCCTAAATGCATGTCAGGAATCTCCTCAAGTGTAAGACATCAGATGTAATGAATAGTTTTGCATAAGGTTTGACAAGTATTTCCTTCCATTTCTTTCCTCCTTGCCTTAGGAAGTATATACAGTTTACACCTTTTGACCAATGGCCCACTGGTGTGCTGGTTCCATTTCTCACATGAAATTCTGGGTTCTACAGAGTCAGATTACAGAAATAGTGTCAAACCTTGTCAGATGTGATGAAGTTTTATGCTCTTGACTTTTACCCACTGGAGGCTATGCTTATAGCAGCTGATGGAAAGCAATTTTTAAACAATTTCCTAAAAGATGCATTTACGTTTATATTGTGCATCATAAGATGACTGAGAAATAAATAAGTTGACAAACTGTCTGGATTTCCAGTTTTCTTTTTTTGGGTTATTCTTTATTTGGCACTCATCTATCACTATTCTACTTTTGATAATACTTCATCAGTTTAATTCTTTTTATCACATTATACTCTTAGTAAGTGCATTCATATACATATTTGCAAAGAAAAACTATAAAGACATGCTAATATTCCAAAGCAATCACTTTAATGATTTCCACGTCCCATTCCCATTCTGATATGTCTATCCATGGCCTCCTCTACTGTCAAGATGAAGCCACACTCAGGTTGGAGGAACAACACCTCATATTCCGTCTGGGTAGCCTCCAACCTGATGGCATGACTATTGACTTCTCTAACTTCTGCTAAAGCCCCTCCTCCCCTTCACACCCCATCCCTTATTTATTTATTTAACATATATATTTCCCCCCTTTTTTTCCTCTCTCTCTTTTTACTCCCTCTGTCTCTCTCAGTACAACTCCTTGCCTACTCTCCAACCTCCAGGCTCCCCTCCCCCCTTCTGTCTCTCCCTAGGTTTCCCGTCCCATGATCTTTCCAGCTCTTAGATCCACCCCTCCCCTCCTGTCTTCTCCTATCATTTCAGAACTCCCCCTCCCCGAAGGCCCAAGATCCGTCTGCTCCATGACCGCTGGACTAAGTGTGTAAATGTAGGAGGGGACTATGTTGAAAATAAATGTGCTAGGTTTTCTAAAGTTGACTCCTTTTACCTTAGGCCACAAACTTATCAATCGCCCCTCGTCTGTTTAAAGCCATTCGTCATCATCATCAGGTGCCATGCCCAGATCGAGCTTTGACTGCCATGGCCCACACACACCTGTTTTGGGTCAAGTGGATCAATTCATTGGTATTCATTTCCAGTTCTCTGGCTGCCCTCTCCATTATCATTTGTCTTTGCCTTCCTCTTGCTTTCTTCCCTTCAATCTTTCCCATAGTTACCGTGCATTCTAACTCCTCTTTCCTAATCACATATCCAATGAAGTTACGTTGCCTTTTCATGATCTCATACATTATTTCTCTTTTAGTGTTTGCTCTGTTCATGACATCCTCATTAAATATTTGTTTCATCCATCATATTCTTTGCATCCTCCTCAAAAAGCACATCTCTGCTGCTACAATTCACTTCCTCATGTTACTAGATATTGTCCAACATTCTGAGCCATATAACATAACTGGATAAACGTAACAGGGATACTGTTGCCATTTCTGTTACCTAGGTGATGAGATTCCCAGTGATTCATCCAGTGTTATTTTCTTTTGGTGCTGAATTCATTTATTGCAACTATCCGACTTGCTAGGACCTTTCACGTTCAAAGTTCAAAGTACATTTATTATCAAGGTACATATACATTATACAAACTTGAGATTTGTCTTCTTACAAGCAGCCACAAAACAAAGAAAACCAAAAGAAAACATAAAATAAAGAAAATCATCAAACACCCAATATGCAGAGAGAAAAGAAATCGTGCAAACAATATAAGTAAGCAAATGGCATTCAGAACAAATTGGGCAGGCCACAGCCCATGCATCAGTTCAGCGCAGAGCCAATTAACATTGTGGAGCAGTGAGCAGAACCACACCAACCCTTGCCTCTTGTTTTTACACAATGTCTTTTTTAATCCATCTGCCCTGGTGTTTAAATTGTCCAAACAGCAGTTGTTCCTCGCACTTTCAGAGGACAGTTAAGAATCAAGGGCATTATTGTGAGCCTGGAGTTTTGTATAGGCCAGACCAGATAAGCTTGACAGATTTCCTACCCTGCTGGAAATGACTGAACCAGATGGATCTTCACAACAATTGGCTGTGGTTCTCATGGTCAACATTTGACTTTCTTAATCCTGCTGATGTGAATTCCTAAGATATAATGATAATACAGTATCTTTTGCACCAAAATAGTGCTGCATTCACTTGCTTGTTCAAAACCTATGGAAACCGTACCTAATCTCCAGCCCAAGTGGAAAACACTTAGTTCACCCTTCCTATGACATCTTTTACTAGTAGCTAGACAACTGGTAACATACATCTTCTCCTTCCCTCTGACCAAATTAACACTACAAATGCAGCAGGAGCTGGAGGAAAAACAAATGCAACCGAGACAATTTTTTTGTACTTCATATCAGAGCTTTATTCTCATCTAATAATGCATTAACCTATGATTTGATAATAATAATGGCATATAAGGTTAGGGAGGGTGGAAGTATCAATGAACCAATTTATATAATTATTCTCTTAGATATTCTATTTTTTTTCACTTGATGTGTAAAGCTTGGACAGTTTGCACAGTTGTAAGAGATCTTTTGATTTTATTGGTTTCTGGACAAACAGAATACATTCATCCGTGCTCGTTAGGCAATTATTTCACTCCAATTAAAAACAGCGCTAGAACTGAATATATAGATTCAGGCTTTCATGATAACAGTTGCATTTTCTAGACCTGTTTCATGCTAGACCATGTAATGCTGATGCATTAATAACATCAAACTGGGGGAAAATGTATTACAAAACTGTATACATCTCTGGTAAAAATATAACATTTTTATAGAATTAACTTTTTTATTTTCTTTTAAAAATGTATGTAGAGAAACAGTTCTCCTTTTCTGTGCTATAAATCACACCCAAAAGCATTTCATTGAAATTCTGCATCACAGTTCATTTCAGCTTTATTTTGGATCAAATTCCTTACCTTCGTATCAATGCCACTACACATAAATAATTTATGAGTTTTTCTTGAGGCTGTATAATTAATGTGTCACCTCCAGTTCAAATTATTTCCATGTCTTAACATCACGCTATAACATACAGTATCTTCAGTAGTGAAGAAATTGATATCTGAAGCCAATATTCTACTATATCTCAATATCTGACAAAACAAAAGCAGCATTCATAAAAGTTTGTTTTAAACTTAAGCCAGGATCAAACAAGGCTCTAGGGAGTTCATGGCAGCCAGCAAGAGGCTGAAGAATTAACTTTGGAGACTTAGAAGGGGACATTGGGAGGCCTTACTGAGTAGGAGTAAGGAAAACCCCAAAGCGTTCCACATGTACATGAAGATCAGGTGGTGGCCAGAGTGAGGGTAGGACCAATTAGGCATAGCAAGGGAAAAATGTGCCTGGAGTCGGAGCAGACAGGAGAGGTCCTTAATGAATATTTGATTTGGTGTTTACCAGTGTGAGGAACCTGGACATTTGTGAGGACAGCATAAAACCTTCCAATATGCTAGAACGTGTCAGGAAAGAAGATGTGTTGTAATTTTTGAGACAGTCCCAAGTACTGGACTGAATATGCCATATGCTACTACAGGAGGGAAGAGATTGCTGCCCATCTCACTGGCCATGGAGGGACAGGCAGAGTTGAGTATCCAGGACATGTAGTAATAAGCACACAAGCACAATGAAATAACTTACACCTAATTTACTATCATCAAATTGAAAACATGAGCAAATTACCCAAAATACTACATAGCAAATCACAAAGCATTCTGGGATCAAAGTTCTTAGTCACCACTTGATTATTTCTCTTATCAGGGCAACTCTGATTTATGACTGTCTTACAACGCCACTCCTTGGTCTCAGGCACCGATCGCTGTTTCTGGTCCTGGTTGAAATCTAAAGGAATTTTTTAAAAAAACAGTATTTGCACAAGCTTCGCAAGCAAGACCAACCATGAGACAGACAAACACTCTGGTCTAGTCCATTAGTACAGGCTGGTTTCATTCATTTAAGAACATATTGTAACGATTAACACAGTCTTCATAAATCAATTAGACATTTACTAAAGGGTCTCGGCCCAAAATGTCGACAGTTTATTTTTTTCTATAGATGCTGCCTGACCTGCTGAGTTCCTCCAGAAGTTTCTGTGTGTGGCTTGGATATTTTAATGATCACACCTCACTCATTAGTCCCTCAGTGTCTAGACACAACATTCCTAAGACTTACAAAGGGCGTTAATTTCTACATATAAGCAATACCCCAGAAGGAAAAAAAAGCATTGATACTACAGACATTACGAGACATTTAGGAACTAACAGGCCTCACATGCTACGAGGTCAAAAGGGTTAAATAGTCAATTAACCTGACAGACATTCATTCATTGCTTTACAAAATCCAATATGCTACAGTGGCAAATGTTATTCCTTTGTTCAAGGAAGGGAGCATAAATTTCTTTGAACAAAGGGAATTATAAACCAGTGAGCCTTACTTCAGGGGTGGGCAAATTGTTGGAGAGGATTCTAAGAGAAAAAATTTATGAGTACCTCAAGAAGCATCTTCTGATTATGGATAATTAGCATGGTATTGTTAGGGGCAGGTTATGCCTTACAAGACAGACTGATTTTTTTGAGGATGTGACAAAACATCATGATGAAGGTAGAGCAGTGGAAGTGGCAAATATAGATTTTAGTAAGGCATTTGATAACATTCCCCATGGTATTGTCAGTCATAAAGCAAGAAGCATAGGATCCAGGGAAACTTGGCTGTATGGAATCAGAACTGGCTTTCATACTGTGGAAAGCAGACTGTGGAGGTAGATGATGTGTGATCTGCCTGAGGTTAGTGACCAGTGGTGTTCTGCAGGGATCTGTTCTGGGATCCCTGCTCTTCGTATTTTAATAAATGACTTGGATGAGGAAGTAGAATGGTGGGTTAGTTAGTTTGCAGCTGATATGAAGTTTGCTGGAGTTGTGGATAGTATAGAGGGTTGCTGTAGGTTGCAATGGGACATTGCAGATTTGGTCTTAGAAGTGGAGATGGAATTTAACCTGGAAAAGTTTATAACAAATCAATTTGGAAAGTTGGGGTTAAATGTAGAATACATGGTTAATGTCAGGAATCTTAGCAGTGTATAGATTGTTCAAAGTTGCCACGTACATCGACAGAGTTGTTGAGAAGGTGGAAGGCATTTTGGTGTTCATTACTTGGGGAATTAGGTAAAGAGGTGCAGAGTACTATTGCAATTCTATATAACGCTGACTATATCACATTTGGGATATTAAGTTTATTTCTGGGTACCTTGTTATGGAACGAATGTAGAAACTTTAGAGAGGGTGCAGAGGAATTTACTAAGGCGTTGCATGATGAGGAAGAATGGTTGAGTGAGCTAGGGCTTTGCTTTTTGGAATGAAGGTGAGTGAGATTTGACTAGATAAAGGTGCACAAGATAATAAGCGGTATAGATCAAGTGGGCAGATAGAAACATTTTTTTGAAGTGTAGAAATACCTAATGTGAGGGAACATAATTTTAAGGTGGTTGGAAGAAAGTGTAGAAGGACTGTCAAAGACAAGTTTTTTACACAAACAGTGGTGGGGGGTGCGTAGAACTTCTGGGAGATATACTGGGTTATTTAAGAGATTCTTAGATAGGCATATGGATGACTGAAAAATAGAGGTTTATATAGGATGGATGGATTAGATTGATCTTAGAGTAGGTAAAGTGTTCGGCACAACATCATGGGCCAAAGGGCTTGAACTATGTTATAGTGTTCTTTGTTCTATGTTGTACATTATATTTCAGAGTCACAACCATCCCTTGTGGGAAATGATTAGGCTTCAGGTGAATCATCAAAAGGTCTCAGCCTTTTGCTGCCCTGAGATCCCTTTGACCACCTGCTGTTATCAAAGCTGTTTAAACTGATTTTCAGTATCTCTGATGTCAGAAAATCAGAGATTAGAAGACTTCTTATAAAGAAGACTACTGAGAAAAAAATGCAATATAACTCAGTTGAGAACTCTAAGGCCATGTGAAATAAAGGGAATGGAGTGATTTTACATTTGTTTTGTCAATCAGCTTTAGTGAACCTTTTTGAATTAATAAGTCACACAACATGAACCAGTTTTGATTGATGTAACAATGAGGGGCCTGATGCAAACTGTACCAAGCCTTTCAGATTGAGGCATCTTTGTTCTTCTGCTTGAAGCAGTACTAAATCTGGTGGTAGAACATGAGGTCGGATGTACCGTCACCTGATGTCCAGCTCATTGTGAGCTGTTGTGTTTAATGTACTGGCGCAGACAGACAGCATAATGGCCTCACAGTTTGTATAAACCGTTACAGTGCAAACGATCGGGTTCCAATTTCCACCACTCTCTGTTAGGAGCTTATGTGTCCTTCCTATGACTGTATGGGCTTCCTCTGGGTGCTCCAGTTCCCTTCCACTTTCCAAAGGTGTATGGATTAGGGTTAGTAAATTGTGGACATGCCACTGTTTGCTGGTGCTGAAAGCATGTCAACGCTAGCGAGCTTCCCCCAGCCCATCCCAGACTGTATTGATCATTGACACAAACAGTACAGTTCACTGGATATTTTGATGTGCCAATATACACGTGGCAGGAAATATAATCTTTAAAAAAGATTGAGACAAGCTGACCCATGAAGAGAAACTCTTCAATAGTTCCATGGGTCAATTAGATTCAGTTTATTTTCAACTATCTCACTGATAAATCAGACCTATGTAAGTCAAATCTTTTACACATTATCCATAACAAAATATTATTTTAATAGTTTGAAAATTTTCACTTCTGTGTAATCTTAGAAAGATCTCAACTATCCAGGAAGGATGTATTTGAACTTATCTTTTGCAAGTAATGATAAAATAGACAAAAATTGTTATTAAAAGTTTGAAGGTTTAACTTCCTTTGAAACGTGAACAGGTTTCAGAAAGAATTGAAAGAGAAACTTGCTCATATGAGATGAATCTTCACTTTGTACAGCCACATATCAATAAATCTGCAAAAAAAGTACACACATTGTGTACTGGTACTTCACGGGCTGGTATGGTGATTTAGTAAAAGAAAGTCATGCTAGTGTTTATAAGTTGTTGAAGAGAATGGGTGAAAATGAGGTAAAGCTGAAAAAGGCAATATGGAAAATGGCAAACACAGAGCAGCAGAAATGTTGAGGCATGAAGTGAAGTTTCAGAGAAAGGCAAGGCTGAGGAGAGTGGTGGAACATGGTCATCTGTCAGTCTGCAAATGGCCTGAAGCCAAAATGTACAACATGTCTTTAGAAATTACAGAAAAGGGACAGCAGATTATAAAATAGATATGTTATAGGTAAATGTTCGGTAACAATCCACCTATGATTTACACAAGATCATAAAGACCGAACAAATTAAACTGAGTTTAAGGGGGATATTGCCATTCTCAACACCTTCTGCAGTGTCTAGAATAGAATGGACATCCACACTATCTTAGAAAGTTGAAGTCTGAAGCTGATCTCCTGAACATTTGATAAAGGAAGTAGCTAATTGCTTCCTGGATCAACTTTGGTGCAAATCAAATTTGTGGAGAAGAATTACAAACCAAGCAACTAAGATCGCCTAATTACATCACTGTAAGCACCTTGGTCTTTGCATTCTTTTCCCCAATAGTTTTTTTCCCTAAAAGTTTTCTGTCTTCATGGGAGATGGCAAAATAGAAAAATAAATGTGCCACGACATTGAAGTATGAACAGTTATTTAACTTGTTAGTGTAAATGTGAATAGGAAAGAATATGGAACTGGTAGAATTAGGTATAGCTAAGGGGACAAACATAGGTTAACCATCCATGTCCAGCAAATCTAGAGAGTCTGTTCCCTGTGATTATGCCACAATTAGGATTTCCCTGAGAAGGTCAATCCTAATGTCCAACAAATACAAAGGTAGAGTTCAGAATAAGGACATGCTGAGACTGAAGAGTCAAAGTTCAAATTAAAAGGGGAAGTTTGCAGATAATTACCTATAACTGCTTACCAGAAACTTCTATAAATTAACATTGGACAAGCTATAGCTAGGTCCATAATAAATGCCTGCTAGACATGTGAGAAGAAAGCATGATAATAGCAATTGGGAACATGTAGAGTGATATAATAGGTGACAGATGATAAGGATTGTTTAAATAGAAACTGTTCTACATCATACCCAAACACTGTTACTGAGATGTTGCGTTCACTCTAAGAAAAGATTTCCAACATTGTAAGACAACTGATTTGGGTTTGTTCGTAATGGACATAAAGTGCTGCAGCTTTTGTTAAGCACATAAAATGATTTTCTCAGGTTTTATTCACAAAATCCTACACTGGTGACCCCAATGCTCTTCGACAACTTTAGAGTTACTTAACAAAATGTCAACCATTTCAGTCATTTTCAAGCTGCCAGGATTGTGACAGCAGCATGCTACTGAATGGTTTGCGTGGGCAGTTTGTGCTGCAGCAAGTCATTGTGATTAATGCCAACAAGTTTCATTGCAACCAGAATGGTGAGTCTACTAGATGTTCTACCTACAAGTGTTCAATATGTTACTCTGAAAACTCACCTATCCCACACTTTTGGACTGTCTGAGTCTGAGCGTGTCAAACAGTTGCTCTTCATCCCCAGCCTGGGTAACACTAGGCCTACAGAGCTAATAGACCATATGCTATCCATATGCTATCTCTCCTGGACAGCCACCATGTTTGCTTTATTTTTAAAGAACTCTTTCTGCAACAAATGCCTGATCACCTTTGCACAGCCCTTTCTGATACATCTGTGAATGACTATAGGGAGCTTGCTAAATGTCCAATAGTCTACACTCAGCCAGGCAGAGGTGCATTGTCAAGTCAGGTTTCTTTTTCTTCTTTGAACATGTGCAGCTTCCCCACTTGATAGAGATTGAATGTGTCTACCCGAAGGTTTTTTAACTAGATTCCACTCAATGACCAAACAACTTTTCCCTTTTTCTCGTTTTATTTTTTGCAAGTGTGGCAGTTTGATAGTTCCATTTGTTCCATCAACCATTAGCCATTAGACATTAGACACTAGTCATTAGTCACTAGATACTAGTCATTAGGTGAAAAACTGCCTACCTCTCTGGATTTTGTAGACAAATTCTAACCTGCACCTCTCTGCTCCCTAATAGACCATTATGTTTTCAAACCGGGCGACCCTTCCCGAAGGTTCCCGAGCTCTTCTTAAACCTCGCGCCATTTCCCAGAAACGCCTGCGCGCGATAATCCCTGTGACGTGAAGCTGGCGCGTACCCAAAACGCAGTGACAACAGTGCTCTTTTCCATGAAACAGTCTCTCAAGTTATTTAAAGTTCAGCATCTCACCGCAGATTCCAACGCTGATCCTGGACTACCTCTGTGATGCTGCCAGGTCATTCTGATGTTCCAGGCAGAAGCAACACTCAGGCAACAGGTTCCATCTGGACTATCAGTAGATTCTTGCTATTACTTTTAAATCTTTTTTGCCTCTAGGTCCCAATACTTTCTGAAACCTCTAGTTTGACTTGACACCTCCCACTTGATCTTCCCATGGAAACACTCGGGAGATCGCCAGCTTCAAAGACAGACTTGGTAGTCCCAGTTCGGTGTTCTTACGATGTATTGTTGACTTGACTTTCCATCTGTTCCTCAGCAGGTAGTAAGACAATCAGCCACCTGATGTCCCTGTGAAGGATGGTGGCTTGGATCCTGCCTTATTTCCAATCAGAGATTGGATACCTTGCTGTTACTTTCAGAGCTTTTGTCACAGGAACACTGTAGCTTGCGAAGATCCTGATGTTGACGTCCCTCACGATGCCTTTGCTGCCTGGATTAGTACTGACAACTCTGCCAAGCTCCTCTGAGTACATTTTGGTCGCTTAACCAGACGATGTCCCCAACAGTGACGTTTCTCTGTGCAGTATGCCACTTGCTCCTGACAAACAAATTAGGACCAGCGAGTTGGCTCCAGCACCTCCAGAACTTGGTCACCTCTGACTGCATTGCTCGGAGTCTTTTGTAGGAGTAGCTGGAAAAGTCAAAGGTTTTGAAACCCCGGCTTTGAGATGCTCGACTGAGTAGAAGAGTGTTGGGTGTGACATACTGAATACAGTCTTCCCGGCTCTGTACCCTGGCGTCGTCAATTGGATGCTCATTGGCAAGGTCGGCTGCTATGTGAAGAGTTGTCTGGAACTCGCTGTCTGAGCCCAGACTCCTAGCCAAGACTCTGGAGTGCTCTCTTTACAATGCGTACAGAGGCTTCTGCAGCACCATTCCTGTGTGGAGAACCAGGCGGATGGATTTTCCACATCCACTCTGTTCCATTTTTTGCCGCGGTCTCCTGCAGGGCTGCTTCGTTCTGGCCGTCCAAGACACAGCTCCTTCAAGACTGGTTTTGCTCCAATGAAATTGGTGCCTAGATCTGACCAGGTCTTTCTCGGATGTCCCCTGATTGCTGTGAACCTTTGATAGGCCATCAAGAATCCTTCGGTTGATAGGGTGTTCACCAACTCTGTGTGGATGGCTCTGCTGGCCATGCAGCAAAAGACCACTCCCCAGACTTTCAGTGTTACTCTTTTCTTGATGTCATCTTTTACTTGGTAGGGTCTGAAGAGGTCCACCTTTGTGAGCTGGAATGGTGCAGCAGGTTCAGTTCTTTCTGGCGACAAGTCACCCATTACTTGTTGACATTTCCTTGCTTTTGCCTTCCCGCAGAGCATGCAGCCATCGACAATTTTTTGGGCAATTTTCCTTCCCCTTATGACCCATGCCTTTCTTCTCATCTTGAACAAGGTTCCCGCCACTCTGTCATGACTCTCATTGTGGGCCTCCCCAGTTAACAGTATGGACACCCAGACATCATAGGGCAAGATGAAGACACCAACTTGATCTTCTTTGAAGATTTGCACTCAGCCACCGCAAACCAACAGCCCAGAGTCTTGGTTTTTGTAGACTACCAGCCTGTTTGTAATGGAGCTTGGGAAGGTTGCGCCCTCTTGTGCTGCTAGAAAAATGTCTCTTAGAACATCTTCTCGTTCCCTTACTGAGATGACTCCTGCCAAAGAAACTGCCTCCCACTTTAGACTGTCCACAGTTTGATTTTGTCCAATGAACTTTTTTGCTGCTCTCCAGATCCATGCAACTGTTTTGACTAGTCAAGTTAGAACACTGAACCGCTTGATGTCCACAAGGCTTCGGATGGCTGACGCTGCAGGCGGTCTCCGTTGTTCTGTTTTGACCTGGTACTGTTTTGTGCTGGTTCCTGTTTCTTTGCCTTGGCCCTTGCCAAAGCAGCAACAAATGCCTTCTTTTGTAACTTGTTAATGCTTTCCCTGGCAGTGGCTGCTAGTTCTTTGGCTGATTTCAGTGACCACTCATTCACTGGTAAACTCAAAAACTTTGGCCCATTTTGCCACTCTGAGTCTTCATCCAGGTCTTGAGGGCTGGCTCCTCTGGTGATTACATCAGCAATATTTTGCGGACCAGGAATCCACCGCCAGTCCTGGATCCCTGTGCTGTTTTGAATCTCTCCGATCCTATTTGCAAAGAATGTTTGATAGCCATAGCTTTCTCACTGTACTGCACCAAGGACTGTTTGGCTATAAACAAAATGGTACCACCTCCCAACTTGGATTCGGCTATGCAGCTGAAAGTACTTTCTCAGGTATGAGGCAAGCACTGCTCCACACACCTCTGCTTTGACAGCATCACCTTTGTGATCCAAGGGAGTTAATTTGGCTTAAGATTCTACCAGCCTGATGATTGAGCCCTGGTCCAAGTTCCACCTTAGGTACGTCACTGGCCCATAGGCGTGCTCGCTTCCATCAGAGAACATGGTTGCCCAGGATTCCTCAGTGAAGCATGGGAGCATCAGTGCCCTGGTGAACATTACCTTGCAAATTGAACGTACTCCTCGAAGAGCTTAATTGCATCCTCCCTGAGGCCATCTGAGAGTGCTATGTTCCATGTGTCTTTGACTGGACACCTTTCGCCCTTTGCCTCCTGGAACACCCTTTGTACCAGAATAGCTCCCTTCTGCTTAGCAGGAGTTACTAGGTCAACTGGATCATACAGCCCTGATACTTGGCTGAGCAGATTTCTTCGTGTCGGGGGTTTGGTGTCTGGTCTCTGATTTGCTCTTGTAGATGGTCTCGGCCAAGTCTCATTTTTTTCTTTCTCTGTGAGAAATTGATTGCAATCATGACATGGAGCTCGTCCTCTTCTACTATGTAGCCCAGGCCAAGTGCCTTGTTGTCATCATCGCACATTTGGTTTGGCAAGGCCATGGTTTCTGCCTTGGACTTCTCCAGCTTGTCATTGCACTCTTTCCTCCCACTTTGCCCAGAAAAGACCCAAAGCTTGAGCTCAAAACGTCCGGCCTTCAGGACCTGCTCCATATTTGCCGTGGTGGATTTCAGCTGGTCAAGGTTGTTGTGGGATGTGAGAATGTCATCAACGTAGCTGTCGTGTTGGAGCACCTGCCGCTCCTCTTTGAGGTGGGTGAAAGGAGGGAGGTTATCAGTTTCACGCATTGCTAGCTGTGCAATGCACCCTGCTGGTTTATCTCCGACGTTCGCTCTTGTGATTGCATATTTCCCCAGCTCCTCATCCTCGGAGTCTCGCCAGAGGAATCTATGCAGGTGCACTTCTCGGCCTTCCAACCAAACCGAATTGTACATCTTTTTTGTGTCACTAGAGCAGCTAATACTCCACTCCTGAATCTGAGTAGGACAGTGTGAATCTGATTGAGGACATATGGACCTTTCATTAGCAGGTTGTTCAAGCTCACGCCTATGAACTTTGGCTGCGGTTCCACACGAGTCTCACTGGGGTCGTGACAGAGTGCGAGTTCGGAGCAATAAGGTGACTCATGTACCAGACTGGCCGGTTCCAGTTGATGACCGTGTCTTTGGACAATTTCACTGCTGCCCTTCGTTCGACCATGTCAGGCACTTGAGCAGTGTAGGCAGCTTTCCACTCGGGTTCTTTGGCTAGTTACTTTTCCGTCCTTAGAAATGTAGCCTTGACTGCTCTTTTATTGTTTGGCAAGGAAACTGGATCTTCTGACCAAGGATATCTGGCGTGCCAATGTGGTTCCTTCATGTGGCAGTCACCTGTGACATAGGTGAGGCCCCTTTTTACAACATCAAGTTCCCTCTCTTCAGCAAGAGTTATTCCTTTGCCGCCCGGTTGGCAGTTTCCGCAGAAGCAACCCTCGCATTTTGGCTCGCATGCTGCGCCAATACTATCCCACTTCCACCACTCTAGGAATTTCCGGCTGGTGCTTGAAATACCTGACTCCTGGAGCTTGATGCCATCCTGTTTGTTTGGTGAAAGTTGCTCTGGGACTCTGCTGGTGAGCTCCTTGTACTGTACAGCAGCCGCTCTTATTGACCTTACAAAATGCGTCCTGGACATGTGGGCTGACACAGACAGCTCCTCAAAGAGATCAGGATGTGTTCCTCCGACTGCCTTCCCCAGCGGTCCGTCCCACAACACAAGGTCTCCAACAGCTCTGGTTTTCTGAGGCACTAGCTAACCTTCTCTATGGCTTATGAGTAAATTTATTTCTCTGGGTCTCACAAGTTCATCAAGCGGTATGTCTGGGAAGAATTTCTGCAGTTGCTTCGGTGTCACATATTTGTGGACATTTGCAATGCTGTCTAGTCCATAATAAACCAATTGATGTGATTTGAGAGTGCCCTTGGGAGTGTTTAATCTGATTTTTAGAAGGTACCACTTTGTCTCCACCTGAACCTTCATCCCCCCAACTCCATGGATGATGAGCGTGATCTCCTTACTTCTGAGGTTCAGTCTGCTTGCAGCCTTGTGGATTATATAATTGGTGTCTGAAGCCAAGTCAATTAACGTCCCGATATTTTGCCCAGCATTAGCTGTGACCTTGAGAAGCATCATAATCATTGGCAGCTCTTGAAATCCACTTTCCACCAGAAGGCCCGGTTTATCTTTGACAGTGCTGAAGGCTTTGGATGCAGTGTTTGAAAATACATAGCAACATTGTTCAGCAAATTCTGGTGAAAGTTTGCTGAAGTGCTCCTCTTGATCCTCTGTATATTTCTTTCTGCCTTTATCTTCCTCTGGACCAAATTTTCTCTTTTTCAGACCTGCGCTGCTTTTCTTCATTTCAACATTGGGGCACAGATAGTAATGATGCTCAGGAGTATGCTCATCCTTGCAGTCTTGGTTTTCACACAGACAGGCGGGTTTGCAGTATGTGCTGTCATCATGAACCTCGAGACACCTCTTGCATGCCCCCAACTTTCTTACTGCAGCCTTTTTCTCTGGTAGCTTTAGTGCTTGAAACTGTTTGCAAAAGTAAAGCTTCCTTTTGTGCTTTCCATCACCGCAGACTACACACCCTGCATGGTCGTCGCCTGACTTGGTAGACTTGGTTCTGGCATGTCTTGGCTCAGCCCTGGTTTCTCTTCTACTTGGCTCTTCATCCCTCAGTTGCTTGAGCTGCTCATATATACTTTCTTGCCCTTTGAGGAATTCCAAGAGACTGTCAAACCGATTATCTGGTGCCACAGCATTTCTCTTGTCAGCGACATAGACCAGCCATTTCTCTTTGAGAGTTTCTGGAAGTTTACTTTCATTTGATTTTGTCACCAGCAGATTTTTGATAGCACCCGTGTCTCCAAGGTCACTCAAGTCTTGAAGTGCCTTCTCCACAACTTGTATTAATTCCACTATTTTCCATAACTGATGATTTCTGACAGCTGGCATTTTCTGTAACTCTTCCATTATTTCAATAGCAATGCACATTTGATTTCCAGAGCGTTATTCTAGAACTCAGAAGATGTCATCTGCAGTGTAATAAGTAGAGAGGCGAAGGTCTCTTCTGATTTTGTCGTCAAGACTGTCCAGTAGTTGAACCTTTTTCACCTCTCTTGAACCAGTCGGCTCTCCCTGCCTCTGGAGTACTTCCCAGTCCTTTCTTCACCTGTGAAGATCACATTTGCTGCAAGTAAACCTGGGAAGGGCTGTCGGTTTCAATCCGATGGCTGTCGTGGGAAAATTGGAGGAAAAGCCCAACACTGTCGGTATTAGTCTTTCAGCATCCTCCTTTCTCCTTGCCTGTATGAAGTGGGCCTTCTTGGAAACCAACTTGTGGATGTGGAGTTCGAGCCCCTTTAGGTGACTCTGAAGGTCCTTCTGATCCCCTGGCGGGATCCATCCTTTCTACCGACCATGCACCTCCTTTGCTGTCTTTACCAGTCCTTGCAGGTTGTTAAGCATGAAGTCATTTGCCTCCTGGTTGCCATCGGGTTGTACAGCAGCGACGTTTTCACATGCATCCTCTGCTGCTTCTAGTGCTGTGAACAATTCAACATTTGCAAAGTTGGTCCAAAGAGTCTCCTGGATTAGGCTTCTGACCTCCTTCAGTTTCAACTCACACTCATTTGCCATCTTTGTCAGGTCGGTTTTCTGCTGTTCAGTTAACACAGCTAATTCCTCTGTGTTCTGCTCTGCCTTCAGTTCTGCAATGAGTCCGGCCTCCACATCATCACTGGCTTCCATGGCTTTCTCAGCTTCTATTGTGAGTTTATTGAAACTGACTCTGAGCTCCTCTTCAGATGTGTCTTCATAGGTCCTGGTAATACTGTTGACCAGATGAGAAAATAATCTTCTTGCCATAGTTCGCTCTACCTTGAGTTGCTCAACTGATTTCCCAATAGCTTGATCAGCCATGTTTGATTTCCTCTGCAGGCTGTTCACAGGTGAGAAGGTAAGTACAACTTTTTAATAATGCCTTGATGTTGTTTTATCTTAACTTGATTTTCTTCTTTTTTCAGGATTCCGGGTTATTGCTCCTTCTGTTCCAGGTCAAAGCTCTCAGATTTCTGTTTCCTGGTCCTCCAGTCTCCTGGTCAACCAGTTTTTCACTGTCAAGTTGGATTTCTTTTTCATCTTTGAACGTGTGCAGCTTCCCCACTTGAAAGAGATTGAATGCGTCTACCCGAAGGTTTTTTAACTAGATTTCACTCAATGACCAAACAACTTCTCCTTTTTCCTGTTTTTATTTTTTGCAAGTGTGGCAGTTTGATAGTTCCATTAGTTCCATCAACCATTAGCCATTAGACATTTGAGATTAGACATTAGACATTAGTCACTAGTCACTAGTCATAAATTATTAGTCATAAGACACTAGTCATAAGGTGAAAAAACTGGTTAGCTCTCCGGATTTTGTAGACAGATTCTAACCTGTACCTCTCTGCTCCCTAATAGACTGCTATGTTTTCAAACTGGGTGACCCTTCCTGAAGGTTCCAGAGCTCTTCTTAAACCTCACGCCATTTCCCAGACGTGCCTGCGCGCGATGATCCCTGTGACATGAAGCTAGTGCTAACCCAAAGTGCAGTGACAGCAGTGCTCTTTTCCATGAAACAGTCTCTAAAGTTATTTAAAGTTCAGCGTCTTACCGCAGATTCCAACACTGCTCCCGGACTGTCGCTGTGATGCTGTCGGATCCTCCCAATGTTCTGAGCAGAAGCTGCACTCAGACAGTGGGTTCCATCCAGTCTATCTGTGGATCCTTGCTATTACTTTTAAATTTTATTTTCTTTTGCCTCTAGGTTCCAATACTTTCTAGAAACTCAGTTTGACTTGACATGCATCGTTCCTCCTCCTTTCTCTATCACAGTAAGCCTTGTCAGGAGAGCCTTCAGCAGACACACACCCACTGCTCTGAACCAGGCAACACCAGGTCTACATTTTTATCATGGATGCATCGGTGCGAACACGAAGAAGTTGACCAACGTGCAGCTTTGACTGTGCCAGTGCATTGGCATGTTGGAGGTTTGTGAGCATCACGGGTTCCATCTGCCAGTGCCATCTGCTTTTCATTACAGGGCAACGCTTCCTAAGTGACGTGGGCACAGTTTCTATTATGATCAATATGTATTCTCCGTCACCCATTTCAGAGGTTGGTTGGCGTCCATCCGTCTCAAAAGACAATGGGTGATCATCCTCATTATCACAAGCCTGGGAGGAAGGTATCAAAATCCTGAGACGTCCAGTTGTCAAGATCTCTCTCTTGTCCGCACCAGTGTAGTACAAAGGAAAGCTTATGAAGGATGTTCAATGATGTCCAGCCGTCTTAGGGGCTCCACTTCTGATTTGCTGTCTGGGGTTACTTCCATAGCCTTCATCTCTCCCAAGGTTGCCCACAAGGCAGAGCGGCTATTTGTCCATAGCTGGGGATCTGGTTCATGTACACCAGGTCAGTGGATCAACATGCCTTACATACAGGGGCCAGACCTCCTCCCCGTTCTCTATAGTTCAGCCTGAGTCTGAAAGAAGTTCAGTTTCTGTGTGTTGCCAGCGAGGAAGCACTACATGAGACTTGCTGTTGGATAGGTAATATACTGGCAGGGAGAGACTTACACATCCAGATCTCCTTGTTGCAAGACTGCTTGCCAGCAGTGTGTAACACCCTGGTTAAGATTTTTACTGCTATGCTGTAAGTATTCCATTTTAGCAGTTCTGTAAGGGCAGTTTGTTCTGTATTCAGCCTGTTTGGGTTTGAGCAGAGGTAAGAGGATTTGTTGTTCAGCTTAGGAATGTGGTGTCAGCCACTCAGGGTGGTGAAGTTGGATGAAGGTTCCAGAGAACACTGCGCAGAGCGCTTTTTGTGAGGGACGCTGGTGTGTGTTATGGTCTTTGTTGTCGAGAGCTGGAAGAAAACAGGCAGGAAGATGGCTGAGGATGTCATCCCTGTTGCACATGGTACTTTGTGCAGATGAATGGCTTCAAAGAAGAAGGACCAATACTCCCATGGAAGAGTCCATCTTTTCGAGATGGATTCCGAGCAATATTCGGAAGGTGCAAAGTGTACATTAATGACCTCTGGAAGATTTGAGCACTGCCATGTACATGGGCCGTTTAAGTATAATGAGCCTTTTTTGTATTTTTCTTTCTTTCCTTTTATAACTGTTTGCTTAAATTAAATTTCTTAAATGCAACTCTTTGCAATTATATGCAGTTCCGGTCTGTTATTTCTTGCTGACTGGTGAGTGCCGGGGCAGGAAATCAATCAGCATTCACACAAGCCAAGTTCAGGTGGGTGAGGCATGCCAACCTCATGGATTTGGTGGGACCAAAGTCGTATGCACCCGAGACGTACAAAGCCCAAGAAAGTTGGGTTTCTCCCCACGGAGCCTAGCGGCTGTTAGCAAGCCGAGGCATCCTGTCAATACGGGTTTCATTGTGGGGGATTGAATTTGTTGAACACTGTGTGATTACCCTAAGAACTGATTAAGTGTTTTTTTTTGTTTATGTTTGTCAGGGAAAGTGATTAAGATACGTGGTTATGGACACCGCAGGGATTCAGCATTGGTGCGATTCAAAGAGATTGCTTTTATTTTGTGATGGGGTGGATATCCGCAGTACAAATGAATTGTTGATTAGGGTTTTAAGTACTGTTAGTGCATTAGGGAAATCTATGATCATGGAATGGAACTTTGATGAAAGGGAGGGGAAAGATGTGGTGTTAGTTCAGATGAGTGCTGACATAATGGGAATGGATCTGCCTGATACTATTGGAGTACCTGGAGAGTTGGGGCCATGGGATGTCCATGCTTTCTGAGAGGAGGGAGTGTAGGCGGGGGTGCCAAATTGGAAGTCGAATTTCCCATAGCTGAGTGTAGAGACTTTAAAGGAAAGTTGTTCTTGTTTCTGCGGAGTGAGGGGAAGGAGTTGTCTGATGTGATAGGTCCAATGAGTCTTCCAGCTGCTGATTTAAATTCTGAGCTCATTTTGGTTGGTACATCACTGGTTGATAAATGCAGAAGTATACCTGCAGAGAGCTGACTGTAGGCTGACTGCGCTGTCCGGAGTCAAGCCCACTACCGATGGGAAAGAAGGATATGCGGCTTGGGCTGAGCAGACATCTCAGTAACTGGATAACTGGCAGTGCTCAGATAATATCAGAAAACTGAGACTGGTAGAGAGCTTAAACAGGTTGGTGGCTGACATTGTGAGGTTCCTCAAGGCAGAAAATCCATTAGCCACGTCAGCTAATTATCTGCCAGCTCTGGAAGATGCTTTTGGCTCTGCTGGAAGAGCAGCTGATCTTAGGATAAAGTTTACACATTCCAGCAGGAAAGAGAGAAATTATCTGCTTACATGTTCAGGTTGGAAAAGCTGGTGCACAGCTTGTGCTACAAAGGGGCATTCAACTGTATGATAGAAATTGTTTGAGGATGGAGCAAGTTGTGAAGGGTACATTGTCACATGACATGATAGCTTTACATATTCGAGTGACCTACAAGATATGCCCTCCCTCATTTTTTACCGAGTTACTCAGAGAAGTTAAAAAGGAGGAAAGCACGATGGGAGATGGCTGAGGATGCTATCCCTGTTAAACAAGGTGCTTTCTGCAGATGAATAGCTTCAAAAAGGAAGGACAAATGCTCCTGTGGGAGAGCCCGTTTGTTCAAGATGGGTTTTGAGCGACATTTGGAAGGTGGAATGTTTTCTTTAATAATTCTATGGTTAAATTAATATTCATAAATACACTTCCTTTAAAAATATACACAGCACACCGTCTGTTATTTCTTGCTGATGAGAGATTGCAGGGGGGCAGTAACTCACACAGCATTCACATGAACTGGTGTCTTGGTAGGCAGGACATCCCAACCTCCAGATTTGGCATGACCAAAGTCATATATACCCAAGACGTACAAAGGTGGGCTTCTTGCCATGGAATCCAGTTGCTATTAGTGAGGGGTTAACAAGCTGCATTTCCAGAGACAGCCCATAAGAAAGAGGTTTCAGGTGGAAGCAGAAATTGAGAACAACAAGCAGTACCCACTACACTATCACAGTAGATATGTCACAACAACCATTTGACACCAGTTCATCGCCATAGAACATCATATATGGAGGCATCTACTTTTAATAGGAAAGATTAAAAAAAAGAATAATCTTCTAAAGAATGAGAAATTGAATAACATTCCAATTAGATGTGCTTTGGTCTCCACATCAATGAATCACAGGGAGTTAACATAACATTACAGCGAGCAAGTACGAAAGCAAGAACGCCAACACTGGTTCAATCAGGTGTGCAGAGGGGCGTGCTGGAAACTCCACCAGGCATACACAAAAATGATTAGAATCAGTCTGATGAAGCTGTAACAATGGAATCTTCTTTCTCTTCTTCTTAGGAAGTCTATGAGGATCAAGTTTGATCTGTTTCCACCTGTGTTTTGTGAGTGCTGAGATGATTGGTGAGGCTGTTGTGGAAATCGTAGACTCTCTGAGGAGCTGTGTGATGGGTTGGGGATGGATAGTTTGTGAGGAGAAATGCTGCTTCTGCCATTTGCACAAGGCTCCAGTGTACTGCGGCTCTGTGGACTCAAGGTTCTCAAAGCCATTCCAAACTTTCCTTCTCCTTTAGTAGTCATTGTCACATTGGCGGAGGCTTTGGGAGGAAGGGTGGACCCAAATGCAAGACACATTTTGTGAGGTTACTTAGGTTTAGTT
Organism: Mobula birostris; assembly: GCF_030028105.1. NCBI lineage: Eukaryota > Metazoa > Chordata > Chondrichthyes > Myliobatiformes > Myliobatidae > Mobula > Mobula birostris. The sequence goes on along the minus strand of NC_092379.1, from coordinate 83,412,230 downwards.
TACTGTACAATACCAGGAGAGCAAGACAGAAGCAGGAATAGCGAACAGGGTAAGGACTCAGGACTACGACTAGGCTGGGACCAAGGGTCTGGGCTTGGACTTGGATTCGGCTCCCAGAACTAGAGGAGATGTGAAGAGGCTAGGGTATGGACTTTGAGCCCGCGACTGGGCAAGGACCCAATACCTGGGTCTTGCCTTGGGCTCGGACCCCAGAACCAGGCATGGACATGACATGGGCTAGGGAGAGGAGGAACATGGAAAACAGAGTCTCAGTCTCGGGAGAGCAGGTACATGGAACCTTGGACACATACACAGAACAGAGAGCCGGGACCCCTCCTTGGGTACAGGACATAGGGCCGGAACTCATGACCCTAGGGCAACGGCAAGACGGCCTGACTTACCCCACGGAGGCGAGGACAAGACAAGACAAGACGAACACGAATGGACACCAGACAGTACCTATCTAGCTCCGGTGATGGAACTAGACCGAAGTGCAGGCGGGGGCTGCAGATGAGGGCTAGAGGCGAGAGGGGCAGAAAAGGATTTCAGACAAGGGGGTAGGACAAGAATCACAGACCGCCAGGGCCAGGGCATGATTCTGAATTGGGAAGCCACCAGGGCCAGGACTTGACATGGTACTTGAATGCCGCCAGGGCCAGGACTTGACATGTACTTGAACGCTGCCAGGGCCAGGACTTGATCTGGTACTTGAATGCCGCCCAGAGCCAGGACTTGACTTGGAACCTCTGGGTAGTGACGAGCTGTCGACTTGGCCCGGGAACAGAAGGCAGCGGTTCTTGATTCCCTCCGGCAGGTTAATTGACAGACCCATCTTGAAGAGGAAACTTTGTAGGCTCGCTTTGGCGAGGTAACTGGACTGGGTTGCTCCGGCGAGGAAGGGCGAATTACCGGCACTCACTTAGACAGAGACTAGGCTTGCTCCGGCCAGATGACATTGGCACGTCATGACTTTGCAGACGCTCCCGTGCCGAACAGCTGAAAGCCGGAGACTATAAACTACCGGTTCAGCTGAGCGTTAATTGCCTCTAATCACCAGTGCCGAGGGACACGGGAAAACAGGGAATCAATGGTCCGGATCGTAACATAAACGTGGTAAATTTAAAGGGACCTCGATCCGGACCATGACAGTCATAACTCTGAGATTCCCTGGAGACAGTGAGAATGTTGGATTTTGTCAATACGTTTGCCTATCTTTAGAGGGAAGTATGAGCATTTTTCAGAAATACTGCTGATGGTATTTTTCAGTGGCCTTATGATGCGTGCCGCAGATAATCTAAATCTCAGCAATATGTATAGTGGCATGGATCACTGCTGCCTGCTAGATCATTAATTTTATGCAAAGACTTGAAACAATTACAGTACCGTGGCTAGGGTGCCTAAGACTTGTCTGGTATCAAATGACCTTGCCTGGTGTCTCAGGGCTGGGTCACCCTGTGTCACCCCTTGTCCCTGGCATCCCTTCTCTGCCACCTGTTCCACAACTCTCCCGTGGTGTTCCCCACTTACCATTCCCAAATTCCTTTGCTCCCACTAGACTTACAAAAACACTCTTCACTCCACATTGACAAAAACAGTAGTATTGTGCAATAGTCAGGCATATATGGATAAATTGGATAAAAGATGTGTTGTTGCATTTCATCATCAATGTCTGCCTTCTGTGGAAGATGTCTCCTGAGATATGAGAAGCAGTCCAAATTCTGCATTCGCTGACCATGAACCTTTCTTATTGGAAGTTGTTGTGTTACAGTAGAGGAATTTTGCCTTGCAGACATTGGGAATAATGCTGATTTTTGCCTAGGCTTCAGTGAAAGCTTCATTGATGGCCTGGAGCTAATATTTGGAGCAAGCAGAGACAAAAGGTTTATCTGCATATGGCCAGTGAACCGTGCATTCCTGCAGAAAATTGTCATGGCTTGATTGGTATATGATTGTTAATGATCTGCCTCATTTCCATCTGCCTTTTCTCACTTGATTGATTTCTCCAGCCTCTTTGCTGACGTTTTATAAATTACAAGACACAAGCTTTATTTTCAACTGTTAGCTGGAAATAAAAAGTTGTGTAACTACCTCAACTTATTTCAAATTTCAAAGTAGATTTTATTATCAAAGTACATACGTGTCACCATATGCAGCCCTGAGATTCATTTTCTTGTGGGCATACTCAGTAAGTCTATAGAATAATAACCATAACAGAATCAATTAAAGACTACCCAACTACAGTGTACAAACAGAGTGCAGGACACAACAATCTGTGTAATTAAAAAAGAAGAAATAATAATAATAATAATAATAATAATGAATAAATAAATAATAAACATTGAACACATGAGATGAGGAGCGCTTCAAAGTTAATCAATAGGTTGTGGGAATATTTCAATGATAAGGCAAGTGAAGTTGAATGAAGTTATCTCCTTTGTTTCAAGAGCCTGATGGTTGAGGGGTAATAACTGTTCCTGAACCTGGTGGTGCAAGTCCTGAGGATCGTGTACCTTCTTCCTGATGGCAACAGCAAAATGAAAGCAAGTCTTGGGCGGTGGGGTCCCTGATGATGGAAGCAGCTTTCCTGTGACAATATTTCATGTAAATACGCTCAGTGGTTGGGTGGGGTTTACCCATGATGGACTGGGCTGTATCCAATATTTTTTGTAGGATTTTCCATTCAAGAGCATTGGTGTTTCCATATCTCACTCTGATGCAGCCAGTCAATATACTCTCCACTAGATACCTACAGAAGTTTGTCAAAGTTTTAGCTGTCATGTCAAATGTCCGCAAACTCTGAAGGAAGTGGAGGTGCTGCAATGTGTTTTTTATAGTTGCACTTAGGAAAGTTCCTCCAAGATAATAATAACTTCGAAATTTAAAGTTGCTGACCCTCTCCACCTCCCATCCTCTGATGAGAACTGGCTCATGGACCTCTGGTTTCCTTCTTCAGAAGTCTATAATCTGCTTCTTGGTCTTGCTGACATTGAGTAAGAGGTTGTCATGTTTCTTAAAAAAAACATTTGCCGGTTATGGACTTAAATATTCTCTTCGAGAAAAAAACACCATAAGTCTTTCACTTATATTGTGGAAACATCATTCTTTTCTAATTTTCTGCTGCCCCTATGCACTTCATATTTTGCCCCCTTTTTGTCCTCATTTGAAGCAGAGTAAAACTCGATTGAATTTGTCCATCCTTTTTGTGCATAATATATCATCTGAAACAAAAGCCAGAAAAGTGGTAACCCATGATCTAGCTTGGGAATTAGGCATGGTATTATGAGTTTCCCTATTGCTACCTGCTGCACTGACTACATGTTATGATGGCGTTAGCGCCAGGAATAAGTTTAAGAATAATCTAGTTGAAGAATTTTGTAAAGCGGTATTTGAAGGACAGATTGCTCCTGCTGTCTCTAATTGCCAAATATAGAAATTGTTCTTTTCCAGTACAATTGTCCAACTGCTCTTGTCTTGCTCATTTTCATGCATGCATGGTTTTCACCTCTGTGAAACGCTTTATCTGTTGTTCAAAACAGATGTCATACTCATTAACTCAGTCTATTTCACATTCCCAACCATTGTAACTTCTTTATTAAAAGGTGATCTTGCTGGAGGCAAACAATTATAGATGAACCAATGAATTTTATAACATTATCAGATCAGGCTTAGAAAGTCTGAAAAAGCATGCATTGAAATGGAAATGCAGAGGTAGTTTGCTACCTGAATGGCACCTGTTTATTTTGTGATTATATCACCACTTTGGTTTGCATTCATTGCCCTAGTGTAAAGAAAACTTGAAAAAAATACACTGGATGCAAGAAGTTAATAAATTATTATGTATTTTAGTGTAATGAAAATAACTTGCGTAAATATAGTATATTTTGCCAAATCACTGCATTATCTATTTTAGCTGCTTCACACAAAATGGTGAACAAAGCTTTGGGAGAATTTTCTCACTCAATTTTGAAATAATGCTTCCAGCTGAGAAATCAAATAAGGCATTGTTTTTACATCTTAAGTATCAGAAAATTCCCTCAAGAACACTTATTTTTAGTGCAGCTCACAGTATTCAACATTGCTTTGGCAGAGGTGCAGCTGTTTCTTGAGCACACTGGGGAAATATAGATGCAGGAAATGCCAGTTTTCTGGCAATACAGATTAGATTCCTGCATTATTTCAAAGTTTAAAGTTCAAAGTAATTATCAAAGTATGCAGTCAATATGTCATCATATCCTATCATGAGATTCATTTTCTTGCAGACATTCACAGTAGGACAAAGAAATAGAATGAAATCAATGGAAAAACTACACATAAAGAATGACAAGCAACCAGTATGCAAAAGACTATTTAATCAGACTGACAATTCATCAAACTCAGTATGTCAAGCATGCACCTGGAGATTGTTGCTTATTACCAGGTGAATCCATGCATTATTTAAAGGGATCTTCAGAATGCATATTGATTATCGTTGTTTTGAATAAATGCCGGTTGCTCAGAAGTATGTTAGAAGGTATTAGTAGTTTTTGAATCCTTCAAGGAGGACTGCAGACATGGTGTGATTTAGATTGTCACCGTGCACTGTGTCATCAATGGCCCCATCTGAATGATTTGCCATAGAGTTGCAAGTTATCTGCAATTTGTGGAGATGGAGGAATATGTTTTATCTGAAAAATGGTTCTAAGTCACGACCTTCGTGGTGAGGATTCAAGCAGTTCATGGCCAGTAACATACCTTTACTGTCCAGATGACCTACAAGTACTAACTGTGTACTTGTCTGAGCTGGTGGCTGCTAGTGGGAGATCGGGTGCCATTTTATCTCTTCTATTCCTCATTCTGTATGCAACTGTTCACAGTTCCCTGAAGAAATGCACACTAATACCTCAGAAGAGTTTGGGTGATGAAGTAGAGTAAAAAGTGAGAAGGAGGATGAGAGCAAGCTTTAACTCTGAGGTGTCAGGCACTCTCAAGACTGAGCCTCATAGTTTAACAATGAACCAGAAGAGAATAGGTCAAATGGGTGGTCACTGCTAAATTGTCAATTGGATCATAACACTAATTTTGTACATTACACATAGTCTTCAAGCTTAGTCTCCACAGTTACATATTAGGAAAGTTTTTTTACTTATTCTGAGTTTATATGTCATGTTACTGTGATTCTTGTTTCTTTACTTACTGTATAAAATGGAAAATAATATTAATTGGAACTGATAAAACAGGTGTCTGTTTGTATCATTGGATAGATGGCAGGGGAGGCATTCACAGCACAACCATTTGTCATATAAACCTCTCCAGGCTTTTGTTCATGACTCAAATGCTACGGAGGATGCATAGTCGCTGAAGCTACATAAAGGTGATTATTCAGATCAAATGTTTACCTATAGATTAATTACACAATTGTCTTCTCATCAATTAAAAACTCCAATTCCTGTCTGAGTAAAACTCCAAAGGCTTATACATTGTAACAAATTGAAAATATGCTAATCAAGTGAATTAAATATAATTCAATATACGTAAAGAAATTAAGCTCACTGTTTCATACACTTACTTCTGGAAAGCAAGCTCAGAAAACCTAACAGATAATGAACATGCTAAAGAAGCAATGCATTATCAAAGCGGGCAAATACAAGTTCATTTTCATGTAACATTCAAAGTCATTTTGAAATGGAATTTTCATCTGCAATTACATCTGTAAATATCTCAGAAAGACAAAATATGCATACACTCCTTTAAGATATATTATCTGAAAAGGTGCAAGTTTTTGTTCTCCTATTAGATTGAATTACTACAGACTTAAGAGAATGAAGCATCTTTAATTCGATCCGTACCATTTTCACAAATAAATATGTTAAGTTTACCTTAAATGCCATGTGTTGTTTGATCAGTTGCATATCATTTGTATTATATTATGACACTTCCACAGTCCCAAGACCCATTTATCCTTCCTAGCACAACATTCTTGCTGCCCATATCCCAGTGTAGGTAACTGGAAACAAAATGAGAAAGAAATCTGGAATTGTTACCCTTAGCAGCTTGCAAACATTAGAGTAATCAGATCAGACAAATCGGAGATTTGTTCTTGACTCAGAATGCTACCTGGGAATAGTTGAACAGACTCTAGGGATGGATTGGCTAGTTCTATGCTTTCCTCAAAATGTTAGCTGTAGCTCAGTGTGCGGCGTTTTTGTCTCCGAACCAAATAGCTGTTTGTAAAGGTAATACTGCAGGAGATATTACCGTCAACATCTAAGCTAACAAATTAGTAGAATGTATAGATGATGAGATGGAGGTACCGTCATTCAGATCAGATGACTCTCCATTTACTCCTCCAGAATGATCTAGAAGTAATGTTGAAGAAGATTGAGAATTCTCTACTGTCATAATCAATGTTAATAAAATAACTTATAGTCATCATCTAATTGAGAAAATCATCAAGTTACCTTTTAGATATCCTCCTTGGCAATAGTTTCCAACATTTCAGAAGTATTTAATACAATGAGGAGCTGAATGTTATTAGAGAAATATATTTTCTGTACTTCATGTGTGGACACCACAGAGATAACATGTGCAGACACAGCAATCACTGAATAAGATGGGTGAATGGGACGGGGTGCCAAAAATTTGAATTACTCACTCTAAATGTAATAGTCCCTAATACACTCGTTGGAAATTCAGGTCTCTTGAATTCTAGTGTTGTTTTCCTGAGGCTGTGCAGTCTGCATTGATTGTTAGGATGCCTTGAAATAACCTTCCCTGCTGCTTAATGCCAAGCTACTCCTGAGAGCATGTCAAAGAAATCTAAGTTAAGAGCATATTATTGCATAAAGGAGAGGAATAGTTTAAGAGCAGAATGTGCACATCATAGAATTGGTTCTTCCCCCTTCCGGGATGATCTTTCTTGATGTTTTGACAATTATTCAGGTTTCAGTATTTGATTTTTATTTCTTATAGTTTGACCTGTTCACATTTTAGGGTAACGTTTCAGATGCACTTCAATTTCAGGCATGCTGATTATCCACGGGACTTGAAAGAGATGACTCAATGTGGAGTCAGTTGATCGGCTATTGTTCCTCTATGTCATAAAAAGCATAGACTGATTCCATCCTGATTATTTTGAATAATAAGTGAATCGGGAAACACTGGATAATGATTGGAAAAGCAATAGCTTAAATATTCTCTGCCCATAAGTTATACTCAGAAATTCTCATTTAAAGGACCCCTCTAAGTAACTTTTGTCTCCGAGTGTTCCTGCACATTCCTGTGTGGTATTTTGTTGATGATATAATGTTCTCATGTTTGAAAGGCACTTTCCACTCTGTTGCTCACAGTACATCAAGTAACAGCGTATGACACTTCTCATTTGATTTTCCCTAGCCTGTATCTTACGGTAAGTGCACATTTTAATGAAGAATATTGAGGACAATTTTACTATAAACATGAATTGTACTATTGTTAACTATTATCTCATTTCATTTTCTCAGACCATTTTGCTTATCACATGTGAATGCATTACTGCATTGTTCAACAATTAAATCTTTTATTCAACATGAAAAATAAGAAATAGGTGCATTAACAAGTTGAACTATCAAATATATTTACATTATTATAATGTTCTACAATGGCAAACAATTCAACGCGAGGAACAGAATAACTTTTCATTAAACTAAGTGTGTTCAGGTTTTAATGTCCCTGTTACAGAAGCCTGGCTGACCATTTTACTTATGATCTATGGATAGTGAGACCTCATGAGCTTCTGAGTTGCTTTAATGAGAAAGAGCTATTTACAGAGGGCATGAGAGGAACTGGGTTAGATCAAAGTTTGAGATGGTATCTGAGGGAATGAGAGAAATGTGAGGTATGAGTGGGAGGAGGCGGATGATTAGATTGGTAAGGAGGATAGGTTTGGAGAAGTTAGATAGTGAATGTAATCAACAAGCTGTATTAGGGGAGATTACAAGCAAAGCAGAGCGAGGGAATAAGAGGTAAAGATGTGACGGTGAGAGAGAGGTGTGAGATGAGAAAGGAATGTAGAAAGCATACAGACAAGAGCATATATTGTTGTGCCGGTGGCCATGGATAGGATATGCTGGCAGTATAATTAGTATTTCTCTGTGGGAGTATACATGTGTGTGTATTGGGGATTAGTTACATGTGGGCACATAGCTGTATGTGTATACATAAATCAAAGCAGGCATTCTAGCTTCCAAGTTCAAGTCAAATTCAAGTTTAATTATCTTTCTACTAACATGAAAAGAGCCAAACAAAACAGTGTTCCACCAAGCCAAAGGTGAAAACTTATTACAAACAGCGCACAGCGCACTGCACATTGTACGGTTATGGTAACAGAAAGCACACAGTTACAAAAAATAACAATACAGCCCTGAATGGCATGACCTGAACAGTGATAGTGCACGGGACGTTGTCCTGGTCCAGTTTGTTCTTCCACTGAACAAACACCAGAGGGCAGCACTGATGAGACAGGCCAGCCCCCAACCCAGCACATATTCTAGAGTATTTGCATATCCCTCTGTTCTCTTCAACACCCCCTGGGTATCTCTTCTCCTGGGTGGCAGCAGCAGTTGGCCCTATAGCCTGAGGGTATAGTCCTCAGTACAACTGAGATAACGCAGCTCCCCTGCTGTCAGTTTTGCCAATGAACTAGTGAACCAGACTTGCGGTATTCTACATGACCAATCTCCAACAAGGTTTTGCTATCACAAGAAAAATGTCCAGGACTATCAGTTTGTTGGACTTCACACAGCCTCGATACAACAACAACACACAATAGAACACAACAACAGGGTATGATAAAGTCCAGCTCCATCGCTATCAGGCAACCTACAGTGCATGACGTTCTTGAGAAAAAACAGTGTCTTGTGATAGTAAAAAAAGACAAGCGACAAACAGTTGTGCCTTAGGTTGGACTCAGAGTGGACGTTGCGTCCGAGTGCGCTGACATCACACCAGAAATCACCTTGGTCATCCTTTACACAGGTTACCTTGGTACATTGGTTATCAGCCACCTTGGTCTTTATTTACATAGAGAGTGGTGGGTGTGTAGAACATCCTGTGAAGGATGGTGGTAGTCGCAAATACATTTGGATCATTTAAAAAAAACTCTTTGATAGGCACATGGATGAGAGGAAAATAAGGGGCTATGAGGGAAGGAAGAGTTAGGTCTTAAAGTAGATTAAAAGGCTGACACAAAGACGTGGACCAAAGGGATTGTACTGTGCTGTAATATTCTGTGGCCTGTTTTCTATCTTCCTTATCTTTGAACTAAGACTTGATCTGTCAAGTCTGATTGGTAGTTTCTGTGCAACATTACAGATAGGCATCTCTCACTCTTCTCTCTTGTGGAACTAATAATCATCAACCCTGGAGGCTACCTAAGAAAATTTCTGACATTTAAATCAAAGAACACATCATAGTGAATAATCTGAAATATTATGATCCTTCCAGCTGGGATTTACCAAACAAATACATCTGTAATCATTTAATTTATTTATTGATGATGGAGGAAAGTGGAGCATAAGCTGTTAAATCATGCAATAATTTGACTGGATAGTGGTTTTACTTTACAAGCGATAGGTGCAGGTAAATGTAATATAAAGTAGCTTGGGCTGTACTCATAGTAATTCAGACCTCACTACATGAAATGTCCTCTGTTTGCAGCAGTGAGCTCCAGTGAAACTTTTCTGAAAATTGACCATCTATGAGATTTCAAAGGGACTTCTTCAGATGGAGTTTAGTGAAGGTTGTGAAGTGTAGTGGAATGAAATAAAGTATACCTTGATTTTTGGTTCTGAAGAACTGATGTAGTTGTAAATGATATTCTTCACAGAAATATACAGAAATAAAACAGATTGGAAATCACAACCATAAACAAAAGAGATTATGCAGATGTTGTAAATCTAGTGGCATAAATAAAATGTTGGAGGAACTCAGCAGGTCAGGCAGTATCTTTGGAGAAGAATAAACAGTCAACAGTCATTTTGGGAACAACATCAATTGTGTTTATCCTTTCCATAGATAATGCCTGATTTGCTGAGTCCCTCCAGGACTTTGTATGTGTTACATTGGAAATCACATTGCTTTAACACTTTCATGAAATAAAAGGGTCCATTACAAAGTGGGCAGTCTAGTTTAGACTTTTAGAAGTTAATTTTATTAATTATCTCCACTTTATTTAATAGGAGACAAAATCATGAAAAAGCAATCTTCAAATTAATTTCCATTGTATCTAGGTCAATATTGTTTTTCAGCAAAAGGATCATAAATTCTTCAGTGACTAACTCCTCAATACCCTATGAAAACAACAGCCATTTCTCAGATGATTTGAATTGGTATCTATGTGACTTCATTAGAAAATAAATGCTTCTTCCAGCTTCATTTATTAATTCTCCAGATACTTCTCTTCTAATCTGTTTCCAAAGCCACACAGAGAATGAATGATAATCATGCTATGAAAAGAGCTGTCACTAATTTTAGTAACATTAATATTTTCTTCAAAGAAAAGATTTACTTGCTTACATTAAAAATATGACATATTACATACAATACCATATTTTCATTAACGCCCTCCAAAAACATGCAAACTCAAGATTTTTTTGAATCTTGAAGTTTGATTACTAGGATGGTGTAGGAGAGTAGATAAGATTTAGTCATAGTCATAGTCATACTTTATTGATCCCGAGGGAAATTGGTTTTTGTTACAGTTGCCCATAAATAATTAAATAGTAATAAAACCATAAATAATTAAATAGTAATATGTAAATTATGCCAGGAAATAAGTCCAGGACCAGCGTATTGGCTCAGGGTGTCTGACCCTCCAAGGAGGGAGTTGTAATGTTTGATGGCCACAGGCAGGAATGTCTTCCTGTGACGCTCAGTGTTGCATCTCGGTGGATTGAGTCTCTGGCTGAATGTACTCCTGTGCCCAATCAGTCCATTATGTAGTGGGTGGGAGACATTGTCCAAGATAGCATGCAACTTGGACAGCATCCTCTTTTCGAACACCACCATCAGAGAGTCCAGTTCCATCCCCACAACATCACTGGCCTTACGAATGAGTTTGTTGATTCTGTTGGTGTCTGCTACCCTCAGCCTGCTGCCCCAGCACACAACAGCAAACGTGATAGCACTGGCCACCACAGACTCGTAGAACGTCCCCAGCCTCGTCCAACAGATGTTAAAGATTTACAGTTTCCTATTAATCCTTTAGTCTAACTCTACGCCATTGGAAGACTTGTTGAGTGGTGAAGAGCTGCATTTTCCAAAATGGTAGAAAAGTTATGTGAGGCATAGCTATATTCTGTCATGAAGCAACATAGTCACGTACTTCAGGATCAGATTTATTATCATCGGCATATGATGTGAAATTTATTAACTTAGCAGCTGTAGTTCAATGCAACACATAGTACAGAGAAGAGAAAAAATAATAATAAATAATAAATAAATAAATCAATTACAGTATACGTGTATTGAATAGATTAAATCATCATGCAAAAACAGAAATAAAATATATATTGAAAAGTGAGGTAATGTTCACAGGATCAATGTCCATTTAGCGATCAGATGGCAGAGGGGAAGAAGCTATTCCTGAATTGCTAAGTGTGTTCCTTCAGGCTTCTGTACCTCCTACCTGATGGTAACAGTGAGAAAAGGGCATGCCCTGTGTGGTGATATCATGTGTCATGTGTAAGAACGTGATTGGACAGAGTTTGGAGCATGCACAGAAATGACAGGATGATCTAGAAAGCATGGCTGTAAGAAACGTGGTTGCTGTTTGCTGTTGTAAATAAAAGTTCTAGTTCTTATTCTTCCAGAATATGGTTTGTTCTTAGTAACCCACGGTACGTATAAAGAACACGATACCCTGGGTGCTGGAGGTCCTTAATAATAGATGCTGCCTTTCTGAGACACCGCTCCCTGAAAATGTCCTGGGTACTTTGTAGGCTAGTACACTAGATAGAACCAAATAAATTTACAACCTCCTGCAGCTTTTTTTCGGTTCTGTGCAGTAGCCCCCTCCCACTACTGTACCAGACAGTGATGCAGCCTGTCAGATTGCTCTCCACAGTCCATCTATAGAAGTTTTTGAATGTTTTCATTGACATACCAAAGGCCCACATACTGTAACTTCTCAATTAGGATTGTGGGAATGATGGTGTTAAATGCTATAGTCAATGAACAGTATCCTGACATAGGTGTTTGTATTGTTCAGGTGGTCTAAGTCTGTCTGGAGAGCCATTGAGATTGCATCTGCCTTTGACCTATTGTGGCGATAGGCAAATTGCAGTAGGTCCAGGTCCTTGCTGAGGCAGGAGTTCAACCTAGTCATGACCAACCTCTCAAAGCATTTCATCACTGTCAATGTGAGTGCTACTGGGCGATAGTCATTAAGGCAGCTCATATTATTATTCTTAGGCACTAGTATAATTGTTGCCTTTTGAAGCAAGTGGGAACTTCCACCCCAGCAATGAGATGTTAAAAATGTCCTTGTTGGTTGGAATCATGGTTCATTTGCCATCATATAAAATGGAGATGAATTTCTGTGGGCAGTGAGACTTGGGAAGCAAATCCTGATGAAGGGTCTTAGATTAGATTAGATTAGATTATGAGGACACTCAGTCCTCATTTATTGTCATTTAGAAATACATGCATTAAAAAATGATACAATGTTCCTCCAGAAAGCTATCACAGAAATACAGGACAAACCAAGACTAAAACTGACAAAACCACATAATTATAACATATAGTTACAACAGTGCGAAGCAATGCCGTAATTTGATAAAGAGCAGACCATGGACACGGTAAAAAAAGTCTCAAAGTCCCGATAGCCCATCATCTCACGCAGATGGTAAAAGGGAGAAACTCTCCCTGTCATGAACCTCCAAGCGCTGCACACTTGCCGATGCAGCACCATTGAAAGCACCCGACCGCAGCGGACTCTGAGTCAGTCCGAAAACTTTGAGCCTCTGACCTGCCCTCTGACACTGAGCACCGAGCACCATCCTCTGCCGAGAGCTTTGACCCCGTTCAGGCCGCTGAGCAACAAGCAAAGCCAAGGACTCGGGACCTTCCCCTCTGGAGATTTTGGATCACACAGTAGCAGCGGCAGCTGTCTCCTGCTTGTCAGCCACTCCCCTATCCATGCCAGTACCCTTCCTGTAATGCCTTAGGATTGTATCTTGTTAAGCAGCCTCAAGTGTGGCACCCTATCAAATGCCTTCTGACAATCCAAGTAAATAACATCCACTGCCTCTCTTTGTCCAGCCAGCTTGTTACTTCCTCAAAGAAATCCAACAGATTTGTCGCGCAAAATTCCTCTTGAGAGAAACCATGCTGACTTTGACTTTGTCTTCCAGTACCCCAAAACCTCATCCTTAATAATAGACTCCAAACATTCCCAAACACTGAGGGTAGGCTAACTGGTCTATAATTTCCTTTCTTTAGCTATTCTCCTTTCTTAAAGAGCGGACTGAGATTTGCAATCTTCCAGTCCTCTGGGACCAAGCCAGAATCAAATGATTCTTGAAAGATCATGACCATTACTAGGACCAGCATCATTTTCCTGTGGTCCATTATTAATTCTCACCACCCTTTTACTCTTTATATAACTGAAAAAACTTTAAGTATCCTGCTTTATATTATTGGCTAGTTTGCCCTCATATTTTATCTTCTCGCTTCTTATAGCTTTTTGAATTGAATTGACTTTATTTCTTACATCCTTCACACACATGTGGAGTAAAAATCTTTATCTTACATCTCCATCTGAATGTGCAATGTGCAATTTATTGTAATCTTTCTGATGACCTGCTGGAAAAAGCTGTTCCGGAAACTGTTGGTCCTGGCTTTAACACAGCGACACCGTTTCCCAGACGGTAGCAGCTGGAACAGTTTGTGGTTGGGGTGACTTGGATCCCCAATGATCCTTTGAGCCCTTTTTACACACCTGTTGCTGTAAATGTCCTGAATAGTGGGAAATTCACATCTGCAGAAGCACTGGGCTGTCCACACCACTCTCTGCAGCGTCCTGTGATTGAAAGAAGTACAGTTCCCATACCAGGCAGTGATGCAGCCAGTAGAATTGTGCCCCAGTAGAAAGTCCTTATGATTTGGAGACTCATGCCAAACTTCTTCAGTCATCTGAGTTGAAAGAGGCGTTTTGCTTTTTCTCACCACACAGCTAATATGTACAGATCACGTGAGATCCTCAGTGATGTGTATACCTAGGAACTTAAAGTTGTTCACTCTCTCAACCCCAGATCCATTGATGTCAATAGGGTTTAGCCTATCTCCATTCCTCCTGTAGTCCACAACCAGCTCCAAGGTTGTGCAGCATCAAGGGGGAGGTTGTTTTCTTGACACCACTGTATCATGCTGATGACTTCTTCTCTGTAGGCTGCCTCATTATTATTTGAGGTACAGCCAATCAATGTGGGATCATCAGCAAATTTAATAGGCAGATTGGAGCTGTAGGTAGTGACACAGTCATAGGTATACAAAGAGTAGAGGAGGTGGCTTAGGACACAGCCCTGAGGGGTACCTGTGTCGAGGGTCTGAGGAGCGGAGCCCACCCTTACCACCTGTATGGAGATTTGACAGGATGTCCAGGATCCAGCTGCACAAGGCAGGGTGAAGGCCGAGGTCTCTGAGCTTCTTGTCAAACCTCAAGGGAATTGTAGTGTTGAATGCTGAACTATAGCCCAAGAGCAGCATTCTCACATGAACATTTTGTTAGATTTTAGTTGGATTTTATAACCTTCCCTGTCATCCAACTTCCCTTTCCCTTTTGCTGCCTTATATGTCCTTTCCTTGACTTTTCTGCAGTCCTTAACTTCCCTTCTCGGCTACAGTTGCCTAGCCAGGTCATTTGAGAACTTCTTCTGTGGGACATATCTATACTGCGCCTTGCAGCCTTTCTCCAGAAACTTCAGCCATCTTTGCTCTGCTGTGAACCCTACCACTATCTTCCTCCAATCCACCAGGGCAAGCTGATCTTTCATGCTTCTGTCGTTCCATTTATTCCATTATGACGCTGATACTTGTGACTTATGTTTCTCCCTGTCAAATTGCAGGATGAATTCAATTATATTTTGATCATTGCCTCCTAAGGGTTCATTTACATTAAGCTCTCTGATCTGTGTTATTACATAACACCCAATCTAAGATTGCCTTTCCCCAAATAGGCTCAAGCACAACCTGCTTTCAAAAACCATTTCATGAGCAATCAACTGATTCCCCCTCTTGCGATCTGACGCCAACCTGATTTTCCCAATCCCTTTGCATATTGAAGTCCTCCATTACAATTGTGACATTACCCTGATTACATGCCCTTTTCCAGCTCTCTTTGCAATCTCAACCCCACATCTTGGTTACTATTTGGCGACTGATATATAATTCCCATAATTTTTTTTTTACCAATGATGTTTCTTAACTCCACTCACAAAGATTTAATATTTGCTGACCTTATGTCACCTCTTTCTAAAGATGTAATTCCATCTCTTACCAACAGAATCCCACCACAGACTGTGCCTTGCTGCCTGTCCTTTTGATACAAATTATATCCTTTACTGTTAAGCTGCCTACCATGGCCTTCTATCAGCCACGATTCAGTGGTGCTCACCATCTCATACCGACCAATCTGTAATGGCGTCATACAGCACCCTCAGTCTTGCAATGATCCAGAAATCTGAATTCCTGCCCCCTGCTCCAATTCTTCAGCCACTCATTTATCTGCTACCTCATTCCATTCCCATCCTCACGTCGCGTGGCACAGGCAGCAATCCTGTGATTACTGCCCTTGAGGTCCTGCTCCTCAGCTTACTTCCTAACTCCCTGCATTCTGTTTTCAGGACCTCCTCCCTTTTTCTACCTACGCCATTGGTACCAATATGTTCTACGACTTCTGGCTGTTCACCCTCCCTTTTGAGGATGTTGTGGACGCATTCGGAAACATCACGGACCCTAGCACCTGGGAGGCAAACAACCATTAATGTTTCCTTTCTGCACCCACAGAATTGCCTATCTGTCCCTCAAACTATGGAGTCCCCTATTACTGCTGCCATTTTCTTCAGTTCCCTACTCTTCTGAGCCACAGTGCTAGACTCAGTGCCAGAGGCATGGTCGAAGTTGCTTCCTCCAGGTTGGTCATCACCCCAAGCAGTACTCAAAATAGAGTACTTATTGTTGAGCAGAATGGCCACAGGAGCACTCCACTATCTGACCTTCTCCCTTCTCTCTCCTGACCGTCCCACATTTATCAGTCTCCTGTAGGCTCAGAGTATCCAACTCCCTGTAGCTCCTGTCTATTACCTCTTCACTTTCCTTAACAAGCCAAAGGTCATCGAGCTGCAGTTCCAGTTCCCTGCAGCTGCAGCTCGATGCACCTGATGCAGGTGTGGCCACTGGGGAAGCTGGTGATCTCCTGGAAATCCCACATCTGACACCCAGAAGAGAATACAGGCCCTGCAAACACACCCCTTATTCTCTCAAGAGTTAATTCAGAAAAAAGGAATAAGGAATGAACTTACCTACTTACTTTGCTTCCACCTGTTACCGATGAAGCCTTGTTAAGCTAAAGCCTTACTACTCTGATTCAGTCTACTCCGACGACGACAACTCCCATGGTGACCACTCTGATAGCCAGTACTCCTCTTTTATAGAGACCGGGTTTTTAAAGCTCTTCATCAGACCTGCGTAGGAATGCTTCTGTTGCATCTGCGCAGTACTCCAATCAAAGACTGCGCAGTACTCCAAACAAAGGTCCATGAACCAGTCCTCATCAGATTAGTATCTTTAAATTCCTTGTGTTATCATTTTGGATGACCTTTGCTGGGCCCTGTACATAAGTACAATTACAAAGAAGCCTCTAATTCTTTAGGATTTTGTAAAGATTTGGCATGACACCTAAAACTTTAACATACTTCAATAGATATGTCATGGGGAGTATACCGACTGGCTGCATCACAGCTGGTAGCGAAACATCAATGCCCTTGAATGGAAAATCCTACGAAAAATAGTGACTATGGCCCAGTCCAACATGGATAAAGCCTCCCAAACACTGAGGACATGTACATGAAGCATTGTTTTGGGAAAGCAGTATCGATCATCAGGAATCCTTAGCACCCAGGCCATGTTCTCCTCTTGCTGCTGCTATCAAGAAGAAGGTACAGGAACCTCAGGCTGCACACCACCAGATTCTGGAACAGAATATTACCTCTCAACTATCAGTCTCTTGAAATAAAAGGAGATAACTTCACAGCTTTCATGGTGTTGTTGGCCAGAACAAACTACAGTCTACAAATCAGTAAGCAGGAGTGAGGCAAGGTGGGTGGAAACAGACAAAGCGGAAGTCCTTGTTCTTGTCATGTGATGGCAAGAATGGAGGCAACCATTTTGTGAGACTGTCCTCTCAGCTGTTGTACAGTAAACTGTCTGGTGAATTGATTCTAGCTCCTGGATAACTTAATTGGAGCAGTTCAGTGTGGTGATGATCTGCCAAACCATAGACAATTCCCATTGTGGCATTTTACCAACTCTGAATAAAAAAGTTAGGATTTAAATAAATATCACAAACAAAAGAAAATCTGCAGATGCTAGAAATCTGCACAACACACACAAAATGCTGGAGGAACTCAGCAGGCCAGGCAACATCTATGGGAAAAAGTACAGTAGACATTTCGGGCCAAAACCCTTCAGTAGGACTGGAGCAAAAAAGCTGATGAGTAGAATTAAAAGGGCGGGGGGGGGGGTGAGGGTGGAGAGAAACACCAGGTGACAGGTGGAACCTGGAGGGGGCTAGGTAAGGTAAAGAGCTAGGAAGTTGATTGGTGAAAGACACAGAAGGCCATGGAAGAAAGGAAAAAGGGAGAAGGAGCACCAGAGGGAGGCGATGGGCAGGCAAGGAGATAAGCTGAGAGATGAAAACTGAGGTGTCTGGGGGCGGTTAAGGAACATTACCAGAAGTTTGAAAAATTGATGTTCATGCCATCAATTTGGAAGCTACCCAAACGGAATATAAGGTGCTGTTCCTCCAACCTGAGTGTGGCCTTGTCATCACAGTGGAGGAGACTATGGATGGATATATCGAAATGGGAATGGGAAGTGGAATGAAAATGGGTGGCCACTGGGAGATCTCACTTGTTCTGGTGGACAGAGCGTAGATGCTCGGTGAAGCGGTCTCCTAATCTATGTCGGGTCTCACCGATGTTCAGGAGGCCACACTGGGAGGACAGAACACAGTAAGTGACCCCAACAGACTCACGGGGGAAGTGTTGCCACACCTGGAAGGACTGTTTAGGGACCTGGACGCTAGTGAGGGAGGAGGTGTAGGGGCAGGTGCAGCACTTGTTCCGCTTGCAAGGATGGAGTGCCAGGAGGGAGATCAGTGGGGAGAGACGAATGGACAAGGGAGTCGTTTAGGGAGCGATCCCTACAGAAAACAGACATTAGTGGGCAGGGAAACATGTGCTTAGTGGTGGTATCCTGTTGGAGGTGGCTAAAGTTTCGGAGAATTACGTGCTGTCCCTCAAGAGCACCACAAACTAAATGATAAAGTAAACTATAGTTTTGAGGAAGTCGTTCCTTGAACTAGTACAATTAACATAAATTTTCAGCTATGATCTTCAGCGCTGAGTTAGCTTCAGCTAACTTAAAAGAGCAAGAAAACTTGACGATTCTCTCACTTGTGTGTTTTTGTTTTTTTCTCACCACACATTTATTACCAATATATAAGTATGAAAACTTAATTCCAAATTACGTTTTTTAAAAAGGATCATTTATAGCATCTGTGTTGTTCTCTATTTTAACAATTTAAATGTGCTCAGTCCCAAAAGATTTGTTCAATCCGTATTTTTGAACCAAAATTTGGATTGATTTGTTTACTGGGACAAGAACAATATTGTAAGTTTAATGGTTATTCTTTCCAGTGTCATTGACTGAATGGTCTGCTTTACTGTTCCATGAGACTATGACAGGATATTGAAGATGGTATCAATTTGAGTGAATTTCTTGATAGATTTGGCTCAGAATCAATGAACTAACTTAATTATGAATATATATTTGGGGGAAATGATAAAAAAGTAGTGGCTTGAAAAGTAAGTAAAGTAAGGCAGTATACGAATCTATGATCCCAATGGTGATAACTTTGTTGCTTATTAATCTTGAAGCCATCTACACACTTAATCTCACACATCAGGTCTGTGCTCCAAATGCATCAATTGAATATGAGAATTTGGCTCTCTGGGATAAAACTAAAACTATTTGAAGTAGTTTAACTAATATATGATTGCATTTTACTTAATGGATTATCTAAGACAAGCTCGAGCCCAAGAGAAAGGATAATTTTAAATTTGAAAGCAAAATAACTAAGCACTAAAGAGGATAAATAAATCCAGGTTATGATTCTAACCTCTGAAATTCTCCTGCAGGAATTGTTGTCTCCAAACCTGCTAATGAAGTTACATTTAGAGTAGAGTCATTGAAAACCACAGCACAGAAACAGGCTGTTCGATCCATCAAGTCCATGCCAAACTATTTAAGCTGCCCAATCCCATCTGCAGAAATGTGGTTTCTCAGAAGAATAATGAAACTATTGTTGAAGGACAGAGTAACAAATAAGGAAGTGTTGCCAAGAGCCGGAATAAGAAAGACCTGATTTCATCAATCAGGAAAGGGCAGCTGGAATTACTGCAATACGTACTGAGAAAAGAGAAGTTCAAACATCTTGCAGTCATGGGAAAACCTGATGAAAGAAAAAGTCCAGGTTGACAGAGGATGACATCATGAGTTAGATCAAGGCTAGGCAGGCAAAAATTTGAATAGGTTGTTAGAATTTCTCAGATTAAAGACAGATGAAAGACCATGATTGCCCATATCATATGATAAGGCACATAATGAGGATGATGATAGAAACGTAGAAGCATAGAAAACCTACAGCACAATACACGGCCTTCGGCCCACAATGATATACCAAACATGCACTTACTTTAGAAATTACCTAGGGTTACCCATAGCCCTCTATTTTTCTAAGCTCCATGCACCTATCCAGGAGCCTCTTAAAAGACTCTATTGTATCCACTTCCACCATTGTCATTGGCAGCCCATTCCACACACTCACTACTCTCTACATAAAGAACACCACTGACATCCCCCTCTGTACCTACTTCCTCTCGTGTTAGCCATTTCAGCCCTGGGAAAAAGCCTCTGACTATCCCATGATCAATGCCTCTCATCATCTTATGCACCTCTATCAGGTCACCTCTCATCCTCCGTTGCTCCAACGACAAAAGGCCAAGTTAACTCAACCTATTCTCGTAAGACATGCTCCCCAATCCAGGCAACATTCTTGTAAATCTCCTCTGCACCCTTTCTATAATTTCCACATCCTTCCTGTAGTGAGGAGACCAGAACTGAGCACAGTCCTCCAAGTGGGGTCTGACCAGGGTCCAATACAGTTGTAATATTACCTCTTTGCTCTTGAACTCAATCCCTTGGTTGATGAAGGCCAATGCACCGAATGCATTTTCAACAAGACAGTCAGCCTGCGCAGCAGCTTTGAGTGTCCAATGGACTTGGGCTCCAAGATCCCTCTGATCCTCCACACTGCCAAATGTCTTACCATTATACTATACTCTGCCATCACATTTGACCTAGCAAAATGAACCACCTCACACTTTTCTGGGTTGAACTCCATCTGCCATTTCTCAACCCAGTTTTGCATCCAAACGATATCCCGCTGTAAACTCTGACAGCCCTTCACACTATCCACAACACCCCCAACCTTTGTGTCATCAGCCAATTTACTAACCCAATTCTCCACTTTCTCATCCAGGTCATTTATAAAAATCATAAAGAGAAGAGGTCCTAGAACAGATCCATGAGGCACAGCACTGGTGACCGACCTCCATGCAGAATATAACCCATCTACAACTACTTTTTTCCTTCTGTGGGCAAGCCAATTTTGGATCCACAAAATAATGTCCCCTTGGATCCCATGCCTCCTTACTTTCTCAATAAGTTCTCTACTCCCTTTCTTGAATAAAGGAACAACATCTGCAACCCTCCAATTTTCTGGAACCTCTCCCCTCTTCACTGATGATGCAAAGATCATTGTCAGAGGCTCACCAATCTCCTCCCTTGCCTCCCACAGTAGCCTGGGGTATATCTTGTCTGGTCTCAGTGACTTATCCAACTTGATGCTTTCCAAAAGCTCCAGCACATCCTCTTTCTTAATGCCTATATGCTCAAGTTTTTCAGTCCACTGTAAGTCATCCCTGCAATTGCCAAGATCCCTTTCCATAGTGAATACTGAAGCAAAGTATTCATTAAGTACCTCTGCTATCCCTTCCAGTTCCATAAACACTTTTCCCCTGTCACACTTCATTGGTCCTATTCTCTCACGTCTTATCCTCTTGTTCTTCACATACTTGTAGAATGCATTGGGTTTTCCTTAATAATGCTCATCATGGTCTTCTCATGGCCCTTTCTGGCTCTCCTAATTTCATTCTTAAGTTCCCTTCCTACTTCTTGACTAGATTTTCAACAGCCTTTGTACACCATGGGTCTTGTACCCTACCATCCTTTCCCTGTCTCATTGGAACGTACCTATGCAGAACCCCATGCAAGTATCTCTTAAACGTCTGCCACATTTCTTCCATACGTTTTCCTGAGAACATCTGTTTCCAATCTATGCTTCCAAGTTCCTGCCTGATAGCCTCATATTTCCCCTTACTCAAATTAAACACTTTCCTAACTTGTCTGTTCCTATCCCTCTCCAATGCATTGGTAAAAGAGATAGAATTATGATCATTATCTCCAAAATGCTCTCCCACTGAGAGACCTGACACCTGACCAGGTTCATTTCCATATACCAGATCAAGTACAGCCTCTCCTCTCGAATGTTTATCAACATATTATGCCAGGAAACCTTTCTGAACACACCTAACAAACTTCACCCCATCTAAACCCCTTGCTCTAGGGAGATGCCAATCAATATTGGGGAAATTAAAATCTCCCACCACATCAACTATGTTGTTATTGCATCTTTCCAGAATCTGTCTCCCTATCTGCTCATCGATGTCCATGTTACTATTGAGTAGTCTATAAAAAACACCCAGTAGAGTTATTGACCCCTTCCTGTTCCTAACTTCCACCCACAGAGACTCAATAGACAACCCCTCCATAACTCCCATGATGATGGGTCTTGTGAACCAAATGTGAACTTCAAGCCTCCAAACCCCTCCCATCGATGATCTGATCCAGACTTCTATTGCACTTTGAAGTCAAAATTGCATGCACCACCAGCTCGTTCCACACCCTCACATTCTCTGAGTAAAGACGTTTTCCCTCATGTTCCCCTTTAACTTTTCACATTTTGCCATGAATCCTTGACCTCTAGTTGAGCTCAACCAAACTCAGCTGAAGAAGCCTGCTTGCATGTCCTCTATATAAACCCCTCATAATTTTGTCTACCTCTATTAAATCACCTCCCAATCTTCCGTGTTCTAAGGAATAAAGTCCTAATCTATTAAATTTTTCCTTATAACTCAGGTCCTCCAGTTCCATGATCGCCTTTATAATTTTTTTCTGTACTCTTTCAACCTTACTTATTTCTTACCTGTAGGGAGGTGACCAAATCTACACACAGTACTTCAAATTAGGCTTCACCATCATCATATACAACTTCAACATAACATCCTATCTCCTGTACTCAATACTTTTATTTCTGGAGGCCCATGGGCCAGAAGTTTCCTTAATGACCCTATCTATCTGCGACACTACTTTCAAAGAATTATGAACCTGCATTGTCAGACCCCTTTGCTCTACCACAATCCTCTGTGCCCAACCTTTCACAGTGTAAGACCTATCTTGCTTGGTTCTCTTAAAGTGTAACACCTCACACTTGTCTGTATTAAATTCCACCTGCCATTTTCAGCCCATGTTTTCTAGCTGGTCTAGATCCCACTGAAAGCTTTGATAGTCTTCCTTGCTGTCCACTGTACTCCCAATCTTGGTGTCATCTGCAAATTTGATGATCCAGATAACAATATTATTATCCAGATCATTGATATAGATGTCAAACAACAATGGATCCAGCACTAATCCCAGGGCACTTCATTAGTCACAGGCCTCCACTCAGAGAGGCAACCATCTCCTACTACTCTCTGGCTTCTCCTACAAATCTAATGTCTAATCCAATTTATTACATCACATTGAATGCCAAGTGGTTGATCCTTCTTGACCCACCTCCCATGTGGGACCTCGTCAAATGTCTTGCTAAAGTCTATGCAGACAACATTCACTGCCTTGCTTTCATCAGCTTTCATGGTAACATCCTCAAAAAGCTTTATAAGATTGGTTAGACATGAATAAGTATGTAAAATGTCATGCTGACTCTACGTAATCAATCCCTGTCCATCCAAATATTCATATATCCAATCCTTTAGAATACCTTCCAATAACTTTCCCAATTCTGATGTCAGGCTCACTGGCCTATAATTTCCTGGTTTATTCTTAGAGTCTTAAACCATGGAACACTATTGGGTATGCTGCAATCTTCTGGTACCTCCTATGCCGCTAAGGATGATTTAAATATCTCTACTATAGCCCCTATAATTTCTGTACTTGCCTCCATAAGGTCCAAGGAAGCACCTTGTCATGCCCAGGAGATTTGTCCACCCTGATGTGCCTCAGACATGTCACCATGTCTGGACAAGTTTGCAGGACTTTTCAAAGGGTTATTGTAGTTAAGTATAAAGGAACTCGAGTGGAGACAGAGGTAAGAAGCATTCTGTAGAACAAAACTAAAAATAATCTAGTTCATGTAGATGTCTGACTGGTAATTTTAAGAAAGTTGCCTGTTCGCCACGTTGCATGTGTCAATGTCTTCTGGACATTTGCAGTGGTGCTCTGCATCATGGAAGATTAGAACCTACAGGAGGTACCTAGATTTATCATTGTGTTAAGAGGCAGAGGATACTATCAGATTTCTAATAAAATGTCATCAGTCTAAAAGATAAGCTCTACCAACAACTATTCACTGGTCTTCAGAATATTTCCAGCATTTTCTGTTTCCATTTCTGATGGAAAGGTAGCTTTGCTAAAACGAATCAAATATGATTGGCATTGCTTAATTCTTCAATAGACTGTCTTAGTGATTCTGCAAACTTAACTCTGACTAGCATTGCTTAAATGTTATTTAAAAAAAACAGATTCCAGTATCAAAAGGACAGGACCTCCAGGGTTGTAATCTCAAGATTGCTATCCATGCCACATGCTAGTGAAGACAGAAATAGTAATATCCTGCAGTGCAGCACGTGGCTAAGTAGTTGGTGTAGGAGGGAGGGCTTCAGATTTCTGGATTAGTGGCCTCACTTTTGGAAGATGGGACCTGTACAGAAGAGACTGTTTGCACCTAATATCCTAGTGAGAAGGTTTGCTACTACTGCACAAGGGGTGTGAGGGAAGAGGTGAGTTTAACTAGAGCTGCAAGGGGATAGAAACCAGAATGACAGAGTAGATGGTAGACTGGTTGCAGAGACTGATGTCGTTAGGGCTTCAGTCAAATTCAGGAAGCAGAAGGTTTTGCATGGTGCAACTTGTATTCTGAGTTGCATATATTTCAATGCAAGATGTATTGTAGGAAAGGTGGATGAGCTCAGGAAATGGATCAACACATGGAATTATGATATTGTAGTACCTAGTGAAACTTGGTTGCTGGAGGGACAGAACTAGCAGCTCAACATTCTGGGGTTCCGTTGTGTTAGAGGTGATAGAGTGGGAGAGATTAAAGGGGAGAGGTGTAGGGTTACTAGTCAGGGAAAATGTCATGGAGATGCTCAGTCAGGACAGATGGGAGAACTTGTCTAGAGATGTGTTATGGGTGGAACTGAGGAATAAGAAAGGTATGAACACATTAATGATACTATATTATAGAACACCTAACAGTCTGTGGGATTTAGAAGAACAAAGTAGATGGCTGCCTCCCTGACTGGAGGCCTCTGACTAGTGGAGCACCGCAGGAATTGGTGCTGGGTCCATTGTTGATTGTCATCTATATCAATGATCTGAATGATAATGCGGTTAAATGGATCAGCAAATTTGCGGATGACACCAAGATTGGGAGAGTAGTGGACAGCGAAGAAGAATATCTGAGCTTGCAGTGAGATCTGGATTAGCTGGAAGAACAGGGTGAAAAATGGCTAATGGAATTTAATGTAGACAAGTGTAAGGCATAGTGCTTCAGTAGGACCAACCAGGGTCGGTCTTACATGGTTAGTGGTAGGACACTGAGAGGTACGGTAGAATGAATGAATCTGGGAATACAGGTGCATAATTTTTTGAAAGTGGTGTCACAGGTGAAAGTTCAAAGTCCAAAGTTCAAAAGACATTGATTATCAATGCATGCGTACTTCATATAACCTTGAGAATCGTCTTCTTTCAGACAGCCATAAAAAAAGAAACCAAATAAAACCCATTAAAAAAAGATTATCGAACACCCAATGTACAGCCACGTTCACAATAAAAGTAGGCAAATAGCATTCTGAACTGAAGTTTGCGAAAGTGAGTCCACAGACAGCCAATTCACTGCAGCAAGAGCAGGACATTGCCTCAGGTCTGTGCAGAGCTGAGTAAACTTCATGGAGCACTGAGCTGAAACGGACTGTCCTTTGCCTCTGGTTCCGACACTCTGACCTTTTCAATCTGGTATGGCGCTTAATTTGTCCAAACTTCAGGTCACTCCTTGCTCTCAGATCCAGGCCCCGACCCATCAATTCTGCCCGTGCTCCACCTTAACATTTTGACCTGGTGCTTAAATTGATCAAACCTCAGATCTTTCCCTGCTCTGGGGCCCGGGACCGGGTTCTGCCTGGACCCCGTCTCACCTCGGTTTTGCCGCATCGAATTGCCTCCAAGTCCGCTCCACCAATGGGCAAACATTGGATCATTCCCCAATCTCTGGCCTGGGCCCTGCCGCCTCGATTTGGTCCCACCATGCTGCAAACCTACTGCACCTTTTAGAGTTTAGTACACAACACAAAAATGTTAGGTCATACAATCGGTTCAAATGCTCAGCTCTGAAAGGGAAGTTATAGGCTATTGTCTGCAGTTATCTTTCACCAAAAAAATGTGTTCTTAATAAATTAATTGGTTGTTTCCTTTGTTTTGTTTGCCGCCGATAATTACTCATTGAGCTTTACGAGTGCCGTCTTAAACCAGAAATTAGGGTCGTAGAGAAACCTTTTGGCATATTGGCTTGCATAAACCAAAGTATTGAGTACAGGAGATGGGTAGTTATGTTGGAGTAGTATAAGACATCGGTGAGGCTTAATTTGGAGTACAGTGTGCAGTTTTTGTCACTTGTCTAATGGAATGATATAAATAAGGTTAGATTAGTAGATTATGAGGACACGCAGTCCTCTTTTATTGTCACTTAGTAATGCATGCATTAAGAAATGATACAATGTTTTTCCAGAATGATATCACAGAAACACATGACAAACCGACTGAAAAACTGACAAAAACCACATAATTATAACATATAGTTACAACAGTGCAAAACAATACCGTAATTTGATAAGAACAGACCATAGGCACGGTAAAAAATCTCAACATCTCTCAAAAGTCCCATCATCTCACGCAGACGGCAAAAATGATAGGAGAAGACAGGAGGGGGAGGGATGGAGCCAAGAGCTAACTTCCACTAATGCCCCACCTCCCCCTCGTACCCCATCTGTTATTTATTTTTATACACACATTCTTTCTCTCACTCTCCTTTTTCTCCCTCTGTCCCTCTGACTAAATCCCTTGCCCATCCTCTGGGTTCCCCCCCCCCCCCCCACTGTCTTTCTCCCCGGACCTCCTGTCCCATGATCCTCTCATATTCCCTTTGCCAATCACGTGTCCAGCTCTTGGCTCCATCCCTCCCCCTCCTGTCTTCTCCTATCATTTTGGATCTCCCCCTCCCCCTCCAACTTTCAAATCTCTTACTAACCCTTCCTTCAGTTAGTCCTGATGAAGGGTCTCGGCCCGAAACGTCGACTGTACCTCTTCCTAGAGATGCTGCCTAGCCTGCTGCGTTCACCAGCAATTTTGATGTGTGTTGCTTTTCCACTGAGGTTGGGTGGAATTACAACTGGACGTCATGAGTTAAGGGTGAAAGATGAAAAGTCTAAAGGGAATATGAGGGAAAACTTCTTCACTCAGAGTGTCGTGAGAGTGTGAAACAAGTTGCTAATGTAAATGGTGCATGTAAGCTCAATTTCAATGTTTAAGAGAAGTTTGGGTAGGTATATGAATAGCAGGCATATGGAGAACTATGGTCCAGGTGCAGGTCTATTGAGTAGGCAGTTTAAATGGTTTGACATGGACTAGATGGACTGAAGGTGCGATGATTCTATAATTCTTATCTTGGGTGGAAGGACAAGTTTCTGTGCTGTACTTTTCTATGATTCTATGAAGCTGAGCTAATACAGTTGGTTAGATGGTATAGAACATAAAAATGATAGTGGGAATATATTATTAAAATATGAATATGTTTTTCTCTTCAGGTAAAGAAACATATTTCATAGTTCACTTTTTTTTTAGTTTATTAATTCTCCCATTTCTAGGCATCAAGCTTAATATTGCTTCAGGTTAAACATTAATAATGCTTTTCAATCAATAATACTGGAGTATCCTCATTTAGAGATAAAAAAAATTCTACTGGGAATTTAAAATGCAGGAATGATTAATTACATTTGTATCATGTATAGCAAAGAAAATATTATGAGGGAAAAGAATATGAAATTAAAAGAGAAGCAATAAACTGAAAAAAGTCAGTTGTAAATGACTTTCTTAATTTCTAAATATCATTTCTCTCTGAGGACCTGAGATTCCACACATAAAATTAACCTCTTACTGTAAAAGAGACATGTACTAGTGAAGACATTACTCAAACTCAGTCATAAGTTGAGCACTAGGTTAACTTTTTTCACAATTTTAGTTTGTAGCTAATGTATTATTCCCCAAAATTACACTATTATAACGTTTTTAGTGCAGAGTCTACTGGTGAAGCCTGCAATTATTTGTAGTACAAAGGAGCAGTGACTTGTCGATTTCTGTATTTAACCCTGGGAGAGGACACCAGAAGTTCTTATCAGATTGAACTCACAACTTCAGCTTTATACTTAAAGCAGAACAATGGTCTCAGCTTTGATCCAGCAGGATAGTAATAACATTTAAATTTGAAGTTACTGAATTTTAAGAAACACAGCTTAGCATATCACAGGACTCCATCTAAACTTCTCTCTGCCTCAGTAAAACAGCCAACACCGTCAAAGACAACATCTACCTCAGATATTCTCTCTTCCCTCCTCTAATCAGACAGAAGATACAAAAATCCTGAAAGCACGAACCATCAGACTCAAGGATAGTTTCTATCCCAGAGTTATTAGTGTCTTAAATGGACCTTTTGTGCAATAAGATGGACTCTTCCTCACTATAATCTTGCAATTTATCAGATCATTTCAGATTCATTTATTTATCACATTGACACAAAAGCATACAGTGAAATGTGTCATTTTCATTAACAACCATGACAACCTAAGGATTCTGACCAAACACCAATTGCTATGACCTATAGCCATATACATTGTGCATGGTATTCTTCACCTTAATGACACAGTACAGGGCTGTGTTCCAATCACAGACATTGCTTTTTTTTGTCATCAGCCTTATTTCACCAAGCGTTTTATTGTGTCACTCCAGTAGTCCATTACTCCAAGGACTGTATGCCACTGTTGTCTTTGTTTCAATGTTAAAGTTCTCTGCCATATCTCTGAATTCATCATCATTAAATTCACCACCATTACCACTGAATGCTTTCCGAGATGGGCCATGCACACTTATCTAGGAATGGATGAAGTTTGTTTTACTCTCTCTGGGGTTCTCTTTCTATTTACAATGCTACCAGCACTGAAATTGTGAAGCCATCAATGATGTGGAGATACCACACTCCTTGCTCCAGTTCATGTAGATCATGCTACTGTTTATTGTGTTCAGATGCTAGTGGCAGACCAACCGTAGGCTTGGGCTTGGGCTTTCTAAACTTTTGGAATGTCTCACAGCTGTCAATTATCTGCTTTAGAATGGAAAAATAATCTGCATCTTTGTTTCCTGAACTCCTGAGCAGTTTCTGAAATCTATCAATTGAAGAGTGACCGAACTGCTTGTGAAGTTTGAGCAATGCTTTGCATTTCTCATCTGTGGTCATTTCTTGTGTGACGGTTTATAATTCATTCTCACATTGATTCTCAGCAATGTCTTTATCTAGAATGTTCACACTGTAACATCCAGAGCTGGTGAGCTCAAAAGACACCAGCTGTTGGAACATCGTTCCCTGGTCCTTCTCCTGCTTTCCTCAGGGAAACTTTACTCAAGAGCAATAAAAATGTCCACTGGTGGCTCCTCTGTTTCAATGTAACATTTTGTCTGCCCTATTTTTGCTGGGAATTTTCACTCTTTTGGTGGAATGTACTATTTTTCCATCTCCAAATTTGAATAATTTGTTACTAGGCGTATCTATGTTCACTAGCTTCTGCACTTCATTCTAGTTTAGTTCACTTACGTAGATGCCAAGCTATTTTTCTCCACACACTGTGCGTATTCATGTTGTATTAATAACAACATATCCGAGAGATTCTATCACCAAAATCTCTGCCTCAGGGGTCTCTGCATTAGTAAGCGATTTCTTCACATTCAGTGTGATATGGCACTCTTCTACATCTTCACATTTGTTATTTTCTTCAGTTAGCCTGACTTGTTTGGTTTTGTGCACACAGTTTCTTGCCTAGTGGTAAATACTTTGACATACTGCATATTTCGATCTCCTATCATACTTATTTATTGGATTTGTTCCAGGCAATGCCCTCACCATCTAGGCCTTGCCTTTTTCTAGTTACTGCTATCAGGGAGGAAGTACAGGAGGGTGAAGACCCACAATCAATGATCCAGGAACAATTGTTCCCCTCTACTATCAGATTTCTTGTTAATCTTTTTTCGCACTATTTATTTTGGAATTTCAAAGTTCAAATCAGACATGGCATTGAGAGTAAACCTGATTCTGATTATAGTTACACAGCGGAAGAATTTCTATATGTTACTTGGCTCTCATTGAAATTATTATGATCAGATTAGGAAAGAGATTATGTGACTATTTCTTAAGTTAATACAGAAAGATATCCCTACCAATTACAACATAGTTCAAGACATATTTACTTTGTCAAGTAATGTTCTGATGTTTATTTATCCGGGGAGTCAACCCTCAACATGTTTGGAAAAGTAAAAATGTTTGCTGTCTGAGCTTCTGTGACCAGAGGCCTTCAGAATACCCATGGCATTAAAACTAAAGTCCTGTCAGTTGGGATCTGCTCCAACTTTAGAAATTACAGTTAAAGAAAACAGTTTCTTGATGCTGCAATGCAACTTAAATTCTCTGAGCTGGCAAGCTTATGTGAGCCATTTGACAAATATATTAAACAAAATTCAAGATTGTTTAATGTGATTTCAAGTACTCAAGTGTAAGGAGAAGGAAACAATAGCTTCTCTAGATCCAATGTAGCACAGAAACACAAAAGGTAAAAAATACGACAATAGTAACAACAAAAACACTCAATAAGTATAAATACATAAGATAACTTATATACATAGACTGATTGTATGCCCTTAAGATAATGCTAACTGTACATAATCAGCCTTACTGCTTGGGGTAAGTAACTGTTCTTGAGTCTGGTGGTCCTGGCATGAACGCTATGTAGCCTGCTCCCTCCTTATTAGGAGTGGGACAAACAGTTCATGAGCAGGGTGTGCAGGTACTACATGATATTACTGGCCTTTTTCTGGCAGCTTCCTGTAAAGATGTCCTTAATGGTAGATAGGCTAGTGCCAGTGATATGTTAGGCAGTTTTGGCTACTTGTTGTAGAGCCTTCTTGTCCGTCACAGTGCAATTTCAGTACCAGGCAGTGGTGCTCCATTCCACCTCCTCAGAAAGTAGATGCCTTGGTGAGGTTTCTTGGCTGCGTAGATTCGTTCAGGAACAAAATTGCTTCCATTAGGGAGAGTATAGCTACTGATCCCGGTAAGCTCAATAATTAACCTTGTAAAAGATAACAACAATGTGAAAATCTATAAGTATTTCCGATTCAGAATTCCATGAAATTGTAACGAAGAGTAAACCATACACTTGCTGTATTGACCCTGTCCCCACACTATTAAAAGGACTTTTTTAATAGAGTTTTCAATTCTGATTGGAAAATTATTAAATTATCCCTTGAAACTGAAAAATTTCCAGATACCTTCAACATTGCTGCTGTCAAACCCCTACTTTAAAAGCCAATCTTGATAGTGGGTACTAGTTAGCAACAGGCCTAAATCGAATCTTCCCTTCCTTGGCAATGGCTTTTGAGAAAGTCGTTTTCAACCAACTCAGTAACTTTCTGTATGAATACAATATTTAAGAAAGGTTTCAGTCAGGTTTTAGAGCGAACCACAGCCTGAAGATGGTCCTTATCAGAATTTTCAGCAACCGTAGGCTAAGCACTGATGGCAACAGTGTCGCAGTTCTAACTCTCCTAAATCTAGGTGCTGCCTTTGACACAATTGACCACAACGTTCTTCTAGATCAATCTGAGAACTGGATTGACCTCTCTGGTAGCACCCTTAATTAGTTTCACTCAAATATCTTAGAGATAAATAAGTTGTCTGTCTTGGAGACAATTTTCTAAGAGATATGATGTACCTTTAGGTATTGCTTAGGGAAGCTGCCTTGGTTCCCTACTATTCTCCTCATACATTCTCCCCTTAGAAGACATCATTAGAGGGCATAAACTTGATTTTGACATTTATGCAGATGACATCCAATAGTACATCTTGGTTGAGCCTGATAATGATAACACCCTTTCTTCTCTGACTTCTGGTACATCTGCAATAAACAAATGGATAAGCATTAATTTCCTAAAATTAAATGAAATGAAACAAATAATTTTCGTTGACCCCAAAGCCAAAAGAGATAAACTTCTTGATAAAATTGGGAACTTGGCTCCCCTTGTAAAATCAGAAGTAACAAGACTGGGTGTTATTCCAGATTCAGATTTGAATTTTAAACCCCACACAAAGAAAACGACAAGAGCAGCATTTCTACGTGCATGCAATATTGTAAAGGTCCATTTGTTTCTGTCATGTAATGATGCTGAAAATCTAATTCATGCTTTTATATCAAAAAGACTAGATACGGCAACACACTTTTTACTAGTGGAGTAGTGTCACAGCAATAACCTGGCACTCAACGTCAGTAAAATGAAAGAGCTGATTGTGGACTTCAGGAAGGGTAAGACGAAGGAACACATACCAATCCTCATAGAGGGAACAGAAGTGGAGAGAGTAAGCAGTTTCAAGTTCCTGGGTGTCAGATTCTCTGAGGACCTAACTTGATCCCAATATATCGATGCAGTTATAAAGAACTATACTTCATTAGGAGTTTGAAGAGATTTGGCATGTCAACAAAAACACTCAAAAACTTCTATAGATGTACCGTGGAGAACATTCTGACAGGCTGCTTCACTGTCTGCTATGGGTGGAAGGGGCTACTGCACAGGACTGAAAGAAGCTACAGAGGGTTGTAAATTTAGTCGGCTCCATTTTGGGTACTACCCTACAAAGTACCCAGGACATCTTCAAGGATCAATATTTCAGAAAGACAGCGTCTATTATTAAGAACCTCCAGCACCCAGTACATGCCCTTTTCTCACTGTTGCCATCAGGTGAGACAGGGGTCCCCAACCTTTTTTGCACTGCGGACCGGTTTCATATTGATAATATTCTTGCAGACCGGCCAACCGGGGGGTGGGGGGGGGGGGGAATGGTTGCCAACGGACAAGAGTAGCAGTCAAATACATTGTGTTTACCCCGAGAAAGACTACAAGGACCATGAAGCCTTGCGCGAGCACCAGTGCGCATGCGTGACTTACACATGCCGATTTCTCTTTTCTGCAAATCGTTTTTGGCGATTCTGTATGGGGGGGTGTTAATCACGACTGGAATATAGGTGATAAGTGGTTAATACACTTAATTTCATTTCTAAAAGGGTTTATCTAATGAATTTAATATTAAACACACAGCGCATATTTTCCTCGCATGAATATAGCGATACGTCAATTATCAGGGGAGGACAGGGGAGCTTGAAGTAAGTGTTGAACAAATTTCCAGTAGAAGTGGTAGAGGCAGGTTCGATATTATCATTTAAAGTTAAACTGGACAGCTATATGGACAGGAAAGGAATGGAGGGTTATGGGCTGAGTGCAGGTCGGTGGGACCAGGTGAGAGTAGCGATCAGCACGGACTAGAAGGGCATATCTGGTTATATAAGTCACTTATAAGTCAATAGCATTATAACATTTTAAGTAACATTTGGATATTAAACACACAGCACATATTTTCCTCGTATGAACATATAAAATCATTGCAACGCACCAATATCGCTGAATCAGTGGGAGCCCTGGGCTGAATACTTGTTTTCCTGCAGCAAGACGGTCCTATTGAGGGGTGATGGGAGACAGCGATACTCGAATGGGTTCCTTATGTCCAGTCTATTCCGCAATTTAGTTTTCGTTGCATTCATTGCAGAGATATGTTGGAAATGGAAGCAACGTTTTCAGTGCCTCCGTGGCTATCTCAGGATATTTAGCCTTGACTTTGATCCAGAATGCCGGCAGGGATGTTATGTCAAACGTACTTTTCAGCCCGCCGTCATTTGCAAGCTTGAGGAGTTGATCTCTTTCCCACTCTGACATGGATGAAGCATGCGTAATGAACTCGCGTGCGTTCAAGTTCCACAGTGGGCGTGACAGGGAATGAGGAAAGGTGCAGCTGACTCCTGTCACCAAATCATATAGTTTCCTCGCAGCCCGGTAGCGCATGCCTTGCGGCCTGGTACCGGTCCACGGCCCAGTGGTTGGGGACCGCTGAGGTAAGAGGTACAGAAGCCTGAAGGCACACACTCAGTGATTCAGGAACAGCTTCTTCCCTTCTGCCATCCGATTCCTAAATGGACATTGAATCCATGAACACTGCCTCACTTTTTAATATATATAATTTCTGTTTTTTGCACGATTTTAATCTATTCAATATACGCATACTGTAATTGATTACTTATTTATTGTTAGTAATAATAATATTTTATATTTTTATTAATAATATTTTTGTATTTTTCTTTTGCTTCTATATTATGTATTGCATTGAACTGCTGCTGCTAAGTCAACAAATTTCATGACACATGCCGATGATAATCAACCTGGTTCTGATTCTGATTCAATCTATTGACCAACTTCAGCACATTCAGAATGTTGCAGCTAGACCTTTAACTAAAACTGAGATAAGGGAGCATATCATTCACATCCTAAAGAGTCTGCTTTGATTTCCTAAATCTTTTAGAATTGATTTTAAAGTTTTCTTAACTGTTTTTAAAGTTCTCAGTTGTCTGGGACTGGAGTACCTCACAGAATTGTTTTCATTTATAATCATGCTCAAGCTCTTGGGTCTTCTTCTGTTGGTCTCTTAAATTTAAACAACCTTCTTCGAATGGTAATTGGCAGGTCAGCTTTTTTGATCCATACTTCCAAACAATGAATCTCAATACTTAAAACTAACACAAACAGGCGAAAATCTGCAGATTCTGGAAATCCAAGCAACACACACAAAATGCTGGAGTAACTCATCAGGAGAAGTTATAATAGTCAATGTTTCATGCCGAGACCCTTCATCAGAACTGATGGGTTCTGATGAAGGGTCTCGGCCCGAAACATCAACTGTTTACTTGTTTCCATATATGCTGCCCGGCCTGCTGAGTTCCTCTAGCAGTTTGTGTCTATTACATAAAACTATAAGGGATGCGGACTCAGTTGACACTTCTAAACACCAGCTCAAATCCTATTTATTTAACCTTACTTTTAACTAGCATCTATTTTGTCTTTTATTTTCATGTTTGCGCTTTATCCCATTGTAAAGCATTTTGAACTACTGTATCATCTGTTTGAAAAGTGTTCAATGACTAAATTATTTTTATTAAATATGTAAATCTACAAAATTTACTTGTCTACACTCAACTATTATAGGTAAGTATGTAATTATAACCACTGAAAATACTTAATGGCTTGTTGCTACTTTTGTGCTGAAAAGGTATAAGATCTAGGATGTACTCTAGGATGTTGTAGGAATATCCCCACAAGAGATAAATTGGCCAGAATGATTGTTTGTCATGCTGAATAAAGACCTTTGGCATCAACAGCTAAAGTCACTGAATAGCTCATTCACAAACTGGAGAATATCATATTTGTTGTTCCTTAAGTAGTTTTCAAACTATGAATAATTTAGAGTAATGGAAACATGCAGTATTCAAGCAGAAACTTTTGCCCATCATATAAGGAAAGAGATTCTTCTGAAGGCATTTGAACAGCAAGGGACACAATTAAAACACATAAACAAATGGGGTTAATAAGATCAGAGAGATAATTGTATGGCTCAAAGATTAATGTGAAAGAAGTGGGTTTAAATTTGTGGGTCAGTGGCACCACTATTGGGAAAAGGGGAAGCTTTCCTGATGGGATGAATTCCATCTGAACCATGATGGGACCAGGGTCCTAGTGCATCATATAACTAAGGATGTGGATAGGTCCTTAAGCTAAATGGTAGGGGCTGGGTTCAGCAGCTTGGAAAAAAAATGAATAAAGTGATGGAGAGTGCAGGAGAGGTTACTGAAGTCTCGAAAATAAAGAATAAGCCAAAAAGTTTAGAAATGGGTAAGAATTTAGCTTCAGGTAACTTGGAGACACAATTGAAAAAACAACTAGGAGTGTAGCATCCAAGGATACACACTGTATTGAAAGGACAAGCAGATAGACGGGGGGGGCGGGAGGGGGAATGCGTGGTGGCTTTGTTGGAATGAGCAAAATCAAATCCTCAGAAAGAAGTGACATAGGACCAGAAGTTTGGCATTTAATACCATCATCCCCTCTAAACTAATCAGTAAACTCCAAGACCAGGGCCTCAATGCCCCCTTATGCAATTAGATCCTCGATTTCCTCAATTGTAGATCCCAGTCAGTTCCGATTTGCAAAACGTCTCCAAAATCTCCATCAGCACAGGAGCACTGCAGGATGTGTACTTAGCCCCCTGCTCTGCTTGCTTTACACCTATGACTGTGTGATTAAGTACAGAGCCAGCACTATATATAAGATTGTCGATGACATCACTGTTTTGGGCCATATGAAAGGTGGTGATGAATCTGCATACAGAAGGGAGATTGAAAATTTGGGTGAGTGCTACAACAGCCTCTCACTCAATGTCAATAAGACCAATGAACTGATTGCAGACTTCAAGGGTGGGAAACCAGAAGTCCATGAGCCAGTAAGCATTGGGGAGGATCAGAGGTGGAGAGGGTCAGTAAATTTAAATTCCAGGGTATCAGAATCTCAGAAGACCTGCCCTGGATGCATCATATCAATATAATTGTAAAGACAGTACTACAGAACTCCCTATTTCTTCAGGAGTCTGTGGAGCTTCGGCATGTGATCAAAGACCTTGATAAACTTCTATATGCGTTTGGTGGAAAGTGTGTTGACTGGCTGCATTACTGCCTGGTATGGGAATACCAATGCCTTTGAGTGGAAAATACTACAAAAAGTAGTGAATTCTGCCCAGTGCATAAAACCCTCCCAGCCATTGAGCCCATCTACATGAAACATTGCTGTAGAAAAGCAGCATCCATCATCAAAGATCCTCACTATCAGGCCATGTACTTTTCTCCCTGCTGCCATCATGTAGAAGATACAGATGCCTCAGGACTCACACCCCAAGGTTTATGAACAGTTAATACCCCTCAATCATCAGGCTCTTAAACAAAGTAGGATAACTACACTAACTTAAGGACTTTTTTATCATGTTATTTCATGCTTGTTATTTATTTCTACTTATGTATTATTTGCATTTGCACAGTTCTTTTACAGTTTCCAGTTCTTGATCTTTACAGTTTACAGATCCTGTTCGCATTTGCTGTTCCATAGATTTGCTAAGTATGCCGACAGAAAAAAATAATCTCAGCATTGTATGTGGTCTGATAATAAATTTTACTTTCAATTTTGAATCCTTGTGGGTAGAGTTAAGAAGCTACCATGAATAAAAATCCCTTATGGGTTTTATTCGAGTTGAGTAAAATTAATTGCACAGGCATGAGAGAGGAGCTGGCTAGAGTTGATTGGATGGGGACATTAGCTGGGACAATGTTAGAGCAGCAATGGCCAGTGTCTATGGGAGATGCAGGGTGGACTCCTCTCTAAGAAGAAGAAGCATTCTAAAGGGAGAATAAAGAAACCATGGCTGACAAGAAGTCAAAGTCAGGATAAATGCAAAAGGGAGTTTATGCAAAAATTCATTGTAAGCTAGAAGATTGGGAAGCTTTAAAAATCAAGAGAAGGCAACTACAAAACAATAAGAAGAGAAAGTTGGAATATGAAAGGAACCCAACCATTAGTAAAGCAGAGGATACCAAAACATTGGACATTGGACTACTGGAAAATGATGCTGGAGAGGCAGTGATAGGAACAAAGAATTAGAGACGGACTGAAGAAGTGTTTTGCATCAGTCTTCTCTCTGGGGAGATACCAGCAGCATGTCAAAATGTTGAGACTGTCAGGGAAGGAAGTTAATGTAGTCACTATTAATAAAGAGGAAATCCTTGGGAAGCTGAAAGGTCAGAAGGTAGCAGCTGGACTACACCCTAAGGCTCTGAAAGAGGTCATTGAAGAGATAGTGGAAGCATTAGATTCTGGAATAGTTTTGAAGGACTGGAAAATCACAAATTTAACTCCACTCCTAAAGAAGTAATGGAAGCAAAAGACAGGAAATGATAAATCAGTTAGTCTGACTTCAATGGTTGGCAAGCTGTTAAAGTCCATTATAAAGGATGCGGTTTTGGGGTACATGGAAGCACACTATAAAATAGTCCAAAGTTTGCATGGATTCCTTAAGTGGAGATCTTTTCTGATTATATGCTGCAAGAGCACCACAGAATAAATCAAAGCTTGATGGATAAGCTGATAAATTTTATTTTTTTCACAGCTCAACAACAAGAGTTCTAACCCCTGGCTTGTAAAGAATGATATCATTTGTTCCAGATCATAATATTGATCTGATAACACCAGGAAGTGTTCTTGCCAGTTTGCTTTTCACTCCTTTGTTTGTTAGAATATCCTAAATCCTGATGCAGGATTCTTACTTGATTCCTGATAGTGATGAGAAACTTCACAAGAGCGAGGCTTTCATTGAATCTTGTTGGAAATTAACCTAGCTTGCAGAACCAGTGCTATAATCTTTCACACCTTTTATTTTTGAACTGAACTATAATATTGGGATGTTTCATACCATTTCTCAAAATTTTCCTTTAAGTCACCTTGGCAAACTGCCTACAATAGTCAAGAATTGAACTTGGGATGGTTTTCCCACCTGAAATGAAAGGCGCTGCTGTTGTTTAGAAAGCAGTCAGCAGATGAGGTAAGCAGTAGGGATGGAATCTGGAACTTAAAACTAGTTTTGATGTGTCTTCTTAGAAACAATTCCCCAGTCAATACTACTGGGCTTACTATAAAGAAGCAAATGTATGTTCCACACCACATCAACATCTGGTTCCATTGAAGCAGAATTGTTAAGCTGCTGTTAGTCAGAACATTTAGCGCTTCTGAACTGGAGTTGAATTTGTAGGTGAGCTACACATAAACACTGAGAAAATGACACTTTGGAGCGACTCGAAGGAAGCTATCACCAGACTCTGCAGGCTTCCACAGCCTGATGGGCTTCTTATATTGCTCTTTTATTTCAGTCTGCTGATCCGTTGAGCTCTCCTCTCGAGCTGGTGCCAGTCATTTTCAATTTCTGTACTGTCAGATGCCCCAGTCTTTAGAAACACAATCTGGCTAAAACCAGTGCCTGTTAGCACCAGCAAATTACCTCCAACATAGAAATGAGGGTTCGTGCTGGAAACTGATCAAGTTCATGGTGAGAACAGAATGTTGACACCCATTAATCCCTGCTCGGTGCGTGCTAAAGAAGTAAACCCTCCTCCATGCAGCAAGAGTCTTTGTGCTCTCAATGGCCACTCTATTAGGGACATCTTTACACCTGCTAGTTAATGCAAATATCTAACCCAGCCAATCATGTGGCAGCAACTCAATGCATAAAAGCATGGCGACATGGCCAAAATGTTCAGTTGTTATTCAGAGTAAATATCAGAAGGGGGAAGAAATGTGAAGTAAGTGACTTTGACTGTGGAATGATTGTTTTCTGTCGGAAAGGTAACTTGAGTATCACAGAAGTTGCTGATCTCCTTTGATTTCCATGCACAGTGGTCTCTAGAGTTCACAGTGAATGATTTGAAAAACTAAAAGCATCCAGCGGGTGGCAGTTCTGAGGGTAAAAATGCCTTGTTAATGAGAGACGTCAGAGGAGAATGGCC
This sequence comes from Mobula birostris, assembly GCF_030028105.1. Taxonomy (NCBI): domain Eukaryota; kingdom Metazoa; phylum Chordata; class Chondrichthyes; order Myliobatiformes; family Myliobatidae; genus Mobula; species Mobula birostris. Next base: position 83,372,688 of record NC_092379.1, on the reverse strand, counting down.
AGACTGGTTCAAGCAGAGAGGAAGGTAACAGTACTCTAATAACCATGTGTTACAACACTGGTGTGATGAAGAGCATCTCTGAATGCTCAACACGGTGACCCTTGATGTGGATAGGCTACAGCAGTAGAAGATCATAAACATTCATCAGTATGATCAGTGGCCATTTTCTTGCATACCTCCTGTACCTAATAAAGTGGCCATTGAGTGTATAATAAAGTTTCAAGCTCATGTCTAATAGTAAAAGTTAAAATAGGTCCAAAGGCAGCAAATTCTAAATATGCAATATTTGTATAGTAATTTCTGAAGGGCAAAGGTCGAACAAAATAAGAATAGACTTAAAGGGCAAATCAAAATAAATCAGCTCATTCCATTTTGACTCATATGATTTGGCATTTCTGAGTGAACATCCATTTTACTTTAGGTTTACTTTGCTATTTAATAAGCCATGCTAAGTTAACTGGGGACAACAAGAATCAGAATCATTGACCATATGTTAAATGAAGAGGACAGATGATCACTGAGTTCCAATTAACTTACACATCCTGATCCCTCTTAAAGGAAAATTTACTTTGGATTCAGGATTATATCCCACATTGCACAGTACTTCCAAATACTCAAAAAAAAGGAACTGAATTTTATAATCAAATGAAACTGCATATATAAAATACTGTATATGTCAGCAAAATAAAAACAAAGTTTTTTTGCCTCTAGATAAATTAGGAATGAAAATAAAGACTGAATCATACAGTTGGCTGAAAATTCACAAGGGCTTCAGAACTGTTGTAATCCAAAGATGAACACAGTGGAAATATAGAAGGTTACTTAACCTGTATGTACTAGATGTAATGTGCCACACCATGAATAGGAAATGGTTTGGATGTCTAAAATTGTATGATACATTAATTATAGAAACATAGAAACATAGAAAATAGGTGCAGGAGTAGGCCATTCGGCCCTTCGAGCCTGCACCGCCATTTATTATGATCATGGCTGATCATCCAACTCAGAACCCCACCCCAGCCTTCCCTCCATACCCCCTAACCCCCGTAGCCACAAGGGCCATATCTAACTCCCTCTTAAATATAGCCAATGAACTGGCCTCAACTGTTTCCTGTGGCAGAGAATTCCACAGATTCACCACTCTCTGTGTGAAGAAGTTTTTCCTAATCTTGGTCTTAAAAGGCTTCCCCTCTATCCTCAAACTGTGACCCCTCGTTCTGGACTTCCCCAACATCGGGAACAATCTTCCTGCACCTAGCCTCTCCAATCCCTTTAGGATCTTATACGTTTCAATCAGATCCCCCCTCAATCTTCTAAATTCCAACGAGTACAAGCCCAGTTCATCCAGTCTTTCTTCATATGAAAGTCCTGCCATCCCAGGAATCAATCTGGTGAACCTTCTCTGTACTCCCTCTATGGCAAGGATGTCTTTCCTCAGATTAGGGGACCAAAACTGCATACAATACTCCAGGTGTTGTCTCACCAAGGCCTTGTACAACTGCAGTAGTACCTCCCTGCTCCTGTACTCAAATCCTCTCGCTATAAGTGCCAGCATACCATTCGTCTTTTTCACCGCCTGCTGTACCTGCATGCCCACTTTCAATGACTGGTGTATAATGACACCCAGGTCTCGTTGCACCTCCCCTTTTCCTAATCGGCCACCATTCAGATAATAATCTGTTTTCCTATTTTTGCCACCAAAGTGGATAACTTCACATTTATCCACATTAAATTGCATCTGCCATGAATTTGCCCACTCACCCAACCTATCCAAGTCACCCTGCATCCTCTTAGCATCCTCCTCACAGCTAACACTGCCACCCAGCTTTGTGTCATCCGCAAACTTGGAGATGCTGCATTTAATTCCCTCATCCAAGTCATTAATATATATTGTAAACAACTGGGGTCCCAGCACTGAGCCTTGCGGTACCCCACTAGTCACCGCCTGCCGTTCTGAAAAGGTCCCGTTTATTCCCACTCTTTGCTTCCTGTCTGCTAACCAACTCTCCACCCACACCAATACCGTGTGCTTTAAGTTTGCACACTAATCTCCTGTGTGGGACCTTGTCAAAAGCCTTCTGAAAATCCAAATATACCACATCCACTGGTTCTCCCCTATCCACTCTACTAGTTACATCCTCAAAAAATTCTATGAGATTCGACAGACATGATTTTCCTTTCACAAATCCATGCTGACTTTGTCCGATCATTTCACCGCTTTCCAAATGTGCTGTTATCACATCCTTGATAACTGACTCCAGCAGTTTCCCCACCACCGACGTTAGGCTAACCGGTCTATAATTCCCCGGTTTCTCTCTCCCTCCTTTTTTAAAAAGTGGAGTTACATTAGCCACCCTCCAATCCTCAGGAACTAGTCCAGAATCTAACGAGTTTTGAAAAATTATCACTAATGCATCCACTATTTCTTGATAAAAAATTCATAAAATCCATAAAAAATTATGATTTTTTTTTCTTAATTCACTTGACAGAATACATATTCAAGTTCATAGTGCCAGTATATGTTTCATTAACAAAGTGAAATTATACTACTTCCAGTTACAGCTCAGTGATTCCATTGCCGAGTGACAAGTCTATATTTAAAGTCATAACTTGTGAGAGATAGGCACCCAACTTTGTAGTCTGGATGCCCTGTGTTTCTCTTTGAACAAGCTTCCCAAGCTATTGGTGTGACACTGATGAATTTAATTTCAGATTGCTACATTCAGAATATATTTTGTGAGCTGTATTTTCAGACCTTTCTGACATTACTTGGTACAGCCAGCCAGAACGATCACTATGTATAAAAAACTGTCCCTGTTCAGAGACTTTTATGCTTTGGTTGCTAATCTTTCTGCACGTTCAGAGCACAGTAGAAAACACCTGAATCTAAATTCATTTATAGACAAATTCCAGTTGGTAAAGTGCCAATGAAGTTCAATGTTCTTTGTGTATTTCTCAAACTGAACTTGATGCTGTGCAGCATTGTTTTGACTTATTTCGGCCCACTGAGTTCTTGTTGACGATCAAGCATAAGCGTTCGTCAATCCTACAATTTGGTTATACATCCGACTTCCCCATCAACATATCTCAAATTTCACCACTCAACTATATGGTGGTGGCCATTTACAATGGCCAATTATGCAACCAGTTTTAGATGTGGGAGGAAACTGAAACTTCCTCTTTCACTAGAAGAATGTACTTGCTCATGCTTCTTCCCACATTCCAATGCTTGCTCATTCTTCTGCCTTTCTTTATCTGGATTGTCTCCACAGTTTTCGGTACAGCCAGTATAGGTTACTGTCTATCTTGTACTCTGCTACTCTGTATTAAAGTGACATTCGAAAGCCTATCCCTACTGTAATCCCTCATGGATTTTTTTTTAGAGGCTGTCTCCACATTGCAGTGCAATCCACTCTGAAAACAGCTACATCAACAGTCACAGTTGACCTGAACACAACACCTCTTTCACAAGGGTGGAAACTCAGATGCAGAATAGTCAGAAAATGACCAAGTTCAGGAACAAAATGGTGAGTACACTTTTTCTGTAAGGACAAATGAGAAATAGGATGATATTTTTGTGGAGAGGGTTTTGCTGTCAATGATGACTCTGTTTGTTGTCATGGTGACTCTCCTTCTCAGATAAAATTCATAGAAAAGTACAACACCTTCAGCCCATCTGGCCCATCCCAAGCCATTTAAGCTGCCTACTCCCATGGACCTGCACTGGGACCATAGCCTATATACCCCTCCCATCCATGTAGCTATCCAAGCTTCTCTTAAAAGTTGAAATCCAGCTTGTATGCACTACTTGTATTGGCATCCCATTACCCTACACTCTCACTACCCTCTGAGTGAAGGTTATCCTCATGTTCTCCTTCAAGTTGTCATCTTTCACCTTTAACCCACGACCTCTAGTTGTACTCCCATGCAACAATAGTGGAAAAAGCCTACTTGCATTTACCTTTTCTAAACCCCTCATAATTTTGTATATCTCTATCAAATCTCCCTTCAATCTTCTACATTCCAAGGAATAAAATCCTAAACTATTCAATCTTTCCTTATAATTCAGGTTCTTCCCTCCTAGCAACATCTTTGTAAATTTTCTCTGTACTCTTCAAGTCAAGTCAAGTCAATTTTTATTGTCATTTCGACCATAACTGCTGGCACAGTACACAGCATAAATGAGACAATGTTTTTCAGGACCATGGTGCTACATGAAACAATACAAAAACTACATTGAACTACATAATACAACACAGAAACTACTCTAGACTACAGGCCTACCCAGGACTGGATAAAGTGCACGAAACAGTGCAGGTGTTACAATAAATAATAAACAAGACAATAGGCACAGTAGAGGGCAGTAGGTTGGTGTCAGTCTGGGTATTGAGGAGTCTGATGGCTTGGGGGAAGAAACTGTTACATAGTCTGGTCGTGAGAGCCCGAATGCTTCGATGCCTTTTTCCAGATGGCAGGAGGGAGACGAGTTTGTATTTGGGGTGCGTGGGGTCCTTCATAATGCTGTTTGCTTTGCGGATGCAGCATGCGGTGTAAATGTCTGCAATGGCGGGAAGAGAGACCCTGATGATCTTCTCAGCTGACCTCACTGTCCGCTGCAGGGACTTGTGATCCGAGATAGTGCAATTTCTGAACCAGGTAGTGATGTAGCTGCTCAGGATGCTCTCAATACAACCTATGTAGAATGTGGTGAAGATGGGGGGTGGGAGATGGACTTTCTCAGAGACGCTGCTGGGCTTTCTTTGCTATGGAGCTGGTGTTAAGGGACCAGGTGAGATTTTCCGCCAGGTGAACACCAAGAAATTTGGTGCTGTAACGATCTCTACGGAGGAGTCGTCGATGTTCAGCGGAGAGTGGTCGCTCCGTGTCCTCCTGAAGTCAACAACCATCTCTTTTGTTTTGTTCACATTCAGAGACAGGTTGTTGGCTCTGCACCAGTCCATTAGCCGCTGCACCTCCTCTCTGTATGCTGACTCATCGTTCTTGCTGATGAGACCCACCACGGTTGTGTCATCGGCGAACTTGATGATGTGGTTCGAGCTGTGTGTTGCAGCACAGTCGTGGGTCAGCAGAGTGAACAGCAGTGGAGTGAGCACACAGCCCTGGGGGGCCCCCGTGCTCAGTGTGATGGTGTTGGAGATGCTGCTTCCGATCCGGACTGACTGATGTCTCCCAGTCAGGAAGTCTGGGATCCATTTGCAGAGGGAGATGTTCAGGCCCAGTAGGCTCAGCTTTCCAATCAGTTTCTGAGGAATGATTGTGTTGAATACTGAACTGAAGTCTATGAACAGCATTCGAATGTATGTGTCTTTTTTGTCCAGGTGGGTTAGGGCCAAGTGGAGCCTGATGGCATTGGTATCGTCTGTTGAGTGGTTGGGACGGTACACGAACTGCAGGGGATCCAGTGAGGGGGGCAGCAGGGTCTTGATGTGCCTCATGACGAGCCTCTCAAAACACTTCATGATGATGGATGTGATGGATGGTTGTCATTGAGGCAGGACACTGAAGACTTCTTTGGCACGGACACGATGGTGGCCTTGAAGCACGTAGGAATGACGGCGCTGCTCAGGGGGATGTTGAAGATGTCAGTGAGAATATCTGCTAGCTGGTCTGTACATCCTCTAAGCACTCTGCTAGGAATATTGTCTGGTCCAGCAGCCTTCCGTGGGTTGACACTGCACAGGGTTCTCCTCACATCGACCATGGTAAGACACAGCAGCTGGTCATTTGGAAGAGAGGTGGTCTTCCTTGCCGCCGCATCATTTTCCACCTCAAAATGAGCATAGAAGTTGTTCAACGCATCGAGGAGGGAGGCTTCCCCTGCACAGGCAGGTGGTGTTGTCCTGTAGTTGATGATGTCCTGAATGCTCTTCTACATGCACTATGTGTCCCCGCTGTTCTGGAAGTGACTGTGGATTCATTGAGCATGTGCATGCTTTGCCTCTCTGATAGCCCGAGACAATTTGGCCCTCGCTGTTGTTAGGGGTGGCTTGTCGCCTGCTCTGAAGGCAGAGTCAAGGGTCCTCAGCAACGCACGCACCTCCGCTGTCATCCATGGCTTCTGGTTAGCGCGTGTAGTGATGATCTTGGCCACAGTGACGTCATCGATGCATTTGCTGATGTAGCTAGTCACTGATGCCGTGTACTCCTCTAAGTTGGTAGAGTTGCCATCGGTTGCAGCCTTCCTGAACATGTGCCAGTCAGTGTGCTCAAAGCAGTCTTGAAGAGCAGAGATGGATCCTGCTGGCCAGGTTTTCACCTGCTTCTGAACTGATCTGGAGCACCTGACAAGCTGTCTGTATGCTGGGATTAGCATAACAGAGATGTGTTCTGAGTAACCGAGGTGGAGGCGGGGCTCTGCCCAGTACGCGTCGGAAATGCTTGCGTAAACAAGGTCCAACACATTCTCCCCTCTTGTTGCAAAGTCCACGTTCTGATGGAATCTGGGGAGCACTGACTTAAGGTTCACGTGGTTAAAATCTCTGGCGACAATAAACAGTCCAACAGGGTGTGCGTTCTGCAGTTCGCTAATAGCCCCATACAGTTCACAGAGCGTCTCCTTAGCATTAGCGCTGGGGGGAACGTAGACACCGACTATGACAGTGGTGAATTCTTGTGGTAAGTAAAATGGTCTGCATCTAACAGTCACAAACTCCACTAGCGATGAGCAGTATCTGGAAATCAGCACAGAGTTCTTGCACCATTCTGTATTGATGTAAACACACAAACCACCACCGCGAGTCTTACCAGAAAGAGCTGCATCTCTGTCCGCTCGAAACAAGGTGAGCCCGTCCAGCTGAATGGCAGGCTCCAGGATCCCCATCGGAGAGCCACGTTTATGTGAAAACATATGCACAGCAGACTCTGTACTACCACTGAGTGTTTCATTGAAGTCGGATGTAGTCCAATTTATTGTCCAGGGAGTGGACATTGGAGAGCAGAATGGATGGGAGAGCCAGCCGGCTAGGGCTTGCTTTTGCCTGGCACGGACTTCTGCCCGCTTACCTCGCTTCCGCTACCTCGCATACTGCTTACGACGTCCCCACCTCCGGCCACCGGCATCAGGCGACTCCGAGGACTGCAGGCCCAATCCCTTCAGCAAGCCAAGGTCACATAATTTAACCAGCAGATCCTCATGAAGGTTTGTTTTTGGGCAATCCCTGTATTGTTGCAGTATCTGTCGATGGTAGATAGTTGTTCTGTTATCCATGCGCCCTAATCAAAAATTGTGCCTTAAAATTATATTTAAAAATTTAATTAAAGTAACACCAGATCCGAAAGGCCACTGGTGACCAAAACTGTATACAATACTCCACATTAGACATCAATAACATTTTATGCAACTTGAACATAACATCCCATTTCTTTTGTTCAATATTTTGATTTAAAAAGGCCAATGTGTCAAAAGCTTTCTTTATGACCCTATCTATCTGTGACGCCACTTACAATGAATTATGGACCTGTATTCCCAGATCCCTTTGTTCTACAGCACCCCTCAGTGCCCTACTGTTCACTCTGTATGACCTTCCCTGATTGCTCCTACCAAAGTGCAACACCTCAAATTTGTCTGCATTAACTTCCCTCTGCCATTTTTCAGCCTATTTTCTAGCTGGTCCAATTCCGATTGCAATCTCTGATAGTCTTCCTCACTCAACACACATCAAAGTTGCTGGTGAACGCAGCAGGCCAGGCAGCATCTGTAGGAAGAGGTGCAGTCGACGTTTCAGGCCGAGACCCTTCGTCAAGACTAACTGAAGGAAGAGTGAGTAAGGGATTTGAAAGTTGGAGGGGGAGGGGGAGATCCAAAATGATAGGAGACAGGAGGGGGAGGGATAGAGCCAAGAGCTGGACAGGTGATTGGCAAAAGGGGATACGAGAGGATCATGGGACAGGAGGTCCGGGAAGAAAGACAAGGGGGGGGGACCCAGAGGATGGGCAAGAGGTATATTCAGAGGGACAGAGGGAGAAATAGGAGAGTGAGAGAAAGAATGTGTGCATAAAAATAAGTAACAGATGGGGTACGAGGGGGAGGTGGGGCCTTAGCGGAAGTTAGAGAAATCGATGTTCATACCATCATTAGGGCGCATGGAAATTATTAAGAGTAATTATTAAGAGCACCGGACGCAGTATATCACCCCAGTCGACTCACAGGTGAAGTGTTGCCTCACCTGGAAAGACTGTTTGGGGCCCTGAATGGTGGTAAGGGAGGAAGTGTAAGGGCATGTGTAGCACTTGTTCCGCTTACACGGATAAGTGCCAGGAGGGAGATCAGTGGGGAGGGATGGGGGGGGGAACGAATGGACAAGGGAGTTGTGTAGGGAGCGATCCCTGCGGAATGCAGAGGCGGGGGAAGGGAAAGATGTGCTTAGTGGTGGGATCCCGTTGGAGGTGGCGGAAGTTACGGAGAATAATATGTTGGACCCGGAGGCTGGTGGGGTGGTAGGTGAGGACCAGGGGAACCCTATTCCTAGTGGGGTGGCGGGGGGATGGAGTGAGAGCAGATGTGCATGAAATGGGAGAGATGCATTTGAGAGCAGAGTTGATGGTGGAGGAAGGGAAGCCCTTTTCTTTAAAAAAGGAAGACATCGCCTTCGTGCTGGAATGAAAAGCATCCTGAGAGGAGATGCGGCGGAGACGGAGGAATTGCGAGAAGGGATGACATTTTTTCAAGAGACATGGTGGGAAGAGGAATAGTCCAGGTAGCTGTGTGAGTGCAAGAGACAGGGTGGAGTGTGAAGTGGGATTGAACAAGGGGTGATAAAACAGTGTCGAGGTATGCAGAAATTAGTTCGGTGGGGCAGGAGCAAGCTGAGACAATAGGTCGGCCAGGACAGGCAGGTTTGTGGATCTTGGGTAGGAGGTAGAAACGGGAAGTGCGGGGTGTGGGAACTATAAGGTTGGTAGCAGTGGATGAGAGATCCCCTGAGCGGATAAAGTCGGTGATGGTGTGGGAGACAATGGCCTGGTGCTCCTTAGTGGGGTCACGATCGAGGGGTAAATAAGAGGAGGTATCCGCGAGTTGTCGCTGTGCCTCGGCAAGGTAGAGGTCAGTACGCCAGACTACAACAGCACCCCCCTTATCGGCGGGTTTAATAATAAGGTTAGGATTAATGCGGAGGGAGTGGAGAGCAGAGCGTTCCGAAGGAGTGAGGTTGGAATGGGGACAAGGTGTGGTGAAGTCGAGATGGTTGATGTCCTGTCGGCAATTAGCGATAAAGAGATCCAGAGCAGGCAGAAGACCAGAGCGGGGTGTCCATGAAGAAGAGGAGGGTTGAAGACGGGAGAAGGGGTCATCGGTGGGAATGGAAGAGTCCTTGCCGAAGAAGTAGGCTCAGAGATGGAGACGTCGGAAGAAAAGTTCCGCATCATGGCGAACACTCAGTCTTCCTCACTGTTCACTACTCCCCTAATCTTAGTGTCATCTGTAAATTTGATTATCCAATTAACCACACTATCATCCAGATTGTTGTCATAGATGACAAAAAAACAACGGACTTGGCACTGATCCCTGTGTCACAGGCCTCCAGTCAGAGAGGCAACCATCTACTACCACTCTCTGACTTCTCCCTAAAAGCCAATGCTAATCCAATTTCCTACCTCATCTTGAATGCTGAGCAATTGAACCTTCTTGACCAACCTCTCACGTGGGAACTTGTCAAATGCCTTGGTAATGTCTATGTGGACAACATCAACTTTCTTGATACCTTTCTCTAAAAACACTATAAGATTGGTTTGACCCGATCTACCATGTACAAAGCCATGCTGACTATTCTAAACATGTCCATGCATATCCAAGTACTTGTATATCCAATATCTTTCCCATTACTGATGTCAGACTCACCGGCCTATATTTTCCTCGTTTAGTTTAGAGCCTTTCTTAAACAGCATAACAATATTGGCTTTCCTCCAATCTTCTGGTACCTTACCTGTTGCTAAGGATGATTGAAATATCTCTGCTATTTCTGGGCTTGCCTCTCTCAGGGTCCAAGATAACACCTTGTCAGGCCTTGGGGATTTATCCACCTCCGACAGCAAACATTTCCTCCTCTATAATCTGTATAGGATCCATTAGCTGATGTCACTTTGCCTCACTTCTATAGATTCTGTATCCATCTCCAGTAAATACAGATGCAAAAAATTCATTTAAGATCTCCCCCATCTCTTTTGGTTCCATGCATGGATTATTATTCTGGTCTTGCGGAGGAACAGTTTTGTCCCATTTTCTTTTAATATATCTGTGGAATCCCTTAGGATTCTCCTTTACCCTGTCTGATAGTGCAAACATATGCCTTCTTTGATCCCTTCTGATTTTTTTGTTAGGTGTTCGCTTGCATTTCATATACCCCATAAGCACCTCATTTGTTCCTACTTGTCTATACCTGCTATGTATCTCTTTTTTTACCTTAACCAATATCTCTTAAAAACCAGGGTACCTTACACCTTTTATCTTTATCTTTTATTCACATACAAGCTTTATACTCACAAAATTTCACTTTTGATGGCCTCCCATTCACCAAGTACACCACTGCCAGAGAACAGTCTGTCACAATCCTCACTTGCCAGATAATGTTCCCTTTAATTTATAATGAACAATATGTGCAAAAATCTTGTGCTGTTAATTTTTTTGGCCGGTGACATCAAAATGCGCACACTGAATAACTTCAATAAAATCAGTATAAATAAGCTAGTTCTAAAATCTGCAGACAAATCATCACAAACTCCATTTTGCGAACACCGTTTGCATCAGAAACCAGAAAAGGGAATGTGATTTTGTACAGTTGTGAAATACACTAAACATGCCAGTGAGGTAGAGGGTGACAACCTGTTTTTGCTTAAGTTCTTTTGTGAGTTTGTAGCAAAAGATGTGTACATGCACACACCTTGGAGGGAACATTACTGCCAGATCCTTTCTGATACCATCAAAATTGGCCTTTCTCCAATTTTGAATCTCGAACTGTGGATAAGAGCTATCTTTTTCCATACTTACTTTGAAACATATGACAATGTATTCCTCTACACAAACTTCTGTCACCTAGCCTGTCTCATTGCCTCTTAGCAGATCAAGTATTGCACACTTTCTCATTGGGATTCCCTGAGCACATTTGACAAACTCTATCCCATCTAGTCCTTTTACATTATGAGAGTCCCTGTCAATCTGTGGAAAGTTAAAATCACCTGCTATAACAACCTTTATGTTCCTTGCAAGAGTCTGCGATCTCTCTACAAATTTGCTCCACTAAATCCTGCGAACTGTAGAGCGGTGTGGTCATGCCTTTCTTATTCTTCAATTCAGCCATTCAGCCCGTAGCTCCTCACTGGACAAATTCTCCAGTCAGTACTAACTAAATGGCTCAGAAAGCTCCAATTTACTCTCATGTGTACCCATCACACGATGGGCCACAGTTCTGGAAATTAAGAAAGGTGGACTTCTAAATAAAACTTTGACCTGTTTCCCAGAGGGAGACAAATACATGAAGGCATAGTCTTTCTCAGCATGGAGATGCACATCGGATCTCATAACAAAATACTTGACCATATAATGTATAAGATGATACAAATTGCTGAGACACTTGAGGATGTTTGCATCTCCTGGACCAATGCAGGTAGAGTGATCTCTGCTTAATCTGATCTGTGTCTTCATCCGCATCCACCAATCTAACTGCAGCAGTAACATCGCAGCAATAAAATCAATGTTGAAAGCCTCAAGAACCCATAAAATTATTCTGCTCTGAAAGGGTCTCAATTTGACAACACCTAACTAAGAAGATCTGCAGAATAGTCTGTAAGATCTAGATTGCCCTGACTTCTACTGTGCATAGCATCTATAAAGTATTCATCCACTCTACTAGAAAACAACTTGACTGGTTTGATGAGCGTGACCAGGAGTTCAAAGAAATAATTAACAGAAGATACAAGGCTTTATTTTGACAGTAAGTGCTACCACTATTCAATAGTTCCATGAATAATTGAGATTCTGAACACCAAATCCAACAGAATCAAAACAGAATCTGAATCAGTTTTATTATCACTGACATCAGTCATGAAAATAGTTGATTTTTGGCAGCAGTACAATGCAGGAATAACAAGTTGATATACATTATAATAAACAGTTAGACAGATGGATAGATAATCAGTTCAAAAGTGGAATAGTGAGGTAGCGTTCTTGGGTTCATGGACCATTCAGAAATCTGATGACAGAGAAAAAGCTCTTCCTAAAACATTTTTGTTTGTCTGTATCTCTTCATGATGGTAGTAATGAGAAGAGACCATGTCCCAGAGTGTCCTTAACAATGGATGGTGGCAGTTCTTGAGGTACTGCCTTTTAAAATTATCCTCAAAGGTGGAAAGACTTCTGTCTGTGATGGAACTGGCTGAGTCTTATGATACTGTACATTGGGATCTCCATACTAGATGGTGATGCAACCAGTTAGAATACTCTCTGCAGTACATCTGTAGAAATTTGTTAGAGAAAACATATACCCAAAAAGAAAGGTTGTTGAGAAGGTAGAGATCCAGGAGTTTGTTGATAATGAAGTATCAGTGTCCGTCCATCGTCAACGTCAATGAAGACTTCAACACCATAATGATGGTGTCGAAACTAGCGCATGATTTGGATTCAAGTGAGGGAGAGTTGCGCAGTGTCAACCTCACTCTCTCTTCCCAATTCCCATCTGGATCCAGCGGCAAGACAGAGTCGAGGCGGCTGGAGATGGGACTAGGCGCAGTGGATGACCAGTACGTCTTCTGTGTCTTGTCCTGCTCTACACGTTCCACGATGCTTGCAGAGACCGCCTTCTTGACCGTTGGACCTTCCATTGCTCTCGTCTTCTCAATCCATTGGAGTCTGTCTTCACATGCTGGGATAGACAACTCCCTATCTCACCGAGGGTTTGAGACCCATCGGCTACCCTCACCTAGTTTAGCCGGCTTGTCGAAGCCGTTGCCTGGGGTGTGGCTGCTATCGCATGCAAACAGCTACGAGGAGCCACAGGTGACAGCTGAGTGCCAGGTGGGGACCAAAGATGGACTAACTGCCTTGAAAAGGACGCAACATGTTCCCCCACCAGAGGTGCTACTCCTCCCTGACACCCCATACACCCCAATGAAGTATAGATTTTTCAACACTGTATGGAACACCTAAGGCACATATATCAAATGTCAACCCCATAGTGCCACAAATGGAGGGCAGAGAGGCAGTCAACACTTGCTGTATTGATCATTTTGAAGAACTCTTAATAGAGCCAGAGAGTTGTTGAGTCTATATATCTACAGAGTCTTTGTCTTATATCTATGGTATATCACAATCTTATGTGCAAGATCAACTGGTCAGCATCAATGTTAACTGCTACCAAGTCCCAAAACTTCTCACAATTTTTCTCACTATATTGCCGCATTTCACCACTGACAGGCTTCCGAATGGAGAAATGCTAATCCACAGGACAGCTGAACGCTTGCTTATGCGTCATTACCTCTGTAACAGAAAGTCACTCTACCACAGGGCTTCCCAACCCGGAGTCCATGGACCCCTCAGTTAATGATAGGGGTTCATGGCATAAAAAAAGTTGGGAACCTCTGCTCTAGCATAATTCCTCAAGCAGTGGCATGCAGATGACATTAGGAGGCTAGGTTCTTTGATCACTGCTTATTCATTGAAGCTTAAGAAACAGCAGCCCATAAGACCATAAGATATGGGAGCAGAAGTAGGCCATTCTTCCTCATTCTCCTGAACTCCAGGGAATGCAGTCCAAGAGCTGCCAGGTGTTCCTCATATGGTAACTCTTTCATTCCTGGAATCATTCTCATCAATCTTCTCTGAACCCTCTGCAATGTCAGTATATCCTTTCTAAAATAAGGAGCCCAAAACTCCACACAATACTCCATGTGGTCTCACGAGTGCCTTATAGAGCCTCAACATCACATCCCTTATATTCTATACCTCTAGAAATGAATGGCAACATCGCATTTGTCTTCTTCTCAACCGACTCAACCTGGAGGTTAACCTTTAGGGTATCTTGCACAAGGACTCCACAGACCCCTTGCACCTCTACATTTTGTATTCTCTCCCCATCTAAATAATAGTCTGCCCGTTTATTTCTTCCACCAAAGTGCATGACCATTCACTCTCCAACATTGTATTTCATTTGCCACTTCTTTTCCCATTCCCCTAAACTATCTAAGTCTCCTCTGCAGGCTTACTGCTTCCTCGACACTACCTGCTCCTTCACCTATCTTTGTATCATCGGTAAATTTAGCCACAAGTCCATTATTACCATAGTCCAAATCATTGACAGACATCGTAAAAAGCAGCGGTCCCAGCACCGACCCCTGTGGAACTCCACTAGTAACCGGCAGCCAGCCAGAATAGGATCCCTTTACTCCCACTCTCTGTTTTTTGCTGAACAGCTAATGCTTCACCCGCGCTGGTAACTTCCCTGTAATTCCATGGGCTCTTATCTTGCTAAGCAACCTAATGTATGTCACCTTGTCAAAGGCCTTCAGAAAATCCAAGTACACCACATCTACTGCATCTCCATTGTCTACCCTGCTTGTAATTTTCTCAAAAAATTGCAGTAGGTTTGTCAGGCAGGATTTTCCTTTCAGGAAACTATGCTGGCTTTGTCCTATCTTGTCATATGCCTCCAGGTACTCCATAATCTCATCCCTAACAATTGATTCTAAGAACTTCCCAACCACTGATGTCAGGCTAACAAGTCTATAGCTTCCTTTCTGCTGCCTCCCACCCTTCTTAAATAGCGGAGTAACATTTGCAATTTTCCAGTCATCCGGTACAATGCCAGAATCTATTGATTCTTGAAAGATTATCGTTAATGCCTTTGCAATCTCTCCAGCCAAGGGTGCATTCCATCAGGTCCAGGAGATTTATCCACCCTCAGACCATTAAGCTTCCTGAGCACCATCTCAATCGTAATTTTCACTGCACAAACTTCGCTTCCTTGACACTCTTGAATGTCCAGTATACTGCAGACGTCTTCTACTGTGAGACTGATGCAAAATACGCATTCAGTTTCTCTGCCATCTCTGCATCTCCAGCATCATTTTCTATTGGTCCTATATCTACCGTCGACTCTCTTTTACCCTTTATATACTTAAAAAAGCCTTTAGTATCTCCTTTGTTATTAGTCACCAGTTTCCTCTCATAATTCATCTTTTTCTTCTGAATGACCTTTTTAGTTTCCTTCTGCAAGCTTTTAAATGCTCCCCAATCCTTTATTTTCCCACTAGCTCTGGCTTCCTTGTATGCCCTCTCTTTTGCTTTTACTTTGGTTCTGACTTCATTTGTCAGTCACAGTTGTGTCCTTCTTCCCTTTGAAAAAGCCCAGCACTGAATATTTTTTAAACAAATCTCCCCTCTCAGATTGGCTCTGGTCTACAACAAGCCCCTAACAATGAAGCTTAATACCATAAGATCATAAGATAGTGGAAAATAATTATAGACCATTTGGCCTTCAAGTCAACTCTGCCATTTGATTATGTCTGACTTAGTTCCCCTATTCCCCTATTCTCCTGTCTTCTCCCCATAAACTTTGATGTCCTTACCAGTTAAGAACTTATCAACTTCTGCTTTAAATATAGCCAGTAACTTGGCCTCCTCAGCTGTATGTGGCAATGAGTTCCACAGATTTACCATGCTTCGCCTGATTAAATTCCTCCTCCTGTTCTAAAGAAATGTTCTTGTATTCTGAGGCAATGCCTCCTGGTTGTAGACTTTCCCACTATTTCTCATATCTTCTCCATATACACTTGATCTAGGCCCTTCAATATTTGATAGGTTTCAAAGAGGTCCCCGCTCTCATTCTTCTAAACTTGAGCCAGTCAAGCCCTAGAGCCATCAAACACTAGTCAGACGTAACACTTTTGAATCATTTTCAAAACCTTCTTCTGGACTGTCTCCAATAACAACACATTCTTTCTTTGATTATGGGCCCAGAATTGCTCACATTACACCAAATTTGGTCTGATCAATGCCTTATAAAGCCTCAACATTGCATCCTTACATCCCTGCTTTTTATTCTCACCTTCTTGAAATGTATGTTAACATTACAGTTGCCTTCCTTACTACTGACTCAACTCGCAGGTTGTTCTTTAGTGAATCATATACTAGGACGCCTGATACTCTCCAATTTCAGAATTCACTTCCCTTATTACTCCTACCAAAGTGCATGAACATAAACTTCACTGCACTTTGTTCTATTGCCACTGTTTTCCCCATTCTCTTAATCTGTCTAAGTCTTTCTGTAAACACCCTGCTTTCTCAACACTATCTGCCTCTCCTTTGATCTTTGTATCATATGCAAACTTGGCCACAAGTCATCAGTTCCTTCATCCAGATCATTAACGTATAACATGAAAAGTGGTGGACCTTACACCATCAGCTGTGGAAAACGTTAGTCACTGGCAGCCAACCAGTAAAAGCTCACTTTATTCCCATTCTTTGCCTTCCGCCATTCAACCAATTTTTTGTCCATGCTACTATATTTGTATGACATGTGTTCTTATGGCCTAATTCTGCTCCTTTATCTTATAGTCTTATGGTCTTATCTGATTTAGCACACTCATGAGTGGCACCTTGTCAAACGTCTTCTGAAAATCCAAATAAACAACATCCACTGATCCTTCTTTATCTATCCTGCCTATTCTTCACAGATTGGTTAAGTCCAGTTTTCCCCATAAAGAAACTATGCTGCTGTTCACCTATTTTATTGTGTGTCTCCAAATCACCCAAAACTTCTTCCTTAATGAGGTTGAGGATTGAGTTAAGGTTGAGTCTGTAGTGAGGAAGGCAAATGCAATGTTAGCATTCATCTCAAGGGGTTGAGAATATAAACCCAAGGACCTAATGTTAAGACTTTACAACATATAGTGAAGCCTCACTTGGAGTATTGTGAGCAGTTTTGGACCCTTTATCTTAGAAAGGATGCATTGAAATTGGAGAGAAATCAAAGGAGGTTTGCGAAAATGATTCCAGGATTGAATGACTTCTCATATGAAGAGTGTTTGATGATTCTGGGCCTGTATTCACTAGAATTCAGAAGAATGAAGGATGACCTAATTGAAACCTGTTGAATGGTGAAATGCCTTGACAGAGTAGATGTGGAGAGGATGCTTCCTCAGATGGGTGAGTCTAAGACCAGAGGACACAGCCTCAGAATAGAGGGGTGTCCTTTTAGAATGGAGATGAGGAGGAATTATTTTGTCAGAGAGTGTTGAATCTGTGGAGTTCTTTGCCACAGGCAGATGTTAAGGCTAAATCTTTGTGTACAGTTAAGCCAGAGGTTGATAGATTTTTAATTGGTCAGGAATTAAAAAGAAGGCAGGAAATTGGGTTGAGTGGAAAATGGGATCAGACGTGATGAAATGGCAGAGTAGACTAAATGGTTTAATTCTGCTCCTATATCTTATGGTTTTATGGCCTTAATAATGGACTCCAATATCATCCCAAGCACTGAAGTTAGGCCAAATGGCCTATAATTTCCTGTCTTTTGCCTTACTCCCTTTTTAAATAGCAGAGTGACATCTGCAGTTTCCAGTCCTCCAGAATGATTCTAGAATTTGTTAATTCTTAAAACAGCATTTCTAGTGCCTCCACAAATGCTTCGGCTGCCTCTTTCAGAACCCTGGGGCATAGACCATCTGGTCCATGTGACACCCACCTTCAGACATTTCAACTTCCCATGAACATCTCCTTATTAATAATGACTATACTCGCTTCAACTCCCTGACGCTCTTGCATTTCTGCCATACTACTGGTGTCTCCACAGTGAAGACTGATGCAAAATACTTCTTTAGTTTGTCCAACTTTTCTTTATCTCCTATTACTACCTCTGCAGCTTCATTTTCCAGTGGTCTTAAGTCCACTCTTGCCTCTTTTTTACTCTTTATATATCTGAAAAAAACTTCTGATATCACCTTTTTTATTAGTGGCTAGCTTACCTTGATATTTCATCTTTTCTTTCTGTAATGCTTATTTACTTGCTTTCTGCTGGTTTTTAAAAGCATCCCAATCCTCCAGTTTTCCACAATTTTTTTTTGCTACATTGTATGCCCTCACTTTTGATTTTATGTTGTCTTTGACTCCTTTTGTCAGCCACAGTTGCCTCACCCTCCCTTTAGGATGCTTTTTCTTCTTTTAAATGAACTGATACAACATTTTCTGAATTACTCCCAGAAATTCCAAGCATTGCTGCTCTACCTTCATCCCTGCTAGTGTACCCTTCTAATTAATTCTGGCCAGCTCCTCTCTCCTGCCTCTTCAGTTACCTTTACTCAAATCTGATACCAGTAGGTACAGACGAGATGTCAGGGGTAAGTTTTTTACGCAGAGAGTGGTGAGTGCATAGAATGGGCTGCCAGCGGCAGTGGTGGAGGCGGAAATGATAGGGTCTTTTAAAAAACCCCTGGATGGCTACATGGAGCTTAGAAAAATAGAGGGCTATGGGTAAAGCCTAGGTAGTTCTAAAGTATGGACATGTTCGGAACAGCTTTGTGGGCCAAAGGGCTTGTATTGTGCTGTATGTTTTCTATATTCCTATGTTTCTAACGCATCTGGTTTTAGCTTTTCCCTCTCAAACTGCAGAGCAAATTTTACGATATTATGATCACTACTTCTAAACGGTTTCTTTACCTTAATTTCCCTTATTAAATCTTGTTTATTACATAACACACAATCCAGAATTGCCTTTACTCTAGTGGGCTCAACTACAAACTGCTCTAAAAAGCCATCTCACATGCATTCTTCAAATTATTTCTCTGGGATCCAGCACCAACCTGATTTCCCCAAATTACCTGTATATTCAACCCCCACCCCCCACGCCCATGGCCATCATAGCATTATCCTTTTTACATGCCTTTTCTATCTTCTATTTTAATTTGTACACCTTATCATGGCTACTGTTTGGAAACTGGTATATAACTTCCATCAGAGTTTCTTTTTATGTTTGCAGTTTTTGAATTCTACCAACAAAGATTCTACATGAATTGCAGTGATGCTTCACTACCAGACAAGCATAATGCCTTTTATGCTTGCCTTGAAAGAGAGACTATAAATACAGCTGTGAAGATCCCTGCTGCACCTGGTGACCTGGTTGTCTCAGAGGCCAATGTCAGGCTGTCTTTCAGGAGGGTGAACCCTTGTAAGGCAGCAGGAGTATCTGGTAAGGCTCTGAAAACTTGTGTCAACCTACTGGCAGGTGTATTCAAAAATATTTTCAACCTTTCATTGTTACAGTGGGAAGTTCCTACCTGCTTCAAAAGGGCATCAACTATACAAGTGCGCAAGAAGAGCAGTGTGAGCTACCTTAATGACTACCATACAGTAGCACTCACATCTACGGTGATAGAATGCTTTGAGAGGTTGGTCATGGCCAGAATCAGCTTCTGCCTCAGCAAGGACCTGGACCTACTGCAATTTGCCTATTGCCAAATCAGGTATATGGCAGATGCTCTTCATACTACCTTAGATCACCTGAACAATACAGCAGCTAATTCAGGATGCTGCTTGTTGACTACAGCTCAGTGCTTAGCAACATCCATAAGCTACAGAATCTGGTCCTCAATACCTCCCCCTGCAATTGGATCCTTGACTTTCTAACCGAAGGACCACATTCTGTGCGGATTGGTATTAATAACTCCTCCTCGCTGATTATCAACACTGGCGCACTTCAGGGATGTGTGCTTAGCCCACAGCTCTACTCCCACTGTACCCATGATTGTGTGGTTAGGCATATAGCCACCTATAAATTTGCTGGTGATACAATCATTGTTGGCAGAATCTCAAGTGGAGAAGAGAGAGCATACAGGAGCAAAATGTACTAGTTGGTTGAGTGGTATCACAGCAACAACCTTGCACTCTACATCGGTAAGACCAATGAGCAGAACAATTAGAAAGGGCAATACAAGGGATCACAAACCAATCCTCATAGAGGGATCAGAAGTGGAGAGAGTGAGCAATTTCAAGTCCCTGGATGTCAAGATATCTGAGGCTCTAACCTGGTCCCAACACATCCATACAACTATAAAAAAGGCAAGACACCAGCTGCAATGCCTATAAAGATTTATTTTTTTAATTAATTTAGATCACTTTATACAGATCTGTTTTCACTTTGACGTGAGTCTTTTTCTGTTGATCTGAAAAAGCCAAATTAAATCCATTGTGATTCAATGTTGCAAAACAGTAAAACATGAAAACTTCTGGGGGGGGGGGTGAATATTTTTATAGGTACTGTATATTTCATTATAGTTTGAGGAGATTTGGTTTGTCATCTAAGACACTCAAACGCATCTACAGATGTACCATGGAAAGCATTATGAGAGACTGCTTCGCTGTCTGGTATAGGGAGGGTGTGCTACTACACAAGATTGAAAGAAGCCATAAGAAGTTGTAGTATTTGTCAGCTCCATCTTGAGTACTAGCCTCTGTAGTGTCAAAGTCACCTTAAAGGAGCTGTGCTCAGAAAGGTGGTGTCCATCATTAAGGACCCCAATCACCCAGAACATGCCCTCTTCTCATTGTTACCATCAGGAAGGAGGTCCAGAAGCCTGAAGGCACACACACTGTGATTCAGGAAAGCTTCCCGTCTGCAATCCAATTTCTAAATGGACATTGAACACTAGCTCACTATAATTATTCCTGTTCTTGCACTAATTTTAATTTAACTATTTAATAGGCCTATATATACTTACTGTAATTGACATTTACTTTTTTTTCTCTTATCATGTATTGCAATGTACAGCTGCCAATAAGTTAACAAATTTCATGACATATGCTGGTGATATTAACTCTGATTGTGATTCTGATTCTGACTCTGACACCTTCTGATCCTGTCACTTCTTTCCAAAGTTTTGATTTCATTTTTACCAGAAAAGCTGCCCCAAATCCTCTGCCCATCTGCCTGTCCTTTTGATACAATGTGTACTCTTTGTTGTTAAGCTCCCAGCTGTGATATTATTTCAACCATGACTCTGTGATGTCCACAACATCATACCTGCCAAATTCTAACTGTGTTACAATCTGACCTATCTGATTTTGTATACTGCGTGCATTCAAATATAAACTTAAGTCCTGTATTTACCACCACCCTTCTACTCAATTTTGTCTTCAAGTTGCCTGAAGTTAAATTCTAAAATTTTTGTCTTATTCTTTACTCTGGAGACATCAAAGTTCAATGTTCAAAGCAAATTTATTATCAAAGTACTTTTACGCTACCATATACAACCCTGAGCTTCATTTTTTTTGTGGGCGTATGCAATAAATTAACACATCCACCCTCTTCCCATGTAAAATTCTTAACCCTTTCTAAACATTTTGTCTTTTTCTTTGTTATGGAGAGTTTGCTAACATCTCTCACACAGTCCCTTCGCTTTTACTTTATCCCCACTGTACCAATCAGTTCAACCCACCCACCCCCCATTCCATTTAGTTTAAAGACCTATCAATAGCTTTTTTATGAAATTCGCCCAGCAGGACCCTGGTTCCAGCAAGATTCAGGTGGAACAGCTTCCTCCTTCCCTACACCATGAATTCAGTCCTATTTCTCCATCACCAAATTTTGAGCTAAACAGTTAGCTCTCTGATCTTATTAACCCTTTGTCAACTTGAATGTGTCTCAGGTAATAATCCAGGGATTATTACCTTTTTGGTTCTTCATCATAACTCCGTCACTACCTGCTCAAATTCCCTCAGCAAAACCTCTTTCCATGCCCTTCCTTGGAACCCACAATGCACCATGGCAATTAGATCTTTCCCTTCCTCTTCCAAGTTTCTCTGCATGTCAGAAGAGATGTTCTGAACACAGTCATCAGGCAGACAACACATCCTTTAGGACTCTTGTGAAAAAGAATTGCGGCTTATTCCCATGACTATGAGACCCCCAATTACAATTACACTGTACTTATCTTTCCCCATTGGATGGCTCACTGAACCACAGTGCCATAGGTTGTTTGCTCATCCTTCCTACAGACCCCACTCTCATCCTCATAGGGAGCAATAAAATTTGTCCTGTTGGTCAACCTCCAGGGCTAAAGCTGCTCCTCTTGGATCCCTCTACCTGCCTTATTTGCAGTCAAACCCTTTTGTCCACAGCCACAGTGAATTTGAAGTAGTTAATCTGATGGACGTGACAACATCCTAAAACATAGCGTTCAGTAACTCTACCTCTTCTTGATGAATTAAGCTAAAATTCCTTGTGCAAGTCATAGGTGCATTGAGAAGTAGGTTCTCAGCATGTAATGCAGGCAAAGAGATGACAGAGTTATATAGTGCTGTGCGCAAATCATTGCAGTGGGTGGCAAAAGCCTTCCAAATGTGACAGGTTGTATTACAGTTTTCTATCAATCTAAGTATAAACTTACTCCTGCTGGGCTTAGTTTTTTATTGAAAGGCTTAGGTCCTTATGATTTTTTTTCACAAAGATCTGCAGACAGGCTGCATCACTGTCTGGTATGGAGGGGCTACGGCACAAGACCGAGAGAAGCTGCAGAGGGCTGTAAATCTAGTCAACTCCATATTGGGCACTAACCTACAAAGTACCCAGGACATCTTTGGGGAGCGATGTCTCAGAAAGGCAGCATCCATTATTAAGGACCTCCAGCACCCAGGGCATGCCCTTTTCTCACCATTACCATCAGGTAGGAGATACAGAAGCCTGAAGGCACACACTCAGCGATTCAGGAACAGCTTCTTCCCCTCTGCCATCTGATTCCTAAATGGATACTGAAGCTTTGGACACTACCTCACTTTTTTTTAATGTATAGTATTTCTGTTTTTGTACTTTTTTAATCTATTCGATATATATAATTGGTTTACTTGTTTATTTTAAAAATTTAATTTATTATTTTTTTCTCTCTACTAGATTATGTATTGCATTGAACTGCTGCTGCTAAGTTAACAAATTCTGATTCTGATTTTGACTCAGGGTTACTTGCTAACTATTCTCATAATTTACATAATATTTGAGCTAATTTTCTACTTATGACCCATAATCGTTGTAACACTGTAACTTTGCTTTATTAGTAGTAATAATTGGCATTATGAAGGTCTCATTTAATCTTTTGACAGAATATTACTTGTGTAAATGACAGACTTTCTCAACAAGGTGGATTTAGGGGACAGAAGTGGATTTGGATTCAGCTGCTCTACTGACAATAGTAGTACACCCCAAATTACTGGGTGGCTTCCCCATCAGATCTGGAGTTCAGTACAGCTGCTAACATTACTCCATCTTGTCTCTGTGTTGCACAGAACTTTTTGACAAATCCAACAGGAAGGATGCAGACATGAAAGAAGCAAGGATGCCAAACAGAGGGACCACTCAGAACAGGTCTTCCCTGTACATAGATGACATCAATGTCTTCTGACTAGATTCACCATCAGACACAAATAGACTAGCATCTGTGACCATTTTGAATAGGCTATTGGAGCCAGAATCAGCTGCAAGAAGAACAAAGCCAAGATATTTGGCAATTAACTCGACCAATTCTTTGTTCACTCCATTTAAATCTTACAACCTGAAGGTGCTGTGGCGCTGCTTCCAAGGACCTAGACCTTAAGACAAGACCTTGGAGCAAGTAGGCAAGGTTAAACAAAATCTGAGCATGCGGTTGTGACACTCACTCTTGATAATGGGCAAGAACATGGTCATCAGGTGGAAGGTATTCTTGGTGTTGCTGGATGCTATGTAGATGTAGTCAATACTCTGCTCCTCTACCATAGCAGTCATCTGAGCCATCTTCCATTGCATCTGGGATCAAAATGGAACTTGACCAATGGGGACAATGCACATTTTGAGATAATGGAGTGGTAAGGAGGAGAGAAATCTACTCAACATCTCTTCACCCTGATGGCCACCACATAAATTGAGCTCTGCTTAAAACCAAAGTAACCAAAGCCTAAGAGTCATTATGTCATTATAAACAGTGAAGAATTTTGTCAAAAAATTCACAGACGGATTTTGATCAGCTAGGTAACTGGACTGAAAATTAGCAAATGGCTTCCATTTCAGATAAGTACACAGTTTTCTATTTTGGAAGAAAGGCAGAGCAGGCCTTACACAGTGAATGGTTTTGGTTGCCCTATTAGGAATGACATCATTGGGCTGGCTGGTGGCACAATGACATCAGCGCCGGATTGTGGAATGAAGGTTCCTGGGTTCAAATCCAGTCGGAGCTGCTCCGGAGTACGCTTTCCATCCGTGCCGGGTTGAGTGTTGAGTTCGCAACTTGACCTGGTAAAGTAAAGGGAAAAATACTGCGAAGTGTCTGTGTGAGGAGTGGCGCGCCAAACCGTCTCTCTCTCTCTCACTCCGTGTCTTGTAAAGGCATGAAAAAGACATCATCCCACCAACATCGCGCATGCACGCACACGCAGATGGACACGAACAGACGCACAGCACGCACGCACACGCCAAAAAACAAGGAATGACATCATTAAACAGGGGAGATTTATGAAAGTTCTACAAAGACTCAAGGAATTGAGTTATAGGGAGAGGCTGAGTAAGCCTGGTCTTTATTCCTTGGAACATAAAAGATTGAGAGATGTCCTAGTGGAGGTGTATAAAATGGATGGTTATAGATAGCTTGAAGATATATAGATTTTTTCCCCCAGGGAAGGGAATTAGAAGCTAAAGGGCATAGTTTTAAAGTAAGAGATAACATCTTGTAACAGAGTGTGATGCATAAATGCAATGAGCTGTCCGAGGAAGTAATGGCATACCCAGCCAGTTCAGTCATGCACTGAAACCTTCCACCATTGAGGAAATCTTCAAGACCTGGTGTCTCAAAAAGGTGGCATCCATCATTAAGGAACTTCGCCAACCAGGACATCTCCTCTTCTCATTACTACAATCAGAGAGGAGATACAGGGGACTGAAACCCACACAGACCACTTTAGGATCAGCTTCTTCCCCTTCACCCTCAGATTTCTGACTGGCTCGTGAATACATGAAGACTACCTTATAATTTGTCATGTTTGCTTTTTATTTGTTTATCCATCTAATTACCTTTCTATTGTAACTAATAGTTATTTTATGTCTTGTACTGTACTGATGCCACAAAACAACACCTTTCATGACATTTGTTACAGATAATAAAACTGATATTGTTATATAAATTGTACATCTTCAATAATTGAGTCCCACATTAGGTTATATTACTTTAAGGATAATTTCAAAAGGTTGAAGAGAAAAGCAAAAGTACTGGCTGTGAAACATGACTACTACTGAAGCGAAGGAGATCTGTGGTGGTGACTGGATCCTGTTCATTTCATGCTTATTTCAAAAACAATTTATTTCTAACAGGAACATTAGTAGAGATGTTCTCCCTAATGACTGATTTCATCATTTCTATCACATATCCATTCAAATCTTAGACTCCAATGTCACTTATTTAGTTCTAAAGTTAAAAAGTTCTGTTTGACCAAGGAGTAGAGGGTGATAGAAAAATGGCACTGAAGAGTTGAGTTCAGTGATGGACCATGCTTGTGGGGTTTGGTGGCCTATTTCTCCTCTTTTATTCTTATGCTGTTGTGACACATTTTTGTTTTGGATCAGTTCGTGTAACTTTAAAAAGTTTCTGATTTTCACAACACAAGGAAAATTCGGTACATCAATGATGCAACAAATCTATTAGTGATTACAATATATCGAATGATTTACTTATGGCAGAATATCATTACTGCCCAGAGATTGTTAATTTCATCTGCAAAGCTTTGTTTGAGGTAATTTATACTATGTTAAAAGTATTGCCATAGTGATCTTTCATGCTTGTTTATTGCCTTATAATGATTGAGTTAAATTTTAGTTGACCCCTGTGAATGAAAAGAATAGGTTCCCTATTTACATAACACACATAAAAGTTGCTGGTGAACGCAGCAGGCCAGGCAGCATCTCTGGGAAGAGGTGCAGTCGACGTTTCAGGCTGAGACCCTTCATCAAGACTCTCGGTCTCGGCCTGAAACGTCGACTGCACCTCTTCCTAGAGATGCTGCCTGGCCTGCTGCGTTCACCAGCAACTTTTATGTGTGTTGCTTGAATTTCCAGTATCTGCAGAATTCCTGTTGTTTCCCTATTTACAAAGCACCTTTTACCCCTGAAGTTCATTTCAGCTGTTTTACCTATTATTTCAATCACAAATGCTTCTGGAATCTTCATTCATATTTTTGCAGCCCCTTATATTCCCTCATTTCACTGTCCATAATTTTAACACCACATTTAACATTGCTGCCTGTTTCAACTTTCCAATTATATTTAACATGTGATCATATTTAATTGCTTAACTGCACAGTAAAATAGGTCAACAATATGATGGTATCATGTTCAGTTCATTATTGTTATAGGTTAAGGAACTTTGAGAAACCATGTCAAAGAAGTAAAAATTTTATTTATAGGAGACTTACCCGAGGAAGATCTTTTGGTGTTACAGTGTTCAGTCAGATATGTGATTAAACACCTCATTCCTAAATTAGGCCAAAACAGTCTTTGCAAGAATACTGTACACTTGTCTCTATGTGACTTTGTGATGATGTATGCATGATCCAAAATTCTGGGCATCCAGGTGGAAGTTACACACAGTTGCAAATGTTTCATTTGCTCTGTGCATTATCACTTCAACCTGGAATGAAAATTAGCTTTTGGGGAACTTGTAACATTAGTTTTATAACATATGTTTACTTCTTTTCAAAGAAAAGAACATCTGTTGGACAACCAATTTTGAACTCTATCATGTTTTCTGAAAGAAACTAGAAGAGCTGCATTTTTATAGCACCTTACACAATATCTCAAAGCCTTGTTTGATCAGTGAAGCTGCAATTCCTATTGTAGTTTACATAACATAGCAATTAATTTGCATGCTGTATGATAGCACAAATAATAAAGTAATAATATTCATTTGTTTTATGGGATGCTCATTGACGGATAAATGTTGATCAGGTTAACAGTGATAACTTCCTTACTCATAAAAATAAACCTTAACTACAACCCAAGAGAGAAATCAGGACAGTAATTAGAAAGGCAGCACCTCAACAGTGCTGAACCTCCTCAGTGTTGTGTTAGAATGTCAACATAGATTTGTGTACACAGGTTCCTCTGGAAGAACTTGAGCTCACAGCTATCTGGCTCAAAGGCAAAAAACACCACTAATTGAGCCACTGTTGATGCTTTCAGTTAAAGATTCATTTGAGTGTATGTTGCCTATTATCCCAACAATAGCATACATTTCTCTGTGGGTATTATTTTTCAACTCTCTTTTTGAGGGATTTATAATCTCCTGGAGCATGTGTCATAGGTTCAATGAATTCTTACTATCTCTGATGAAGATCCTTGAGATTGCCTCTTGTCCACAAAAGTCAATTGTAAACCTGAGGTGAACACAGTGTATTACTCATTTGCCACCATCTAATTAGCTAAGCATGTTGTCATCCTCAGCAAGGAACAAAATGATGGACATGTTTTTTTTTTATCCAGTGTAAGAAGCATGGGTGTTGTTAACAAGATGTCAGAAAAATTGCAGTTACAGAACAAAGCTTGGATGAAGTGCTACTTTGAAGCAACTGTAGAAGAGATCATTTTATTATGTAAAGCCAAGTCAGCTTCCAATGAACTCTGTCATGTTACATTATGGTACTTACATTTTCACAGCGCTGCAACATACTGTAATCCAAATTGGTTAACGCTGTAGCTAACCATGATAAGTAGTGTGCAGCATGTTAATGAAATAAACTGAATGAAATAATTGTGTGATAATTTAATGTACTAAATTATGATTGATGCACTTATGTCCTTTAATTCATTTTACCAGATGAATTAATAGACTTGTGAGGTGTGATTTTGCAATCTTACAGTGTATTTTTGTGTTGAGTTGCTTGCTTTTTAAGAAGGATTTTGACATTGTAAATTTGTAATTGGATTATCTGGCATCATGCATCAGTGACTTAGCCTCCTATTTTAAAAAATCATGGACAAAAGAACTGAAATTCAACTGAAAATTGCCTTTATGAAGAAAATTATACAGGCACACTAAAATCCATTTAAAGAGAAATGGCAAAAAGGCATTGCGTTGTTATTGTACCTGATTTTAATGAAAGAATGTCAGTGCTAATAAATGTGTGACTTAATTTCATTTAAGTTTCAAACAGTCTGTAATTTTATACCAAGTTAGCAAACAAAAACATTTGTAACAGCAATAGGAACATAATAAATGATTTATCTGAGTTGAAGTTCTAGATGCAAGGAATTCATAAATCATGAATTATATCAGTACAATCTATTTAATAGTGTTTACGTTGCTATCTTGGCTAAGATCAATCTATTGCTGCAAATTGTAAAGCTGCCAAGGTTACTGCATATATTCTAAACGTTGCTTAACTTGCTTTCTAGTCTAAATATTATTCTGTTTTCCCAAATGACATCTATCCGATTTATGGTAAGAAAGTTTGCTTGCACTGTATGTTGTTAACTACTTATTAACATAAATGATAACTGATAAATAATAAAAATGTAATGTATCATCAGAAATCCCATGGAGAAGCATGGTGGCATGGTTAGTACCATGTAATACAGTACCAGTGACCCAGGTTTAATTCCCACCATTGTCTGTAAGTAGTTACTATGTTTGCCCCATGTCCGCATGGGTTTCCTCCAGGTGCTCCAGTTTCCTCCCACATTCTAAGGACATAACAGTTGGTAGGTTAATTGGTTATTGTAAATTGTCCCGTGATTAAGCTAGGTTTAAATTGGGGTCTGTGGGGCAGTGTGGTTCAAAGGGCAGGAAGGGCTTATTCCTCCTTGTACCTCAATAAATAAATAAAACAATTACATTTCAAATATCTATGAAAAATACATATAGTCAAATAGTAAAAATCTTAGGTTGTTAGTTTTATGACCACTGGTTCATAGCTTCTTATTGATGTGGAGCCTAACAAAACACTTGTGATATTATTTGTCAAATGCCTGTATTACAGTCCCCCAAAGGTGATATTATATGAAATTATAGAGTTGGTTATATAAATATTCTGTGGATACACAAATAACATTTTCCTTCGTAAACAAATAATAGAATATTACAGTCATATATGAAATACTGTGATAAAAAAGTTAAGTGTTCTAGTCCTCATAAAAGATATCATATCATGACCTCTGTCCTAAAATTACATCTGGTTAGTTAAATATGAATTCAAGTGATATTTTTATTGTTAGTTAACAATTAGTTAACACTTGCCAGACAATAAAATGTTTGGCATCATTCAAACCATTTCCTAGACTAACAGTTGATGAACTTTAATTACTAATATCATAATGAAGTTATGTATTGCTTATCATCTATCAAGTATTCCACAGATAGGCAACATCTGTGAAGAGATAAAACTGTGGCAACTTTTTCAGATCAATGATGTTTCTCAACCATTATCAAATAGCAGCACTGGCAATGGCTACGTTTATTCTCCAGGCCTTCTTAAGATGGTATTGCTAAGAGTAATCGCAAGATATGTAGTTTTAATATTAAACGACAAAATATGTACAGTATCTTCTGTCAAATGTAGTTCACTGAAAACCAAGAGAAGTTGATTGCTGGGTTCCATAATAGAATGTATTAAAAAGTTTCTTTTCAATGTGAACTTTCAAGAGATCAGGTCAGTACTTCAATAACAAAAGTTAAAATCTCATTTAAAGTAAAGATAAAAATCCACAGTCTGTATTTAAAATAACCTTTCCAACTTACTGATGTCTGCTTGTTGTTTTGGACTGGGACAAATCAAAAAAAGAATGTCTGTTGGACAAAGATAATTCTTAAGATGGTTTGGCTATGAATTCACATTTGATATACTGTAGACTGACAGCTCCTGTACTTAAAAATGCACTGCCGGAAAATGAACTTAATTCAAATGTCACAAAACTTCTCCATCACCTGGAACTTTGACAATCTCCTGGAATATGAGTTTAATTTGAAGTGGACTGATAAGTATGTCTGAGATCCTGGCAAAACTCCAGTGTCTACAATGCACGTGCCTCAGACATGTGGTGTTCCATCTGTTGTATATTTTAATTAAAGACAGTAGTCAGATCAGAGTACATTAATCAGGGCAAACAGGGCAATCAAACCCAGATCTGATCAGTCATGACAGCTGCTGAAACAGGAGAATGTGTTTGCAATGCAATTAGATTGTGACCATGTCATTCCTACTTACTTTGACGCAAACATAAAAGAGAAATATTTTATATAAAATTTCAACAATAAAATTAATTAATAAAAACTGCAGGAAAGGCAACTCAAACAATGCATGTCTTGTCCTATTTATAATGTCATCAAGATAATACTTCTATTTACAAACCACCAATGCTATGGCTTTTTGAACAATACAAATCTCAGGACTGTGTGGCATTGTCGCTCATGACCAACCCCCTATCGCCCCCTCCCCCAGTATTTTATCATGGCAGGACTTCAGTCTGTCATCCATCTGCATCAAGTTTCAGAATATCCTTCAGCATGCATTTCTGGTGCCTTAAATGTGCCAGTTGAAAGCATCCATTTGAGGACCAGAGGGTGTACAGAAGTGAGATATGCCAACTAGTGGAGTGGTGCCGCAGCAACAACCTGGCACTCAACATCAGTAAGATGAAAGAGCCGATTGTGGACTTCAGGAAGGGTAAGACGAATGAACACATACTAATCCTTATAGAGGGATCAGAAGTGAAGAGAGTGAGCAGTTTCAAGTTCCTGGGTGTCAAAATCTCTGAGGACCTAACCTGGTCCCAACATATCGATGTAGTTATAAAGAAGGCAAGTCAGCTGCTATACTGTATTTCATCAGGAGTTTGAAAAGATTTAGTATGTCAACAAACACACTCAAAAACTTCTATAGGTGTACCGTGGAGACCATTCTGACAGGCTGCATCATTGTCTGGTGGGGGGGGGTGGGATGAGGGGGGAGCTACCGCACAGGACCGAAGGAAGCTGCAGAGGGTTGTAAATCTAGTCAGCTCCATCTTGGGTACTAGCCTACAAAGTACCCAGGACATCTTCAGGAAGCGGTGTCTCAGAAAGGCAGCGTCCATTAGTAAGGACCTCCAGCACCCAGGGCATGCGCTTTTCTCACTGTTACCATCAGGTAGGAGGTACAGAAGCCTAAAAGAAAACACTCAGTGATTCAGAAACAGCTTCTTCCCCTCTGCCATCCGATTCCTAAATGGACGTTAAACCCTTGGACACTAGTTCACGACTTTTAATATACAGTATTTCTTTTTTTTGCAATTTTAATCTATTCAATGTATGTATACTGTAATTGATTTACTTGTTTATTATTATTATTATTATTATTATTATTATTAGGGATTGAATTATGTTTGGCCAGCTGGTCCCAGAAGTCCATTATCCAGAAATATGATGAGTGAAATAATTAAGTAACCACACCCACAAAGTATCTCTAAGTGCTTTTGATGACCAGCAGGGCCCAACCTCCAGCTTTGATTTTACATTTCTTAATGTTAATGTCATATAGAAATATCTTAAAGTTCTTCAAAGGAATTAAAAACAATAAAACATTTAAAATATCACTTTCATCTAACTTAAGAAAAAGAAAAAAACACTTCAAAATTAAATAAATAAGATTCAAAGACTTAAAGTCATTTATTATCAAAGTATGTATGCAGTATACAACCCTGAAATTCATCGTCCCTCAGACAGCCATGAAACAAGGAAAACCATGGAGTCCATTTAAAGAAAAACATCAAACCCCCAACATGAAAAAAATAACAGAAAAAGATGAGCAGAAAGCATAGAATCAGTCCAAGAACGTTCGGTCCAGATCAGTTTAGTTCAATCTAGCACTGTGTTATTCATTGACTGTAGGCTGCAGAGACAGTCTGCCCCAATCAAAATCACACAAAACAGTAATAAAAAAGGCGTTGCCAGAAAATATAAACACCTCATAACATGAAATACAAAATCCAATCCACAAACCGTATCAATCAAACCTTGCCCAAGACCCAAGACTCCAGCATCATCGAGTGAGAGGAAGAGAGAGAGTGGTCGATGCAGGCACCTTCCTCCAGGAGCAGCGAGTGAGAAGGAGTCAGAGAGACTGGTCAAAATGCAGGCAGACAGCACTTTCTGTTCTCATCCTCGTTGATTTCAATCTTCCTCAACTCTTTAATCAGCAAGATTGGCAAGGAATGGAGTTGATCATGGGCTTGTGTCCTGTCTCCAGGCCACACACTTCACTCAAAACATTATTGAGCTCCATCAGAGGAAATGCCTTAGCGTGGGCGACCGCGATTTGGGATAATCAGCCAGAGACCTGCTCTTCCTTCCCCACCTTCATCTCAAAAATAAAGAAGATTTTTGACCATCCCATCCATGGTAAAGATGCCGCTAAGCGGCTACTCACCCTCCATCAAGGCTCACGTAGTGTTGCAGAATACTCGGCCGACTCGGGCTGGAATGATGAGGCACTCCAGGAAGTATTCCGGCAAGGCCTCTGTGACAAGGTAAAGGACGAGTTGGCGGTTAGGGATGACACCAACAGCCTGGATTCATTGACTTCCCTAGCCACCAGACTGGACAACCGTATCCGAGAACGACAGAGGGAGAGAACCGGTCATCCTTTGGCCACCCCACGGCATGCTTTACCATCTAAATCCAGCCCTAACCTCTCTCCTCCTCTCACTCCTAGAATAGCATCTGGCCCGGCCGTTTCCCCCAGTCCGGGAGAGGAACCAATGTAGCTGAGATGGAGCCATCTTTCTCCCTCCAAGCGGCTCTGGAGATTAAGAGCAGGGGATTGTTTCTATTGTGGTCAGTCTGGCCATTTTCGTGACACCTGTTCCCTTCGGCCAAGAGGGGAGGGCTCACCAGTAGAAAGGGAGACCCTGGTGAGTCAGACCACATGCTCTTCTGTCCCCCAATCCCAGATGCAATTCCAAGCCGCTGTAACCTACAACCAACAGTCCCTGTCCTTGTCTGCCTTGATAGATTCCGGTGCTGAGGGGAATCTGTTGGATGAAGATATAGCAACCTAGGCCGGAATTCCTCGAGAGCCGTTGACTACCCCTCTGGAAGCCCAGGCACTGGACGGAAGACTTCTGGCCCGAATCACTCACTGTACGCCACCACTGCCTTTGATTCTCTCGGGGAACCACCGGGAACAGGTACAAGTTAACTTGATCTCCTCCCCTCAAACCCCAATAGTTCTTAGGTACCCATAGCTGAGCCGCCAGAACCCTTTCATTGATTGGTCCACCGGGAGGATAGCCAGCTGCAGTCCGTTTTGTCACGCCACCTGTCTGCAGTCGTCCCTTTCCCCTGTGAAAACCACCTCGACCTCACCTGCAGTTGAACCCCCTGACTTGTCCAGGGTTCCAGCGGAGTACCACGACCTGGGACACGTGTTTAGTAAACAACACGCCCTCTCCCTGCCTCCACACCGACCGTACAATTGTGCTATCGACCTTCTCCCCAAAGCTCCGCTGCCCACCAGTCGGCTGTATAACTTGTCCCGGCCAGACAGGGAAGCAATGGAGGGTTACATCAGTGAATCTCTCGCAGCAGGCATCATCCGACCCTCATCCTCCCCGGTGGGCGCAGGGTTCTTCTTCATGAGGAAGAAGGATGGTTCCCTGCGTCGCTGCATCAATTACCGAGGCCTAAATCATATAACCATAAAGGACAAGTACCCACTGACTCTGATAAGTTCTGCATTCGAACCTCTTCACGGAGCCACCATCTTCTCGAAGTTGGACCTACAAAGCGCCTACCATCTGGTCCGAATAAGGGAGGGGGACGAGTGGAAGATGGCATTCAATACCCCTTTAGGCCACTTCGAGTACTTGGTCATGCCTTTTGGCCTCACCAATGCCCCTGCAGTCTTTCAAGCCTTGATTAACGATGTACTAAGAGACTTTATTAACCGCTTTGTGCTTGTCTATCTGGATGACATCCTAATCTTTTCCAGCAGTCCCCAGCAACACGTTCTTCATGTCCGTCAAGTCCTGCAGAGACTGGGGGGGGAATAATTTATTCGTAAAGGCGGAGAAGTGTGAATTCCACGTCCCCTCGGTCAGCTTCCTAGGTTATATCATCGAGAGCGGACAGGTGAAAGCTGATCCCGATAAGATCCTGGCTGTGACGGAGTGGCCCAAACCCACGGACCGCAAGCAACTCCAACGGTTCCTGGGGTTTGCGAATTTCTATCGCCGGTTCATCAGAAACTACAGTCAGGTGGCAGCTCCTCTGACCTGACTTACCTCACCTGCCACACCTTTCCTTTGGAACTCCAAGGCGGACTCAGCATTCGTGGAACTAAAGAGGCGCTTCACGTCTGCTCCCGTTCTGATTCAACCGGACCCCTCCTGTCAATTCATTGTGGAGGTTGACCCCTCCGACTCCGGGGTGGGAGCGGTACTGTCCCAACGTTCGGGCCCGGATCAGAAATTACATCTCTGTGCCTTCTTCTCTCGCTGACTGTCTCCCGCTGAACTAAATTATAATGTGGGGAACCGGGAGCTACTGGCAGTCAAACTGGCGTTGGAAGAATGGAGACACTGGTTGGAAGGGGCGGAACACCCGTTCATCGCCTGGACAGACCATAAGAACCTTGAATATATCCAGACCGCCAAACGCCTGAATTCTCGCCAGGCCCGTTGGGCATTATTCTTTGGCCGGTTCAGGTTTACCCTCACGTACCGTCCAGGATCCAAGAACGGGAAGCCGGACGCACTGTCCCGCCAGCATGACTCCAAGGATGACACCTCCAGTCCTGAGACTATCCTCCCACCTTCCTGTATGGTTGCCACCCTCATTTGGGAGATCAAGGCTAAAGTAAAGGAAGCCCAGCGGGACGACCCCGACCCAGGCAATGGACCCAGCGATCGCCTGTACGTGCCCGCCTCCGTCAGGTCTCAGGTTCTCCAATGGGGGCACACATCCCGGTTCACCTGCCACCCCGGGAGTGATTGGACCCTGGCTCTCCTGAGGAAGCACTTTTGGTGGCCGTCCATGGGGGGGGACACCTGCTCTTATGTCTCAACTTGTTCCATCTGTGCCCGAGGAAAAGTCTTTCATCGACCACCTGTGGGGCTTCTTTGTCCTCTACCTGTCCCTGGTCGCCCCTGGTCACACATCGCCTTAGACTTCGTCACCGGTCAATAGACAATAGACAATAGACGCAGGAGTAGGCCATTCGACCCTTTGAGCCAGCACCTCCATTCACTGTGATCATGGCTGATCATCCACTATCAGTATTCAGTTCCTGCCCTATCCCCATAGCCTTTGATTCTGCTATCTTTAAGAGCTCTAGCTACTCTTTTTTGAAAGCATCCAGAGACTTGGCCTCCACAGCTTTCTGAGGCAGAGCATTCCATATATCCACCACTATCTGGGTGAAAAGGTTTTTCCTCAACTCCGTTCTAAATGGCCTACCCCTAATTCTTAAACTGTGGCCTCTGGTTCTGGACTCACCCATCAGCGGGAACATGCTTCCTACCTGCAGCGTGTCCAATCCCTTAATAATCTTTTATGTTTCAATAAGATTCCCTCTCAGTCTTCTAAATTCCAGAGTATACAAGCCCAGTTGCTCCAATCTTTCGACATATGACAGTCCCGCCATCCTCAGAATTAACATTGTGAACCTATGCTGCACTCCTTCAATAGCAAGAAAGTCATTCCTCAAATTTGGAGACCAAAACTGCACACAGTATTCCAGGTGTGGTCTAACCAGGGCCCTGTACAGCCGTAGAAGGACCTCTTTGCTCTTGTACTCAATTCCTTTTGTTATGAAGGCCAGCATGCCATTAGCTTTCTTCACTGCCTTCTGTATTTGCATGCTTGTTTTCAGTGATGGATGTACAAGAACACCTAGATCTCGTTGTGCTTCCCCTTTTCCTAACTTGATTCCATTTAGATAATCATCTGCCTTCCTGTTCTTACCACAAAAGTGGATAACCTCACATTCATCCACATTAAACTGCATCTGCCATGCATCTGCCCAATCACCCAGCCTGTCCAAGTCATCCTGCATTCTCATTACATCCTCCTCACATTTCACACTGCCACCCAGCTTTGTGTCATCGGCAAATTTGCTAATGTTACTTTTAATTCCCTCATCTAAATCATTAATATATATATTGTAAACAGCTGTGGTCTCAGCACTGAACCCTGTGGTACCCCACTGGTCACCGCCTGCCATTCCAAAAGGGACCCATTAATCACTACTCTTTGTTTTCTGTCAGCCAGCCAATTTTCAATCCACGTCAGTACTCTGCCCCCAATACCATGTGCCCTAATTTTGCCCAGTAATCTCCTATGTGAGACTTTATCAAAGGCTTTCTGAAAGTCCAGGTACACCACATCCACTGGCTCTCCCTTGTCCATTTTCATAGTTACATCCTCAAAAAATTCCAGAAGATTAGTCAAGCACGATTTCCCCTTCGTAAATCCATGCTGACTCGGACCAACACTGTTACTACTATTCAGATGTGTCGTAATTTCATCTCTTATAATTGACTCTAGCATCTTTCCCACCGCCGACTTCAGGCTAATCGGTCTATAATTCCGTGTTTTCTCTCTTCCTCCCTTCTTTAAGAGAGGGACAACATTAGCCACCCTCCAATACACAGGAACTGATCCTGAATCCATAGAACATTGGAAAATGATTACCAATGCATCCACGATTTCTAAAGCCAGCACTTTAAGTTCCCTGGGATGCAGACCATCAGGTCCCGGGGACTTATCGGCCTTCAGACCCAACAGCCTATCCAACACCATTTCCTGCCTAATATAAATTTCCTTCAGTTCATCCATTACCCTAGGTCCTTTGGCCACTATTACATCTGGGAGATTCTTTTTGTCTTCCCTAGTGAAGACAGATCCAAAGTACCTGTTCAACTCATCTGCCATTTCAGTGTTCCCCATAATAAATTTATCCGCTTCTGTCTTCAACGGCCCAATTTTGGTCTTAACTACTCTTTTCCTTTTCACATACCTAAAGAAGCTTTTACTATCCTCCTTTATATTCTTCGCTAGTTTACCTTCATACCTCATTTTTTCTCCATGTATTGCCTTTTTAGTTACCTTCTGTTGCTCTTTAAAAGTTTCCCAGTCCTCAGGCTTCCCACTCATCTTTGCTATGTTATACTACTTCTCTTTTATTTTTATACTGTCCATTACTTCCCTTGTCAGCCACGGCCTCCCCTTAGGATCTTTCTTCCTCTTTGAAACGAACTGATCCTGCACCTTCCGCATTATTCCCAGAAACATTTCCCATTGCTGTTCCACTGTCATCCCTGCTAGGGTATTGTTCCATTGAACTTTGGCCAGCTCCACCCTCATAGCACCATAGTTCCCTTTGTTCAACTGTAATACTGATACTTCCGAGTTTCCCTTCTCCCTCTCAAATTGTAGATTAAAACTTATCATATTATGGTCACTACCTCCTAATGGCTCCTTTACCTCGAGGTCCCTGATCAAATCCGGTTCAGTACACAACACTAAATCTAGAATTGCATTCTCTCTGGTAGGCTCCAGTACAAGTTGTTCTAAGAATCCATCTCGGAGGGACTCCACAAACTCCCTTTCTTGGGGTCCAGTACCAACCTGATTCCTCCAGTCTACCTACATGTTGAAGTCCCCCATAACAACTGTAGCATTACCTTTGTGACATGCCAATTTTAACTCTTGATTCGACTTACACCCTACATCCAGACTACAGTTTGGGGGCCTGTAGATAACTCCCATTAGGGTCTTTCTACCCTTAGAATTTCTCAGTTCTATCCATACTGACTCTATGTCTCCTGATTCTATGTCCCCCCTCGCAAGGGACTGAATATCATTCCTCACCAACAGATCCACCCCCTCTGCCCATCAGTCTGTCCTTTCGATAGGACGTATACCCTTGAATAATCATTTCCCAGACCCTGTCCACTTGAAGCCATGTCTCTGTTCTTCCCATAACATCATACTAACCAATTTCCAATTGTGCCTCAGGCTCATCCACTTTATTTCTTATACTCCGTGCATTCATATACAATACATTTAATTCATTACTCACCTCACCTCCCATATCAAATCCTATTTCACTTGGCCATACTGTACGATCCCTTCTTGAGCTTTCTGCTCTGTTGATTCTGCTGTCATTCTTAACTTTCTTATTCTCACTTTCCCTTTATCTCCATCCTTATGTTTCCAGTTTGTCCCCTCCCCCCAACTACTTAGCTTAAACACACCCGTGTTGCAGAGGCAAACCTGCCTGCCAGAATGCTGGTGCCCCACTTATTAAGGTGCAACCCATCCCTTTTGTACAATTCATCCTTACCCTGAAACATACCCCAGTGGTCCAAGAATGTAAATCCTTGATTCCTGCACCAGTTCCTCAGCCACACATTCAGATCCATTATCTTCCTGTTCTTGACCACTTCAGCATGGGAAACTGGAAGCAATCCGGAGTTAACCACCCTGGAAGTCCTACTTTTCAGCCTTCTTCCGAGTTCTCTGAAGCCACGCTGTAGAATGTCTTTCCTCTTCTACCCTACGTCATTTTTGCCGACAGGCACCACCACTTCCGGATGTTCACCTTCACTCTTGAGGATTCCCTGCAATCTGTCCGTGACATCCTGGATCCCGGCACCAGAGAGGCAGCACATCATCCTTAAATCTCGCCTGTTGCCACAAAAACCCCTTTCGGTACCTCTCACTATGGAGTCCCCTACTACCATGGCTCTGCCTGATGTTTGTCCCCTCGGCTTTGCCTCAGCTCCAATTGTTGACTCGCAAACCTGACCGCCTCTCTGGCTGGCAGTGTCTTCTGTCCCGACTGCTTCCAAGAGGGAGAACCTGTTTACGAGAGGCACATCCTCCGGGGTCTCCTGTACTTCAAGCATCCTTTCCTTGCTCATCGTCATCGTCCTACTCTCTTCCTGTATCCTGGGTGTAACGAACTCACTGTAGGTCCTGTCCAGAAAACTCTCGTTCTTCCGTATTAACCTAACGTCATCCAGTTGCCTCTCCAATGCTGCAACACGGTCCCTCAGAAGCTGAATTTGGACACATTTTCTGCAGGTGTAGGATCCAGAGGCACTATCAGTGTCCCTGACCTCCTACATCATGCATGCAGCACACTGAATCAGCCTAGCGGTCATCTCTTCTCCACTTCTCACCCTCCCCAACTGTGGCGTAGTCTCCACTCTCAGCCTCCTTGCCGAAGACTCCTGAGCCAAAGGCTTGCACTTCCCTCGACAAGGCCGCTCCCCAACAGGCCGCTCCCCTGGAGCGAGCCTTGCTTATATTTGCTGATAATTTCAGTAATTAGCTTCACCTGCCGCGTCTCCTCCGACCTCGAAGGTCTGGTTAGCTTTTGCTTATGACCAGCTTTTTAAATCAGCCGCTCCTTCTCTGCTAATCCCCGCACTCACTCCTTCACCTGCCGCACCTCCTCCGACCTCGAAGAATCGGTCTACCCCCTTCCCGTGGAAACACCACAGTCCTCACCATGGTAGACCGATTCTCTAAGGCGGTGCACTTTGTGGCCCTCCCTAAACCTCCTTCCTCTCAGGAAACCGCAGATCTTCTCATCCGCCACGTCTTCCGCCTCCACGGAATCCCTGCAGACATCATGTCCGATCGAGGTCCTCAGTTTGTCTCGAAAGTATGGAAGGCC
The DNA here is from genome assembly GCF_030028105.1 of Mobula birostris. Lineage (NCBI taxonomy): Eukaryota > Metazoa > Chordata > Chondrichthyes > Myliobatiformes > Myliobatidae > Mobula > Mobula birostris. Next base: position 83,333,018 of record NC_092379.1, on the reverse strand, counting down.
TTCTTTCAAGCCTTGGGCGCATTGGTCAGCCTGTCATCCGGCTTCCACCCCCAGACGAACGGGCAGACAGAACGGGCAAACCAAGACCTGGAGGCGACGCTTCGTTGCGTAACGGCAAACAACCATCGACCTGGAGCGACCACCTCCCGTGGGTTGAGTACGCCCACAACTCTCTAGTGAGCTCTGCCATTGGAAGGTCTCCGTTCGAGTGCTCCCTTGGGTACCAACCCCCGCTGTTCCCCGCGCAAGAAGAAGAGATTGCAGTACCGTCGGTTCAGGACCATATTAATTGGTGCCTTAAGATTTGGGAGGAAACGCGCACGGCCCTACTCAAATCAACAAATCAAAATAAGAAGACAGCCGACTGACACTGCATCCCGACGCCGGAGTACCAGCCTGGGCAGATGGTGTGGCTGGCCTCTAAGGACATCCCGCTCAAGAACGAACATAGAAAACTTGCCCCTCGCTTCCTGGGACCATTCAAGGTTGAAAGGGTAATCAATCTCACAGTGGTCCGCCTGAAGCTGCCTAGATCCATGTGCATCCACCCAACCTTTCATGTGTCTCAGTTAAAGCCAGTTTCCATCATCCCTCTGTGTCCCCCTGCCGGGACTCCCCCACCTGTCCGTACCATCAACAACCATCCGGCATACACCATCCGACGACTACTAGATGTGCGCCGTCGGGGCAGGGGTCTCCAATATCTGGTAGACTGGGAAGAGTACGGTCCAGAAGAGCGTTCCTGGGTCCCCCGCTCCTTCATCCTAGACCCTTCCCTCATCTAGGATTTTCATCGGGGCCATCCAGACAGGCCGGGAGGATTGCCTGGAGGCTCCCATTGAGGGAGGGGTACTGTCATGGTCCCATCTGGCAATCCCCCACCTTGCCATTTGCCTCAAGATTTGGGCCTCAATCACCTCATTGAGATTCCAATCATTCTCAGGTATCACTAACTACATGCACCTGCTTCCCATCAAATGGCAGGATAAAAACCCTGTGACCACAGCAAGAAGCCGTCAGTTTGTTGGTTGACTCTTGTGAGAGTAAACTTTGTTTCCTATTCCTGAGAACTGTTAGTTCTAAGCTTCGCATCGTCTCCTGGATATTGGCTCCCCGTTCGCGGAGGTGCTACGCCTAACGACTCTGCCTCAGCATCTGTGTGTTGTACTTGGGTTCATCCCCAGCCACGTCCTTGCAGCAATCGGTGAAGAAATTTTACTACTGATATCATTTGAAACCCATTAAAAATTGATATAAAATCTACCATAGTGCATGCATAGGTTCATACTTCTAAGAAGTCAATTCCAGTTGCTTCTTCTTTAATTATTTGTCTCATTTCCCAATTGGTGGCTCCCCCTTCATCTACCTTGATGCCAAGCTGTGGAATTCTTTCCCTATGTCTTTCCACCTCTTTAGTTCTCTTCCCCTTATAGTTTTGAAAACTTAACTAGTTTAGCAAATTTCTTGTTATTGTTATTGATTCCTTCGATGGTAATAGACTCATACTTGGCTGATTACAACCATCAGGTGTCTTGGGACACATTGCCAGTTATTTCAGTGCAAATTATTATACAAGAAAATAACTACAAGGAGACACATTCAATACCAACTGGAAATGAATACCATTTTGAACTAGCATTACTTCAGATGAGAAATGGAACCTAGAAACTTTGGTAGTCCAAATACGAAGTTTTCTATAACTAGAAGAAGTAATATCTTGGTGTGGGGTGCACGCATGGTTTGATGGTTGTGTTATAGGTAGGTTGAATGCCATTTACAGCATCTCTTATAGAATAGGATGTGAGCATTCTACTTTGTTATTCTTAAAAACACAGAACATCAGATCCCAATTGTATACTTAAATGCAAAAATAATTTTGGCATTACAGTTTATATTAAGGAAAAGCAAATAGATGAAATAAAGCAGATTTTCTCTTGCTTGTAGATGAACTAAATATATCTGTGTATAAAGCATGAAAACACTCTTGCCAAATTAGATGAAAATAGATTGAAGTTGATACTTACATTAATGTCACTCTGCTTGCTTTGTTCATTTTGTTGTGTAAATCATGTTAATTTAAGTTTATGTTTACTTATGTTTATTATAGTTGTAATGTACTGTGTTGCTGCTACAAATTTCTAATTTTCATGGCAATTTTTCCAAAGTACGTATGCCTAGGACAATGAAATTGAACTTGAATGCTATTGAATGGAAATGTCCAGTGTTAAAAAGAAAGCTTTCTGTATTTGTAATCCGATTCCCTGTTGTGTCTTCCTTGCACTTCAGCATGCCCCCACTGTGACCCATGTAATTCCAAATTTGATACTTGTCTATTATAGTACACAGTTGGGATGAGAAGTTTCTTAGTATGCAATCTGAAAAGCAGCAGGAGTGCTGAAGCAAAATTGTCCCTTCCAATATTAGATTTTTGAGCTTTGGCAAGTAGTTGAAACCCACTGAACCTCTTAAAATGTTTGAATTTGTCAGAGAAGTGGTAATGAGAACCACTTGATTTGTACCTTGGAAATGAAAAAAAATAAAGGGGTTCCTAAGAAGATGAACTGTACATCTCATTCTTATCATGAATGTAAAAAGGACTTTGATCCAACATGGTGGTCCAAGTACATTTTCAGAAAGCCCGTGAATATTCTCTGTGTAAAAAGTGCTGCCCTTCAAGTTCCTATCAAATCTTTACCTTCTCACCTTTAACCTATGCCCTCTAGCTCCTGATTCCACAACCATGGGAAAAAGACTGTATTCACCCTGTCTATGCCCCTCATGATTTTATTTATCTCTGTCAGATCACTTCTTAGTCTCCTACACTCTGAGGAAGGAAGTCCTTGCCTGTCTAATCTCTCACTATAATACAGGCCCTTGAGTCTTGGTAGCATCCTTGCAAATCTCTGAACTCTTTCTAGTAGGCAAAATTTTACAACATATATTTTGCACTCAAGAATTTATACTGATTGCTTTTGCAAAATGTTCTTGCAATTTATCATAAGTTCCAAACTTCTCTGGTTTAATAAGTCTTCTGCATGTATATAACTTAATACTCCTTCTTTTCGCAAAATTACCTGAATACGTGAAATCAGTCTACTAACCTCTATTTAAACATGTGGCAGTCTCAGAAGCTCAATTAGAATTGTAAATATCAATTTAAATTTAAACATTTTTTTTCAGAGGTCTTATTGTGCAAGATCTGAAATTCATAGAACTGCAGATATTGGAAATGACAAATAAAAACAAAATGCCTGAATCACTCAACGGATCAGGTAGCACATGTACTTAGGAAGAGAAACAGTTAACAGCTTCGGGACTCTTCTTGGAAATTATTCTGTTTTTATTTGTGTTAGATCTGCCCTTGCTATATGATTAATGGAGCATAAGATTTATTGTGCATTTTCACTTTGAAGATGACTATAATCATGATTGCTAACTAGATTATGTAACTTTCCTGATTAAGCAGAATACCATGAATACAAAGAGTTGACATGGCCAATGGTGATTGAAGTTTTGGGAAGAGTAAATTGGAAAGATTTCATCATTTGACTTGGAAATGAACCTTACCTTTTGCACATTTAAAGTTAGCATTTCTGACAATAACCTCTGGGTAATTTTCCTATTAATTTGTGTTGCTAGCTAACTTTTAGGAAAAGATACCACCTTCTTGCCTTCATCCACAATTAAGTGATTGTATTACTTGGCCTCAAGTGCTGTCCTTTATTGGGAACAGAAAGTGTCTGCAGAGACTGTGTTGTCTCATACATAATGCAGTAGATCTTACTGGCAGCACAATGCCGTTGCTTATTTGTGTAAGGATTCCTTCTGAAATATTTTGCATATAAATGTACCACTGTGTGTGCATCTTTTCATTTTGTGGCTTACTTTGATTTACACACAGAAAGCTTTTATTAAAGGATATGTACCATGCAAAGCTTCATTTAACCGTAGCGCTGTTCAGTCCTGCATGATTTTGTGCTGCCTTGCAGTGCCATCTAGCAGATTCAATCCTGCTTTGATAGTTGCATTAAAATCTTTTTATGTAATAGAATGTTCAATGCATATATTTTATTGCAATGAGAAGTTAGATAAATCGGATTAATATCTTGTCAGGAGTTTTTGACATTGTTAGTTACCTGTTCAAAAAATGATTACAAGCATACTTATTGAGGAGCAAGGAGCAGTAACTATACTTCCCAGCATCAACTTGGTGTTCTTTAATGCGCTGGAATAAGGTTGAGTTTACTATGAAATATAACGTTTCTCCTTTCCCTCCCAAATCATTGATATTGGGTTTGACAGGAATTGTACTAAGGAGTTAATACTAGGCAATGGGCATACTTGTGCATTAGGAGCAACTTCTAATAGAGTGATGAGTAAGGGAAGTAAATTACTTTGATGAAATACCAAGTAATTACTTAGATGTTACAATGAAAATGTCAGGCTGATTCCCTGCTCGTCTGTAATTTGGCCACCACCCTCTATTGTGTGAATATTAAAATTGTGCTTATAAAGTTACAGTGATGTAACAGAATCCATTTCTCATTTACAAACATAGGTTTAATGCAATTTTTCATCAATTGATCAATATCCGTAGTTACACAACAATTAGATACGAAAATGAATTAATCCAATCAAGGCTTCAGTTTCCAAACAAATTTAAGATCTGCACACATAAAAAACATAATTTTATCTTTGAAAATGGACCTGCCATTGGTTCACGTGGACCAATTATGACAGCTCTTTCCCATTTCTAGATCACTCTGTCTCCATCAAAGGAGACAAACAATCCATTGATATTTACTACAGACCAGGTAACTCTCACAGTTACTTAGACTACACCCCTTTCTACGTTGTCCCTTGTAAGGATATCATCCTTTCCATCCAGTTTGTCTTTCTCCACTACATCTGCTCTCAAGAGAAGGCTTTCTGTTCCAAGACATCTGAAATGTCCTACATTGTCGGGAAGAATGAGTTCTTTTCTGCTGTCATTGATGGAGCCTGATTTCTTTTTCATACTTCTGCTCTTGCTTTGCCGCCTTTACATATTGACAGAAAAAGAGATAGTGTTTGCCTTTCACTTTCCACATCAAACGTATCATCCTTTAAGATTTCTACCAGCTGCATTAAGATTCTATCACCAGCTACCTCTCCTCCTCACCTCTTTCTCTCTTCTGAAGGGACCATTCCCTCTGTGACTCCCTGGTCCACTCATCCCTCTGCACCCCTCCCTCCTTTACATCTGGCTCTTCGCTTGTCCTCACGGTAGATGTATCACTTCTTCTTACACCTCTACTCTCATCATCATCATCTAGACAGTCCTTCCAGATGAGGCACGTGCATCTCCTCCAACCTCCTCTACTGCATTTGATGCTCCCAATGTGTCCTCTTCCATATCAGTGACACCCTACAGTCTGTGACAGTTTTGTAGAACACCTACACAATGCTCACTCTACAATAACTATCCTGAATTCCCAGTTGCAGACCATTTTAACTCCTCTTTCTGTTCCCACATTGACCTGTCCATCTTTGGCCTTCTCTGCTGCTAAGATGCAGCCCAACAAAATCTAGAGGAATAATATTTTATATTCCACCTGGTGGTCTACAATCCAATGACATAAAGACTGAGTTATCCAGATACAGGCAACAATCCTTTTCATTTTTCTCCTCTTCCATCATCTTCCTTCTCCTTCAGCCTCTCCTTTTTATATTCCATTCTTCCCATCTTTCCAAACCTCTCCCCGTATTCCCATTGCGGCTCCATCCACCTGCCTTACACACAGGCTCCTGCTCTCCGCACAGCCCCAGTCATCTGATGATCAACTCTCCCCTAATTTTCAGCCTCTCATTTTCACTTCCTTTACATATCCAACTTCTGTAGAACTATCTGTTTTGCTGTTCTCCCTCCAGCAGCTATCTTCTGCCTTCACATCCCTTCTGCATACTGTTTGTTACTCCTCTAATCCAGATACTGATACATTACAAAAACATTGTGCTACCCATTTTTCCTGTAAAGTTATATTGGGGATGCTGTACATGGAATATATAACATTGACTCAAATGTTTCATGAAATTAAACTGTGTGTTATCCTACTGAATCTTATGTCATAACATGAGATTACATGAATTGATATAAAACACATCAGACCACTTCATTAAGATGTCAAAATCTGCTGAGATGTAACCCGCTTCTCTTTTATCACATTCAAGCTGCCACCAGCTGCTCTTACCGCAACAGCCAAATTGTACATCAATGTTTAATGAAATTCAGTGTATGAATTTGTGGGCAATTATAGACTTTATCAAACACAAACACGTGGGGTGGTGCTCCAACCTTCTAAGATTCATTTGCAATTAGATATACTGTGACTTTGATTTTTTTTCGTGTTTCATCATCTCATCTGCATACTTTGATGGGAGTGATTATACACCTGTTACTGGAACATTTGTCACAAGCAAGCTTATTGATGTAAAGTTCCACTAAATTTCTTTGGTGAGCCGAGGTTTTTCAGACTGATGAGAACTTTGTTTTCATCTATATCTTACAGCAGTGTCTTCAAATATTTCATTGACTTCAGGAGCAGAGCTGTGCATGACACTAGGAAATTCAATGAGAAAGTTCTCTGTGTCAAGCACTGCAGTGTTCCCCATCATATCCAACATCTTCTCTCTCCTGCATGAATTATTTGTCAATGATAGCAGTCATTGTCCTTGTCTTTACTAAGTTTGAAGTTGTAGTTGCAGGAACTTACTTAACTTAGGTCGAATTTCAATGCTATATTTCAGTTAGAGTAATAGCTGTAAAATATTTAATATCTAGTTGCATAAAGAGCAGGAAATCTGTGTGCTGTCTACATTGGAGTGAGCGTTCAGATAGATGATGTCATAATTAAGTTATGAGCTGGGAAGTGTTTGTTTCCTCCTCTTGCTTAAATGCAGGAAATGTAGCTATTGCTGCTGTTCCTTGGATTGGACTGCCTAAATCTTTAACTCATGATTTTTCCAACTCTGCACTAACTATAGGGAGCTTTGCCTGGTGAGATTGAAGATATGAACATTTTGATCAGATTTATGAGTGAGGAAAGTTCTCCAGTGTCACGGTCCAGTCCATGAAGTTTGTATTCCATTCACGGTCCGGTCCATCGATCCTTATTCCAGGTTTTCCAGTTTTCCCTTGTTCTGTTGGGTGCTCTAATTGAGGCACCTGATTCACATTTTCGGCTGGCTACGTAAATAGCTCCTTGGTTCAGCTTCGGTTGTTCAGTAGAACATGTAGTTTTGTGTTGCAGGAAGTATGGGAGACAGAGAGAGATGATGAGAATTAAATTAAGGGAGTTGGGGGTGCAGGAATTCACACTAAAAGGGTTGCTGGGCATGGGTGAGAGAGCACAAGTCCGGGTATTTTTAGCGTTTTTAAGGGGTACAGGAGTTTTTTTATAGGATATGACGGATAAACAGGAATAGGGTACTAGGATGGTCAAAGATGGGAGGGTAAAGTGTAGGTTTGTGTGCGTGTGTGTGTGTGTGTGTGTGTGTGCGCGATTGGGTGAAGGGATTTAGAATATATGTCTAGTGCACATTCCGGAGCAGAGGGTGGCGGTAATGCACCATTAAGCTGGATGCCGACCGCCGTAAAACAAGATACAGACAGACAGACAGCTTCGGTTGTTGAATGCTGGCTAAGTTGCTTCATTTTTTGGGTGAGGAAGGCCAGTTTGAGAGTATGTGATTGTGGAGCTCACTGGAAAATGGCAGAGAGAGAGAACATCAAGGAAAGAACCAAGCTGTTGAAGGAAGTTTTTGGCGAGAGTGGAAGTGAACTAGAGATGGAGGTCAGCGGGAAAGAGGAATGGAATGGAAAGAGGAAGAAAAGAAAGCAAAGGTATGGGATATCAAACTCTGAGGAGTCAGCAGATGATCAAAACAGGACAGCAAAACAATGGAAAGAAGATGAGATTAAAGCAATTATAAAACTAAGTGAAGACGGGCCGTCTTTTGGAGATTGGAACCCGATTTGTTTGACGAAGATGCTCAACAAAATTATAGGCGAGATTAAAGGAACAAAGATTTTACAAAATGGATCGCTATTAGTGATTTGTCGGGATAGTGCTCAGCAAGGCAAAGTGATAAGATTGTGTAAAATAGACAGCAAAGAGGTAAAATGCTCAATACCCAACCATAGAAAGTGGACTAGAGGAATTATTTCGGGGATACCAACAAAAGTTACTATGGATGAGATTAAACAGAACATAAACGGAACAAAAATTATTGAGGCCAAACAATTGAAAGTTACAAGAAATGGGAAAAAGTGTGATAGTTTATCGGTAATGATTAACTTTGATGAAGAGAGATCGCCGACTAATGTTTACTTAGGGTATATCTGTTATGTGGTTAGAATATATATACCATTGCCTTTAAGATGCTATAAATGTCAGAAATTCTGGCACATTGCAGTGGAAAACAAAGATGTGAGAGATGCGCTGCAGAACATGAATATGGGAAATGTGAAGCGGGAGCTAGGCTGAAATGCTGCAATTGTGGCGAGGAACACAGCGCAGCTTATCGAGGGTGCATTTGTAGCAAAAAGGCGGTTGAGAGACAATATGTAAAAATAACTCAAGGAATCAGTTATGCAGAGGCAGTGAAAGAATTTGATGAAAAAAGACTGTCAAACAAACAAATACAGAGAATAATAAACTGGTGAATTATGACAGCTGTAATATGAAAAATAAGGATACACTATTAATAAGTAGAAAGAATTTTATGCTTTTTATGGTGGATGCAATTAATTGTTCAGCTCAAACAAGCAAAAGAGCTGAGAAAGTTAAAATTACCGTCAAGTCTGCAGAAAAGTATCTTGGTATTAAAGGGATTAGGTGGGAAGAAGTCAAAGAAACGCTGAATGGAGGATCCAACAGTTCACAGGCAGGGGAGATGGAATCTTAATGGCAGAATATTTATCGTAAATGGTCAAGAATTTAAGAAATGTGTCAAAACTTAAGGAAAATCCTCAGATTTTATGCTTGTAGCCCAGGGTAAATGTGCAGAACTCCAACAACAAATAGAAGTGCCCGACAAGAACAACGGTGAGTTGGAAAGAGCTTGGAAAATGGAAGAAATTATTACAAGGACACAAAAGGAAAAGGAATTTGTTGCAAAGTGAATTATCTATATTCAGATTATAAAATGAAAACATGGAAGCAAATGAAGAAGAACTCCGAGGTCTCAGTAAACAACTGTGGGCTACGATCCAAGAAAAGGAAAACCTGAAAAAGCAGATAGACTTGGAAAAACAGCAATTTTAGAAGTATAACGTACGATTATTACTATTCTTTAACAAGACAATTTTAGTCTTACAAGTGATGTAGATGAAATCAATGTAATTGAGGTAATGCAACTACACAAAAACATGACAAAATTAGGGAAGAATAGCAGTTTGTGGCATTAGCTAATGAGCGTATTAAGCATTCACGAGGAATTGCAACTACTGAGTGATGCTAATAGAGAACTGCAGGCTGAACTAGATTGTCTTACTACAGGACATATTTGGTTGGAACACAAGAAGTCTAGCAGGTGGCGGTAATGCACTGAAAACTGGTTGCCAACTGCCATAAGAAGAAGAAGAAGATGATACAGTTGCTGGAGGCTAGGTGAACTGGGTGATTGAGTGTGTGTGTTGGAAGCAGTGGGTTGAGATGGGTGACTGGAAAATGGTGCAGAGAGAGAGAACATCAAGGAAAGAGCCAAGCTGTTGAAGGAAGTTTTTGGTGAGAGTGGAAGTGAACTAGAAATGGAGGTTGGCAGGAAAGAGGAACAGAATGGAAAGAGGAAGAAAAGAAAGCAGGGGTACGGGATATCAAACTCAGAGGAGTCAGTGGATGATCAAAACAGGACAGCAAAACAATGGGAAGAAGAAGAAAGCAATTATAAAACCAAGTGAAGACGGGGTGTCTTTTGCTGATTGGAACCTGATTTGTTTGATGAAGCTGCTCAACAAAATTATAGGTGAGATTATAAGAGCAAAAATTTTACCAAATGTATCACTATTAGTGATTTGTTGTGATAGTGCTCAGCAAGGCAAAGTGATAAGATTAAGTAAAATAGATGGCAAAGAAGTACAATGCTCAATACCCAACAATAGAAAGCGGACTAGAGGAATTATTTCAGGGATACCAACAAAAGTTACTATGGATGAGATTAAACAGAACATAAACGGAACAAAAATTACTGAGGCCAAATGTTTGAAAGTTACAAGAAATGGGAGAAAGTGTGATAGTTTATCGGTAATGATTAACTTTGATGAAGAGAGATTGCTGACTAACGTTTACTTAGGGTATATGTGTTATGCGGTTAGAATATATATACCACCGCCTTTAAGATGCTATAAGTATCAGAAATTTGGGCACATTGAGGTGGTCTGCAGAGGAAAACAAAGATGTGGGAGATGCCCTGGAGAACATGAATATGGGAACTGTGAAGCGGGAGCTAGGCTGAAATGCTGCAATTGTGGCGAAGGCGGCTGAGATACAGCATGTAAAAGTAACCCAAGGAATCAGTTATGCTGAGACAGTGAAAGAATTTGCTGAAAAAAAGGCTGTCAAGCAAACAAATACAGGGAGTAATAAACTGCTGAATTGTGAGGGCCATAATATGAAAAATAAGGATACACTATTAATGAGTAGAAAGGATTTTGTACTTTTTATGGTCGATGCAATTTATTGTTCAGCACAAACAAGCAAAAGAACTGGGAAAATTAAAATTATCGTCAAGTCTGCAGAAAAGTATCTTGGTATTAAAGGGACTTGGTGGGAAAAAGTCAAAGAAAAGCTGAATGGAGGATCCAACAGTTCACAAGCAGGGGAGATGGAATCTTAATGGCAAAATATTTATCGCAAATGGTCAAGAATTTAAGAAATATGTTTCAGAACTTAAGGAAAATCCTCAGTTTATGGTTGAAGCCCAGGGTAAATGTGCAGAACTCCAACAAAAAATAGAAGTACCCAACAAGAACAACTGTGAGTTGGAAAGAGATTGGAAAATGGAGGAAGTTATTACAAGGATACAAAGGAAAAGGAATTTGTTGCAAAGTGAATTATCTACATTCAGATTATAAAATGAAAACAGGGAAGCAAATGAAGAAGAACTCCGAGGTCTCAGTAAACAACTGCAGGCTACGATCCAAGAAAAGGAAAACCTGAAAAAGCAGATAGACTTGGAAAAACAGCAATTTTAGAAGTATATCGTGCGATAATTACTATTCTTTAACGGCGATTTTAGTCTTGCAAGTGATGTAGATGAAATCAGTGTAATTGAGGTAATGTAACTACATGAAAACATGTGACAACATTAGGGAAGAATAGCAGTTTGCAGCATTATCTACTAAGCGCATTAATCATTCATGAGGAATTGCAACTACAGAGCGATGCTAACAGAGAACTGCAGGCTGAACTAGATTGTCTAAAGTAGAGAACTCCAGGACATATTTGGTTGGAACACCACTAGTCTAGCAGGTGGCAGTAATGCACTGAAAAACTGGTTGCCAACCGCTACAAAACAAAAAATGAAGAAGAAGAAGCTTCAGTTGCTGGATTGTTCCCTTCCCTTTCTGCCTGAAGCCTTGTCCTGAAGACTTGCCTGCAACCTCACCTGTGTCCTCGCCTGTATCGCTGTCAAGTTCTACCGCCGGAGCAAGACTGGAGCTTTGTTGTCTAACGTAAACATGAGGAACTCTGCAGATACTGGAAATTCAAGCAACACACATCAAACCAACCATTTCCAAACCAACACACATCAAACCAAACACTTCCCATTCCAACCTTACTCCTTCAGAAGGCTCTGCTCTCCACTCCCTCCGCACTAATCCTAACCTTACTATTAAACCCGCCATCTGTGTCCTGACGAAGGGTCTCGGCCTGAAATGTCGACTGTACCTCTTCCTGGAGATGCTGTCTGGCCTGCTGCGTTCACCTTGCTGTCTAGATAAGGAACTGTCTATCAATGTTTGGAACTATCTCTGTGTCCACACCTTCGCTAGGTAGGTCCGGCCGTTTCCTTCTACCTTGGGAACTGTCTCGTCATTTTCAGCACTCTGTGTATGAGTCCCAGCCCTACATCCTGTCCCAGCTCTGTGTTCCATGTTCCTGTCTCCTTCGACCAAGGCTCTGCGTTCCTGTCTCCTTCAACCAAGTCAAGGTTTCATGTTCTTGTCCTGTCCATGTGTCTCGCCCAGCCCAGGAGCACCTCGTCCAGCCTGGTGCTGGAGTTCCCTCGTCCTGTCCAAGCCACATCCAAGAACCTCGTCCTGTCCAAGTCAAGACTTTGTGTTCTCATCCTGTTCTGAAGCCATGTCCTGCCCTAGCCAAGTTCCTAGTCCCGAGTCATACCGTAGACCCGGGTTCTGTTTCCGAGTCAAGACCCAGGTTCCAAGTCCCATCCGAGACCCAGATTCTGGGTCCTTGTCCAGGCTCTGGTTCCGGAGTTTCATGTCACTAGTCCAGGCTCCTTGGTCCTAGTTCCACATCCAGGTCCCGTGTCTCTTGTCCAAGTCCTAGCCCAGGCCATTAATCCTTGTCTCGTCCAGGGCCTGTGTCACTGTCCAGCATAGTTTCTTCCCCGCTTCCCTTGCTTCCTTGTCAAGCCTAGTCCTGTTCCTAGTACTTCAGTGTCTGTGTCTTGCACTTGGGTCCACTCTCAGTGTCCCCACTATGACATCCAGATTTTGTGCAAACTGGACCGAGTGAGCCTCGGGTTTTTCAATCCTTGAAGATGCTGGGATGTGAAAATGGAGCTATATCCCACACATATTCCTAGTTTCCATCAGGAAGGACCGTACAGCTCTCAAGAGATTGAACAATGATTAACACAAATTCAAGTCTCTGAGGATCCTCAGCTGTCACATTACACTATTTACCATTGTTGTTCACTTCCCTTTACCTTCCAAATAATTACTAAGCCATGCTGTGTGTTACCTCCATTTCATGCACAAAATCTTGAGGTCAACTTGATCAAATGCTGTAGGTTTATAATGTAGATAATATCTACAAATATTCACCTTTCCAACACAAGTACCTCCACAAAATAAATCAATTAACTAAAATGGACATAACTTTTCCTACACAAATCCATGCAACATCTCTAAAATAGCTCAAGGTTAATTAATTTTGCCTTCCACTTCTCTATTCCCCATCCCCTTTGCTTTTGCTCTCTTTATCTCCTTGCCTGTGCATCGCCTCCCTCCCTCTGTTGCTCCTACCCCTTTTTCTTTCTTCCAGAACCTTCTCTCCTCTCCCATTCGATTCCTCCTTTTCTGGTCCTGTATCTCTTTCACCAGTTAACTTTCCAGCTCTTTATTTCTCCCTCCGCCCTCCCAGTTTCACCTACCGCCTTGTGTTCCTTCCTCCCCAGCACCCATCTTCTAATGCTGACTCCTTGTATTTTATCTCCAGTCCAGCCAAAGGGTCTCGACCTGAAACATTGACTATACTCTTTTCCATAGATGCTGCCTGGCCTGCTGAGTTCCTCCAGCATTTTGTGTGTGCTGCTTGGAGTTCCAGCATCTGCAGATTTCCTCTTATTTGTTTTCAAGTTACCGTATTTGTTTAAGATCTAGTAAAGAACTGACAGTGAAAGAAAAAGAATGCAGGTACATGACATAAAAACCCTGAAAGAAACATGGCTTCAAATAATGTAAGATAAAACCCTGAATGGAATATTCATTCCACTGATATTATTTTTTTTAGCAGAAACAGATGAGAAAGTTAGGGAAGGGAAATATAGTTGAATATTTAACTACACTATTCTAATCTCAGAAAAAAACCTGGTTATTCATTTATTTTGAGTCCATTATTGGCAACAGAATAAAATACATGAAAGGGGATATCTGGAGGCACATTAAAAAGGTTTACAATGGTCACTGAGTTATGGGCATATTATATTTTGTATAGCATAGTGGAAATGTATTTTCTGATGAAATAGTTCATAAAATACATTGCACTGCTTGTTGAAATGCATTGTTTTCATATTGGGTGAGAAATGATATGAAGCTTAATATATGTAGATCTGAAAGCAGGAAAACAATTGAAAATAGTGTTTATAGTAATTAAATTCAATATAATTAGTGTAAAAATAATTAAAATATTAGAATGGGAATTAATAACATGAGAAAACAATTTAGTATAGCCTACTTGATCAAAATCCAGCAGTGTCAGACCTAAACAGATTTTTGGAGTTTTTACAAATAAGATGCAAAAGTTACACATTTAATATAATACAACTAGGAATATGGGCAGCACATATTCCACTGAAGCTAGATAGGACTACAGCTAGAGCCCATGGGTTAAGAGTGAAAGGTGAAAAGTTTAGGGGAACATAAGGGGAAACCTCTTCACTCAGAGGGTCATGCGAGTGTGGAATGAGCAGCCAGCACAAGTGGTGCATGCGAGCTCATTTTAACATTTAAGTCTGGATAGGTACATAGATAGTAGGGATGTGGAGGGCAATAGGTCAATGGGAGTAGGCAGCTTAAATGGCTCGACACTGCTGAAGGTCCTGTTTCTGTGCTGTACTTTTCTATAATTCTTATACTTTATGACTCTATTTAAAGATGAATGTTCACTGATAAATAGTGAGTTTGGAATAAAATGAACTTTAAGGGTAGTTATATGCCGAATTTACAAGGAATAAGACAAGAGTATACAATAAAGTAATAAAAGAGGCCAAGTCAAGAAATCAAAAAAGGAAATTTAATATAAACTAATACTTGACACAACAAGCAACAAAGACATTTATAAATATAGAAATGTATAATCATAGTAAACAAAATAAACCATGCACTTACTTAAAGATGACCTTTGCTGATCTGAACTGTTGACAGTTTATAAATTATATGATTAGCTTGCACATCACTACCTTTGCATTAAAAAAGGAGACAGGAGACAAGAATTATTCTGTTTTAATTTTCCCCAAATCCTATTTGGTTAAAGCAAGCTTTCATACTTAGAATCTATGATTTTAAAGGATTACCTTATTTTACGTTTCCAGTGGTGTAAGTAAACATAATCGGAGCAATTTGATCCCAGATAAAAGTGGAATCATAGGGGTTATTTTTGATAGCAATTCAAAACTAATGAAATTAAAGCATACCATCTGAATAATGTAGTTCCATATGCGGGAATTTGTTGAACATACAAATATAAGTTGGAAAATAATTTATGATGATGTCATAAGCAGCCTTTGAATTCAAATAGAAGGCTAAGTAAGTAGGGCATAAATATTTGAATAATATAAATAAATATGATTATATCTATTTTGGCAGGAAGATGAAAAAAGAGTATTACTTAATTGTGAAAGAGTCAAGCACAATGTTCAAAGACATTAGGTGAAACTACTGTAACACTCTTGGCAAATATATCCTTCCATGAATAATGATAGTAAAACTATATACAGTTGTAGACATTAAGGTCATAAGACAAGGGAGCAGAAAAAGGCCATTTATCAAGTCTTTTACATCATTTGATTGTCGCTGATTTACCTTCCCTCTCAAAATCTCCCCATAACCTTTGATGCCTGTACAAAATAAGAAACTTTCAATCTCTGCTTTAAATATCCTCAGTGACTTGGCCTCCACAGCTATTTATGATATGAACTCTACAGACTCACCGCACTCCGGCTGAAGAAATTCCTCTTAACTCTGCTTTAAAGGAACGACTTCGATTCTGAGGCTGTGTCCTCTGGTTCTAGACTCTCCTACTTATGGAACAGCCTTTCCACATCCTCTTTATGTAGGCCTTCCAATATTCAGTAGGTTTCAATGACACAACCCCCATTCCATTCTTCAAAAATTCTAGCAAGTAAAATGCTCCTCATAATTTAACACTTTCATTCCCGGGACAATTTTTGTAAATCTCTCTGGAGCCTGTCCAATTCCAGCTTTAAGTTCCTCGGGGTCAATATCACAAATGACCTGACTTGGTCCAACCAAGCAGAGTTCACTGCCAAGAAGGCCCACCAGCACCTTTACTTCCTGAGAAAACTAAAGAAATTTGGCCTGTTCCCTAAAACCCTCACTAATTTTTATAGATGCACCGTAAAAGGCATTCTTCTGGGGTGCATCACAACCTGCTGTGGAAGTTGTCCTGTCCAAGACCGAAGGAAGCTGCAGAAGATCGTGAGCACGGCGCTGTACATCACACAAACCAATCTTCCATCCTTGAACTCACTTTATACCGCACGCTGTTGGAGCAGTGCTGCCAGGATAATCAAGGACACGACCCAACCAGCCAACACACTTTTCGTCCCTCTTCTCTCCGGGAGAAGGCTCAGGAGCTTGAAGACTCATACAGCCAGATTTGGGAACAGCTTCTTTCCAACTGTGATAAGACTGCTGAACGGATCCTGACCTCGATCTGGGCCGTACCCTCCAAA
The DNA here is from genome assembly GCF_030028105.1 of Mobula birostris. Classification (NCBI taxonomy): domain Eukaryota; kingdom Metazoa; phylum Chordata; class Chondrichthyes; order Myliobatiformes; family Myliobatidae; genus Mobula; species Mobula birostris. The sequence continues at coordinate 83,316,596 of NC_092379.1, read as the reverse complement.
TATCCAGACCTGCCTCTCGGTTTTTTTGCACTGCCTTACTTCAAATTTTTCCATTTTCAATTTATGATTTATAATTTAAATTTTTAATATTTACTATCGATTTGTAATCCAGGGAGCAGGAAGCTCAGAATCAAATATTGCTGTGATGATTGTACGTTCTAGTATGAATTGTTTGGCAACAGTAAAGTATAAAGTATATCCTACCTTATAGACATATAGATTCTGCAGATGCAGGAAATCCAGAGCTGCACACACAAGATGCTAGAGGTACTTGGCAGATTACATAGCATCTATGGAGAAGAATAAACACTCAACATTTCAGGCCAAGATCTTTCATCAGGATAAGCCTGAGTCCTGATGAAGTGTCTCAGCCTGAAACATTGACTCTTTATTCCTCTCCATTGGTGCTGCCTGATATGCTGAATTTGTCCAGCATTTTTTTGTGTGGTGTATCCTAAGATATGCGGCCCAAAACTTCTCACAATACTTCAAATGTAGACGAACAATACATTCCAAAGTCTTAGCATTACATCTTTGCTTTCATATTCCAGTCCTCTCAAAATGAATGATAACATTTCATTTGTCTTCCCCATCATATACTCAATTTGCAAGTTAAATCCTACACTAGAACACCCAAATCCCTTTGCAGCTCCAATTTCTGAATTTGCACCCCATTCAGAAAATATTCTATGCCCTTACTTCTACCAAAGTGAATGATCTTACACTTCCCTACACTGGATTCCATCTGGCACTTCTTTTCCTACTTTCCTAATCTGTTCAAGTCTTTCTGCAGACTCCCTGATTGCTCACAACTCCATGTCGCTCTCCACCTATTTTTCTATCATCCACAAACTTGACCAGGAACCATCATCCAGATCATTAATATGTAAAATGAAAAGTACCGGAGCCAATAATGACCCTGCAGAGCACCGGCATCTAACCCCTTATTCCCACTCTTCGCCTTCTGCCAGTCAGCCAATTTTCTGTCCATGTTACTGTAATACCATGGACAGTTAACATACCAAGAACTCTTTACTCAAACTCCATTCTCCATATGACAGAGGCCAAAAATACTTCAAGCCTTTCTGGACATAAGTAAATAGAATCAGTACAATTCTAGTTTAGAGACTTTAAATCAATTTGCATAATAAGCGCACACAGTTATTGCAAGGATATTTAAATCTGAAAAGCTCTTATAAAATATGTGATTATTTTAATCTTTGAACATTTGGAAACAGAAGCTTACTAGATCTTAGACTTTCACAGTAGAAGCACTGAATGCAAATCCAGTAAACTCCTCTTCATGTGAATATTTTCTGAATTCTCACACAAAAATCGAGGCGAAGACTGCAACTAGCGGGGCACTGTCTACTCCACCCCGAGCTACCTGCCAGCCTAGTCATCATATGGGAACCCAAGCAGGTGAGGATGAACCCAGGGCGCCCTCCCAAGACTATGGTCAATATGTTCCTAGAAGACAGCGGCGTGGCTAATGTCGATGAACTGAACACACTGATGAGGGAGAGGGAGAAGTGAAGAGTCCGTCATTGTACCCAATGCCGGCCCCCTAGGCCCGAGTCGACATAGTAGTAGCACACAACTTTAAATACTCCTGGGTATAAGGAAAATGCTATCAAAATTTTCATTGATCTTCACAATTTTTACCTCTTATTCATCAAAAAATCAATAGTTTAGTGAAATATTTCAGCACTTTAAACCACATGGTCAGTTGATGGAATGAAAAAACAGCTGTCATGAATAATATAACAGCACTACAAGTGTATCATCTTTGTTCCTGATTTTACTGAAGGGACTCATTAGCACGACTGACCATCTGTGTACATTACTGATAATTATGCAAAATAACACTTTAACGTCTTACTTAGATAGGAGAGATGTGGAGAAGCATAATAGAAAATCAAATAAATGTCTCAAAAGGCCCAGTTTTTATAACAAAATATTGGCCTGGATTTTACCAAGAAATCAACTTTTCTCTGTAACTTGACAACAAAAGAACATAAAATTAAGACAATTTCCTAAACATATTCCGAAGAAGTTACCTAAACAGTCGGGACTTGTTCAGACATAAGGAATGTAGATCACATCCTTCGAAGTTCAGTTTTTCAAAGTAAATTTATGACTAAGCTACATATATGTCATGATATACAGCTCTGAGATCAATTTTCTTGCAAGTATACTCAATAAATCCAAAGTAGAATAATAACCATAATAGAATCAATGAAAGACTGCGCCAACTTGGGCATTCAACCAGTGAGCAAAATACAACAAACTGTACAAATACAAATAAAAATAATCATAATAAATAAATTAAATAAATAATAAATATTGAAAACATGAGATAAAAAGTCCTTGAATGCGAATCGATAGGTTGTGGGAATATTTCAATGATGGGGCAAGTGACGATGAGTGAAGATACTCCCTTTGGCTCAAGAGCCTGATGGCTGAGGGTAATAACTGTTCCTGACCTGATGCTGTGAGTCATGAAGTTTCTGTACCTTCATCCTGATGGTAGCAGCTAGAAGACAACATGTCCCGGGTGGTGGGCATTCCTGATGATGGATGCTGCTTTCCTGCAACAAGCTTTTGTGTAGATTTGCTCAATGGTGGGAAGGGATTTGCTCGTGATGGACTGGGCTATATCCATGACTTTTAATAAGATTTTTTGTTTATTGGTGTTTCCATACCAGACTGTGATGCAGCCAGTCAATATATTCTCCAATACACATCTATAGAAGTTTGCCAAAGCTTTAGATGGCTTACCAAATCTTCACAAGCTCAAAAAAAGTAAAGGTGCTGACATACTTTATTCATAATTGCACTTACATACAGGGCCAAGACAGGTTCTCAAAAATAATAACACTGAGGAATTTGAAGTTGCTGACTCTCTTCATCTCTGACCCACTGATGAGAACTGGCTTATGAACCTCTAGTTTCCTCCAGCTGAAGTCAATAATCAGCTCCTGATTAGCTGACATTGGGTAGGAGGTTGTTGTTATGGCACCACTCAACCAGGTTTTCAATCTCCACCCGATATGCTAATTTCTCAGCACCTTTGATTCATCCTACAACAGTGAACTTATCAGCAATCTTAAATATGGCAATATGGCAATGGAGCTATGTTTAGCCACACAGTCATACGTGTAAAGCATGTAGAGTAGTGGGCTACGCACACAGCTTTGAGGTGCACCTCTGCTGAAGGAGATCATGGGGAACTGTTGTTGCCAATCCAAAGTGACTGGGATCTGCAAGTGAGGAATTCAGGGATCCAATTGCACAAGGAGGTATTGAGATCAAGGTCTTGACGCTTATTGATTAGTATTGGGACAATGGTAATGAATGCTGAGTTGTAGTTGATAAAAAGCATCCTGATGTAAGATTTTTGCTCTCCAGATATTCCAGGGTTCAGTGAAGAGCCAATGAGCTGGCATCTGCTGTGGACCTGTTGCTCCAGTCAGCGGAATGGAACGGATCCAAGTTGCTTCTCAGCAGTTGATATGCTTCATCACCAACCTCTCAAAACACGTCATCACTGCAGATGTAGGTGATGTTGAATGAGAGACATTGAGTCAGGTTACCATGTTCTTTTTGGCATCGGTATACTTGAAGCCTGCATGAAACAGGTAGGTACCTCAGTCAGCTGAAGTGAGAGGTTAAAGAATTCAGTGAACACTCCAGCAAGTTGATCAGTATAAGGCTGTTACTTGACCAGGTACCTTGTCTGGGCTGAATACTTGTCCTGGGTTCACCCTTCTGAAGGCTGCTCGCATGTTGGCCTCAGAGACTGAAATCATAGGATCATTGGTGGCTCCAGGAGTTTGTGATGGTTACTCCATGTTTTGACAGAAAAAAGAGCAAAGAAGGTATTGAGCTTCAGTGGAAATGAAGCTCTGTTGTCACCTATGTCACTTGATTTAACTTTATAAGAGATGTGAGTATTCAAGTCCTGCCACAACTGTTGAGCATCTTTCATTCATTCAAATTTAGTCTAGAATTGCCACTTCATCCATGAGATGGCTTTCTAGATATCATACCTGGACCTCTTGCGACATTCTTGGTCATCAAACTTGAATGCATCTGATCTGACCTTCAGCAGACTGCAGATCTCACGGTCCATCCATGCCTTCTGGATGGGGAAGACTCTGAATGATTTTGGGCAACACACTCATCTACAACAGTTTTAATAAGGTCCATGGCAAACACAGTGCATTCATTCAGAGTCCTTGAGCATGGCCCAGTGCATCAACTTGAAGCAGTCCTATAACCAATCCTCTGCTTCCTACGACCACCTCTTTGTTTTCCTAATCTCTGGAGATTTTCCCTTTAGCCTCTGCCTCTATGCAGGCAAGAGAAGGATAGCCATAAGTTCTGAGATACTGAATGTGGCCTGAGTATGGAACAGTAGGCAATCCTTATCTCAGTATAACAGTGGTCTAGGTCATATGTTGATGGAAATTGAGCAGGGATTTCTTCAAGCAAGCTTGGTTGAAGATCCTGACTATGATTTAAAATGCATGTGGAAAGAGTGTTTCTTGATTGTGACTGAATCATGCAGCATCTCAAGTGTTTGACTATAGTTGGCCATGGGCGGTATGTAAACTGTTGTCAGGATTATGGAGGAGAACTCCCTAGGTAAATAGAATAGATGGCATTTCGCCGTTAGGTGCTCAAAATTGGGGCAGCACCAGTTTGACGAAGATGCCACATCGGAGCACCACAGAGAGTTGATCATGTAACACACACCTCAGCCTTTTGCCTTTTCCAAATCAGCAGTTAGGTCCATTCTGAAAATGTTCCGAAATATTTGAGTGCACTTTTAAATTGTTTTTCTTTTATGTTTTAAAACTTCAGTAAGTAATGTTTAAAATTCATCAATAGTATTAGGTATTCAGAGGAAGTATCAAATCTTTTGACAATTTGACATCCAGCTAAGCCATGGGTAGGACATATTCATTACTTACCTTCCTTTAATATGTGACATAGTTTGCCTTGAGAATTTGGATGTGTTGGCGTGTATTCAGGTTGGAGATCAGCAATATAAGTTCAACTCAGTGGCGGCATCAGAAATTTTTTCTTGCTGGTGCTACAGTGGGGCTGAATTATTCAGTGATGGTGCTGAGGGATGTACTGTATGGTAATACGTATTCACAAGGCCAGACGCGTGGCGTTCAAAAATCAGTTTCAAGCATTATGTGCCTACTATAAATGCCTCTGTTGATTCACCAGCAACAGCAATTGATAGATATAATATAGAAGTGAACTGTGACAATGTCAACAGCATCGGAGACAACCCGGGCTATACAGAGCATAAACAAACAAACCAACAGAGCATCCAACCCACAGCGCACAACGTGAATCACACACCAATCCCGCAATCAGCGTCAAATGCATGCTTTTCAACTGAAAAACACAACACTAACTCACAATGTCCACTGTTATTCACATTACTTAGACAGACAATGCCAAAAGATACACCGTTATTAAAGTCAAATAAGGCAAACAACAGATAAGTCTTTACCAGGAGTTGGACAAATCGTACTCTGACCATGCAATTCCTCAATTAATTTGGCTGCTGAATTTAAAACAAAAATCAACAGAATCACCGCTTGGAAGTCTAAGCAAAACCAATAGGCTTAATAGCAGTAAATGTAATATTTTAGGATTTGCAGGAAACATAAGGATTATGGGGTATCCACCACAAAATAGTAATAACAATAATCAGCATTAGTCTTGGCCCAAATTTTTTTAAAAATCAGCTGCGCTCACCATTGATGTTTTCAGAGAAGCACAATCCGTCTGTTGTTGTGATTGGTGGCGAAAGCATCAATGATTTTCTGGATGTCAAGTGCTTTGGTCCTCCGGCTGTTTATGGCCAACAGGGCCAAGTTGCTGTTCCGAGCATCACTGCTGCTATTCCTTAGGTAGTTTTTGAGGTGTCTGAGGCAAGAGAAACTCCCTTCGCATGAGGCAGATGTCACAGGTAGAATCAATGATATGCAGATTAGTTTATATAAATCTATAAATGCATTGCGGTAGGGTCTCATTAGAGCTAGAAATTCCACTGTGTCATTCACTGTTTGTCCTTGCTTTTGTTTTGTTTCCAGCAGATGCCAAACCTGATGTAGCTCTGCAGTCAGGTTCACTTCAGTCACTCCATAGTATTAGGCCATTGGCCAAAGACAATTCTTGTCTAGGAAGAACTTGTGTTTGGGACTCAATGCTGAGACTCCAGTCAGAACACCCCCAGTCTCAATTGAGAGCTATCTTTTCATTTCAGTCAGAAGTCTGTCTATAACCGGATAGAAACAGCACTTGCGAAGGTCATCAGAGGATGTGACAGGTTGACCCACAATATCCTGTAGTGTAGCTAGAATGGCAGGGAGTGATTTCATTATAGCCCACAAAGCTGTATACTGCCATGCCCAGCGTGTATCTGACAATTTCTTCCACTCCACAGGTTGTGCAGTTGATTCCAGTTCTCCCTGTTTCTTCATGAAAAGATCGTGGGCAACAGAGTTTGAAAAGAAGTTGTAAAGCAGCTGCACAGTTTCAAAAAACTCACCCGCTTGTGGTACATTGCTCACAACATCCACTAAAACAAGGTTAAGTCTGTGAGCATGGCAGTGTATATATAATGCCTGTGGGACCTCTTTCCTGAACCTCTCTTGTACCCCGTTATTGCACCCGGACATCACTGTCGCCTCATCATAACACTGACCTATACAAGCATTCTTATCAATAACACACCGGACGACTGTCTGTTCAATGCTTTTAAGAAGTGACTCTGCATCCAACCCTTCTGCTGGAGTGAAGTGTAAGAATTCTTCAAGCACTGTTTCGTTATTTAAATAACATACCACCACTGATATTTGCTCCTTTTTACTCAAGTCTTTACTTTCATCCACCATGATGGCAAAATGTCCAGTCTCCTTGATTTCTGCACTATTTGATGTCTGACTATGTCTGCCATAATACCCATAATTTCATTTAGGATATCGTGATGGGTGTTTTTTGCATTTCCACAACTGTCCTCTATTTATTTTAGCTACAGTCTTATCAGACTGTCGAATTACACTGAGCAACTCAACAAAGTTTCCCCTATTGCCAGATCCATCATCCTCCCAGTGCCCTCGCTGGGCAATGCCATGGCATGCAGTATAGCGTAGAGACTCAACCACTGCTCTCATATACTCACCATTTTCTTGCACAAACTTTGCATGTCCTTTGTCAAGCATATTTCCCAATCTTGAACCATCTTGTTTTCTCAATCTGAATTCGGCCTCCATAGCAAACTTATGAGCTGCACTTACACGGTGGCTTTTGAAAACTGTTGTAGCTTTCTGCTTGTTACGGTAACCAGTGACAGTGAAGGTAGGCTCAGAATGAAACCCATGTCCTCCACACAGGAAATGCCTGCATGCGAAGCAGAACGTTGTATCTTTCATGATCGAATATTCCAGCCAGTCAAACCAGCCACAAATAGAACTCCTTTGCTGATTGCCAAACTGTTGCGAACAGCGAAGGGTACTTTTTCAATGCTGGCCGATGGGGTCCTTCCTCAGGCTGCTGGCTAACATCGCTAACAGTATTTCCACTAGCACTAAGAGCAGCTTCATCCACGTTCTCTTCTGAATCCCGCTCCATTTCTTGTTCCTCTACTTCGCCCTCACACTCCTTCAATGAACTGCTGTTGTCCTCATCCCCACTAGCTTCTTTCTGCATGTTACTTTCAATTCAGACAGGTTCAGGCTGATACACCACTGATTTCTCTGGATGAGGTCGTTTCCTCACTAAAAATCGATCCATTTTTCACACCGGCCAAAATAATGCACATCCCAGGCCCACGCTCGCTTGTAAAAGCACAATATGTGTGTATGTGGCATCCATTTGTCTCGAGAGACCATGGATCTGCGCCTGGATGTATGCTATCAATCTCTCACGTGAGTGAGAGTGAGTGACATCACCACCTTAAGTGATCTTAGATCAGCTTAACTGATCTGAGGATAGCAACAGCAAGACACTGACAACGAGTGAATAAGCAGAAGTATAGAGTGGATCTGACCTTAGACCAGCAGAGAGTTTATTGCTGCATGGGTGCTATGGTAATTAGGGGCGCTATTTCACTAGATCAACTGGAGAAACAAGCTGTATTCAAAACTATACAGAGAAAGCAAAGCAGCTGCAATTTGTATGTCAAATTTCAGTTAATTTCTTGGTGGTGCTATGGTAGTGCTATTGTAATTTCTGCTGGTGCTATAGCACCAGCTAGCACCACCTCAGCGCCGCCCCTGGTTCAACTTCTCTTAAGTCATTAGAGAAATCAAACGAAACATTGCTAGCTTCTAAATCTGAGTTTAAAATGAATTCCCTTCAAAACGTGCACCATAAAGTGTAACATAGAACCACACAGGCATTTGATTTGGGAATGAAGTTCATACACTTAAACTATGGAACATCAGTGCTGAAGCTTGGAAAATCATACTCTTCTCTAGACACAGTGTTGACATCAAACACACCAAACGTTCTTAAATGACAAGTCAGATACCAGGGTATCAGCATTAAACAGTCATTTCAAATCACTCTTGCAGTGAGTGTGGTCACTTACTGTGTTTTTATTGCCTTCATTCTGCATTCTGATGGAAATTACATCTAAATATTCAGGCAAGCTTACCTTTATGAATTTTGTTTGGCTCAATACTGACTTCTACCAAATTTTCTTTTTACATTTGCTTCCATCTCATTTTTTACTTTGTATTTTTTCAGTTAGCACTGAGCATTTTTTAAAATAGTTCTTATGCTCTAGTTTAAAATCAAACTAAGTAAGAAAGAATTTATTCTGTAAGCATTGGAAGGATAATAATTAACTTCTGAGTATGTAATGGGGTGGGAGACAGTTAATACAAAAAGCAGGAAAGCAGGAATCTACGGATCAGTTACCTTAAGACCCATTCACCAGTCATTCTGCAAAACTATAAGTTATTAAAAAGGCCATTATAGCTGGCAAAGACAACACAATTTAGTGAAGTAGACGTAAGTTAGAATCAGAATCAGATTTGATATCATTGGCATATGTAGTGGTACATGTTGTATGTGGCATATTTTATAAATATATATATATTTTTATATTTAAATGTCATTAGAGAGCAAAAAAAAGAAATATAAATGAGGTAGTGTACATGGATTCATTGCCCATTCGGAAATATGATAGTGGAAGGAACGAAGTGGTTCCTAAAATGATGAGTGTGTGCCTTCAGACTCCTGCAGCTCCTCCTTGATGGTAGCAGTGAGATGAGGCCATGTCCTGGGTGATGTGGGTGTTTATTGATAGATGCCACCTTTTTGAGGCATTGCCCTTTGAAGATGTCCCGGATGCTAGCGAGGCTAGTGCCATGATGGAGCTGGCTGAGTTTACAACTTTATACAGTTTTTTTTCTCATCCTGTGCAGTAGCCACCCCCGCCACATACCCAGTGATGATACAACCAGTTAGAATGCTCTCCTCAGTACATCTGTAGAAATTTGCAAGAGCCTTTGGTAACAAACCAAGTCTCCTCAAGCTACAAATATATATAGTTGCAGTCATACCTTCTTTGTAATTGCATCAGTATGTTGGGCCCAGGATAGACCTTCAGATACATTGGCACCCAGGAGCTTGAAACTGCTCACCCTTTCCACTACTGATCCCTCAATGCGGACTGGTGTGTGTTCCCTTGACTTCCCTTTCCTGAGGGCAGCAATCAAATTCTTTGTCTTACCGGCACTCAGTGTAAGGTTGTTGTTGTGACACCACTCAACCACCTGATCTAGTTCACTCCTGTACGCCTCCTCGTCACTATCTGAAATTCTGCCAACAGTAGTTGTGTCATCAACAAATTTATAGATGGTGTTTAAGCTGTACCTAGCTACGCAGTTGCTGATGTAGCAAGAGTAGAGCAGTGGACTATGCACACAACCCTGAGGTGCAACGCTGTTGATTGTCAGCGAGGGGGAGATGTGATTTCTGATCTGCACTGACTGGGCTCCTGGAGGAGAAGTCAGGGATCAGGTTACAGAGTGAGGTATAGAGGTCCGAGTTTTGGAGCTTGTTAATTAGTACTGAGGGTATGATGGTGTTGGACACTGAGCTGTAGTCATTAAGCATCAGCCAGATGTAGGTATTACTATTGTCCAGATGATGCAAGGCCCAGTTGAGAGCCGGTGAGATTGCATCCGCTGTAGATCTATGAGACTATTGGCGAATTGCTGCAGATCCAGATCATTGCTTAGGCAGGAGTTGATTCTGTTAATATTCTTTGATTATGTAATACATGCTGTTGATAGAGGGGAACTAACAAACGTGCTATACTTATATCTCCAGATATCATTTGATAAAGTGTCGTATCAAAGGTCATTGGAGAAAATAAACTGTCACATTGTAAGATATAGCATTTTAGCATGGATAGTAAATCAGCTGACCAACAGGACACTGCAAGTAGACATAAATGGGCACTTTTCAAGTTGGCAAGATTTATTGAGTAGTGTGTCACAAAGATTAATGTCTATGTCACCACATTTTCCATTTTCTAAGAATGTCTTGAATGAAGACACTAAAGTTATGGGTATGTACTAGTTTTTCTGATGGCACAAAGGCTGGGAGAAAAGGCTGAGAAGCATACATAAAGAGGTTACTGTAAGATATAGATAGCTTAAATGCAAAATGGTGGCAAACAGTATAAAGTGTAAAAGCATGAAAAACTGTTAGAAATGCAATTTTAGTAGAAGAAATAAAAATGTGTAATTAAATGGGGAGAGATTGCAGAGCTGAAAGATACAGGAATATCAGAGTGTCCAAGTGTATGACGGAAAAAGGCTAGTATGCAGCAGCTAATTAAGAAAGCTAGCAAAATGTTATTACTTATGACCAAAGAAGGGAGGTTTTGTTTCTTAAGTAGCATTTGTGAGATCTGTGGGGGGGGGGGTATTTTATACAGCATTGATCTGCTTATTTAAGGAAGGATATTAATGGATTCAAGAAGGTTTATTAGACGAATACTTGGAAGGAGTGGTTGCCTTATGTGGAAAGATAGAACAGCATAAGCTTGTATCTGTTGAAATGGCATTTTGTCTGCTTTCATTACTACCTGCTGCATACTAGCCTTTTTCAATCATGCACATGGGCACTTCGTTACTCCTGTATTTAATACAACATACAAATCCTTTGTGGATTTAGAGAACATGTTTCCTTTTTTGAAGAATCTGAAACTCAAAGTGGGGGAAGGTTATTGCTTAAAAATAAAGGGTCATACTTTTATGTATATATGAGATAAAACTTCTGTTCTAAGACTCCTGAATCTTTAGAGCTCCCTTCATTAACAAAGTGTTGAAAATATGTAGCTTGGGGAGGTGATCTATGCATGCTTCTAACTGATAGGTATGTTTATATGTTTGTTGGCAGACAATCTGGATCTACATATCTTTCTATTATGTAATATGTTACTTCTGACCCTTGGAAAATTTGAATATTTTAATTGCTTCTCCAAGATTACAATCTGTACTGAGTATATATTAACTAATTCCACTACAGCACCTGGAGAGGTTTAGTTGTAGAACAACAATATCTAAAGCTGCCGTTCCCAGCCAGTTTATTTAAATACTGTATGTGTGTTTTCCCATGTCCCTTTTGTCCATAAAAGATATCACCACAACCCAATCTACTTTCTGCTAATGTTTCAAGCTAACTCTCCAGTTTGCAACATTCTTGCCTTATGCAAAGTATCTTGGAAATGTGGGGGTTGTCTTAAAGATATATTGCAAGTTTAAATTTCTCCTCTTGTAAGGTTATATGAATATGTTAAAAGTATTCATTAATGAAAGTAGACATTAATTGTTTCATCTTATTCCAATGTCTATAATTTTAATGCAAGCATTCATCTATTTATTACAAGTAGGTTATTGCTTCAATATTGGTGGACTGAGATATTATCCATTAATATCTTCAACAGTAATCGTAATGTAATGAATCTCTTTTAATAGTACATTTTTATCGAGCCAGTATAATAATCCAGCTTTCCATGAAGTCTAATGTACTTCATTTGCTCAATTCTTTCAAATTTTCGTATAAGTGTGTCACCTGCAGAGTAATACATTTAATTTGTTATCAACTGTCTGGTTATTTCTGCAGCTGAGCACCCCGTGGCATCTGCTGTTCATTACAATTCCTTTTGTACGTTCAGATTTTTAAATTTTTTTGTGTGTGGTAGTTTGCTGGAAGTCTGAGCTGATAATATCACAGTGAGGAAAATGGGGCAGTTGGTCCCTGGTTAACACAACAAACAACTAAGAAGCTTCTTAACCAATAATTTTGAAAGACTATGAAATAACAAGCAAGACTAGAAAGGAAATATAATGTGGGGCAGAGGTAGGCTGGGGGTGGGGTGTAGGAATGTATACAATATTGAGTTCAATACAGAAATAAAGAAGATTGATGGTGTGAAACTTCATGTAGTAGTTGTTTGGTTCAGGAAGTCTATTTGCAATAATTATTTTTGGCACATTTAAAATAGCACCGAAACGTGACATATGTTAGCTTACTACAGCGTGCTTAGTTAATATCTGCTATGCACTTTCGAATGTGAAGCAGGCTTTAAGATGATAATGATGGAATGCTATGCCTTATAAAAGGGGCTATTTATTAAACACAGCAATGCAGAGAGTTTAGCGGAACCTTAAAGCATATTTGTTCTCATAAGGGAAGATATGCTCTATGTAGTTCTACACTGAAGCATCTGCAGTTCCTAATATACAAATGGAAGTTGGTCATAAATTGACATTGTTAAAGAGGATTGCACCCTGTATCACATAAAGCTAGACAACACTTATCATTTTTATTGACACTTACCCACATATTGTTCCCTCACTGAGTGTTTTAGTCTACTTGTTGTTTTGACCCAATACGTTATCCACTTTAACAGGCTATGATTGGCATTGGGCTCAGTGTTGTCAAACTTTTGATTTTATATGCCTTACAATCATACAGAATTTCTTTTGGCTAACCCGACATCAAATAAAAACATTAAATCCCTTTCTCAGATTATTTTAGATTCGTTAGTAATTTAGGCTACAGAGTTTGAATAAATAACATATTCAAGCAAACCTTGTTTTAAGCAAGTCCAGTAAGTTCTCAAATGTTAGGAATGCATTATTCTACTTTACTGTCTACTTCGAAGCTGGTTAAAATTACACATGCCTGTATGAATTAATGGCAATTGTCAGTGACTATTTACAGATAAATAGACAAATGAAAACAAATCACCACTCCCCTGAAACTTAATTTTTTTTCAGCATGGTCCACTGAAAAGTACTTCAGGGTTCTTGTCAGAGACTATTAGATTCTCTTGATAGCCATTCAGTAAGACTTGATATGCACTGAATCACAGTTTCTAAGAATTGTCTTTGTGGGCTTTACAATGACAGGTCCTGTCAGGAAGAATACTGCATCACTACTAGGTACAATAGAATATTAAAGACCTAAGTGGTCCAATTGAAGAAATGTGCTTTATCAATATAATAATAACTGAAGAAATACTTGGAAAAACAACTTTGCTGATGCACCTGTACCATACTCAGATACCTCAGTGTGGATTTTAATGGCAGAATGCATAATGTCAAAAAGTATTTGCTAATGGCTTTGTCATCCGTTCATTTAAATAATGTCACTGACTTACAGTTAATATTCTTATTGTCAGCTTGTCTCCATCCACAAAACTAATAGAGTTCAATTTTCTTTAAAGTAGTAAATGTAATTTATCATTATTACTTTGGTGTCCAAATCTTGTTTGGTACAACTCTTAGCAATGACAAAGGAAGAACATAATCAGTGGTTAGCTCTAACATCAATCACTGAGAATGTCATTGGCATTGCTAACAATCCAAATGACATTATATAGATTCTAGTCTTAGGGGCAAGGTTATGTTGAACTAGTTGCTTAACATTGTATTCAATATTCATTATTTATCAATTGGTAAAGCAACTGATGTTCTTGCTGCTGATACTTATGAGTTTGACTATGCCTATAATGATGTAATTTATTATTTTCTTCCTTGCTCCTAAATTAAACTTCATTGTCCATACTGATCTGAGTTTTTGAGCAATTTTGTTTTCCTTGTTCATTCTTCTCTCTTGACTTTGAAGGTGCAGTAAATTTGTTGGTTTACCACCATTTGTGCTCCTAACACCAAGCAGTCATTTCAGCAAGGACCCTACTTAGCATAAAGGCATTCTATGCCCTACATTTGCAGCTTCATGCTTGTCTGCTTCTAATTTTGTTCTCTTCTACTCTTTGTCCTTTGAATATATAATCTATAGTGTAAATTATACCATGAAACAACACGCAATGTCAATCCATAGGTCTTACTAAGGAGGTGATGTGTTACACTTGCACATTCTCGTCTAGTGAAAAAAAAGAAAAAAAAATAGCTTTGATGGTTTCAGGATATTCTAAATGGTTTACCACCAATAAAATACTTTTAAAATGTCATCACCTTATCATGATGTAAGTGTTACAACCACTAGTTTAAGTGTTCTTCTCCAAAACCAGCAGTACACAGTGGATTCAATTTAATTGGGCCATCTGGTAAACGGGGCAGCCGCTTACATTGGACAACTCTTAAAGAACAAAAACTAATTGGGAAAATAGCCTTCATTTAAGTTGAACACCATGCTGCTCAAATAGTACAGCAGACTGTAACTAGCAATCACTTGTATGGCTGTTAGACACTACGTCGTACTTAGAATGAACAGTTTTTTTAATAGCATTAGTTGTGTGTGCTTGTGTTATGCTATCTGTTTGGGTCGAACAATGTCAGTTCAAAAGGCAGTGATTTTTGATAATTTTGCATTTTTTTAATTTTGACCTGAATACATTTCAGACCCTTGTCAAGGTGCAATGAAAAGATTTGATACTAACTGAAAAAATTACCCTACTGGACCAAATTAAAATCTATTCACCTAACACCACTCATCGTCAACTGGCGATAACTGGAGTGCCAAAATCTACAATTGCACACTTGATACCTCTGCAAGATAAACTGTGAGAAGAATGGGTATTATGCAAGGGACGACAGGAAAACAAAGACAAAGACGTGAAGATAAGGATCCAGATGTTGAAGAGGCCCTCAATCAATGGTTTTCCATTGTAACTGGATGAGATATGCGTATCAGTATCAGAAAAATCAAGTCAGAGGAGCTAGCTAAGAGATTTTAAAGCAACATATAGTTGGTTGCCGCCCTAGAAATGTTGGGACCACAGTAAATTCAAGAAAACACACGGCGAGAAAGGTAGTGCTAATGCTGTAAATATAGAAATATGAAAATCTACAAAACTCCCTGAAATGTTCAAGAATTTTGTCCAAGCACAATGCCGATAAAAGAGGCCAAATAGTTCCCTTGGGTACAAACACACAAACACTATCAGGTTAAAAGAAAACAATGGATTATATAATGGATCAATTATCTTCACTAGGTGACAGCATTGAATTTGTTCAGTTACAGTCTATCAAAAGACCATGGCAGCATACACTGGAAGAATGTGCGCCATGGTAGTGTAGCAGTTAGCATGATTCTATTCCAGCAAGCATTGTCAAAATTTGGAGTTCATTCCCAGTGTCCTCTATAAGAAGTCCCTCTATGCCTTACCCATAGAATGCATAGGTTTTCTCCAGGTCCTCAGGTTTTCTCTCACAGTCCAAAGACATGCCAGGTAGGTTAATTGATCATTGTAAAAATATCTCGTGATTAGGTTAGATTTAATTTGGGGTTGTCGAGAGTTGTTAGGTGATGCAGCTCAAAGGGCCAGAAGGGCCTATTCTCTGCTGTATTTCCAAATAATAAAAAAAAATTAGATAATTACTCCATCAATAAATTTTAGAAACTAATACACAGTTTTATAGTACTGTAGTAATATTGCTAGTGTTTTAGTTTTCTCTGCATTTCATTTCAGTACATAACTTGTTATGGTAGTTTGTCCTTTTAAGTATTTCCATGAAACTTCAGCTAACTGGGGCAGCTGCTTAATTGGACCAAAATGTGTTGGTCACAATGTGTCCCAATTAACTGGAATCGTCTGTAGTAATGACCACGTAATTTGTCATTTGAGGTTTTGCTTTGAACAATACCTTGTAGAACTTTTCTATCTTAATCACAATAGTGCCCTGAGATATCATGTAATAAGCAAAAGGAGAGCAGTGCAGTTGGGTTTGGTCTAACATCTCATCTGGAAAAGAACACCTCTGGCAACTTGATGGTCAGTTTTAAACTACCGTATTTGTATTATTTGATATATAGAAGAATGCATTTATAATTAACATTCCTCCTTCTGCATTATCTATATCTATCTTTTATTATGGTTCATATGGAACATTTTAGAGTGTTACATAACCGGTATCAATGAATATTAATCGAGACAGGTGTTATGAAAACAACCAAACATTTATTAAACACATAACCGATAAGGGAAAAAAAAAACAAAGGAGGAAAGCTTTAACCGGAGGTTAAACAGGGACGCAGCCATTCATCAACTCCACTCGGCTCTGGTTCTTAAAGCGTTAAATGCGAAAACAGTTCTTAAAGCGATACAGTCAGATATAGTTCTTAATGCGATAACTTCGAAAGTCCAACAGTTTTACACATTCAATCGGGAGAGACTTCTCTGGAGAACAATTTCTTCACCGATGCACCTTTACTGCTGGTTCTGTCCACAGGATTCCCGATGTCAAAAATAAACAGTTTAAATCGACTGGCCTTAAATTCCTTTTAGAGAGAGAGAGCCTTTGTGCATGAACTCATTGCGCTATTACAAGAGTTATCTCAATGCAGCTTCTCTTCAACGAAGACTCAATAAGGTCGATCTTTTATTAAACTGATGTCGACTTCCCTTGATCCTTCACTTCGATGAATTCTTCACTCTCTCTTTAAAACTGTCGGAATTGAGTAGATTGGCACTTCCAGCCACAAATTCCCAGTCCAAGTAATATGGAATCTTTCAACAGAACGTACAACCGTTTTGAAAATGAAACTGCGTCACAAAAACAAACACGCAACAGAAACAGAGGCACAACACGTTCTACCTGGAAATCTACAAACTCAAAATCCCACTGCGTAACCTGAGTCGACCCTTATATAGTCACAGGGCACATGTCATCAGGTGACCTCACATCGGCAGGAAAATCACATCACGTGACCTCCAAAAGACCATTACAGCATTCTCACCAAAAAAACCAGATCTCCTTGAGCATGTAACATCTCCCTCCAAAAAAAATTTTTTGGTCTCTTGAAGAACAAAAATTTAACAATTTATACAAAAAAAATACAAAGGTGTAAAATTTACAAAATACACAATATATACAATCTTATCTTTCAGCTTTTTACAAATTACTGTACAGTAGGAATGTTACAAATGATAAAATATCACTCCAAAAAAAAAAATTTTCATTGTACATTTAACATCTAGACGAACAGTCAGTGATCACATTATCTTTACCCCTGATATGAGTGATCAAAATATTGTACTCCTGTAACATTAGACTCCAATTTAATAATCTTCTATTTTTGTTTTTCATCTTACTTAAAAACACTAATGGATTTTGATCGGTATAAACTGTGAGCAGTTTATGCGTAGAACCAACATACACTTCAAAACGTTGCAAAGCTAAAACAAGAGATAACAATTCTTTTTCTATTGTTGAATAATTTCTTTGATGGGCATTAAATTTCTTAAAAAAATAAGCTACCGGATGATCAACTTCATCACCATCATCTTTTTGAAGCAACACTGCTCCTGTAGCTTCATCACTAGCATCTACAGCTAACGAAAATAGTTTTTCAAAGTCAGGAGATTTAAGTACAGGTTGACTACATATTATAGCTTTCAATTTATCAAATGCCTCCTGACAAGACTCTGTCCAAACAAACTTCTCATTTTTCTTCAAGAGATTAGTTAATGGAAGAGCAATGTTTGCAAAATCCTTACAAAATTTTCTGTAATATCCCACCATACCCAAGAATCTTCTGAGGGTTTTTTTTTACCAGTGGGAGTGGGTACTTCCAAAATTGCCTGAACAGGTGCTAATTTCCCCTGACCCACAACATAACCAAGGTAAGTCACTGTGGCATGACCAAATTCACTTTTGGATAAGTTAATACTTCAGTTAGCTTTTGAAAGCCTCTCAAATAATTTCTCCACAGCCGCAATATGTGTTTTTCGCGTATTATTCCCTGTTACCAGATCATCAATATAGGCATCTGTATCTTCTAATCCCTGAATCACGCCATTAATCATCCTCTGAAAAGTACTTGGTGCATTCTTCATCCCAAATGGAAGAACATTATATTCATATAACCCAGATGGGGTTACAAATGCTGAAATCTCTCTACCTCTATCTATCAATGGAACACACCAATAACCTTTTAACAAATCAATTTTTGTAAGGAATTTGGTCTGTCCAACTTTATCCACACAATCATCTACTCTAGGGATTGAATATGCATCGGTCTTTGTCACAGCATTCACCTTCCTATAATCCATACAAAACCTAATACTATTGTCTGGTTTAGGGACCATAACACACGGCGAACTCCAATTCGAATTAGAATGTCTAATAATATCATTTTCCAACATGTACTTAATTTCCTGTTCAACAAGTTCACATTTTTCCCTGTTCATTCGATATGGATGTTGTTTTATGGGTTTTGCATCTCCCACATCTACATCATGTGTAGCTACGGTGGTTCTTCTAGGGACATCGGGAAATAAATCTCTGTACTTAAAAATTAACTGTTTCATCTGCTCTTTCTGTTCCAGCTGTAAATGAGCTAATTTTTCATCAATGTTTTCCAGAATTTTTGAATTTGGCAACCTGGCTGAAATAATGTTGGGTTTAAAATCAGTTTCTGATGAATCCTCTAGTAAGTTTTCAGCAAGATCAGACTCATTATTAATCACAACAGTCATGGTAGCAACTTCTCTTTTATAATGTAGCTCACCAAATACAGGAATTGGTTGCAGTGGAGCCACTGGAGTAACCTGAGTAGGTTTACCAACAATTTGACATGTATGACATTTTCTACAAAATGTCGCCATATCTTGTCTTAAACTAGGCCAATAAAAATGTTTAGAAACTTTGTTCATAGTTTTCTTTACCCCTAAATGACCACCCAAAGGAATACTATGAGCCGTAGTCAAAATCTCATTTCAGTAAATTTTAGGAACAACAACCTGATGATTAACTTCCCATTCCTCACTAGCGGGAATTGTAGGCGATCTCCACTTTCTCATTAATACCCCCTTTTCAAAATAATATCCAACTGGTACTTATCCAATTTCACTGTCTGGAAGAGCTTGTTCTTTTAATTTAACTATCTCAGGATCCCTACCCTGCTCTGCTATCATCTCCTTTCGAGATAAAGACAAATCTTCCTGATCAGACTTACCATCAAAATCCTGATCAAATAAGGTAGGTAAGAAAGTTTCTGATACATCCTCAAAATTCAAATCTTGATTTGAACTGTCATGGGTAACAACCTCATCCTTTACATCACTTTTTAGCCATAGTTCTTGTTACAACACAGGAAGAATCTGTGGTTGCTCAGAATTTGAATTTATTGTCAAATGCTCTTCAGGAAAAACTTGTCCACCTGCTAAATCATTCCCTAACAAAAGAGAAACATCATTCACTGGTAAACTGGATTGTAGTCCTACTTTAACAACCCCTGTAACTAATCCTGACCTTAAATTTACTCTATGTAAATATACTGGCATAAGGGCACTCCCTACTCCTCTTATATAATTTACCTCGCAACTGTCAGACTCATCACTAAACCTTAACACACTATCCAATATTAGTGATTGTGAAGCTCCAGTATCTCTAAGTATCCCTGTAGGTACTGCATGGATGCTTCTTTCAAGGATACAAATCCTTCAGTTATAAAAGCCTCATATCCCTTCTTAACTTGGTCAGACTCTGACACATCTTTGTTAATATTTTCTAAACCCTGTGGTTTTACAGATTTTCCAATATGCTGCACACAAGCATCTGGGGCCACTTCTTTCTCTTTCCATTTCAATCGGAAGCAATTAGCCACTACATGTCCGGATTTCTTACAATAATTACGAATAATACCAAAATGTCTTTCCTTCACATGTCTCCGCTCATCCTTACTTTTCTCACTAACTTCAAATTTAATTTCTGATTTACCTTGACTCTCTGTGTTAGTTTTCCTTTTAAAAAATTTACCTGGAGAAAATTTATTCTTGTGAATTAAAACATACTCATCAGCCAATTTAGCAATCTCCTGCAATGTAGCAGTGTCCCGTTCATTTAAGTATGTTCTCACTTCAACAAGAATGCTTCTTTTAAATTCCTCCTGCAAAATCAGCTCTTTCAATTTATTATACTCCCCATTCACATTTTTAGAAGATACCCATCTCTCAAAACACATGGATTTCTCACAGGCAAATTCCACATAAGTTTTTTCCACCGATTTCTCTAAACTTCTAAATCTTTCTCTATACGCTTCCGGAACCATCTCGTATGCTTTTAATATATTCTCTTTAACAATATCATAATCGAGTGCTTGCTCAGCATTTAAAGCTGTATAAACTTGTTGTGCCTTGGCTTTAATCACACTTTGTAACATCACTGGCCATTGGTCCTTCGGCCACTTTAAATTCAAAGCAACCATTTCGAAAAGCTGAAAATGTGCACCCACATCAGCTTCATTAAATGGAGGAGCCAAAACTACCTCACGACTAGCAATAAATTGTTTTGTAGAACCAGAAGACTGATTCCCAGACCTTATTTTCTCCATCTCTAGCTCAAATTTCCTCTGGTTTTCAGCTTCTCTTTCTCTCATTTCCACTTTAAATCTTTCAAACTTTAACTGTTCAAGATGCAACTGCGTTTCCAGATTACACATTGGAAACTTATCTAACACCTCCTCCTCAAAATATTCCAAATTAATATAATGTTCAGCAATTTTCCTTTGTATGAAAGCCTTGGTGGAATTTCTGGTAATTCCTTTAATATCCAACTTCTTAGCAATCTCCAATACCACAGGTTTTCTCACAGTCTCTAAAAATCCCGAGTCAGGCATCTTCAAAAACTCGTTAATATCCATTGTTGCCGAATACAACACACACACCAATCAAACCAAAAAAAATTGAGTAATCCCTTTTACCAAATCAAAATGGCAATTATCAGCACTTAAATTCAAATTCAGAACATATCCCGGACGAGCCCCTACAAAATTATGTTACGTAACCGGCAACAATGAATATTAATCGAGACAGGTCTTATAAAAACAACCAAACATTTATTAAACACATAAGTGATAAGGGAAAAAAAAACAAAGGAGGAAAACTTTAACCGGAGGTTAAACAGGGACGCAGCCATTCATCAACTCCACTCGGCTCTGGTTCTTAAAGCGTTAAATGCGAAAACAGTCCTTAAAGCGATACAGTCAGATATAGTTCTTAAAGCGATAACTTTGAAAGTCCAACAGTTTTACACATTCAATCGGGAGACACTTCTCTGGAGAACGATTTCTTCACCAACGCACCTTTACTGCCGGTTCTGTCCATAGGATTCCCGATGCCAAAAATAAACAGTTTAAATCGACTGACCTTAAATTCCTTTTAGAGAGAGAGGGCCTTTGTGCATGAACTCATTGTGCTATTACAAGAGTTATCTCAATGCAGCTTCTCTTCAATGAAGACTCAATAAGGTCGATTCTTTATTAAACTGCCAACCGATGCCGACTTCTCTCGATCCTTCACTTCGATGAACTCTTCACTGTCCCTTCAATACTGTCGGAATTGAGTAGATTGGCACTCCCAGACACAAATTCCCAGTCCAAGTAATATGGAATCTTTCAGCAGAACGTACAACCATTTTAAAAATGAAGCTGTGTCACAAAAACAAACACACAACAGAAACGGAGGCACAACACGTTCTACCTGGAAATCTACAAACTCAAAATCCCACTGCGTCACCTGGGTCGACCCTTATATAGTCACAGGGCACATGTCATCAGGTGACCTTACATCGGCGGGAAAATCACATCAGGTGACCTCCAAAAGACCATTACAGCATTCTCACAAAAAAAAAACAGATCTCCTTGAGCATGTAACAAGAGTATTAAAGATTTCAGGATTTTGAATATCTTATGTTTAATGCATATAAAAAATTCAAAATCAAATTGCAATAGCCCTCAGAGGCCCCCTGAGGCCCATATGTGATGGTTGATATTTGCCTTAAATTCTTTCTCTTATATTTTAGCAAAGGTGCAATAATGCTTTCAATAAAATAATTAACTGAGAAATGATTGATTGTGTTTATTTCAAACTTATAATAAATGTAAGCTTTTGTACCTATGATATCAATGAATATAATTATAATTATAATTAGACATTGAATTCAGCTTTGTCTTGTTGCAAGATTTTAATGTTTGCCTCATCAGACTGTTTACTCTCCCTAACTTGCATACTATACAAAATTTGCACACAATGGATACCATTTCATTGACTCCTCACTCAACCCTGGAACATTTGGAGAGCAAAGATGCATACATCAAAATGCTCTTTTTAAACTACAGTTTGGCATTCAATACTATCATCTCCTCAAAACTAATAAATAAACCTCAAGATCTTGGCTCAATTCCCCCTTGTGCAATTGGATCCTCAATTCCCTCACTTACAGACCCCAGTCGGTTTGGATTTGCAACATTTCCTCCACAATCCTCCTCAGCACAGATGCACCACAAGGTTGTGTGCTTAGCCCCCTGCTCTATTCACTTTATCCTAATGACTGTGTGACTAGACACAGCTCCAATGCCATACTTACTGATGACACCACTATCATTGGCCAAATCAAAGCTGGTGACAAATCAGCATTTAGGTGACAGATTGAGAATCTGGCTGAGTACTGCCACAACAACCTCTCACTCAATGTCAACAAGACAAAGGAGCTGATTATTGACTTCAGGAGGAGAAAACCAGAGGTCCGTGAGCCAGTCCTCACCAAAAGAATAAAACGTGGAGAGCAGCACACATAAAAGTTGCTGGTGAATGCAGCAGGCCAGGCAGCATCTCTAGGAAGAGGTACAGTCGACGTTTCAGGCCGAGACCCTTCGTCAGGACTAACTGAAGGAAGAGCTAGTAAGAGATTTGCAAGTGGGAGGGGGGGGGGAGATCGGAAATGATAGGAGAAGACAGGAGGGGGAGGGATGGAGCCAAGTGCTGGACAGTTGGTTGGCAAAAGGGATATGAGAGGATCATGGGACAGGAGGCCTAGGGAGAAAGTAAAGGGGGAGGGGGGACAAAAGCCCAGATGATGGGCAAGGGGTATAGTGAGAGGGACCGAGAGAGAAAAAGGAGAGAGAGAAAAAGAATGTGTGTATAAAAATAAATAACGGATGGGTTACGAGGGGGAGGTGGGGCATTAGCGGGAGTTTGAGAAGTCAATGTTCATGCCATCAGGTTGGAGGCTACCCAGACGGAATATAAGTTATTGTTCCTCCAACCTGAGAGTGGCTTCATCTTTATAGTAGAGGAGGCCATGGACAGACATATCAGAATGGGAATGGGACGAGGAATTAAAATCCCTTTTGCCAATCAACTGTCCAGCTCTTGGCTCCATCCCTCCCCCTCCTGTCTTCTCCTACCATTTGAGATCTCCCCCTTCCCCTCCCACTTTAAAATCTCTTACTAGCTCTTCTTTCAGTTAGTCCTGATGAAGGGTCTCAGCCCAAAATGTCGACTGTACCTCTTCCTAGAGATGCTGCCTGGTCTGCTGTGCTCACCAGCAACTTTTATGTGTGTTGCTTGAAATTCCAGCATCTGCAGATTTCCTCGTGTTTGCGTTTTTAAAAGGTGGAGAGGGTCAGCGTCTTCAAATTCCTTGGTGTTATCACTTCTTGACCTGTCTTGAGCCCAGAATGAAAGTGCAATTATGAGGAAAGCATTCCAGTGCCTCTGCTTCCTTAGGAGTTTGCCATGATTCGGCATAACATCTAAAACTTTAACAAACAAACGTTACATCACATGCCGGTGATAATAAAACTGCTTCTGATTCTGATTCTGATTCTAGATGTGTTGTGGGGAGTATTTTAGCTGGTTGCGTCAAAGCCTGGTATGGAAGCAACAAATGCACTGGAATGAAAAATCCTACAAAACGTACTGGATACAGTCAAGTCCATCATGGGTAAAGCCCTCTCCTGTGTTGAGTACATCTACACAGTGTGAGGTTTTAGGAAAGCAGCATCTATCATCAGGACCCCCGCTACCCAGGTCATGCTCTCTTCTTGCTGTTGCCATCAGGAAGACGATATAGGAACCTCAGGATTCACACAACAAGATTCAGGAACAATTATTACTCCTCAACCATCTGGCTTCTGAACCAGTGGGGATAACTTCATCCAACTTCACTTGCCCTATCGCTGAACTGTTCCCACAACTTATGGACTAACTTTCAAGGGCTCTTCATCTCATGTTCTCGATACTTATTTCTTTTTTTTTCTTTTATATTTGCATATCTTGTTGTCCTTTGCACAATGACTGTTGATCCGCCCTGTTGCATGTGGTCTTTCATTAGTTCTATTATGGTTCTTGGATATACCAGGTATACCTGCAAGAAGATGAATCTCAGGGTTGGAGATGTTGACATATATGTATGTAGCCCCCCTGGCCACTCTCAGGGTCGCTCGGCTTGCTGTCGTCTAGGGAAACAGCCCTCGGCCCCACCAAACTGGGTAATTAGTTTGTGTGGATGCTGTGTGATGTACCCCACCCCGCCCAAATAACAGACAATACACCAGATACGATTAAATGATTTACAGTTTATAGATATTATTGGAACTATATAATTAATAGAGAATAAAATATAAAATGAAAATAAAAGGCGCCACACTTATCGAAGTTCGATCTCTTAGTGCACAAATCATTTGGAGCTCTAGAACCTTCTTCTTCACCCTGCGACCCCTCGGACCACCTTGACCGACCGCCTGGGACCAACAACAGTGATCGACCAGACGCTCCACACGAGTCCGTCTCCATCTCCTCGCCGAACGCCCTCCTCGGGGTCCAACCCTGCTAGCGGACATCACAGCACCTGGTCCATCCTCTGTCTCGCTCTCCCGCCTTCTGCCTCTAAACGCCGTGCATACATATTTTCCAGATACACCAAAGTCATAACAACTATCCCAATTGGTTCATAACATCCTCTTATCACCCCCTAAACCCACAACAAGCTGCTAGCGCAAAGCTTTCTGAGCACTTAACATAACAAAGAAGCATTCCCGATTATAACATAACAAAGAAGCCATTTTAATTAGCCTCCATAGTAACATAAAAGATGAAACCCCCTTACACTCTTGCCCCACCAAATAAAGTCATGTCCTCATGACTTCTAAATAACTCGCCAACCAGTTCTGCAGACAGACAACACACACATACACAGATACACACAGTGACAGTGCTCCCCAAACAGTGGACCCTACGTCCGTCCCATGGGCGCTACATAGGCCAACCTCTCTGGGAGCTTCTTAACTTTCCGAGTCCTCCGTACCCCCTCACCTAAACCCAAAAGGCTCAGACACTACTAGGGATACCTCGGGCCTGCTTGCCAACTCCTCTCTCACTCAGGCCACCATTACAGCTCGGAGCCCCCTGTCTCGTGTCCGGGGCCCCGCTTCTTTTCCTTCCTGGTCCTACTGTAACTCAGACTGCCCACAACTAGCCCTCCCCACTACACCTGACTCAGTGGGAGAAGGACCAAAGGTTTCTTCCTCAATCACGGGGAAGCTAGCGAAAGGCAGCATGTACCACATGTGTAGCACATCATCCTTCGAATCCGTATTCTTCCTCATTCCCTCGATTGGTTGCTGCTGTTTAAGTTTCCCCAAACTGAAACATCTAGCCGGGGCTAACCCTTCAGCCTCCTGCAGTCGAGACATCAGCTTCAGGTTCCTTTCAAGCGTCCGCCTCCCTTTTCTGAGATCTGTCCTCCATTTCTTCACCTCCTCGGGAGTGTAGTCAAACTCCCCTCCCTGGGCTCTCGGTTTTCTGTTGACCTTAGTCAGAACACTTCCTTGATCTTCCCCAACTTGTAAATCTTCCAACCTTTTCTGAGTTGACGTCTTGCGTTTCTCTGATCCCTTTGAAGGTGGGTCATTATTTCTTCTCACTGGATTAATTCATCAGTACACGACTGCAGTGTCGGCTCAGAATTCCGTTGCTCCTTCTCCACGTTGATGAGCGTGAATTCCAAGTCTGCAATGGTCGTCCCACAAGCACGGCACTCAGTCTCCGGCCGGCATTTCTGAGCACTCAGTTCAGTGGTGCAAATCCTCTCTCTCTCTCCTGTGTCTCATTCAAGTTGACGACCTGGGTTTCCATCCCCAGGTCCACCACTGTCTGTTCCAACACCAGGAGGTTCAACTGATAAGTTGGGTCAATTTTCTCACATTACACCAAACTCCTCCAGCCAAAAACTCCTCCCCATGTGATACTTCGCTTCTGTCACCCAGGCTCAGCCACTCGCTTTGCTTCATAGTCCCCCCAGGCGAGTCCAAGCTCTAGGCGGTCATCCACATATGCCAAAACTCCACACACCTTCACTTCCCCCATGGCCTTCCTCATGTCCCGCAGGAAGGATGCAGGGGCTCCGGATATGCCCTTGGGCATCTTTTCAGATCGGAAGAATCCTAGGGAACTAATAATGACCTTCTTCGGCTGGACAGCTGCACTCCTCGGGATCTGGCAACATCCACTCCTCAGATCCAGCACATTAAACCATGCCGCATAATCCACACACACGCAGCCTCCATCTTCCACTGCGCCAGGATCCAGTTGCCGCGACCTCTCTCTCACTGAGGTGTCTTCAGCGGTCAACTCCCCTCCCTCGTGGTAGTTTGGAGCATCTACTAAGAGGGTCTCACCCTCAGCTACTTTCCCCAGGCCGTACCACCGCTGGGTCTCGTTTAAATTCGGTACAGGCTCAAGGCTGCTACACACGTCCTCAGAAGCGACTCGACACGCTGGGTGCCCAGACAATGCCCCCATGAACACCAGGATCATTAACCAATCATCGTCTTCTGGATAACTACTGGCACTGGTACCTACAATCTCCGGTGCCCTTGCGGTTGTCAAGGGTAAATGCTTCAGACACCCGTTGTAAAACAAACTGTACAACAACTGGATCTGTGCCCCGGGGTCGAGGACGGCTTTAGCAATGCTTCCCTCTATCCATAGCGACACCCTGGGGCGTGGTCCCTCTAAGCCTTCAGGAATAGGGTCTTTTCCTTTCAGAAGTTCATTGGTACATTGCTGGGAACGTGCTACCCCAGAGACCCCAAGCCATTCCCCCACTGGGCCTCCACTATGTTTCCCGACATCTCGCTGATCAGCTGAACAACTGAAGGAGGGGCATGATCCCCGAAATGATCCCCCTGGCACTGCAAGCAATTTAGCTGCCCTCCTAGCCACAGAAGACACACTGAAAACTTTTCCCCCTCTTTTAAATAACTGACAACTGTCACTACGGTGTAAGTGAAACTGACAGCTCTAACACCGTCACCAGCCCGCCTACTCAAACTTTCAACCAATCCCTGTCGCTCTCCCTCAACCGAGCACTGCCACTCATCTAACAACTGAGAGATCCACTCCGCCCCTCTTGGGCTGGACACTATCCCAAGTGCCAGGCGGAGCCTGCCAGAGCTAGAACATTTATTCTCACACACTACCTCCAAATCAGACCACCCTTTCCTCTCTCTCCCAACCGCATGGACAGCCCCGAGTGCCACCTCCAACTTGTCAATGCCAGCCTGAACGCGAACAAAGACTGCACCCACAACACATACAGCAATCATCACCAAATAACCCACAGAGACATACATTACAGATTTGAACAGGGCACCCACACAGCATACCAGTAGACCCAATCCCGGACAAAGCGCACACAATGTAGTCCCCCGGCCAACCTCAGGGTCGCTCGGCTCGCGGTCGTCTAGGGAAACAGCCCTCGGCCCCGCCAAACTGGGTAATTAGTTTGTGTGGATGCTGTGTGATGTACCCCACCCCGCCCAAATAACAAACAACACACCAGACACGATTAAATGATTTACAGTTTATAGATATTACTGGAACTATATAATTAATAGAGAATAAAATATAAAAGGAAAATAAAAGGCGCCACACTTATCAAAGTTCAATCACTTCGTGCACAAAACAGTTGGAGCTCTAGAACCTTCTTCTTCACCCTGCGACCCCTCAGACCACCTCAACCGGCCACCTGGGACCAATGACAGTGATCATCCAGACACTCCACACGAGTCCGTCTCTGTCTCCTCGGCGAACGCCCTCCTCGGGGTCCGACCCCGTTAGCGGACATCACAGCTCCTGGTCTATCCTCTGTCTCGCTCTCCCGCCTTCTGCCTCAAAACTCCGCGCATACAAATCTTCCAGATACACCAAAGTCATAACAACTATCCCAATTGGTTCATAACATCCTCTTATCACCTCCTAAACCCACAACAAGCTGCTAGCACAAAGCTTTCTCAGTGTTTAACATAACAATGATGCATTCCCGATTATAGCATAAGAAAGAAGCCATTTTAATTAGCCTCCGCAGTAACGTAAAAAGCGAAACCCCCTTACACGTACTTTGAAATTTGAACATTGAAATTGTCAATTATGCCAAAAATTTGGTGCTGTTTGAATTGATTGCAGCTGCAATGCCAGAAAAATCTGGAACCATGCCTTGATCTGACAATATAGATCTGTGAATCTCAGATCCAATTCTTATGAGCTATTGTTCCAGTTTCACATAGTTCAACAACTGCCTTTCCTCACTCTGAACGGATGTCATGTAGTGGGTGAAATGGATTAATGACATTGTCTTTGAAGTGTGTATCTGGAAATTTCCAGGTATCAAAGGATTGTTTAAGTAGTCAGGACCAGTCTCTTCTGTGGAGTCAAATTGGCTCTGAACAGCCTTATATTGCCCACATACCCAGTCAGTGTTTCTTTCTGTCTGTTTGACAGAGAGCACTTGATAAATGCACTCCTTGAGCACACACACACACACACACACACACACACACACACTCACACTGTCTTGCCATTCTGCTGTCATTGTGTTGAGTGTGCAAACTTCAATGTCTTCCCTGAAATATTAATTGGTCCTAAATGAGCTGATGCACTCAGGTTGGTTTCATGGTGCCTTTCCTGCCATACACCATGGAATATTCCATTTCTTTAGTATTGGGGATGAGCAAATGTTGTATCTGTTGTTTGTTTACTGTATTTAAGGTAGATATATCTGTTTATTTTGTAATATGAGTGTAACTACATTGTGGGGTGCATCATATTCTAATCTATGTGGGGTGTTAAGCTAACCTTGTGGGTGATTAAAGATGGCATGTCCTGGTGCCTAATAATGCGACTCTTTGCTCTCAGTAGGAGAGAGAGATCAGGGCTGCCAGGAGTTCACACTGGACAACGTACGGAGCTGTCATTGTGCTCTCTGGCAGATATCCTTTTGGAAATATTGGCAGTTTTCTTTTCATTATTTTCACAAATCATTTGTAAGTTTTTGACGCACCTAATAAACACCCTTGCACTAAAGTGCTAAGTGACTCCAGCCCACGTATCTAACACTCTCCTTCGGATTCACACAATTTCTCTCACCTCCAGTTCCATCTGCCTAATACCCACACATTCCAACTATTCCTATTTGCCTCTCACTTATCCCTTGTATAATTCCATTCCGCATTTTCTTCTTGTATTTAATAATCTGCAGCCTTTGTTAACATTACATTTCACAACCCAGCCTCCTTCTCTAACTTCAATCATGCTGTAAGACCATAACACCAGAAGATATAGGAGCAGAAGGAGGCCATTCGGCCTATTGAGCCTGCTCTGCCATTCAATCATGGGCTGACCCAGTTCTTCCAGTCACCCCCACTCCCCTGCTTTCTCCCCGTATCCTTCGATGCCCTGACTAATCAAAAACCTATCTATCTCTGCCTCAAATACACCCAATGACTTGGCCTCCACAGCCGCTCGTGGCAACAAATTCCACAGATTTACCACCCTCTAACTTAAGAAATTTCTCGCATCTCAGTTCTAAAAGGACGTCCTTCAATCCTGAAGTCATGCCCTCTTGTCTTAGAATCCCCTACCATGGGAAATAACTTTGCCATATCTAATCTGTTCAGGCCTTTTAGTTTGAAGATATCTCTACCCAACTACCATAACACATCACTTGCAACACCAGAGAACCAAACACATTCAGCCACTGCTATACCACTAGCAACAATGCCTGCCGTTCCATCTCTTGACTATATTTCGGGAAATATTATCATCTGCCTGTCCTCATCCTACCTGCATACAGGCTGAGACTAAAGAACAAGACAACAGAGTTTAGGACAACAAAGGGATAGTCACAGAATGCAGAGAAGCAGCTATAGGACTCTTTTGAGTCTGGGCTATGTTCAAGGGCTCATCAGATGACCTGAATAAATATGGCACAATTGTCACAGACTTTATAAAGATACTGGTGGATGAGTGTATCCCCACAAAATCAGTCTCTTCATCAAGCAAAAGTCCTGGATGAACCAAAAGATTCACATTCTGTTGAAGACTAGATCAGAGGCTTTTTGGATTGGCGATTTGGGAAATTACAAAATGTCCAGCCACGACCTCCAGAAGGCTATCTCACATGCAATATGATAATTACATAGAATATAAAGCATAGAACAGTAGAGCACTGGAACAGGCCATTTGGCTCACAATTAATTAGCAATCTAATAGCCAACTAACCCTTTCTAACTGCATAATGTCCATGTCCTACATTACCTTCGTAATCATGTGCCTGTCTAAACATCTCTTAAAAATCCCTAATATATATGCCACTTCCACCACCCTAGGCAGAATATTCCAGACATCCACCGCTCTCTGTGTAAAAACCTTGCCCCTCACATATCATTTGAACTTACCCCTTTTCATCATAAATGCATGTCATCTGTTATTAGACATTTCAACTTTAGGTAAAAAATACTGTCTGTCTGCTTTATCTATGACCCTCATAATCTTGTAAACCTCTATCAGATCTCCCCTCAGCCTGATCCAGGCTATAATGGGACAACCAGAAATGTAAGCAATACTCCAGATCCAGCCTTATTAAGGTTTTATAAAGCTGCAACATAACTTCTTGACTTTTGAACAATGCTCCAACTAATAAAGACGAAGATGCCATATGCCTTCATAATCACCCTATCAACCTGTGTAGCCAGGTTAAACTTAAATAACAGAAGGATGCTCAACAACTATGGCAGGGCATAATCACAATCATCTCCTATAAAGCAGTACCAAGCAACATAAATGGCAAAGAGGTTTCACTCCCAAATGAGCTTAATGCCTTTTAAACTTGCTTTGACTGATGGAACATGGAGGTAACTTCACAAACTTCCACAGTCCCCAATGACCCTGTAGTCTCAGTCTCTGAGGCTGACATGAAAACATCCTGCAGGAAGGTACATCTATGGAAAGCACCTGGCTCAAACCGTGTACCTGAATGAGTACTGAAGACTTATGCTAATCAACTGACTGAAGTGTTTATGGAGACATTCACTCTCTCATTTCAGCAGTCTGAGGTACCCACCTGCTTCGAGCAGGCTTCAATCATGCATAGCATAAGAAAAACATTGGAAACTGCCTCAATGACTATCATCCAGTACCACGTACTTCCACTGTAATGAAGTGCTTTGAGAGGTTGTTCATCAAACATATCAAGTCTGCTTAAGGACTACCATCACAACAGCACAGTAGCAGATGCCATTTCATGGCTTTTCACTCAGCTCTGCAACTCCTGTATAATGAATATACATATATCAGGATGCTCTTCATTGACTACATCTCAGAATTCAACATTATCTTCCCCTTGAAAATCATCACTAAGCTCCAGGACTTGGGCATCGATACCTTCCTGTGCAACTGAACCCTCAAAATTCCTCAATTCCGGCCCCCATTTAGTACAGATTGGCAACAACATCTCCTCCACACTCACCATCAGCACAGGTGTACCACAGGCCTGTACACTTCGCCCCCTGCTCTATTCACTTTGCATTTATGATTATGTCGTTACATGCAACTTCAATTCTATACCTAAGTTTATTGATGACATAAATGTTGTTGGCAAATTCAAAGGAGGGAGCTTGAATACCTAGTTCAGTGGTGCCACAACAACAACCTGTATTTAATATATCAGTAATATGTGAATAATATTGTAATATATTGTTTGATTAAGCATTCTTTCTTGTTTAAACAATTCATTATGGTTATATGTATGAAGTATGTGAATGGCATACAGCATCACACCACTATGTCACAGGTACACTCTTTGCTAAAAGTAAAAACTAATAACACAAGTTATCTCCTAGCTCCCTTGTTTTCCTTTCAATTAGTCTTTTTAAATGTTTTGAAGTTAAAAAGCAGAACAGTAGCAATGAGGTATATTTAAAATTAACCTGAAACTGCTCTATTCTCCCTACACTCATGACTGTGTGGCTAGGC
Source organism: Mobula birostris (assembly GCF_030028105.1). NCBI lineage: Eukaryota > Metazoa > Chordata > Chondrichthyes > Myliobatiformes > Myliobatidae > Mobula > Mobula birostris. The sequence goes on along the minus strand of NC_092379.1, from coordinate 83,283,976 downwards.
ATAGCTCAAAACTCATCTATAAATTTGCTGATGGTACAACTATTATTGGCAGAATCTCAGATGGAGACGAGAGAGCATACAGGAGTGAAATCCACCAGCTAGTTGAGTGGTATCTTAGCAACAGCCTTGCACTCAATGTTAGTAATACCAAAGAGCTGCTTCTGGGCTGCACAAGATCGAGGTAAATTGCAGAAGGTTGTAAAATTAGTCAGCTCCATCATGGATACTCGCCTCTGTAGTATCCAAGAGACCTTCAAGGAGTGGTGCCTCAGGAATGTGGCGTCCATCATAAGGATCCCTGCCACCCAGGACATGCCCTCTTCTCATTGTCACCATCAGGAAGGAGGTACAAAAGCCTGAAAGCACATACTCAGTGAGTCAGGAACAGCTTCTTCCCCTCTGCCATCTAATTTCTAAATGGACATTGAATCCTTGAAAACTACCTCACTACTTTTTAAAAATGTATTTCTGTTTTTGCACTACTTATTTTAACTATTTCATATACATATATATACTTACTGTAATTCAGATCATTTGTCTATTTATCATGTATTGCATTGTATTGCTGAGACAAAGTTAATAAATTTCATGATATATGCCAGTGATATTAAACCTGATACTGATTTTGATTTGAGTAATATTGTAAAATATTGTTTGATTAAGTGTTCTTTGTTGTTTAATTAATTCATTATGGCCAAATGTATGAAGTACGTGAATGGCATACGTCAAAATACCACCCATGTATGTCCACACCTTGCTTAGAGTAAAAGTAAACATATTCAAGTTATCTCCCAGCTCCCTTGTTTTAATTTAAAATATTTTTTTTTAATGTTTTGGAGTTACAAAACGTAACACAAACTCTCCCTGAATGTCAACAGAACTAAGGGCTGATTATCAACTGCAGGAGGAAGTAGCTGGAGGTCCATGAGCCAGTCTCGTTTAGGGGATCGGAACCACAAAGTGTCGGTAGCTTTAAATTCCTTGACATTAACATAACAGAGGGCTTTCTTTGGGACCAACAGGTATATGGCATCACAAAGATGGCACAAAAGTGCTTGTACTTTCTTAGAAGTTTGCATAGATTTGACATGTCACCCAAGACTTTGACAAACTTTTATAGATGCACAGTGGAGAGTATCATAACAGATTGCATCACAGCTTGATATGGAAAAACTAATGCCCAGGAATGGGAAAGGCACATAGAAGTGGTGAATACAGCTCAGTCTATCACATAACAAGACCTTCCCACCACTGAGTACATTTACATGGACTGCTGCCACAAGAATGAATCTCAAAATCGTACTTGGCAACATAGACGTTCTTTGAAAATAAATTTACATTGAACTAGAAACTCACTTCTCTCCTCCGTCTAGCACCCTCTGCTCTGCAACCCCTCTTAACCTTGATCCACCTATCTCCAGCTAGTTATTGCCTCATCTCTCACCCTCACCACTTTATACCAGCTATCTCTCCTCATCATTCTCCGTCCAAGTGCAGGGTCTTGACCCAAATTGTTGACTTTCCCTTTTGCCTCCACAGATGCTGTCTGACCCACAGAGTTCTTCCAGCAGTTTGCTGTTCTTGCTTCAGATTCCAGCTTTTGCCATCTATTTGCAGCTGCACAGTTGTATCTTGTAGTGGCTGAGAGAGGGTTGCTTGGGGTGGAAGCATCTTGAGAGTTCCCCAGCTACCTGGAATTGAGTATTATTCTGGAATATAATTACAGATCATTAGCATTTTAAGTGAGGCTTAAGTGAGCCTGTTATGTGTCGTGAGAGTCAGAAGATCTATGGCTGTGTACCCAGAGACCTGAGATCTTTGAGCACAGAGCTCGGAAAGAGCGATGCAACGGACTTTTAACAACGTAATCCAGCTAGTTGTTTGTTATGTCTCCCCTCTCACTGTGAAACGGAGACGCCTCTTTCTCCCTTATTAGGGAGAGAGAGGGAGCTTGTGGTATGTCAAATACCTGGTGAATGAGTGGTCTTTGAGGTCCTGCAAGTCTGTGTCTTTGCTGTTGCTCTGCTGCACGCTTGAGTGCTCGGTGGTGGGTGCCGATGTTTTTCTTTGCTGGTGGGGGAAGGGGGGAGTTGATGCTTGCTGCCACTTATGCGTGGTAGGAATGAGAGCGGGGAGGGGAGGACTTTGAGGTTCTAACGTTTAAATGTCATTCATTCTTTGGGGGCACTCCTCTGTTTTCATGGATGGTTGCGAAGAAAAAGCATTTCAGGATGTACATTGTATGCATTTCTCTGGCATTAAATGTACCTTTGAAACCTCTGAGCCATTATTTTCTGCTAAAGTGCTGCATATTCCGATAGAGCCTTCGAGATAATGTCAATTGGTTCCAGCACTAATCAACCACCAACAAAGCAATAAGCTTTTTCACAATCTTCCCAAGAAGAAGGGGAAAAATTGCCACTCTTGAGGACACCACCTCTTTAACTGGTGCATTGCACATTATTACATGTTTTTGCTCTCCCCATCATCAGCCTGGTTATAACCTTGGACAGCACAATAGCTGAGCATTTAGAAAATGCTCTGACAGCCCACCTATCCATTTCAGTTCCAGCGCTTTCTCCCTGTGACCATGGGGGTCTCCTTCATGTGGTCGGGTTTCCTTCCACATTCCGAAGACATACGGATGAGCAGGTCGATTGGTCACATGGATATTATTGGGCAGCCTGAGTCCATTGGGCTGGAATGGTTTGCTGTGCTGCTGAATCTCTAAACAAAAATCTAACCTCAGGTGGAGAAAAGGTACCATCTTCACACAGCTATTGACAAGGTAATGCTTGCTCAGTTCTGTGGCAGCCTGCAACTGATTTTGATCACCACTTCTCCTTGAAACAGTTGCGAGGACCACACCCTTCCATTTGGTCAGAGCAATTCCCTTCTTGGCAGTTTCCCTCCTCGACAGGCGCAGTACTCCTCCTCCCTATCAGGATGAATGCACAGTGAAATGTCATGTAGGGAAAATGTACATCTACACTTGAGAACATGACCTCAGCGTCAGGCATGGCACTGCTCAAACTATTCAGGATATTAACTTCTATTAACAAAGAAAAAGAAAAAAAGCTTATCTCCAACCTTCATTCCCAATCAATAGGGAACACTTTTTAGAGATATAGTTGTTTTCATTTGCATTATGTGAGTAAATGGCATAGGATATCGGTGATGTTTTTAAGTATTAAAATGCTGGATTCTGTTTGTGATAAACTCATGGAGCTCACAAGATCATGATGGCCCTGTGTGAGCATTGGCATCACATCATCAATCATAAGGATAACATCACAATCTGCCTGTTCTGGATGCTTACTTTCTATCAATACCTGGCACAATCTACTTGTAGACATCTAACTCAGCAGCAGTATGGTGACACAAAGTGAAGAGCAAAGATATTTATTGCAACCTGAAGCAAACTCAGGGTATAAATGCAGATATTTTTTCTCTTGAAAATTGGAATTCTGGAGACAATCTGAATCCACGGCTGCATAGGCAACCTTTAGAGTCAGATCTAATCAATGTACATTTCCAGAGCCAGGTTGTATTATTTATTTGTCATATAATGTAACCTAAGGGCAGTTATAATATTAAATGCCTGAGGTGCTATATACAGAAATATCATTAATAAATCACAGAGGCCTGGCCTGAGTCAGGTTGGAGCTATTGTTTAAGGACTGGGAACTTAAAGGCGACTGTAAATACAGCCAAAACCTGCTTTCTTGTCCTGATGAAGCCCTTCATTTGCCATCTTATAAAATGTTGATGGAGGTTCTCTCAGAGTCCATTTGTTTTAATTCTACTCTCATTTACTTGTTTTGAATTACGGTCTTCCTTCACCATCCTCGGCGCCAAAAAAGCAATCTAAGCTTCTGTCATCTTTCTTCAAAGATGCAATTTCCAATCCTGGCAAAGTAAATCCCTTCAGCTTCATCTCCTTATTTCTTTCTTACAAGAACAGGATTGAAGTTGTAGCCTAATGAGTGCTCAGAGACATGATGATGGTAGTCATAGATGAGAGCCAAATCCAGGATGTCCCTTTCAGGAACCCAGCACTTTTCCTCGGGCCCAAAATCATTCTCAATCTGCAAAGAGTTGCTGAACACACTGAGCAGTTCGTGAATCCAGAATTCTTTTTACGTTGAAGACCTGTTCCTCATTGACAAACCTATATGGTGGCAGGGCTGATAGTAGTGGGGCTAAAGGACTAATGCTTACAGGTTTTAATTTGGAAATGTGGGAAGTGGATTTGATCTTGAGGATCTTGGGGAGTTGCAAGGTATAGGCCACCTGGTTTACTTTATTGAGAAACTTGAAGGGTCCAGTGAACTTGGGCTCTTGTTACGATGAGTCCATACTCAGACTGGAGGAGCAACACCTTATATTCTATTTGAGTAGCCTCCAACCTGATGGCATGCACATCAATTCCTCAAACTTCCAGTAATCCCCTCACCCCTCTTCTTCACCATTCTCCATTCCCACTTCCCTCTCTAACCTAATCTCCAGACCTGCCTATCACCTCCCCCTATTGTTCCTCCTCCTTTTCATTCTTCCATGGCCTTCTGTGCTCTCCTATCAGATTACTCTGTCTCCAGCCCTGTATCTCTTTCACCAATCAGCTTCCCTGCTCTTTACTTCACCCCTCCCACCTCCCGGTTTCAGCTATCACCTTGTGGTTCTTCTTCCCCTCCCCCACTTCCTTACTCTGGCTCCTTTTCTTTTTCCAGTCCCGATGAAGGGTCTCAGCCCGAACCATCGACTGTTTACTCTTTTCAATAGATACTGGCTGGCCTGCTGAGTTGCTCCAGCATTTTGTGTGCGTTGCTTGGATTTCTACCACCTTCATATTTTCTCTTGTTTGTGACTCGACAACCAGACCTGTTGCCCAGTCTACAAATTTGGTCCCTGTCTTCTCTTGCATTTAGCCTTCATTTCAGCCTTTCAGACAGAGGCCAACAAAATCTCCCTTCTCCTAGTCCATTTTTCTTGAAGCTTCGGATGAGAACTCCAGCCACAGGAAACCTAAGCTCAGCTTCCTGTTTAGGGAAAAGTGGCAGAGAATGCCCGAAGTGGCTTTTGAACAGGGACTCCCATGCGCAGAGTGCTGTAAGTTGTTGTGGATGATCTCTGCCCTTATCAATGGTCGTACCACTCAGCTGGTCTTCCTGAGCGCAGGCACCTCAGATTTCGTTGCATACCGTGGTTCGTCGGCTCTGGGCTATTGGACTGCAGGTGAAACACTGAGGAAAGGTTCGCTGTAGACCCAATCAGCATACAGAACGCCCTCCAAAACTGTGATACGAATTGTGGACTCTGAAATGACACAACGTCCCCATGAAATTCGTAGATCCTGAAGACTTGATTCAGTACAATCTCAGTCATCTCTGCTGCCAATGGTAGTTTATCCAATGAAATGAATTTATAGGCCTTCAAAAAGCTAACTACAATTATCATGATGACGCTCCTCCCCTTGTGTTATGAAAGATCCATGACAAAGTCCATGGAGATGTGTGCCCATGGTCTGTCCAGAACAGGTAGATATTGAAGAAGCCCCTGTGGTTGGGTATGGGGTTCCTTGTTTCAGGAGCACACTACACATGCCTGCATGTATTGTCAGACCTCTTTAGCCATTTCAAGCCACCAGTAACTTCTCTTAATGAACTCGGGCATCCTCACAACCTCTGGGTAGGTGGTCATTCCAGATGTGTGTACCCATTGAAGTACGTTAGGCCTGATGTGACTTGGGATGAACTGACAACCCAAAAGACTATTCTTGAGAATCTCCTCTTCCAAACAAGTGTGTCAATTTCCCAATGCGTAGGCACTCTATCAGGGAAAATGGTGCTAGGCTGCTCCTCTTTTTTGGGTTCATTGAATTGATTCTTTGACCCCGGTTGATAGGTCAGAACAAAACTGAACCAGTTAAAGAAAAGAGATTAACTGGCCTGCCTGGAATTCATTCTTTTGGGCTCTGGCTATAAGCAAATTTTATTTGCCTTTCTATACAATAAAAGGGTTCTTTTATTGCCAGTGACACCATTCCTCTAATGCCAACTTGACCATGAGCAGGTCTCTATTTCCGATGTCATGGTTCACCTCTGCTGGGGGTAGCCGACTGGAGAAGAATGCACACAGATACAGTTTATTGTCCGAAGATATCTGCTGAGAGAGCACTACACCCACCCTGACGTTTGAGGCAACCACCTCCTCGATGAAGTGAAGGTTCAGGTTAGATGAAATCAAAATGAGAGCGTCGTGAACCACAGTTTGACTTCTGAAAAAGCAGCCTCCACTTCAGTCTTCCAAGTAAAAGATCCTGTGGATTTCTTAGTAAGTGCTGTCAGCAGAGCCACCACTGAGCTGAAGTTCCTGATAAAATTTCTGTAGAAGTTAGCATGTCCCGGGAATTGTTGGACGTGTTTCACATTGGATGTTTGTGCCCAATCTCTGACTGCCTGTATCTAAGTAGTGTCTATCTTGACAATGCCATTAGAGATGATGAAAATAAAAATGAAATAGCGGTTACGTGAAATTCAGATTTCCCCAGCTTAACATAAAGTCCATTGTCAAGTAGCCTTTTTAAGATATCTGATGTGAGCGACGTGCTCCTCTATGCACTTTGAGAAAATTAGGATGTCATCCAAGTAGACAAGGGCATACTTATGGAGAGCATCCAGAGCACGTTGTTTATAATGGCCTGGAAAACTACAGGACAAGGGGGAAGGGCAAGACCAGGTCCTCATATTGCATCCTTGGTATATTGAATGCAGTCTTCCACTCATCACCCTGCTTTATGTGGACCAGAATGTATGTACTTCACAAGTCTAGCTTTGTGAACACTCTTGCCCCTTGGAGAATCTTGAGGCTAGTGTTCATGAGTGGAAGGAGGTGTGATTCTTGGCTGTTACACGATTCAGCCCTCTTTAATCAATGCATAGCTGTAGGCTCCCGACTGTTTTCTGTACGAAGAACAAGCCAGTGTTGGCTGGTGAGGTGGAGGGTCAAATGTATCCCATGGGAAGAGCCTCCTTTATGTACTCCTTCATAGTGCTTCTCTCCGGGCCTTAGCGTGCACATAATTGGCCCCGTGGAGGACGTACCAGGCAATAGATCTAATGCACAGTCATAGGGTCAATGTGTTGGTAGAGTTGAACCCTTCTCTTGTTGAAGACCTCTTCCAAATCCTTGTAGACTGAAGGGATTTCAACCAGCTTGCAACTACTCCCGAACATTCCTCTGAGAACGACTACTAAGGCTTCTTAGTTAGCAGGGGGTGATTTGCCAGACCGCAGAGTCTCCTCCATAGATTCACTAGAGTCTCTAGTTGAAACAGAGACAAAATCAATGTCCAAATCCTCCTTTGTATCTTTAAATGATGGCAACGAGTACCTACAAATGGTCTTGGTGTTTCTGGAACTATGGTCCAAGGATCTACATTTAGGGGCCTTTCCTTTAGGTAGGACCTGGCAACTGGTTCCTTTAACCAGTTCTTCTTGGTTCCTAGGGCTCAAAACTGCTTGGGCACTTCCTTGGCAGGCCTCTTGTCTTGCTCCTGAACTAGAGACCCTCTCTGTCCAGTTCCAGCACGCCCCAACTAGACGGGGTCAGGACTCACCCAGTCCTGTTGACTGGAGCCAGCTTGTGCGCCCATGGAGGCAGAACAGGGTCTCCCAAAGTCCTAAGGTTACTCTGGGCAAAAGTCTGCCCCCTCATCGGCCACTGGCCTCAGGACACCAAACCGAAAATTTTTCCTTTTGCAATGACTTGACCATGCAATGATTCACTCTTACTTCCAGTTCATGAAAGGGTTATGCCTAGACAACCAAGGGTTCCTAAGAATCAGGGTAATGTGAGGAGAGTCGGTGATATGGAAACAAATGTCCTCCGCATGTTCTCCTCTCATTATGTGCAAAATCAATTTCTGCTGCAAGATCTGCTCAGACCCAAGAAGAAGACTGTTCAGGGCAGTTATGGGCATGGGCTGGCTCAACTCTTGCAGAGGTACATTGAACAGAGTGTCTGTCCCCAAATCCCAGAAATTACCAGCTGCCCCAGAGTCCAGCTGTGTACATACATCTACTGATGCTTCTGGACACATCTTCAGTGATGTTCCTGGAATCATCGGGTGCTTCGGGTCTTTCAACATCATATAGCCTCCTCCAGGTGAGCCAGCCGGGGCTGATCAGACCCCAGCTTGTGTCCAGATGGCTAGCTACTTATGACTCCATGGCTCCCCTCTTTTGAGCCACAGTCATCTTGAGAACCTCTCTGCCGTGGTACTGTGGATGGCTCTCCTCTTTCTTTCTCCCTCGATGCCCAAATTGCTGAAGGCTCTAGCTAAGGAACGGGCTACAAATCCCCTACAACCTACCTCCACTGGGAGACAACTCGTTCTCCATCCAGCCTGCTGACAGTTGCTGACCAGTCCTGCGTACTTGGAGAGCTTCCTTTCACAGGCCTCTTCCAAGCGATCTTCCCATGGGACTGTCAGCTCCAGCAGCACCACTTGCTTAGTCGACTCAGACACTAGGACAATGTCTGTTCGCAGGGTGGTGGCTGCGATATGGTTGGGGAACTTCAGCTTCCGTTCGAAGTCCACTAACAGCTGCCAGTCCCTTGCAGAGGTCAGAATGCCTGCAGATGTTCTTTTGGCAGGTATTGGCTGCTCCCCAGCTCTGACAAAGGCAATGGTCTGCTTGGAGGGTCGGGACCGCTTCGCCCACTCAACTCCTGCGCTGACGGCTTCAGCGATGGTCTTCAGGACCTGATCATTCCTCCACCTGTACCGTCCCTCACCAAGTGCCCTTGCGCAGCCGCTGAGGATGTGCTCCAGGGTTCCTCACTTGGAGCACAGTGGGCACGCAGATGACTCTACCTTGCCCCATGTGTGCAGGTTTGATGGGCTTGGAAGCACATTGTACACTGCCTGGATGAGAAATTGCATGCGATGAGGTTCGGCTTTCCAAAGATCAGCCCAAGTCACTTTCCTCTCAACCGCATTCTCCCATCTTGTCCAAGCTCCCTGTTGCTTCATTCCCACCGCCTTGCAGGCTCTCGTCTCCTCCACTACTGCTCTCACCTCCTCCTGAACTAGACGACGCCCATAAAGACATTTACCTTTCACCAGTTCTTTCCACAGGAGATCCCAGCTTTCAGTGTGACAGCAGAATCAGTGGGGTTGGGAGTAGTAGCTGTTCCCTTCACAGACCTCTAAACGACGGACAGCCTTAGAAGTTTTCCCGACGGCTTCAGCTTCAGACATTCAGCCTGCAGGTGACCTGCCTCCCCACAGTAGTAGCGGCAGGCTTGACTCGGATGCCAGGACCTCTTTGATTTGGCTGAGAGTCTGTGCAGGCGATCTGCATAGGCTCGACAGGATCTGGTGCAGGGACAGACTGCTTGTTGTCGGAAGTAGGGAAGTGGAACTGTAATACTTTGAGGCCAGGCTGAGGTTAGCCCTCTTTGACCTCTTGAGATAGTCACATTTTTGCTCCACCAGGCACTTATCGAAGTGGATGGACTGATCAACTAGTGCCTCCAGGTCTTCAACCGGCTCTTCCAAGGCAAAGGCATCCTTTAATTCATCTCTGAGTCTGTGGTGTTACAGTGTGTCTGAGGCCTCCTCATTCCAACCACACTGCTTGACCAAAGTGCGAAACTCAAGAGTGTAGTCAGCTGCTGTCGGACTGCTCTGATGCTAATCATTTGGTCCGAGGGTCTGTTTGCTCCAGTGGGCTGATACAACAGTGTCTTCATGATGTTCATGAATACCCCTGAATCCAAGCAAATAACTGCCTTCACTCCTCATGTGCGGTGGCCCAGGTCAGGGATCTCCCGGTCAGGAGAGAGATCATGAAGGCCATCTTTCCACGCTCTGTAGGGAACTGGGATGGTTGAAATGAGGAATACACGGCAGAAGCTCTCCAGGTTTCGTAGAGCAAACAACAGCCTACTCGAGGAAACTCTGGCTTCCTTCTTGCAATATCTGGCACATGACGACCTGGAGGTCAGGTATCTCCAGGCTCTCTCTAGAAATGTTCTTGCTGTGGCTAGCCACAGCTGATGAGAGGCTCCAGTACACTGCAGGGTCCATGGTAGGCTCAATCATACTTTGGCAAGAAACCTCGGTGTGGATGGTTTGGACCCACAGGCTGGAGTTTCCGAGATTAGAATTGAGACATGATATGAGACTGAGATGATATCTGGGTTCTAAACTACACGCTAGACGAGAATCCAAAGGTGAGCTCACCACTAAACCCAAAACCTTAATTCAGGTGCTTTTTAAATATTGAATTTCTGATGCCAAAACCTGGCCTCCAATAAGTGGTGCAGACCTGAATCTTTAAAGGGGCTGTGCCACCTATCTATATTCTGGATAATCAGAGCGCTTAAACCTCGGAAGCTGGTGCGGTCCGATGTATATCATAACACTTGCAATTCAATGCCTTTCTCCTCACTACCAGCCTCTGGGTCTGAGAGGGTGTTGAATTGAAGTGGTGTGGAGAGACTGGAGACAGGGTACTTTGGGAAATGTTGAGGAATGAGAGAGCTGGATAAACTAGAGATAGGGAGGACATTGGGGACATTGGGTGATGTGGAAAGCTGAAGGAACTTAGCAAGTCAGGCAGTATCTGTGGACCCTTCTGGGCTAGAGTGGACAAAAAATGCCTTTTGTTCATTTTCTGACACTAATGCTACATGATCTGCTGAGTTCCTGCAGCAGCTTGTTGCTCCATATTCCAATATCCAGTGTCTCCTGTGTTTCAGAATTTAGAAAATAGGTGGAAGGCATCTTAACACATACTGAGAAGAGAATGTTTTAAATACCAGTTTTAACACAAGGTCTAGCATTTAGGAAAAGAGCTACTATTTGGTAAGCTTGGCTTGCGAAGTGCCTCTTGGTCTTGGGATACAATGCTAGAAAGCTAATTTTCATTGCTATTGCAGGAAATAATTTAGTCATATTGATGTGATGGTAATTTAATCTACTTTAACTTCGTGCTCAGTGCTTTTTCCTCTCTCAGCCTTCCAAATCCAATTACAAAGATGCAGGATTTTACCCTGGAATTTGCTGAGAAATTTTAATAAGAACTTAAATAACAATGTTGGTAGGGAAGAAATGTTGATGTCAAAATGGTTGTTGTGACACGTCGAGTGCAATAGTGTAGTGGATAGTGCTTGTCACTCTCACTTTCAGCTTCCACCACCGGCTAGCAGTCTTGCGAAAAGGAGAGCTGAATGTGTAAGTCTCTTTCTGCCTCTCCAACAGCAAACCTCATGCAGTGCCTCCTTGTTGGTGATACATAAAAACTGAAAATCTTTCGGATTCAGGCTGAATTACAGAGGATGGGGAAGTGGTTTGGCCCCTGCACACGTGCCAAGCAGGCCTACTGGTGTGTGGACATGCCCTGGTGCTCATGAACCAGATCCCCAGCTATGGGTAAATAGCCCCACTTCCTTGTGGGCAGCCATAGAAGGGGTGAAGGCTGCAGGAGTAAACCCAGACAGAAAATCCGGAGTGGAGCCCCTGTGGTGCTTGGATGTCATTGAACATCCTTCCAGCAACTCCTGCAGTCAAGCTGGTGCCAAACATATTGCTTCATAAGCTTTCCTTTGGACTACACTGGTGAGGCCGAGAGGGGGATCTTGATGACTGGGCATCATTATTATTCAGCAGTGCACCTGTTAATCTTTCACCTGAAAAACTTAAGGGGTTAAATCACAAATCACTTCCTATTTTATAACTAATTCCTGCATATCCTGAATCCTAATGTCTTAAATTCCTCTCAGGATTTATAAATGATTGTCCATTATTTTTGGTCCCTGTTCCAGAGACTTCTGTAGTTGCCCTTCAGTCCTGAGTTTTTTGGAGAAGTGACCACGAATCCTGTTCAATGCTATCCAATCCTTCTTGATAGGCATGATCTATCAGAAGAGTATAGCCTTTCTCGGGAGTTACTTTTTTGACTATTATTTAACTACTACTGGCCACCTCTTCAAGATGTTCCTGCCTAATATCCTTGCCAGTTTCATCACATCAGCTAGCTGTAGGTTTAATCTGTCCTCTGCAGGGATTCCAATCAGCAAACACAGAAATGTGATGTAAGTGCTTACTACTGCACTCCTAAGATATTTTAGCCGAAAATCAATGTAATAGTTTTTTTCAGTGCTGCCAGAAATGATAAAATGCCCACATTATCATTTATATCTACAGCGTTTCCATTATTATTTCATTAGAGTAAGGCACTGTTGGAAAAGTTCCCTTCAGCTTTCACAGTTTGTTTACAGTTCTACGTACTATGTAGACAAAAGAGACTGCAGTTAGAGTCTGAAACTGAAAAGAGACAAAAGGAATAGGTCAATATTTCAGGCCAATGTAGGGTGTCAATTCAAAATATCCACTTACACATACTGACTCCACAGATGCTGCCTGATCGGTCGAGTACTTCCAGTGTTTTTATTGTTTACATTTTATGTGTGTTAGCTATACATTTAATAATGGAGTATCGTATACAAGAGGATAGTAATTCAGGAGTAAATAATGTTATAGCATGTTGAACCCCAAATGTTCTTTACCACAAGGCCCAACAAAGATAGGTTTGTGGCTGAATTTCTACTTTCATATCCATCGTAATGGAAAGATAGTCTGACTCTTCATTGCATAATGCCATATGATGCAACTAGTTTCTTCCATTTCTGGCTTCACAGAGATGTCCCCTGAAAATTTCTTTTGTTGTTTTCTACGGTTGATGTTTAAATTTACAGCAGCCTCTGTTAATTAATACAATGAATACAGATTAACAACAATAACTTCCTTTTACACAGCACCTGTAAAATATCATGAACTGCTCCTCACAGTTGTTATCAAGTGAAATTTGGCACCAAATCATTGTGCTAAGTTTGGGCAAAGATGTACTGTAAATTTGAAGAGAACTTCATAGAAAACATATACAGTTGGAAAATCTGACAATTTAAGATGTTGGTAGTTGAAGGCAGAGCCACTAATGGGATAAACATTAAAACTGCTAATTTACAGGAGGTTAGAAATTTAAGAGTGCAGGTATCTGAGAGAAATTTAGAACTGGAGAAGATTATGAAGGAGTGAATCCATGGAAAGATTTGGAAATATCAAAATCAAGGTTTAACTTAACCTGAACCCAATATAATTATCAGTGAAATCTAGAAGCAGTTTTCATAAATGCATAAGTAAAAGGAAAATGGATTTACTCATGGTTTTATTGTGGTATGTGAGAATCATAATGCAATACCAGGTAAGTAGGGTTATGAACACATCAAATAACTTAAGTGGATTGGCAAGATTAGAAGTAGGGATGGAAATCTAATAATTTACTCCTATTCATGTGTCCATTGTTTCTAGATTCTTATACACTTTTGTTGTCTTTTCAGTGCATCAACAGTTCAAACACAATTTTTTTTTCCAGCACAATCTTCTCACTCCATGGTGACCTTGCCTTCATATGTCAAGGTCTTAACATCATGATTCACTGCATTTCACTTCTGGTTCCTCCTTCAGAAGTCTTCAAACTCACTTTATTCTGTCTTAAAATCCCTTGCTTTTGTTCTACACCCATGTATTCCTAATCGGCCTCTTGTGAAGTATCTTCGGCTACATTTGTACCCTTTATTCTTAAAAGGGCAATTTTTTATTTGTTTTGCCTGTAAATGTTATACCAGGTATTTTGGAGAATCACCATGACATTTTTTTCCTGTCATTTTCCCTGTTGAACCTGACCAAAGGGAATTTTGATGGGTCTTTCCAACCCTATCGATCTTATTGCATTTGATGTTTCCACAGTCATTTATCAAAATAATATGCTATTATTCAGAAGGATTGTCCATTCTTCGTGTAACAATTTTTAGAACATATGAAAAAAGGTATGTTATTGAATGATGCTATAAACTAATTCCAGGTAATAGTTACTGAGACATCGTCCACTGTTGCTAAGCATCAGACTGCAGAAACAATTACGTGTAAGCAAGTCACTTTCTCAGAATTTTATTCAGCGATTTCATCACTTAAAAATTACTGCCTGATAATCAAAAAAAAATGTAGTAATTCAGGTAAATGGACACACAGTGGCTTCATCTCATCAAACTTTAAAATAGGTAGAAAATGCCTGCCTGCAAAGGCAAATTGTTTAATTTGGATTGCAATTGTGGTAAAATTTTCATTGCTAACATAAATGAGGAACTTTTAATAGAATTGGGAGAAAACATCCAGATAATGCAAATTGATTCAAAGTCTTCAGAATTTTCAACTGCTCAGCTATTTGTTTTATGGGAAAATTGTGTTTCTATTATTGTGAGATATTTTTGTGAAGCAGAAATGATCAACTTTGATTTAGGTAGTGTTGGAATTTATATTGCAATTTAAAGGCAAATGTTTATTAAGCTACTATAATTGTAAAGTGATACCTACAACTAAAATATATCTTTTTGGCTTTGCTTGTGGGCTCCGCTAATCATTTCCTATTTTTTATTCCGCATAAGAGTTATTCTTAATTTGTGTTCAATAAAGACGCATATAATTCAAAACTGTCTCTGTCTTTCATAAATGTAGTGGCAGTGGACTTAATATGCTCCAATCACAGCAGAGATACATTGGACTTTCAATGGTTATTCATTGGTTATAAAATGTAAAGATAGTGCAGTATTTATTCTCATTTATATTAGCACTCATTTGTTACACCAAAGGACATCAGAAGGACCACTGCAATTTACACAACTCTTTTGTGTGTAGTTGTACAACTACCCAAGAAGAGGAGGAATATAGGCTGACAGGTTGCTAAGCCTATCTTTATCCATGTGAATTTTGTCTTCTACCCTCCTCTAACCTAGTCTCATCCAAGCCATCTGATTAATTTTGTAAATGGCAAGCAATCTAAAATGTCATTTGACATGCCAGGTTAACTCATGCCTCTGCCCCAACACCCCACCTCCTTTCTTGATATTTACACATGATACTTGCCTATACTGAAAGCGCTCTGGTGTGATTGTACCTATTTCAATGATGTATTTGAAACAACGAGAAAGATAAATCAGGGAACCCATGCAAAGTTTCATGACTGATGAAGAACTTGATGATTGATTACATTAGTTCAGGAACTAAGTACAATAACAGTTAGAATGCCTATGACTCAAATCAAATTGTACAATTATGCCAAAGTTTGCATTTCAAAAGAGTCAGATTCTTGGCTACATTTGTAAAAAGTCAAGTTTTAAATGGTCAGTATGACAGCAGTAAATTTGCTTCAAACAAAATACTGGGACTTTTTGGGAATCATGAGAAAAGTATTTTTGCAGTCAATATTGTCTCCTCCAGGAATCCATCAAGATATGGAAAATGTTGCAGCACTATACAAGAGACACATAATGACATCTAACTGTGACCTCCTTGGAATAATTATGATTTTGCTAATCATGCATATTCCAGTATCAGGAACAAATCATTACCTGAAATCAAGTCTATTGAGGAAGAATTGTATCCATTATTGGTCAGCATTAAACTATTGCTAATCATAAATGGTTGATAGATTGCAATGTATTAGAACAAACTGAAAACTGCGTCCTTTCACCTCTTGTATATTACGCTTCAAGTTATTATTAAATTTGATTGTGCTGTAAAGATAAATGCAATAAATGTGGCTATCTCTTTTTAACATTTTTTTACGGCCATGTCCTTGAGTTGTGTCTGAAGATATTTTAAATTACCTTTTATCTCCAGCTGCAAATTCTGATTATATGTCAGATATTTTCATTTTCTTTATTTTAGTCAGAACATTATAGTTTTAGGAAAGAAAAGATATTGGTTTATTTCATCTGTTGCTCTTTATGAGTTTACCAAACTTGTGTAGGCAATATAATGGTTCCTTGGAGCAATGGGCCATGTCTGAAATACGGGAAGTTATCACAGATGGATGTACTGTACTTAATTTGGAGTGTGGTGCTCACAACAGCACCCATAATACTTGTCTTGTAGCATCTTTGGTGTACATGCAGGTAGAATTATATTAAAGAATCTATTTTATATCAGGATGATATTTTGTGGTTAAAAATCTTACAGAATTTGATGTATTTGGGCAATGTCAATATTAAACCACCTCTTCAATGTCACCCACATGATTAACAGCTTTAATATTATTATATTATAGTATTCTGATTCTTTGTGTAGCTTTAATCATTTGGTTGACGATAAGATTAGTTGAGAGTTAGATTATGATTCAAGGATCTCCACAGAATTTTTACATTCTGATACCACAGTGAAAACAATGATGAACTTAAAGAACTGATGTAGATTGTGGGTTAAGGATACACAAGAGCTTTGATGCAATAATCTATGTTAAAAGACTAGGACTAAAATCATCATAAAGTTCACAGTTCAAAGTAAATTTATTATGTATGTCACTATATAAAACCTTTCTTGCGGGCATTCACATTAAGTACAAGAAACACAATAGAATGTCTGAAAGACCACACCCAACAGGACAAACAACCAATGAGTGTAAGATAGAAAAAACTATGCAAGTACAAAAAGAAAAAAAAAATAATAATAATAAATAAATAAACAAGAATTATCAAGAACATGAGATGAAGAGTTCTTGAAATTGAGTCTATGGGTTATGGGAAAAGTTTGGTGAACTCATTCCCTCTGATTCAAAAATCTGATAGACAAGGGTTAATAACTGTTCTTGAACCTGGTGGTGTCTCTCCTGAGGCTCCTGTACCTTCTTACTGATGGCAGCAGGACGAGAGAGCATAGCCTATATGGTAGGGGTCCTTGATGACAGAAGCTGCTTTCCTGTGACAGCACTCCATGCAGATGTACATAATGGTGTACACGATGTGGTGAAAGGTAAGGGCTACATGTGCTACAGGTGTTGTATGTTGTAATCACTACCTGTATGCTTTGCCCTTTGGCCACAGAGGAACAGGGTTTCATTTGGCTGATTTCATGTGTATGGTTGAACGCAATTAAAGTTGAACTTGAACTTGACTGGCAACTCTTTTCCAAAGAAAATCCCCCCCCCACCTTAAAACTATGTCATCCAGTATTCAGAATTGAAATCAGGTTTAATATCTCTAGCATATATTATGGAATTTGTTGTCTCTGTGAGATCAGTACAATGCAATACATACAACAATAATAGAGAAAAATAGTGATTTACAGTAAGTTGCACATTGGGCGATCAAACTTAAGATGAACATGTACAGAAAATGGCAGGACTCTCAACAGCGTTGATGTACGGGGGCGGGGGGATCTTGGGGTGCAAGTTCAAAGCTCCCTGAAGGTGGCAACATAAGTTGATAAGAACTGTAAAGATGGCATGCAGCCTACTTGTCTTCATCGGTCAGGGTATTAGTATTAGAAGTTGGGAAGTTCTGTTGCACCTGTTTAAAACTTCGGTTAGAACACGTATGGACTATTGTGTGAAGTTCTGGTCACTCTATTACAGAAGGATGTGGAGGCTTTGGAGAGAATGCAGAACAGGTTCTTGCTTAGGTAAGACGGTATTAGCTAAAAGGACATAATGAGGATAAGGACTTTAACCACAAAATGTTATCTTTGATATAAAATAGATTCTTAGCATGAACATCAATTTCCCTAATTTCCAGTCATTTCTTCCCCTCCCCTTTCTCTCTTTCTCCATTCCCCCTTCTGGCTACTCTTTCACACTTTCTCTTCACCTGCCCACAACCTCCCCCTTGGACCACTACTCCTTTCTTTTCTTCCATAATCCACCATCCTCTCTTAAGAAATTCTTTCTTCTTCAACCACTTAACTCTTCCACAAATCACAACTTCTTGCTTCATCACTTCCCCACACCACCCACCCACCCACATGTCCCCTAACCTAGTTTCACCTATCATCTGACTGTTTGTACACCTTCCTCCCTGTTCCGCCTCTTATTCTGGTTTCTGCCCCCTTTCTTTCCAGTCCTGATTCAGGGTTTTCTTCCTGGACCATTGACTGTTTATCTCCTCTATAGGTGCTGACTAACATGTTGAATAGCAGCAACAATTTTTTTGTGTTTCATTAGGTATAAGTGGTGACTTTTGAGTGTTGTAGGCTGAAAAGTGACTTGATCAAAGTTTATAAAGCTATAAGAGGCATTGGCAGGGTATATAGAAACTTTACCCAACATGGATAGATAAAAGAAAATCAGTGGATGTTGAATATTTGGATTTTCAGAATCCCTTTGACAAGGTGCCACACTTGAGTCTGCTTAACAAGTTAAGAGCCCATGGTATTACAGGAAAGATACTAGCATGGATAAAACAGTGGCTGATTGACAGGAGGCAAAGAGTTGGGATAAAAGTTGGCTATTCTGGTTGGCTGCTGGTGAGAAGTAGTGTAAAAAACACAATATACTGGATGAACTCAGCAGGCCAAGCAGCATGTATGGAAAAGAGTAACTAACCAAGACCCTTCATCAAGATTGGAAAGAAAAGAGATGAGAAGTTAGAGTTAGAAGATGGAGGGAGGAGAAGAAGAAATACAAGGTTGTAGGTGATATAGGTGAAACCCGAACAGGAGGAAGGGTGAAGTAAGAGCTGGAAGTTGATTAGTGAAAGATAAAAGGCTGGAGAAGTGGAAATATGATAGGAGAGGGCAGATGCCATGGAAGAAAGGAAAGGGAGAGCAGCAACAGAGGGAGGTGTTGGGCAGGTAAGAAGATAAAGTGAGAGAGGAAAGCAGAAATGGGAAATAGTGAAGGAGAGCACTGAACATCGGTTTCTTAAGCTTCCAGTAATTGCACTCCTTACTTCACTATTATATTCTCATTTCCCTCTCATACCTGATCTCCTTACCTGCCCATCACCTTCCTCTGGTGCTCCTCCTCTTCTTTTTTTCCATGACCTTCTGTCCTCTCTTATCAGATTCCCCCTCCTCTAGCCCTTTATCTCTTTCACCAATTGAATTCCTAGCTCTTTACTTCACCGCTTCCACTCTCCCGGTTTCACCTATCACCTACCACCTTGAACTTCTTTCTCCCCTCCCCCAACATTCTTATGTTGACTTTTCATCTCTTTTTTCCAGTCCCCATGAAGGGTCTCGACTTGAAATGCCAACTGTTTACTCTTTTCCATAGATGCTACCAGGTCTGCATAGTTCCTCCGTCATTTTGTGTGTATTACTTTGATTTCCAGCATATGCAGATTTTCTCTTCTTGGTGTTCCACAGGGATCGGTGTTGGAACCACTTCTTTTTACATTATACGTCAACAACTTGGATAATAGAATTGATGGCTTTGTGACGAAGTTTCTGGATGATACAAAGATAGGCAGAGGGGCAGTTAGTTTTGATGAGTATAGTGAATACGTAAGGGTTTACACAGACTAGGAGAATGGACAGAGAAGTGTCAGTTTGAATACTGTGTCAGGATGTTATGCACCTTGAAATAGAAGAAATGAAAGGGTAAACTATTTTTCTAAACTGAGAGAAAATTCAAAAATCTAAGGTGCAGAGGGACTTTGGAGTCCTTGTGCAGAATTTTCTAAAGATTAATTTGCAGGTTGGATCAGTGGTTATGAAGGCAAATGCATTCAGTTCAACAGGACTAAAATATAACAGCAAGGATGTAATCTTGAAGCTTTACAAAGCACTGATGCAGACATTGGAGAGGGTTCACGAAAATAATTTTGAGATTGAAAGGCTTGTCATATGAAGAGCATTTCATGGCTCTGGCCCTATACTCACTGGAATTCAGAAGAATGAGTTATGACCTCATTGAAATCTATTGATTGTTGAAAAGCCTTGATAGAGTGGATATGGGGAGGATGTTTCCCATGGCAGGGCCTCTAGGATCAAAGGACACAGCGTCAGAATAGAGGAGGTTCCTTTTAAAATGGAGATGAGTAGGAATTACTTTAGTTAGAGAGTGGTGGAATTTATGTAATTTGTTGCCATAGGTGGCTGTGGAGGCTTAGTGATTGGATATATTTAAAGCAGAGGCTGATAGACTCTGATTAGTCAGGGCATGAAAGGATACAAGTAGAAGGCAGGAGATTGGGGCTGAGAAGGAAAATTGACAAAATGGCAGAGCAGACTGTATAGGCCAAACAGCATAATTCTGCTTCTATATCTTATGGTTTTATGGTCTTATTTACAACTTCGACTGAACATGCGGTATTTTAATTTTTGACTCCTGTTTTTCACATTAATAACTAAAATAATCTTTAAAATAATTAAAGAGATGTTAGATAAGTCAGATGTGAAATCAAGGAACAAAATAAATGTATTTATTCTTATATACGTGCTTTCAGTGTCCTGTTATGGATTACTAAAGAAATAAGATTAGTCATTATGACAGAATGACAAGGTTTTATATGTCAATTGACAAGTAAGATGATAAAGTAGTCCTAAATAACAAACATGATTACCAAGTTGGAAAAAATATATATTTACTAAAGATAGTCACCATGGCTTTGTGTGAGTGAGTTCATATTTTACAAACATGATAATTTTTTTGGAAGTGAAGAAGATGATTTATGGATGTAACACAATGCAAGATGTCTATCTGGCTCTTAGAAAAGGTTTTGAAAGGACCCTGCTTGGCAGGACACTTGAGAAGATTAAGGAAATAACATCATCCATGGAGACTTAGAGATTCCATCCAATATAGGCTTGATCATGGAAGATAGAGTGTAGTGGCAAAGGGGTGTTATTCTGACTTGCGCAGTTCCTAATGGTGTTCTGTAAACATCATTGCTGAGTCTCGTGGTGTTTGTGATATACACTATACGATTTGGATGAGAATGTAAGTGGTCTGATTAGTAAATGTGCTGACAACACAAAAATTGCTAGACTTGTGGATAGTGAGGAAAGTTTTTTTTAAAGATATCACTAGTAACTAGGAAGAAAGTTCCACTGAGGGATTATGAAGAAACAGAAACAAATCTTAAAATCACAACTACAAGTTTAGTTATTATTTTTAATTATTTCCCATAATTCTTTATAAGTACCTGAACCATGTACAGACTGGCAAATGGTATGTAGGATTATAGAAGTAAATACGTAGCACAAAGTATAGTGTGGTAGAAATGGATGTGGCATCAGGACTAGTTAAGGAAAAGACTATTCCACTGGGATTGGGTTCACCTGGGTCATGCTGGGATCTGTACCCTGATAAATTGCATAAATATAGTTGCAGACAGGACTTTAAAAGAATTTGGAAATGAGAGGGGGCTCCAAGAACGGGATGCTTAATAAATGAGAAATGAGTGTTGACACAGGATATTGAGGGGAAAATTGACAGAATAGTGTGACAGGTGTGACAGGTGTCCAGAGTTAGTGAGAACTGCAAAATATCAAAGCTTAATGGTCTTTTTTTGTAAACACCGCACATAAGCAGTAAGATGGATGAATTAGCAACACAGATAGAAACATAACCAAAGATTTATTTTAAAGAAGTGTTTAAAGGATGACTTGAACAGAGTGCTCAGTTTTATGATGTTCCATGGTGCAGGCCAAATGGGAAAGGAGACAGGGTAGCTTTGTTAATTAAGACATTATCAGTGTCATAATGAGTCATGAAGTAGAGGAAGTGGATAGTAACGCAGAAATATTTTGGGTTGAAATCATGAAAAACTGGGGAAAGAAAGCATGGATGGCAGTAGTCTAGTGACCCCCAAAATATGACCTATAGATAGAACATAAATGGGAAAACATTAAGGGCATATTTGAAGGAAAGTGCAATTGCCACAGAAGATTAAATTATCATAGAAGAATATTTTGTTGGGTATGTCAGGGATTTTTACAGAAACTACCCAGGAGCATTCTACTTTTTGATCTCATCATGACCAATGAGGAAGGATTAATAAGGGAGCTTATGGTTAAAAATCCCATTAGAGGTAATGACTACAATATGATAGAATTCCAAATTCAGTTTAATGGCGCAACTATTATATTCAACTTAAATAAAGACAATTATAATGATATGGAGGTGGAGTTAATGAATGCATTCAGAGCACAGAAGTGAAGACACAAGCTAGTAATGATAGATATTCAGGCAGTTGATCCTTAAAACTCACAGGAATTTATCCTAATTAAAACAAGGGATTCAATAAGGATAAGGAACAACCTAGGGCCTCCAATGTGGTTAGGAATAATGTTACATTAAAAATTAGGGCATACAAACTGGAAACGGCCAGTGGTGGGCCAAAGGATGGAAATTTTATGGATCCATTTGAAAAAGACTAAAAAACTCATAGAAAGGGAATACACTGATCTTGAGGGAAAATGTATATAATATAGAGTTTCTATCGCCATGTAAATGGGAAGAGGACAGCTAAGGATGATGTGGGAACTCTAGCAAATGAGACTAGTGAATAAATAACAGAAAATGAAGGAATAAAAGAGATACTAAATCAATTTTTTTCATCAATCTTTACCATGGAGCACTGTAAGTATTGCATAGATAATAAATTATCTAATTTCATATAACATGAAGAAATTTGTAAAAATCCCAATCTCAAAGGATAAAATATTTGAGAAACCTACCGGGCATAAATTAAAAGGCGAAAGGTAGAAGGAAATGCATTAGCACAAATTGAAAACTGGCTGCTCATAGAGAGCAGAAAATTGGAGTAAATGGACTACTGCAGGGATTGGTTCCTGGACTTCAGTTGTTCATTATTTATATTAATGGCCTGGAGAAGGGAACAAAATGTCATGTGCCCCAATTTGTGAATGATACAAAAATAGCTGGAAGTGCATTTTGTAAAGAGGACATTGTTTTTCTGCAATGAGACAATACTAAACTGAGTGATTGGTTAAAAGCCATGCTGAAATTAATTTAGGGAAGTGCAAGGTCATGTCTTGGTAAAAGTTTTGGTAAAAGTATCAAAAAGCAGATTATTATCTAAGGTTCAATGTTCAATGTAAATTTAATTATTGGAGTACATATACGACTCCACATACAACACTGAGATTCTTTTTCCTGTGGGCATACTCAGCAAATCTATAGAATAGTAACTATGACAGGATCAATGAAGGGTCAAGTAGAGCTCAGAAGACAACAAACTGTGCAAATGCAAATATAAATAAATGGCAATAAATAACAAGAACATTGTAGGGACTTCTTAATTTCATTAGGGAGAATTCACCCAGACTGTCAAGGATTAGGTTCACCATGTATGATAACATGTTTCGTTGTACATTATCATGTTTTGGAGGTAGGTTATCTTCTGATATATATATATCAGAAAACACCATTGCTCTCAAGGTCCATGAATTCTGGCAGGAACATACCGCCATTTGATTCGCTTAGGCAGAGGCCCAGTTCGCAGTGTGGGATATCTTGCAAGATGACACAAAATATTACTACTTTGTCGCAGCATTAGAAGGCTGTATGGTGACAAGATGACAAGTGTCCTACAGCACCCCTCTCAGAAGTTTTGGCAGGTATGAGACTCTTAAGCCACTCCTTCTAGAGACTTTTGAGCTTTCTAAGTCTGAGCGCGCTCATTGGTTCCTCTCACTGCCCGGCTTAGGCGTCTCCAAGCCATCAGAATTGATGAAGCACATGTTGTGGGTTGTAGAGGTGCCCTGCCCTATAAAAAAAGACACACAAAGCCAGGTTACTGACAGAGCCTGCTTTTCTCATGAAAGATCTGTTTAATGTGCATCATGCCTCGATCAAAACAAATTCCAGCGGACCTTAGAAGAAGAATTGTAGAGATGCATGAAGCTGGAAAAGGCTAAAAAAGCATTTCTAAAGACCAGAATATTCAACAGTCCACAGTATGTGAAATTGTCTACAAATGAAAGAAACTCAATACTGTTGCTACTTTCCCTAGGAATTGGTATTCTACAGAGATTACACCAAGTGCACAACGTGTAATACTGAAGGAAGTGAAAAGGAACCCAGGGGTAACAGCAAAAGACCTGCAGAGATCTCTAGAACTTGCTAAAATCTTTGCTCATGTGTCACTACAAGAAAAACACCGAGCAAGAATGGTGTTCATAGAAGGACATCACAGAGGAAACCACTGCTCTCCAAAAAAACATTGCTGCACATCTCAGTTTTGCAAAAGACCACCTGGATGTTCTACAATGCTTCTAGGACAATGTTCTGTGGAGAGTTGAGACAAAGTTGAACTTTTTTGGCAGAAATGCACTTTGCTATGTTTTGCAGGATAAAGGGCAATGCACACCAACACCAAAACCTCATCCCAACTGTGAAACATGGTGGAAGGAGTATCATGGTTTGGTACTGCTTTGCTGCATCAGGGCCTGGACAGCTTGCAATTGTTGAGGGAAAAATGAATTCAAAATTGTATCAAGACATTTTACAGAATGTCAGGGTAACAGTCCATCACCTGAAGCTTAAAATAAGTTGAATAATGGAACAAGACAATGATCCAAAAGATGAGAGTAAATCAACAACAGAATGGCTTAAAAGAAGAAATTTTGTGTTTTGGAATGGCCGAGACAAAGTCCTGAACTTATTCCTATAGAAATGTTATGGAAGCACCTGAAGCAAGCAGTTCATGCAAGGAATCCCACCAACATCCCAGAGTTGAAGCAATTTTGTAAGGAGTAATGGCCTAAAATTCCTCCAAGCTGATGTGCAACAGTTACCAGAAATGTTTGGTTGAATTTATTGCTGTACGAGGGGTAACACTAGTTACTGAAAGCAAAGGTTCACAACTTTTTCCAGCAAATACATTTTTCACAATAAATAACTGAATGAGTATAATTTTTTTTGTGCTATTTCTTTAATTGGGTTCTCATTATCTAGTTTTAGGACTCACATGAAGATCTGATCACATTTTAGTTCATATTTATGCAGATATAGAGAAAATTCTACAGGGTTGACTAAATTTCTATCCCCACTACACGGCCCATGTTTTTGATAGTTATTGTTTATTTATTTAATGCTATTATTATTATTATTATTATTATTTTCTTTTTTTATTTGCACAGTTTGTTGCTTTGATTGTTTGTCTGTCCCGGCAAGGGGTGATCTTTCATTAATTCTATTGTGTTTCATTTACTGCGAATGTCCAGAAGAAAATGAATCTCAGGGTTGTATGTGGTGATGATAATAGTAATACATTTACTTTGAACTTTGAGCTTAGAAGAGGTGTTTGAGGTCAGCTGAGGTCAGCCATGATCATATCAAATGACGGGGCAGACTTGAGGGGCTCAGTGACTTATTTCTGGTCTTTTTTTTTCAGGTGTGTGTGTTTTTTTTGGACTTACTGAAAGGTTTGAGATGTTGATTCTGCTATTTCAGTTTACAGTCAACAGTAGGGTGCAGACTTACCGAAACTTCCCGGCATTACACTAAGGAATTACTACTTAGATCCAAGTAGCAGAGCTGACACAAGGTCTAAGACTCTATAGATTTCAATGTAAATTACATTTCAATGGATTAGAAAGAAATGAATTTAAAAAAAAAATGCTTTGCTGTTTAATATTTATCAGGATTTTTGTGCCCTTTAAATTATAATTATTAAAGTAAAATTATTTTGAAGTTTTTTAAAATTTTCATGTTGAAGATGTTTAAAAACTTTTGAAACCACTAACCACTTTCACAGGTGGCAGGTTGATGTCAAAGGGTATAAGGGTTTTCTGGTGATGAGGGCTTTTCATTATTGCAACTACCATACAGAGTAGTTCAAGGATGAGGGTCAAGGAAACAGGATCTCCTCATATGGTCCACGTGTCAAATAAAATCAGGTCCAGTATACGCTTCTGCCCCCATCCACGCCTACAGGATGTATTTAGGATATGCCAGGGTGGGGATGGGGGTGGAATTGAGCACCTAAAGGAAGTTCATATAGGGAGAATATATAAAGCCTGTAAAAATAGTATTCAAGGTTAGGATCACACTCTGGTCCCCTGGAGATGTGAAGCAGCAGTGCTAGCAACAGAACTATGCTATCATGCTGTTTCATAAAACATATTCAGCATATGTTCTTCCAAACATTAAAGATGAATCAAATCAATGCCAGAGAAATAAAATTCAGGCTCCAACAACTTCCCTTTGCACATTTAATACTGAAGCGTTTTGATCATTGGCACGCGTTAATTCATATTATTTAAGTAAAAATAGTACCATACAACTAATTCTGAGTCAGGCACAAGATCAAAATGCCTGATACTGGCATTAGTTTAACAAACATAGATCACTGTTGTCCAAGTAGATATGTACCATAAATATTTATATATAAGAATGGTGACATGAGTACAAGTTTTAAATTAAAATAATTAACAGGCAGTATAATGATTCCTGATTTGTGTCCTGACTGGTAGTTTAAGAATGGATGAGAAATTTCTCTTCTGCATTAAACTTTTGGCCTTGCATAAATAAAGAAGACGTCTAATTTATATGGTGACATATTTTTGACTTAGCTCTCTTAAAATAGTCTGAACCAGAGCAGAAAAGTGACTAGGAATTGAAAGTCTGTTTAATATTTCAGAATTCAGCTCAAGGTCAAGTATAATATTCTATCATACTATTTCACATTGTGTTCACTACCATACTAGTTAACACTTAATTGTCTTGCACTTGCTATGTGTCCACTCTTAACAGATAGTTTGTTTTTAATTTGATTTGTCTTCTAAAATCATCTCAATGAAATTCAAATTTACTGTGCTGTATTCATGAAGATGTGTTTTTGCAATGAATGACATCGTGCATGAAAAAATGGTTTCCCTTTTGAAGATATTGCAATAAAATTGTGCATGACATTATCTTAGTCATTTTGTGAATTGTTGAAAGATGTTACATGAAGAGATTTGGCTTTGAATTGTTCTCCTATGTGCTTAACAATTCTGTTGTATTACATAAGTGAGCCAGGAATACCCATGCATCGGTTGTCATGGGGGACTTTAACTTCCACGTAGCTTGGGTGAATCGGTTTGGTCAAGGCAGTCTTGAGAAGTACTTCACAGAATGGACCCATGATAGCTTTTATGTTACTGAACCTACAAGTGAACATGCTATCTTAGATCTGCTCCTATGTAATGAGACGGGTAAAATTAATAACCATTTAGTTGAGGATGTTTTTGGAAAGAGTGATCAGAGATTTTTCACAGTATTTAATTATTCCAGTTAAAAGCAAGGACAGTAAAGGTGGGGAGAGCCAACTTGGATAAACAAGGACATTTAAAAAAAGGAATCAAACTAAAAGCTCAGGCATACAAAGTTACCAAAGGTAGTGTGAAACTGGAAGACTGGGAAAGCTTCAGAAAGCAATAAAGAACCACAAAGCAAACAAAAAAAAAAGATAGATTATGAAAGTAAACAAGCGCAAAATTTTAAAAAATCAGATAGCAAAAGTGCTTATAATTATATAAAGCAGATAAGTGTGGAAGAAATGAACCTACACGGGTCCTTTGGAAGAATAGTGGATGGAATTACCATTTGGTAATTTGGTAACCCAACACCTCCTTTACGACAGCTTTCATGATGGAGGACATGACTAACATGTCAAAGGAAGACGTTATGGATGTAATGAGAAGTGAGGACTTTGATAAAATCACTATCACTAGTGCAACTAAAGATAGATAAGCCCTCCGATCCAGGGTAATGAAAGAAATAGTGGAAGTTATATTACTAAAGTTATCTGGATTCCGGCATTTCCTGCTAGACTGAAAGACAGTAAATGTCATGCAGCTGTTTAAAAAGGATGTAGGCAAAAAACAGATAACTATAAGCCAGTTAGCTTAGCATTTGTAGTTGGGGAAAGTGCTCAAAGGTAGAAATAGTTCCATCAGGGAGATACAGCTTGTCCTGTTTGACAAGCTTACTGGAGTTCTTTGAGGACACAGAGAGGAACAAGTGGATGCTATATGCTTGGATTTCTAGAAATGTTCAGTAAGATGCTGCATAAAACACTTGTCCGGAAAATAATTTTGCAAGGATTAGGGCTAATATATTAATATGGATAGAAGACTGGTAAACCAAAATAATATCTGAGATAGCTGGAATAAATATATATTTCTCTGGTTTGCATTGGTAAGCAGTGTGCTGCAGGGATCAATGCTGAAGAGAGGTTGAATCACCTGGGACTATACTTACTGGAATTCAGAAGTATGAGATGGGATCCTATAGGAATATACAATTATGACATTTATAGATAAAGACAGGAAAGTTATTTTCACTGGTAGGTGAGAGAAGAACTGGAGGACATAGCATCAAGATCTAGTGGAGCAGATTTAAGAGGAACTGTTTTTCAAACAGAATAGTGAATCTGTGGAATTTGCTGCCCAAGAAGGCAATACAGGCTACCTCTTTAAATATATTAGTTACATAGCTTTATAACTTTATTAAGCTTTAAATATATAGTTAGATACATTTTTGCGTAGGAATTAAGAGTTTTTGGGAAATGCAGGTAGGTGGAACTGAACCCACAGCCAGATCAGTAACGATCTGACTGGAAGGTGGAGCAGACTGGATGGACCAGGTGACCTACTCATACACCTATTTCTTATTCTCTTATTATTCAAAAGCAACAAATATCAATTGATGCTGTCCAAATTTCTGAGGGAAGTGGCTGAGTAGAAAGGTAGAAACAATGAGAAACAGCACCATTCCGAAGACTATTTTAGAGATGCTTATTTTGTTCATCATTTGCAGCATCCATTTTGCTTAAGTACCCTCAAATAACAGGCTGTTTGGGATTTTCCGTACAGTTGATAAATACAGCCTTCAGATACTTGATAGGTTTTATCACAATAACAAGCAAGCAGAGAACTTTGTTGCTTTGTAACATTGAATATGGACAAAACACAAATAATAATTGTGATTACAGATTGATTCATCCAGCATCTAAAATTGCTCCTGAGGAAAAGGGATGGCGCTTTCATTTACCTAGAAGTCCATCATTGTATTTAACACAATATGAAATATATAGCTTTGTACCAGTTTCTCTTAGAATTATGGTCCAAGACTTGCCCTCTGTGTCCAGTTTGGTAACGGAGGGCACGTATGGATCAGCACAGTTGACTATGTGTCTCATGATCGGACTAAATATAATTTTGTCATTATCTGTCATATTTGGAATTTTC
Organism: Mobula birostris; assembly: GCF_030028105.1. Taxonomy (NCBI): domain Eukaryota; kingdom Metazoa; phylum Chordata; class Chondrichthyes; order Myliobatiformes; family Myliobatidae; genus Mobula; species Mobula birostris. The sequence goes on along the minus strand of NC_092379.1, from coordinate 83,254,929 downwards.
CCCCTCAGATCATTTTGGATGTCTGATGCCACTGACTGGCCATCCCAAGAAAATACCGCTGAAAATCCTCACCTGACAGAACTCAGTCAAACAAATTCTGCACATTTGCAATATGCTTGAATTCTTTTGGATTATATTTTTGCAGATTTTGAAGATACCAAAAAATGAACCCATTGAGAAGAAATGTTCAATTAAAAGCTTGAATCAGAGAAATCCATCTTCAATTCTAATATTCTCTTAATATTCCAGATGTCTCGAAATATAAATATTATAAAAAGTGCTTACTATTGCAAGAAAGTATCCAGAACAAGTCATTTTGTCTGGAGCTGAAGCAGAACAGAAAAAAAAGTAGAATCCAGTTAAAGGCATGAAAATGTAACATTTTTTTAAAAATCAGGAAATAAATGGACACCTCAGCTTTCAATCCGGTAGACCGGTAAAGCCATGAAATTGGGAGAAGCAGAAGTGATCTTCAGTCCCCGTGGAGTCCTGCTTATGTTTAGCCAACCCAGGATACCCTGCAATCCTATCACCAATCACCTCCATTCCTTCTAGTTACTTTCCACTCACCAGGCCCTACCTAAAATTTGCTGTTGGCAATGCAATACCTTGACAATTTAAATCATATTCACCACTAAAACAAACCCATTTTGAGCAATTGATTCCACTCCAGGATCTGGCCCATTTACTTTGTATCTTGGAAGAACAATCAGCAGAATCTAGGCTCATGTGCAAGTTTAATGATGCACTGACGTATTTTAAAGAATACATTGATCTTCTATATTATTTCCTCGAGTGAGATTTTAGCCATTTAGAATTTATTTGGTGTCTGCAAACTAAAGCATTGATTGTTGTGGTCACGTGCGCATCATGTGTAAATTCTCCGGTGCCCATTCTCTAAGGAAAAGGCTAAACTGAATCAATCTTAGTCAGTCCAAGATCTTCCCTTTGCATGTTGTGGTGTGCACTAAGGAAATCTAGTAAATCTGTGATAGTAGTCAGGAAAAATATTTTGAGAGAGATCGAGGGCAATAGTTAGTAGTGGGGATGGTGATCATGATCCTGGATCAGAAAAGGAGTCAGATGAGGATTGACCACTAACCATTAGCAGCAATAGAAATGGCTCATAGTTTCCAATCATTTCAGGGGTTAGGGTTGGGTGATTGATACGTTGGGGGAGGAGGATGAAGATTATCATCTTGGTTTGAACATCTATACTGTATAGAAACATAGAAACATAGAAAATAGGTGCAGGAGTAGGCCATTTGGCCCTTCGAGCCTGCACCACCATTTATTATGATCATGGCTGATCATCCAACTCAGAACCCCGCCCCAGCCTTCCCTCCATACCCCCTGACCCCTGTAGCCACAAGGGCCATATCTAACTCCCTCTTAAATATAGCTAATGAATTGGCCTCAACTGTTTCCTGTGGCAGAGAATTCCACAGATTCACCACTCTCTGTGTGAAGAAGTTTTTCCTAATCTCGGTCCTAAAAGGCTTCCCCTCTATCCTCAAACTGTGGCCCCTCGTTCTAGACTTCCCCAACATCGGGAACAATCTTCCTGCATCTAGCCTGTCCAATCCCTTTAGGATCTTATACGTTTCAATCAGATCCCCCCTCAATCTTCTAAATTCCAACGAGTACAAGCCCAGTTCATCCAGTCTTTCTTCATATGAAAGTCCTGCCATCCCAGGAATCAATCTGGTGAACCTTCTTTGTACTCCCTCTATGGCAAGGATGTCTTTCCTCAGATTAGGGGACCAAAACTGCACACAATACTCCAGGTGTGGTCTCACCAAGGCCTTGTACAACTGCAGTAGTACCTCCCTGCTCCTGTACTCAAATCCTCTCGCTATAAATGCCAGCATACCATTCGCCTTTGTCACCGCCTGCTGTACCTGCATGCCCACTTTCAATGACTGGTGTATAATGACACCCAGGTCTCGTTGCACCTCCCCTTTTCCTAATCGGCCACCATTCAGATAATAATCTGTTTTCCTATTTTTGCCACCAAAGTGGATAACTTCACATTTATCCACATTAAATTGCATCTGCCATGAACTTGCCCACCCACCCAACCTATCCAAGTCACCCTGCATCCTCTTAGCATCCTCCTCATAGTTAACGCTGCCACCCAGCTTCGTGTCATCCGCAAACTTGGAGATGCTGCATTTAATTCCCTCATCGAAGTCATTAATATATATTGTAAACAACTGGGGTCCCAGCACTGAGCCTTGCGGTACCCCACTAGTCACCGCTTGCCATTCTGAAAAGGTCCCGTTTATTCCCACTCTTTGCTTCCTGTCTGCTAACCAATTCTCCACCCACATCAATACCTTACCCCCAATACCGTGTGCTTTAAGTCTGCACACTAATCTCCTGTGTGGGACTTTGTCAAAAGCCTTTTGAAAATCCAAATATACCACATCCACTGGTTCTCCCCTATCCACTCTACTAGTTACATCCTCAAAAAATTCTATGAGATTCGTCAGACATGATTTTCCTTTCACAAATCCATGCTGACTTTGTCCGATGATTTCACCGCTTTCCAAATGTGCTGTTATCACATCCTTGATAACTGACTCCAGCAGTTTCCCCACCACCGACGTTAGGCTAACCGGTCTATAATTCCCCGGTTTCTCTCTCCCTCCTTTTTTAAAAAGTGGAGTTACATTCGCCACCCTCCAATCCTCAGGAACTAGTCCAGAATCTAACGAGTTTTGAAAAATTATCACTAATGCATCCACTATTTCTTGGGCTACTTCCTTAAGCACTCTAGGATGCAGACCATCTGGCCCTGGGGATTTATCTGCCTTCAATCCCTTCAATTTACCTAACACCACTTCCCTACTAACATGTATTTCGCTCAGTTCCTCCATCTCACTGGATCCTCTGTCCCCTACTATTTCTGGAAGATTATTTATGTCCTCCTTAGTGAAGACAGAACCAAAGTAATTATTCAATTGGTCTGCCATGTCCTTGCTGCCCATAATCAACTCATCTGTTTCTGTCTGCAGGGGACCTACATTTGTCTTTACCAGTCTTTTCCTTTTTGCATATCTATAAAAGCTTTTACAGTCTGTTTTTATGTTCTCTGCCAGTTTTCTCTCATAATCTTTTTCCCCTTCCTAATTAAGCCCTTTGTCCTCCCCTGCTGAACTCTGAATTTCTCCCAGTCCTCAGGTGAGCCACTTTCTCTGGCTAATTTGTATGCTTCTTCTTTGGAATTGATACTATCCCTAATTTCTCTTGTCAGCCACGGGTGCACTACCTTCCTTGATTTATTCTTTTGCCAAACTGGGATGAACAATTGTTGTAGTTCATCCATGCAACCTTTAAGTGCTTGGCATTGCATATCCACCGTCAATCCTTTAAGTGTCATTTGCCAGTCTACCTTAGCTAATTCACGTCTCATACCTTCAAAGTTACCCCTCTTTAAGTTCAGAACCTTTGTTTCTGAATTAACTATGTCACTCTCCATCTTAATGAAGAATTCCACCATATTATGGTCACTCTTACCCAAGGGGCCTCTCACGACAAGATTGCTAATTAACCCTTCCTCATTGCTCAAAACCCAGTTCAGAATAGCCTGCTCTCTAGTTGGTTCCTCGACATGTTGGTTCAAAAAACCATCCCGCATACATTCCAAGAAATCCTCTTCCTCAGCACCTTTACCAATTTGGTTCACCCAATCTACATGTAGATTGAAGTCGCCCATTATAACTGCTGTTCCTTTATTGCACACATTTCTAATTTCCTGTTTAATACCATCTCCGACCTCACTACTACTGTTAGGTGGCCTGTACGCAACTCTCACCAGCGTCTTATGCCCCTTAGTGTTACGCAGCTCTACCCATATCGATTCCACATCTTCCCGGCTTATGTCCTTCCTTTCTATTGCGTTAATCTCTTCTTTAACCAGCAACGCCACCCCACCTCCCCTTCCTTCATGTCTATCCCTCCTGAATATTGAATATCCCTGAACGTTGAGCTCCCATCCCTGGTCACCCTGGAGCCATGTCTCTGTGATCCCAACTATATCATAATCATTAATAACAATCTGCACTTTCAATTCATCCACCTTATTACGAATGCTCCTTGCATTGACACACAAAGCCTTCAGGCGCTCTTTTACAACTCTCTTAGCCCTTATACAATTATGCTGAAAAGTGGCCCTTTTTAATGCTTGCCCTGGATTTGTCGGCCTGCCACTTTTACTTTTCTCCTTAGTACTTTTTGCTTCTACCCTCACTTTACACCCCTCTGACTCTCTGCACTGGTTCCCATCCCCCTGTTGTGAACTAACCTCCTCACGCCTAGCCTCTTTAATTTGATTCCCACCCCCCAACCATTCTAGTTTAAGGTCACCTCAGTAGCCCCCGCTAATCTCCCTGCCAGGATATTGGTCCCCCTAGGATTCAAGTGTAACCCATCCTTTTTGTACAGGTCACGCCTGCGCCAAAAGAGGTCCCAATGATCCAAAAACTTGAATCCCTGCCCCCTGCTCCAATCCCTCAGCCACGCATTTATCCTCCACCTCATCGCATTCCTACTCTCACTGTCGCGTGGCACAGGCAGTAATCCCGAGATTACTACCTTTGCGGTCCTTTTTCTCAACTCCCTTCCTAGCTCCCTATATTCTCCTTTCAGGACCTCATCCCTTTTCCTACCTATGTCATTGCTACCTATACGTACCACGAACTCTGGCTCCTCACCCTCCCACTTCAGGATATCTTGGACACGATCAGAAATATCCCGGACCCTGGCACCAGGGAGGCAAACTACCACCCAAGTCTCTGGACTGCGTCCACAGAATCGCCTATCTGACCCCCTTACTATTGAGTCCCCTATCACAACTGCCCTCCTCTTCCTTGCCCTACCCTTCTGAGCTACAGGGCCAGACTCTGTGCCGGAGGCACGGCCACTGTCGCTTCCCCCGGGTAAGCTGTCCCCCCCAACAGTACTCAAACAGGAGTACCTGTTGTTAAGGGGCACAGCCACCGGGGTACTCCCTATTACCTGACTTTTCCCCTTCCCCCTCCTAACCGTGACCCACTTGTCTGCCTCCCGTGGCCCCGTCGTGACCACCTGCCTGCAACTCCTCTCTATCACCTCCTCACCCTCCCTGACCAGACGAAGGTCATCGAGCTGCAGCTCCAGTTCCGTAACGCGGTCCCTTAGGAGCTGCATCTCGATGCACTTGGCGCAGATGTAGACGTCCGGGAGGCTTGGAGACTCCAGGGCCTCCCACAACTGACACCGAGAACAGCAAACTGCCCTCACACTCATACTGCCCCACTCCTCAAATAACAACAGAAAATGAATGCCAAACCTTCCTCGCCTGTTTCCACCTATAGTGGAAGAGGGCAAGCTCCTGATTATGTTAGGTGGAGAGCTAACCTAGCACAAGTTTCCAGCACTGACCTTACAGATACAGGCTTCCCAGATGTCTCAGAAGGCAACTACTGGGGTGGCTAAGGACTTCTCCAATGTCAGTCACCGAGCTGACTGGGATGTCAAGACCTTGACCAAGGGTAAATGAGTGTTGTGGAGATTACCTAAAAAAGCAGGTAAGAATTGACTTCCCTTAGTGAAGTTCTCTGGAATAAACAAAAACTGGATGAACTCAATGGATCTCGTGATAGAATCGTAGTCTGGAATTTGACTGCAAACTGTCTAGGGACAGACCAAGAATGGTCCCTCACAGGGCAATGTAGTTCACGTAATATGTTTCATTGCCAATTGCCCAACAATTATTGTTCATGTTTTACTTAATTGGGCACAAAATTGCAGTTACAATTGCTTCATAATTTTATGTCAATCAGAACACAAAAAAAATGGTATTTTAAATCCAAGCTTTATTTTTATTTTACTCCTGAACTTAAATGTTACCAGATACATTGTCTTTATATAACGTTAGTAGACTTGATGTCAGAATTCATCTGTTATTCTTTATCTAGCTATGCATTGCCTATGGCTAGCAATCAGAACCTGTGCCTAATAACAGCTACAAAGCAAAAGTACTTCGAAGAAATAGAATAAGTCACATTTAATAACCTCTAGCAGAAATGATAACTCAGAGCACCGAAACAGCTCACTACAAAGTTGATGTCAATTAATTTATTGCATTGTGACACACAAAGAAAATCTATTTTCACATAAATTTAATGAAGTATTTGTTCCTTCACTTTGAAGTATTCAAATAAAATACAAATTATAATAAAGAAGTGACACAAAAAAGTTTATACCAACTTATAACAATGAAGAAAGAATGACAGATGAAGTGACTAAAATGACTTCAATAGAATTAAAGGGTAGTCTGACAATAAACAGTTTTAAATCAGGCCTATTCATGTCTTACTGTAGTGCAAAGGAAGCAGGATCAATGATGGTTTGACGATTTTGTTTTTCAAGAATGGAATATTGATTGCATGCTCAGTCTACAACAAAACCAAATCTGTACCAAGAGCAACTGTGATAATGACAAATGTCTTTTCACTTTGAACAGATTAATTTTACAGCAAGTGTGAAAGCTATGCAGTAGAAAAAAGGAACTGCCTTCAATGCTAACTGCTGAGCTTTAATTCCTTTTGTCACTACCAACCCAACCCCAATGCACATTTCAGTTATGCTTTGCAATCTTTGTGCCCATTTCAAAAAAGTTTGTGATGAAGAGGGGAAAAAATTACATATCAGCATCCCACTGCAGCAGATATATTTATCAGCTAGTCCTGTGCTTTTAGAAAAGTGATCATAACTTGAATAAATGCTACTCTGCCATTGCTGGATTTTTTAAAGATATACCACTTGCAATTAGCTATTAAATTAATAGCATTCAGCAAGAAGATGGAATTATTAAACAATAATGAAAATTCAGTAGTGATTTGTGAGCTAAGAGATTCTTCATCATGAAATCATTTAATCCAGCCAAAAAAAAATATCCTGAGAATATCTACATTTGAATAACTTGGATGCTTATCATCTTTCAAGAAGGAAGCAGATATCTCCCACAGGGTAGATGGTTCATGCTATAGATGTTCCAGCAAAGCTGTTAATACTCTGTCAAGTGCCTCTATTAAGAAATAGTGCGACAGAATTATGGTTGAGAATAAGGTTAAAGGTCAGAAAATAAATAGAAAAAAGTTTTATGACATCATATGCCTCACAACTCTTGGACTCACTGAGTATGATTATGCACAGCTTGGCTGCAATTCCTAATGTTAAATTGACATCCTGGCCTAAAACATCATCCCTGGTTGGCAGTGCAAAATACTCCATGTTGATTTCTGAGGAATAAATTTTAGAAGCACGGTCCACACTCCTGATGCTAATACATGATGCATTTCTCTCTACGAAGTATTGGTGCATTTCTAGGTATATTGCATTATTTGGGTTATTTCTTTTGCAGCTTGATCTGTCTCTGTTTATGTTAAATTTGCCTTTGATTATAAACACTGTAGTTATTTGAAGACGTATGTGTAATTAGCTAAAAATATCTCAGCATTTTCATGATATTAATTAATGCAAGATGGTGCCAGTGACTAATACGCTAACAGTGACCTCCAGCAGATTGTTCACAAAAGTACTTTTCCTCCTTCTTCTTTTAAATATACTTCTACTACAATTTGTTAAGCAATTGGAGACTGTAATTTACATTTTGATTATGTGTTTTTGGGCTAACTGAGCAATCTGGTACTTTTGCTGTTTCCAAGGGAATTCGGCGTGATTAAGAACGAGGTTGGGAATGAAGTGTGTGGCCTAATGGTGGAGTGCAAATCCATGATCAGCTCTATTACTCGCTGGCCTCGCCTATTAAAGCATCAAGTAAGGTTGAAATCAACAAGGACGAGAGCGGAAGCTGAGCGGGTGTTCAGTACTTCCACTTGTGTTTGACCAGCTTGCTCACTGCAGACAGAGGAAGGTGAAGAAGTTTTGAGTCTTGGGCAAGGTTTGATCAGTGTGTTTTGTGGAATGGACCCATTTTTAGAGTACTCAAGTTCATGTTATATGTATTTTGGTTTCTGGCTACTCCTCTTCTTTATTGCTATTTGCGTGATACTGATTGGGACAGACTGGTCCTGCAGCTTGCAGTCAATGAACAACACAGTGCTAAATTGAACTGAAATGATCTAAACTGAATATTCTTGGACCGTTTCAAAGACTCCGTGCTTCAATATTTAATATTCTGTGTTATTCACTTGTTTCTTGCTGTTTGTGCAGCTTGTTCTTTTTTACATGTTGGATGTTCACTTTGAACGGATTCTATGGTGTTTCTTTGTTTCATGGCTGTCTATGGGACAATGAACCTCAGGGTTGTATACTGCATACAAACTTCGATAATAAATGTATTTTGAAACTTTAATTCCTTAAATCTTGAAAATGTGCTCAGTAAATATGGAAGTGAGGAAAAAAGTACAGTTCCAGATCACCTGATATTAAATTTGAATGGATGTCATACTTAAACAAACGCCCAACTCCGTACAAATGACAAATCCAACTTTGACAAGGATGCACTTTCAATTATTACTTTTAAGAAAGTTAGTAAATATTGTTGCTGCCCTCAAATGAAACAAAATAATGTGATATTGTGAAGTCACATATCTGTACCATTTTCACTTTATCCATCAAAGGATTCTTGATACATTTAGAGATTTATTTTCCCCTTCAAGCACTGCAGATGGATTTTGCTGGAAGAAATATTTCCTGTTTGCTAACAGTGCTAACAGAGTTTCCGTTAACCCCAAGTTCAGATGTGATAAACGTGCCATAGGTTAAGTGAACCTGACCGGAATTGCACAAACCCGTCTCAATGAAGTCTTTATTATAAGTGTAAACACTTTGGATTTCTAATGATCAAGGCCAAAACTATTAACACAAAGCTGATTCATCCATTTTTGCCAAAATTGTACTAACAAACATCACCTTTGAAATATTGTCCTTAAAACAAAATTTTATTTGTTTTATTTTCTTCTGAAGGTAATAAATCTTTGTAACAGAATTATTTAACATTCAAAGACATGTTTTTTTGTATTTTTCTACATGGTTGAGTAAGGATGCAGACGGTGTGGCATGGCAGCAGCAGCCTTTCGGATCTGCTGTCACTTTAATTTAATTTTAAGGCACAATTTTTGATGAGGGCACATGGATAACAGAGCGACTATCTACCATCGACAGATACTGCTACAATACAGAGATCACTTAAAAACAAACTTTCATGAAGATCTGCTGGTTAAGTTATGCGACCTCGGCTTGCTGAGGAGATGGGGCCTACGGTCCTTGGAGTCGCCTGATGCCGGTGGCCGAAGGTGGGGACATCGTAAGCAGTATGCGAGGAAGCGGAAGCGAGGTAAGCGGGCAGGAGTCCATGCCAGGCAAAAAGCAAACCCTAACCGGCCGGCTCTCCCGTTCATTCTGCTCTCCAATGTCCACTCCCTGGACAATAAATTGGACTACATCCGACTCCAATGAAACACTCGGTGGTAGTACAGAGTCTGCTGTGCATATGTTTTCACAGAAACGTGGCTCTCCGATGGGGATCCCGGACGCCACCATTCAGCTGGACAGGCTCACCTTGTTTCGAGTGGACAGAGATGCAACTCTTTCTGGTAAGACTCGCGGTGGTGGCTTGTGTGTTTACATCAATACAGAATGGTGCAAGAACTCTGTGCTGGTTTCCAGCTACTGCTCATTGCTAGTGGAGTTTGTGACTGTTAGATGCAGATCATTTTACTTACCACAGGAATTCACCACTGTCCTTATAGTCGGTGTCTACATTCCCCCCAGTGCTAATGCTAAGGAGACGCTCTGTGAGCTGTCTGGGGCTATTAGCGAACTGCAGAACGCACACTCTGATGGACTGTTTATTGTCGCCAGAGATTTTAACCACGTGAACCTTAAGTCAGTGCTCCCCAGATTCCATCAGAACGTGGACTTTGCAATGAGAGAGGGGAACGCATAGGACCTTGTTTACACAAACATTCTTGACGCGTACCGGGCGGAGCCCCGCACACACCTCGATTACTCAGACCACATCTCTGTTATGCTAATCCAGCATACAGACAGCTCGTCAGGCGCTCCAGAACAGTTCAGAAGCAGGTGAAAACCTGGCCAGCAGGAGCCATCTCTGCTCTTCAAGACTGCTATGAGCACACTGACTGGCACATGTTCAGGGAGGCTGCAACCGATGGCGACTCTACCAACTTAGCACAGAACAAGGCCTCAGTGATTAGCTACATCAGCAAGTGCATTGGTGACGTCACTATGGCCAAGACCAACAATACATGCATTAACCAGAAGCCTTGCATGACCGTGGAGGTGCGTGCGCTGCTGAGGTCCCGTGACTCCACCTTCAGAGCAGACGACAAGGCAGCCCTAAGAACAGCGAGGGCCAAATTGTCCCAGGCTATCAGAGAGGAGAAGCGTGCGCATGCCCAGCGAATCCACAGCCACTTCCAGGACAGCCCTGACACACAGTGCATGTTGAAGGGCATTCAGGACATCACCAACTACAGGACAACGCTAACTGCCTGTGCTAGCGATGCCTCCCTCTCAGATCATTTTGAGGTGGAAAATGACATGGCGGTGAGGAAGACCACCCCTCCTCCAAATGACCAGGTGTTGTGTCTTTTTGTGGCCAATGTGAGGAGAACCCTGTGCAGGGTCAACCTACGGAAGGCTGCTGGACCAGACAATATTCCTGGAAGAGTGCTTAGAGGATTTGCAGACCAGCTAGCAGAGATTCTCACAGACATCTTCAACATCTCCCTGGGCAGCGCCATCATTCCTACGTGTTTCAAGGCCGCCACCCTTATACCTGTGCCGAAGAAGTCTTCAGTGTCCTGCCTCAATGACAACTGTCCCGTTGCACTCACATCCATCATCATGAAGTGTTTTGAGAGGCTCGTCATGAGGCACATCAAGACCCTGCTGCCATGAACGATGAGTCAGCATACAGAGAAGAGGTGCTGCAGTTAATGGACTGGTGCAGAGCCGACAACCTGTCTCTGAATGTGAACAAAACAAAAGATATAGGTGTTGGCTTCAGAAGGACATAGAGCGACCATTCTCCACTGAACATCGATGACTACTCCGTAGAGATCGTTAAGAGAACCAAATTTCTTGGTGTTCACCTGGCGGAGAATCTCACCTGGTCCCTCAACACCAGCTCCATAGCAAAGAAAGCCCAGCAGCGTCTCTACTTTATACAAAAGCTGAGAAAAGTCCATCTCCCACCCTCCACCCCCCACCATCCTCACCACATTCTACAGAGGTTGTATTGAGAGTATCCTGAGCAGCTGCATCACTGCCTGGTTTGGAAATTGCACCATCTCGGATCGCAAGACCCTACAGTGGATAGTGAGGTCAGTTGAGAAGATCATCGGGGTCTCTCTTCCCGCCATTACAGACATATACACAACATGCTGCATCCACAAAGCAAACAGCATAACGAAGGAGCCCACGCACCTCTCATACAAACTCTTCTCCCTCCTGCCATCTGGCAAAAAGCACCGAAGCATTCAAGCTCTCACAACCAGACTATGTAACAGTTTCTTCCCCCAGGTCATCAGATTCCTCAAAACCCAGAACCTGGACTGACACCCATTTACTGCCCTCTACGGTGCCTATTGTCTTGTTTATTATTTATGGTAATGCCTGCACTTTATCCATCCTGGGTAGGTCTGCAGTCTAGTGTAGTGTTTGTGTTGTTTTACGTAGTTCAGTGTATTTTTTGTGTTGCTTCATGTAGCACCATGGTCCTGAAAAACGCTGTCTCATTTTTACTGTGCACTATACCAGCAGTTATGGTCGAAATGACAATAAAGAGTGACTTGACTTGACTTGAAATTCATTATAATTATTAATGAATTAATATTAAATAATTAATAACAACAAGTTTTCTTGTCCTTGATTCTGCAAGATGTTATCAACCACCCAAGGGAAAATAAATAAATCAGATTCAGAGTCAGATTTATTATCACTGACATATAATGTGAAATTTGTTTTGCAGCAGTTTGCAGAGCAAAGAATAAAGTCAAGAATTTATGCACATTATTTATGATGAAGATGGCAGAGCTTGTCATAGAAACATTAGTAAAAATCAATACCTATACCCTGTTGGAAGACCTAGAAGAGCTTATTTGTCATATATGCTAGGAAAGCTCTAAATTATTTTTTTATGGACATCATCATCATCATCATCATCATCATCATCATCATCATCATCATCATCATCAGGTGCCATGCCCAGTTTGAGCTTTGACTGCCATGGCCCACACACTCCTGTTTCGGGTCAAGTGGATCAATTCATTGGTGTTCATTTTCAGTTCTCTGGCTGCTGTCTCTATCATCATTTGTCTTTGCCTTCCTTCTCTTCAATCTTTCCCATAATTACCGTGCATTCTCACTCCTCTTTCCTAATCAGATGTCTAATGAAGTTACGGTAACTTTTCATGATTTCATACATTATTTCTCTTTTTGTGCTTGCTCTGTTCATGACATCCTTGTTAGATATTCGTTTCGTCCATGATATTCCTTGCATCCTCCTCAAACTGCTGATTCAGTTTGTTTCCTCATGGTACCAGATATTGTCCATCATTCTGATCCATATAACATAACTGGATAAACGTAACATTTCAGTACTCTGAGGCGGGTTGTCATGCCTAGTTTAGTGTTGGTCAGTATACTCTTCATTCTCATAAGGGTGTCTTTTGCCATCCCTATTCTTCTTTTGATGTCCATGTTACACCTGCCATCTGATGTCACCCAGCTTCCTAAGTAGCAAAAGTTCTGTACTTGTTTTATGTCTTCTCCGTTTATTTTCAGCCTGTAGATAGGATTCTCCTTCTTTTTGGATAGCACCATATATTCTGACTTTTTGCAATTGATAGATGGACCCATTTTTGCACTTTCTTCAACAATTGTATCAATTAAGTTTTGTAGTTCCTCCTCCATACTTGCAAATAACACAGTCATCCGCATATCTGAAGTTATTGATGATTTCACCACCAACTTTGATTCCCAAGATGTCTCTTATTTTTTTGTAATATTGTTTCACCGTACATGTTAAAAAAATCAGGGGAGAAAACATACTCTAGTCTAACGCTTCTCTTGATTTTCGTAAACTGATTCACTTCTCCATCTATTCTTACAGTGTCAGTTTGTTCCCAGTACGGATTTCTGATTAGGTGGAGGTCTTTTGAATCTAGATCTAGAGTTCCCTGTAATATTTCAAACAACTTATTGTGCTTCACAGTTAGGACTCTTTTCAGCATCTGGAAACATGCTTCTTGCTTGTCAGACCAAATCCACTCATTTTCCTTCTCCAGGAGTGACCTAGGTGGTGCTGACACAGTTGACAGTCAAGGAATGAACCAGATAAGTCACCATCCCCAAGAAATTTCTCACCTCTGTTTTGTCTTGGGGCCTCATTTTCAGTGGCTGACATCTTTCCCTCCTCAGATATGACATCTTCTACAAAGATCTGTGCCTAAACACCAAGTTCACATTTCTCTTTATTTAATTTCACATTGTCTTTCCATGTCATGTCAAGCACTTGTCTCAGTCGTGTATCATGTTCATCCTTGGTAGACACCCAGACGATGATATTATCCACTATGGTCTCAATACCAGGTATGCCCTCAAAGATCATGTGAATAGTTTTATTGTAGACGTCAGGTGCAGACAGAGTCCCATCCAGGAGGTGAAGAAAGCAATATCTGCTCTGTGGTGTATTAAAAGTACACACTCTTGACCTTGCCACATCAAACTTCATCTACCAAAACCTAGATGACGCATCAAGCTTGCTAAACCACATGGCACCTGCAACTCTGGAAATGATCACTCCCATGCCAGGAATTAAAAATACTCTCTCTTGATGGCTTTATCAAAATCTCTTGGGTCTAGACATATCAGCAATGCTCCACTTTTCTTTTGCACAATGACCAGTGAGCTCACTCAGTCCATTGGTTCTTCAGTTTTCTGTATGACCACCATTCATTCCATGTGTGCTACAGCTTGTTTCCAAGTTTGTCTCTAAGTGGTAACAGAATTTCCTGCATGCATGGACAACAGGAGTCACTGTCTCATATATAGCAAGAGAAAATCTGCAGATGCAGCTAATTTATATAAATTTTCCATACACCAGGCAAGCATCCGAGCCCCTCAAAGACATCTGCATACTCTTCCATGAGTGTTGTGTGGCCATCTTTTGTCTGTGAAGCCCCAGTGAAAACTCTTTTCAGCAGGTTGAGTCTTTCACCTGTGCATCTATACATAATATTGGGTGTAATCTCTTCTCTACAATCAGTAGCTGTGACTTTAGGTGTTGCCCCTTGTGCTTGAAAGTCACCATACAGCCCCCTTTTACTGGAATCTTCTCTCTAAAGTAGCCTGCAACTATAAACTTCACTGTATAAATTTTGCTCTTTACCATGAGAGTCTTCTGATCATCCATTGATAACAGATTCATCTGGGCTCTCATGTCAAGATTGAATGGATTTACTGTCCCATTCACAATCACTGGAATGAGCCACTCTGTTTTACCAGCACCAGCAGACTGTAGAGAATCTGCAAAGACCTCCTCCTTTTCCTCATCAACCATGTGCACCCTTCTCTGGGTAGCCCCAGCTTTGCAGCACTTTGCAAAATGAATCTTCTTCCCACAATATTGCAGAACTTTCCATAAGCAGGAATATGACTACTTCCACATTTGCTGCATTTGCTGTTTGAGACTTCCTCTTTGCTTTGCTGTTGCTTTGGGAAGTGCCTTGTGCATTTCTCCACCGTTTTTACAGCATGCACTGTTGTGTTTGCTCTGTGCAGCGTCTTACCCTGTGCTTGTGAGGTCTCTGCTGCCCTACACATATTTCCAGCCTTTTACAGTACCAAATCTTTTTCATGCAGCATTCTTTCTCTGAATCTATTATCTGGAATTCTCCTAAATAGAGAGTTCCTCAAATCTCCATATTCACAGGACTTGGTGTGTAAAGCTGAGCTAAGTATTGGTCAAAGCTTACACCTTCTTTCTGGTCACAGGAAAATAACTCATCTCTCCCAACTGTGATGTTTTTACTTGGAACAAAATACTCCTCAAATTTTGCCATCATAGTGTCCAAAGTAAAGGCTGTCTCTTCAATTCGAAAGCTGTTATAGATGAACAAAGTTTCTTCGCCAATTACACACAAAAAATAGACAGCTTCAATTTTTCATCAGCCCCTCCTGCGCTGCCAACATCTAAATATATACTGAATCGCTGTTTGAAGCTTTTCCAGTTATCAAGTAGATTGCCGGTAAACTGCATAGATGCAAGAGGACTAAGCTTATCCATGACAGGAGCTCTCAGCCTCTATCCTGAATCTCTCCTGGTGAATCCAGTGACTGATGAACTTTGGGAACCATGAGCTCTCTCACCTCATTGGCCAGCTTCTCTTCATTGTAACTAGTGAATGACCTCACTTGCTGCTCGAACCTTTCATACTGATGCAGTCTCTTTCTCAGTCGCACACGGTATTCATTTACTCTCCATGTTTAGACCTCACACTGTCTTCTGACATTATGTTATGATTGTTTTTAATAAAGACAAACTTGTTGTGGGTTTCTGTCAGAATATTTTACTATTGAACTGCTTCTCAAGCCTGTGTGTGCACACCATCATAGCTTCCTGTTCCTGGTGAACACCATACATTGTCCACAGGGTACTGAAGTTCTTTATTATGCACACATAATAACAAAATCCCATTAACCTACCCCCAAACATAGCTCTCCATAACCCTCCCATCCATGTGCTATCCAAATCTCTCTTAAATGTTGAAATTGGACCCTTTTTCACCACTTCAACTGGCAGCTCATTCCACAGTCTCACTACCAACTTAGAGAAGAAGCTTCCCCTCATGTTCCCCTTAAGCATATCACCTTTCACCCTTAACCCATGACCTCTGGCTCTGATCTCACCCAAACTCAATGGAAAAAGCCTACTTGCATTTAGCCTATCTATACCCTTCATAATTTTGGATACCTCTATAAAATTACCTTTCATTCTCCTATGCACTAGGGAATAAAGTCCTATCTTTTTCAATCTTTCCGTATAGCTCTGGTCCTCAAGTCCTGGCAACATCCTTGTAATTTTCTCTGCACTCTTTCAATCTTATTGACATCTTTCCTGTAGGTAATTGACCAAAAACTGCACAAATGTTACAGGGAGCAGGCCGGGATCTGGGGTTGAGGAGGAGATAGAGAAAAAGGATCAGCCGGGATTGAATGGCGGAGCAGACTCGACGGGTCGGATGGCCTAATTCTGCTCCTATGTCTTATGGTCTTATACCTACTATTCACCGCATTCCACTTCATAACCAGAGACTCAGTAACAATGGTCCTTCTCAGACTGTCAGGTTGGTGCATCTTGGGTAGAATGATGAAAAGAGCAGTACGGGGTAAGAGAATTATGAGGTGACTGGCAGTTGATGGGATCACATCAAACATAAGCAGGGACGCAGACATAATCTTTTGATTGTAAGATGGAGAATTATAATATGCAACATTATACAGCCATTTACTGGACTGACTTCAAATTAGATGTGGATTATTTCAAGGAAGATATTAATAATTTTTCCTTATATATGTAAATGTCTTGGTTATAAATAGCAGATGAACAGTCCATAAAATCACATTCAGCAGCTTAACTTTCACGCTTGTAAAGCAACAAACAATCTGCTAGAAGAACTCAATGGGTCACGTAACATCTGTGGGAGGAAAGGAATTGTTTAAGGCTCTGGGTTGAAACCTTACGTGTTTTCATTGCAAAGGCACTGCTCAACCTGCTGAGTTCCTCCAGCAGTTAGCTTGTTGATCCATATTCCAGCATCTACAGTCTCTTGTGTTTCTCTTTTAAGGTTTAAATCCATTTCTCCCCAGGTAAATCAGCCAGCATTTTACTCTGTGCATCTGCCTCACAAGGCAACTGTAAGTAATCTAAACATCAACATGAAAAGTAAATGGGAGTTTGAAGTGTACGAGAACAGCACTGAAGAATTTCGGCAATGGACTACTCAGCCAGCAACACAATTTCTTGCTTCAAGGCTGAGCTTGAAACATGTGACAGCTTGCATTATCACCAATTGTTGTGCCAATTATTTATAGAACTATCTTCTGCCATGCTGAGAAATGTACTAAATGTAGATGCATTTGAATCCTTAAAGGATCATGCTTTCCACTTTTTATGTTTTTGAATAATACAAGCTTGAGAAAGAAACAGGGTTCACCATTTTATTGCCCTCAGAGTTTTTGATATACTGAGTATTGAGTAACATAGAGTTTACCTACTATCAATATAATTTAGTCATGTGACTGGGCGATCTGGAATACTGTGTAAGGAATCTGGAGCAGCAGCTGGATAACCTCTGACTCATAAGGGAGAATGAGGCAGTCATACAGACGTTTGTAGCTGAGAGCTACAGGGAGGTAGTCACACCTAGGCTGCTGGAAGAAGGTCATTGGGTGACAGTCAGAGGTGGGAAAGTGAAGGTAAGTAGACAGGTAGTGCAGAGCACCCCTGTAGCCATTCCCCTGAATAATAAGTTTACCGTTCTGGACACTGTTGGCGGAAATGACCGACCAGGTGTGAGCCACGGTGGCAGGGCCTCCGGCACTGATTCTGACCCGGTGGTGCAGAAGGGTGGGATGGAGAAGAGGAGAGCTGTTGTCATTGGAGACTCTGTAGTCAGGGGAGCAGACAGGAGATTTTCTGGACATGAGAAGGACACCCACATGGTTTGTTGCCTCCCGGGTGCCAGGGTCTGGGATGTCTCTGACCGGGTTCACAACATCCTGGTATGAGAGGGAAAGCAACCAGAAGTCATGATACATGTTGGCACCAACAACATAGGCAGGAAGAGGGATGAGCTCCTGAAGTGTGAGTTTCAGGAACTAGGCAGAAGGCTGAAGAACAGGACCTCAAGGGCATCATTCTCAAGATTGCTGCCAGTGCTATGTGACAGTGATGGTAAGAATTGGAGGAGATGCCAGTTGAATGCGTGGCTGAGGAGTTGGTGCAGGGAGCAGGGTTTTAGATTTTTGGATCATTGGGATCTCTTCTGGGGAAGGTGGGACCTGTACAGATTGGATGGGTTGCAGCTGAACTCGAGGGGGAGCAATATCCTTGCAGGTAGGTTTGCTGGCGTGGTTTGGAAGGGTTTAAACTAATTTACAAGGGGGATGGGACCCAGAGCGATAGAGCAGTGAAGAAGTGCATGGCCAGATCTAACATATAAAGGGGCTTTGAGGAAAGAGAAGCAGAATAAAGAGTGTAAAGACAGTAAGGTAGAAGGGCTAAAGTGCATGTACTTCAATGCAAGAAGCATCAAGAACAAAGGTGATGAACTGAGAGCTTGGATACATACATGGAATTATGATGTAGTGGCCATTACAGAGACTTGACTGGCACCAGGGCAGGAATGGATTCTCAATATTCCTGGATTTCAGTGCTTTAAAAGGGATAGAGAGGGGGGGAAAGGGGAGGAGAGGTGGCATTACTGGTCAGAGATACTATTACAGCTACAAAAAGGGTGGGTAATATAGTAGGATCCTCTTTTGAGTCGGGATGGGTGGAAGTCAGGAACAGGAAGGGAGCAGTTACTCTATTGGGGGTATTCTATAGGCCCCCTGGTAGCAGCAGAGATACCGAGGAGCAGATTGGGCGGCAGATTTTGGAAAGGTGCAAAAATAACAGGGTTGTTATCATGGGTGACTTTAACTTCCCTAACATTGATTGACACCTGATTATTTCCAAAGGTTTGGATGAGGCAGAGTTTGTTAGGTGCGTCCAGGATGGATTCTTGTCACAGTATATTGACAGGCCAACTAGGGGGAATGCCATACTAAATCAAGTATTAGGTAATGAACCGGGTCAGGTCACAGATCTCTCAGTGAGTGAGCATCTGGGGGACAGTGACCACCCTCCCCGGCCTTTAGCATTATCATGGAAAAGGATAGAATCAGAGAGGACAGGAATATTTGACGAAGGGTCTCAGCCCGAAACGTTGACTGTACCTCTTCCTAGAGATGTTGCCTGGCCTGCTGCGTTCACCAGCAACTTTTATGTGTGTTTTTAATTGGGGAAGGGCAAATTATGAGGCTATAAGGCTAGAGCTTGCGTGTGTGAATTGGGATGATGTTTTTGCAGGGAAATATACTATGGACATGTGGTCGATATTTCAGACATTAGGAGGAAGGAGGAGAAGACGGCGGCACGAGGCAGCGCGCGCGGCCGTTCCGAATGATATCATATGTGTTAACTAGGGACCATGCACAATCCTGATTTGATGGAGACAGCCATAAGAAGAACAGAGGAACACCTGGAGAAACTTCTGAAATGCCCACTTCGCTGCCACTGCTACTGTGCGATCGAGAATCTCTGGAGGGGAAGGCCCCAAATCCTCGGCTTTGCCTACTGCCTGTTGCCGGGGCTGGGTGGAAGCGCTCTGCAGAGATGGTGCTCGGTGTCGGAGAGCTGGTCGGAGGCTCGGAGTTTTCGGACGGACTTGGAGTCGGACTGTGGTCGGATGCTTCCAGGATGCTGCATCGGCAAGTTTGTGGCGCTGGAGGTTCACCATCTGTGTGATATGATGGGACTTGCGAGAGACTTTGAGACTTTTTACCGTTCCATGGTCTGTTCTTTATCAAATTACGGTATTGCTTTGCACTGTTGCAACTATATGTTATAATTATGTGGTTTTTGGCAGTTTTTCAGTCGATTTGTCATGTGTTTATGTGATATCATTCTGGAGAAACATTGTATCATTTCTTAATGCATGCATTATTAAATGACAATAAAAGGGGACTGCATGTCTTCATAATCTAATCTAAATGTTTAGGGATCTCTTCCAGGATGGTAGGAATAAATTTGTCACAGTGAGGAAGATGAAGAATGGTAGGGTGAAGGAACCATGGGTGACAAGTGAGGTGGAAAATCTAGTCAGGTGGAAGAAGGCAGCATACATGAGGATTAGGAAGCAAGGATCAGATGGGCTTATTGAGGAATATAGGGTAACAATATAGGAGATTAAGAAGGCCTGAGAAGAGAAATAAGGGAGCATGAGAAGGCCTTGGTGAGTAGGGTAAAGGAAAAGCCAAAGGCATTCTTCAATTATGTGAAGAACAAAAGAATGACAGGAGTGAAAGTAGAACCGATTAGAGATAAAGATGGGAAGATGTGCCTGGAGGCTGTGGAAGTGAGTGAAGTCCTCAATGAACACTTCTCTTCGGTATTCACCAATGAGAGGGAACTTAATGACAGTGAGGGCAATATGAGTGAGGCTGATATTCTGGAGCATGTTGATATTAAGGGAGAAGAGGTGTTGGAGTTGTTAAAATACATTAGGATGGATAAGTCCCTGGGGCCTGACAGAATATTCCCCAGGCTGCTCCACAAGGTGAGGGAAGAGATTGCTGAGCCTTTGGCTACGATCTTTATGTCCCCTTTGTCTACGGGAATGGTACCGGAGGATTGGAGGGAGGCAAAAGTTGTCTCTTGTTCAAAAAAAGGTAGTAGGGGTAGTCCGGGTAATTATAGACCAGTGAGCCTTACGTCTGTGGTGGAAAAGCTGTTGGAAAAGATTCTTAGAGATAGGATCTGTAGACATTTAGAGAATCATGGTCTAACAGTCAGCATGGCTTTGTGAAGGGCAGATCATGTCTACCAAGCCTGATAGATTTCTTTGAGGATGTGACCAGGCATATAGATGAGGGTAGTGCAGTGGATGTGATCTATATGGATTTTAGTAAGGCATTTGACAAGGTTCCACATGGTAGGCTTATTCAGAAAGTCAGAAGGCATGTGATCCAGGGAAGTTTGGCCAAGTGGATTCAGAATTGTCTTCCCTGCAGAAAGCAGAGGGTCGTGGCGGAGGAAGTACATTCGGATTGGAGGATTGTGACTAGTGGTGTCCCACAAGGATTGGTTCTGGGACCTCTACTTTTTGTTGTTTTTATTAACGGCCTGGATGTTGGGGTAGAAGGGTGGGTTGGCAAGTTTGTAGATGACATAAAGGTTGGTGGTGTTGTAGATAGTGTAGAGGATTGTCGAAGATTGCAGAGAGACATTGATAGGATGCAGAAGTGGGCTGAGAAGTGGCAGATGGAGTTCAACCCGGAGAAGTGTGAGGTGGTACTCTTTGGAAGGACAAACTCCAAGGCAGAGTACAAAGTAAATGGCAGGATACTTGGTAGTGTGGAGGAGCAGAGGGATCTGGAGGTACATCTCCACAGAATTGGAAAGGGTACAGAGGAGATTTACCAAGATGCTGCCTGGTTTAATGAGTATGGATTATGATCAGAGATTAAGGGAGCTAGGGCTTTAGTCTTTGGAGAGAAGGAGGATGAGAGGAGACATGATACATGTATACAAGATATTAAGAGGAATAGATAGAGTGGACGACCAGTGCCTCTTCCCCAGGGCACGGCTGTTGAATACAAGAGGACATGGCCTTAGAGGAAGGTTTTTTTACTCAGAGAGTGGTTGGTGCATGGAATGCACTGCCTGAGTCAGTGGTGGAGGCAGACACAATAGTGAAATTTAAGAGACTACTAGACAGGTATGTGGAGGAAATTAAGGTGGGTTATATGGGAGGCAGGGTTTCAGAGTTGGCACAATATTACAGGCCGAAGGGCCTGTACTGTGCTGTACTATTCTATGTTCTATGTTCTATGTTAATGTAATCTATTTTAACTCAGCCTGTTGGAGATTACTCCAGATTTCAGCATCGGCAGTCTCTTGTGTTTTCTGTTAGAATTTTCTGGGCTAGGTAGTAAATCTTAGCTGTATGGATGAATGATTATAATATGCTAGACATTCTTTGTACCTGCTTATAGGTTAGACCTAAAACAAAGTTCATGGTTTTCTGGACAGCAGTGATCCCTCCACTCCTGTGTGAGTTATAGAGTTACAGCATGGAAAAAACAGGCAATAAAGCTCACCAGGAGTTTATTTCCTCAGGAAGCTAAAGAAATTTGACATGTCGCTCTTCACCCTTATCCATTTTTATTCGTACACCATAGAAAGCATCTTATCTGGGTACATTGTGATGGTATTGGGTATACTGACTGCAAAGTTCCTAACTTAAACAAAGACTTTAAGCCCTATTAGATATAAATAGACATGAGTACCCTCACTAACTGGAGATTGTTCTGTGAAATTCTGGGATCTATGTGATTATCAGACTGTAGTGTATATTTCTGTCCTTCAGTTTTCTATGTTTTCTTTCTTGCTGCAGATTGGCAGGTTGGGGTTTTGGGTGGGTGATGTATTTTTTGTGCAAGGGATGTTTTCAGCTAACAAGGTAGTTTAAAATACTTTTGACTTTCAGTGAAAATGTTTTAATCCAAACAACATTATCAAAACTCAACTAAAACTCACAGAAGATTTCTATCTTAAACATTTGCAAATTCTAAAACACCAATCATTTCTGAAACACAAAACATAAAAGGATTTCCAAAACACAGGTACAATTCCTATAAACTAAAAAGACATACCAAAGAGTTAAACAGACAATCATCCGCACAGAAACCAAAGCCAGAAGATTGGATTCTCATTCACCTCTGCTTCTTCCATTGCTTCCTGATGTTCCTTACTACATTCCTAATAAGCCTGAACTGCTTTCTACATTTATACTGTTTCTCTACCACTTGGATGACTTCATACATATATGACATTTCCTCAGAAACTCTTCTACTACAAATGGTCTAAAAGCATCTTGTAGATATAGATTTCAATTATTGTCCACAGTTCAAAATTAATGTTTTAGGGTTAATTTCCCTGACTACATAAAACTCCCAACATTACTAGATCAGTTACTTCATATGCTAGGTGTTGTTGTCCATCTGGTCTGCAACCTTCCTTGAACTAAAGAACCTAGCTTGTATGTTTTCACACAAGCTAAATTAAATAATGTATTGTTTTATACTGCATCTCTCGAGCAGTTGGCCTCATGGTATAAGCCAGCAAGTCTAAGGTTCTAAATAGAGCTTGTTTGCAAATCTGTATCTTTAACTTCAAGCTGAATACTGCTTTCCATTTAAGAACTGAAGACTGAGTCCCATTTATGACCAGAAGTTAACAAAGCATAGTTGGAAATTTACTTATAACTGTTTAATCTTACTAGTGGTATCTGCTGTGTTTTGAAAGTAAGCCGAGCAAACATGAACCAGGAAGCGAATATCTATCAGAACATCACAGCTTGAAATGGCAACTGCTTTGCTCATGACCACCAGAAACTGCAGAGAGCTGTGGTTCACTTGGACCATTTCTGATACTTCTCTTCCTTGCTTGAATCTCTATGTCTTTGTCTCTCGAGACAAACTATTTACTAATATCTACCTTAGGCCTGCTGACTTCTGCCACTACGTTGACCAAGTGGTATTTCATTTCCAAACCCCCTTCACATTCCCACACTGACCTGTCAGTCTTCAGCCTTCTCCGTTGCCAGGGTGACACAGCTATTAACTAGTAGAACAGCACTGCATGTTTTGAAGAGTAGTCTTAAATGAAATATTCTAAACATGGACTTTTCCAGCTTTAGATCATCCATATTCCCTGTGCTTTTCTCTCTGTTCTTTTAGGCCCCACCCCCAGGCACTCAGCTTCATTCCCATACTCGACCTGGTTCCATCTGTCTAACATCTATAAACTACCCCTTCTGGGTCTCCTAATTCCACTCCCTAAATGTTTCTATCTACTGATTATCTCTCCTTTATCTGGTTCCATGTATCACCTTCTTGACTTGTTATATTTCTGCATCTGCTGCCTCAAATTTCAGACTCTCTCTCTATCTCCAGCTACTCTCCACCACCTCCATCTAATCCCCCTTTATTCGGTCTTCTCATTTGTCTTTATCACCAATTTGTCAGAACTCCTCTCTGACCCTGATGTCAGGTTTTGACCCAAAACATTGACAATCTCTTTACCACCACAGATGCTCGTTGACCTGCTGAGTTCCTCTATCAGTTTGAATTGTGGGTCTATATTCCAACATATGCAATTTATTTTGTCTCCGAAACAGAAATATTGTAGGTGATAAGTGGAGTCTGGTAAAAAAAGTTTCAGCATATCATCCGTAGCCACCATTTCCACCAACTGAAACAGGATCCCATCATCAGTCACATCTTCCCCCATCCCCATCCTCCACTCTCTGTGACCGCATTGTGTACACGCATTTCCCTGGCACTTTCCCCATCACTCATTTCTATACCTTCTTCTTCAGCACCATCCAGTGTCCTGAAAAGCCCTTCCAGGTGAGAAAGCCATTTACTTGCAGCTTCTTCAGTCTTGTCAAATGAATTGAATGCTTGCAGTTTGTCCTCCTCTATATCAATGAGGGCAAGTGTAGATCAAGTGGTTATTTTATGGAGCAAACAACAGGAATTCTGCGGATGCTGGAAATTCAAGCAACACACATCAAAGTTACTGGTGAAATCAGCAGGCCAGGCAGCATCTGTAGGAAGAGGAGCAGTCGACGTTTCAGGCCGAGACCCTTCGTCAGGACTAACTGAAGGAAGAGTGAGTAAGGGATTTGAAAGTTGGAGGGAGAGGGGGAGATCCAAAATGATAGGAGAAGACAGGAGGGGGAGGGATAGAGCCAAGAGCTGGATAGGTGATAAGCAAAAGGGGATACGAGAGGATCATGGGACAGGAGGTCCGGGAAGAAAGACAAGGGGGGCGGGGGGACCCAGAGGATGGGCAAGAGGTATATTCAGAGGGACAGAGGGAGAAAAAGGAGAGTGAGAGAAAGAATGTGTGCATAAAAATAAGTAACAGATGGGGTACGAGGGGGAGGTGGGGCCTAGCGGAAGTTAGAGAAGTCGATGTTCATGCCATCAGGTTGGAGGCTACCCAGATGGAATATAAGGTGTTGTTCCTCCAACCTGAGTGTGGCTTCATCTTTACAGTAGAGGAGGCCGTGGATAGACATGTCAGAATGGGAATGGGATGTGGAATTAAAATGTGTGGCCACTGGGAGATCCTGCTTTCTCTGGCGGACAGAGCGTAGATGTTCAGCAAAGCGGTCTGCCAGTCTGCGTCGGGTCTCGCCAATATATAAAAGGCCACATCGGGAGCACCGGACGCAGTATATCACCCCAGTCGACTCACAGGTGAAGTGTTGCCTCACCTGGAAGGACTGTTTGGGGCCCTGAATGGCGGTAAGGGAGGAAGTGTAAGGGCATGTGTAGCACTTGTTCCGCTTACACGGATAAGTGCCAGGAGGGAGATCAGTGGGGAGGGATGGGAGGGATGAATGGACAAGGGAGTTGCGTAGGGAGCGATCCCTGCGGAATGCAGAGAGCGGGGGGAGGGAAAGATGTGCTTAGTGGTGGGGTCCGGTTCTATCAATAATGGTCCTGGAGCTTCCAGTTGCATGTCATTTCATATCCCCTTCTCATTCGCACATCGACCCATTCATCTTGGCCTTTTCCACTGCCACAGTGAGAGCAAATGCATTAATGAAGAGCAATACCTCAAATTCTGCCCGGGTAGTCTACAACCCAATGGTATAAACATTCAGTTTTCTAATTTCAGGTAACCCATTCTTCGTGTGTTCCTTTGGCACTCAATTGGTTTGCCCGATTCTTTCACTTGTTGTTTCCTTTTCTCACCTCCCCGCCATCTCCACCCCCAACCCATCATTAGATTTGTTCTATCTGCGCATCATCTTTCCCTTATTTGGTTCCATTTATCACCTTCCAGTTTCTGTCTTTATCTTGCCCCTTCTTTCGCACACCTTAGTTCAATAGCTCATTTATTTTCCCTATGTATATCTATCTATCACCCATCAACATTTGTCTCAAAACTTCCCTCACCACACCTCTGCCTGGCTTCATCTACTCATCATCCTACCTATCATCCACCAGCCCTTGCCTCACCCCTTTATACTTGTTATTTCCCTTCTTCACTGATGCACAAGCTTTGCCTCTTCTGGTGCTATTTAATCCACTGAGTTCCTCCAGTAGTTTGTTTTTTTTGCTCCACATTCCAGCACCTGCAGTCTCTTGTGACTCAAAAGAAGAGTTTTGGCAGTGTCTGAAATAAAAACAAATTCCTCATAACTGTACTCAGTAGATTTGAAATGGATTACACAATGATTCTATGCCAATAGGCATGAAAAGGTCAGTGAGCAAATCCAGCAATAGCATCCATACTAGAAATACTAGATACAGCCCTCGCAAAATTATACCATATTACTGAGAAACTCAGGTGAGAAGAAATAGAACTATTATTTGGATTTGTTCTTAAAACCCAAGACTCAGTATTAATCTTCATATGTCTATATTAATGTCCAAGAATTTTTATTTCATTTCATTCAATTAATTATTCTCTTGCATGGTAATGGTATCCTGGGCAAAATTCATGATATTTTAAGTCATAGAACAGCTAATAATTTTATGGCCACCCTCTGTTGCAAAGCAATGTTTCCTGAAATGTATGTGCAGGAATATTGGAACCAAACAACAGAAATATTGTCTGAATTGGATTTTGAGAGAAACAGAATTTGTCATCATTAATTTTAAGCACATTCAACTGGTAAACTACTTTATAAAATCTGAAGTAATAGATAAATATTACATGCTAACACAACACAAACGTTTACAGCTAAAAGGGTAATTATTTCATTTATGAAATGACTGAATCGGGTTTGCAAACTTCAACAATTTAAGCTTAAATCACTACACTGACCATAAGCTGTAAATTACAACTAACAGGCTGTCACCGTGAATACATGTGGGAAATGATCAGTGGAATTGCATTAATCTCTTTTTCTTGACATTAAGATTAGAATTCAAAGAGCTACTAGGAAATAGATGAGAAATCATCATATGTCATTGACACTGCAGTTAGTTGACAAGCAAGTCTCTTATGCTCATAACAGGAAATACTTTTCCTTCCGCAATGAGTCTCTATACTGCAGCAGAAATCCTTCAGTTCAATCTAGACTAATGTAGAGAACTGGTGACATTTTAAGGTATTTTACCTGGAAGTCAATGCTGCAATGTTTGCTTTGATTTTTAATTTGCAGTTTATTTACTTTCAATCTGTTGCCTTTTCAGATACTTGTTGGCAGAAATCCCAGTCCATTGCTTCTAATGAGTGAGATAATTTGCTGCTTAATAGTGACAGGAATGTTACATTGCGACACTTGGTATATCATAAAGAATCTAAGGAATAATTGTGCTTTAAAAGGCAGATCAGTTGGAGGCAAACAGCCTACTTGTAAATTTAACCCTATAGTATAACCTATTGCATAATTCTTAGAACATAAAATGGTAAGCACAGGAACAGGCTCTTAGGACCTCAATGTTGTATTAAACTAATTAAATTAATAATCAAATTGCCAATTAAACTAATTCCATCTGTCTACAAAATGGGCATACTCTTCCTTTCCTTGCACATTCCTGTGCTTACTTAAGAGCCTCTTGAATGTCTCTTTTGTGTTTTTCCCAACACCACCCTTGCTAGTCCATTCCAGGCACCCACCAATCTCTCTGTAAAAACTTGCTTGGCAGATCTCCTTTGAACATAACCCCTTTCAACTTACATGCATTTGCCCTGGTATCAGACATTTCAAGGCAGAGAGAAAAAGATATTATCTTTCTATTCTATCTATGTTTCTCATAATCTAATAAACCTCTATTAGATCTCCCCTCAGCCTCTGCCACTTCAGAGAAAATAACCCAACTTTTTCCAACCTCTCTTCATAGCAAATACCTTCTAATTCAGGCTGTGTCCTGATAAGTCTCTTCTGCACCCTCCCCAAAGCCTCAACATCCTTTCTATAATGAGGGGACCAGAAAGGAGCACAATAGTCCAGATGTATCCTAACTCAAGCTGTGTCATAAATTCCTAACTCTTAAACTTATTTCCTTGACCAACAAATTAAACTGTGTAGCCATTTTCAGGAAGCTATGGACTTGAACTCCAAGATCTCTCTGCACATCAGTGTTGTTAAGGGTCTTGCCATTTCCCTTTTTTTGAAGCTTTGACGTCAACTTAAACTGGCAGAGCAATGCCAGCCATCTACTCCAATAATTAAAAAACAAAAATAAGCTCCTGAAAGGGATGTTCATTTATTATTACCATTGCTTATTCTACGTTGGGGTTTTACAACTATTGTGAAGGATAATTTTGGAACTTGGTGAATTGTTACACATTGCCTTTTCATTGTACACCACAACCCTGGGCCAACCCTATTGTTCAAGATAACGTTCCATTAAAGCTAACCTAAACTTCAGCAGCAGAAAACAGATGTCCCTCTGGCTAATTTGTTGTTTTCAAATTTCCTACCACAACCAAAGTGAAAATTGCCTTTGTTAGACTGTTCCACTGATATAATTACTCTTAACAATTATTCT
Organism: Mobula birostris; assembly: GCF_030028105.1. NCBI lineage: Eukaryota > Metazoa > Chordata > Chondrichthyes > Myliobatiformes > Myliobatidae > Mobula > Mobula birostris. Next base: position 83,226,537 of record NC_092379.1, on the reverse strand, counting down.
ATCCTTTAAAATCAGCTTGTTAAGCTATTTCTATGATCTTAGTCTATGTTAATATTTTCTTGGCATTCTTTCCCTAACAAGGCTTTTTACAGGGATTGATTGGAGCAATTAGTTTTCATTAATGGCATAAGCAAATGCTAAAACTCTGCAGAATATAAAGTGCAAATTTTACATTGTATTTATATATCATAATTTATTAATTGTATTAATATATAATAATTTCTACAATCATCTCTTCTCTCTATTACTTTGAAGTTACAATTTTTCCACTTCATCTGATTTTCCCGGTGTTGCTATCTCTTTTGATCTCAATTTCACCTGTATCGTTGCTTTCATTTTTATAGGCTGCTTTGAAATGCTTGATTCCTCTTTCATACCTCATATTTCCAAAACCTTTCAATTTTTTTATGAGGCCAACAGCTGTTGAGAAATTAAATATTAGGTGGTTCAATTGATGCTGTCACCTCTAACTCAAACATCATTCCACAACGTGGATATATGATTTGGAACAGCATCTTGTTAAAAGAATTCCTGCAGTTTTCAAATAGTAGATTTTTTTGCATGAAAGGTTAATGCGTCTGGATAGATTAACTAAAGAAAAGCAAGAAGCTTTTCCATAGAAACATTCCTCATTCACGCTCACTCAGAAGAGAAACTATAGGATTCACAGAGAAGGAATTATTCAAAGTGGCAATGAAAGAAGATATATTGAAAACTGAAGAAGATAATATTCATGCAGACTGACAGGAATAGATCTTTGTGGTGTGATTATTCATAAGTGTGTTATACATATCTTCATATTCTGTTAGGAAGATACAAGAATCTGCAGATGAAAAGTACAACATAGAGCAGTACAGTACAGGAGTAGTTCCTTTGGTCTGTAATGTTGTGCCAAACTAATCAAATTAGTAATTAAATGAATAATAAAAATAATTTGTTCTGCCTATGGAACATCCATATCTCACCATTCTGTGCATATTTCAATGGGTATCTAAAAGCTTCCTAAATGCCTCCATCATAGTTGCCTCCATTTACCACCTCAACACATTCCACCACAGAAATACTTGCTCCGCACATCTTATTTGAACTTACTCCTCTCACATTAAATACATGCCCTATGTTGTTAGACATTTCAACCCTAGCAAAAGATACCAGAAGTCTGTTCTGTCTATGCCTCTCGTAATCTCATAAAACTTTTTCAAGGAAACAAGACAACTACATATTTGTTTTATGGTCATGTTTATGTTTCTAAACATACAAAAAAAATCTGCTTATGTATCACTTAGATTCTTCTCCATTTCACTTGACTGTTTCTTAATTTTTACCAGATTTCTGCAATGTCAAAAACAACTTTGAAACATTTTTTAATAAAAACTTTAAACTTCACACTGTCAAAAACACAGTTTCTGTTGTTAATTCTAGCCTTGCTCCAATGAATTTCTCAGCAAAATTGTCAATTATATACATGAATTTTGGGGTTTTCTTCTTTTTTACTATCACAGAACCTTGAACTAATACAAGTACCAGCTTGCTAATATTACTGAAATCAGTAATATTAAAATATAATTGTCATATATGCAGAGCAAAGCTCTCAGGTTTCCTTGTGACAGGATTGGAAACACTCTGATGTGATTAGAGTAAGTTTTAATTCCATTCGGCCCTACTGTGTCATTTGAATCCATGTGTTTATTATGAGTAGGAATCCATTCCTGGAAAATTTGCCTTTGAATGATTTGAAATATCATTGCATCAGCATGACCTTCAATCAGATCATATTTTGCAGTTTTGTTTCACTCCAGAAATTCAATGTTGTGGAGTACTTTGTCAGTAAGACAATCCGCTTTCAGTTCTTATCAACTAATTACTGCTTACTTCTGAACCACCAGAATCCATTAGCCAGATCAACCCCAAGAGAAGTATTTGTCTATTGAACTATTTTAGTTCAAGAAGGTAAGTGTTCTGGTCACTTGACTCAAACCTTAGAAGATTTTCATACAAACAATATAACAGATCTTTTTTTCTAAAAGTAAATTAAATTAATAACGGCAATATACTTTCCTTCTAATCACAACATATATTTCCAGTTACCTTCAATGCTTGGGATTGGACTGATGTAATCAGATGAGCTTCTTATATCCGGTTGTATTGAATCTTTAGGAACTAATCCTTAATAAAAGCACATCTGGCAATCCAGATTACCAATTGGGAACATCCTTAAAATGATCTAAAAACAGTTAAAATATCCCTCAGTCAAAGGGCTCTACTGCTTGGAAGAAACAGGAAAGAACAAATGTTGTAGTGGTTTTCCAGAGCTCATCACGGTGGAGCTGTCCATATGCAGATTGGAATTATTAGCACTGTAAAGTCTACTCCCCATCGAAAGCATAAAAGGCTATCACATTGTGGCTCACAATCCAGTTTTCTTATAGTCAATGACATACATTTGAAAGGAATCAATCGCAATATAGCAATGGTTCACACGATGATAAAAAGCAGAAATCTGTTTTACAAATATTGGCTGAAGGATAAATATCAACTGGAACACTGAGAACATTTCCTTTTCTTTGATGCTGAACAGGAAGATATTTTGCATCTGTATGAATCAGAAAAGTGGATCATGTTTATAATCTTAACTAGTTTGTATATTGAATCCAAATCCTCCTGGACTAATTATTAACTTACAAACAAACCTGTGGACTTTATATTTTTGTCTGGAATGTTGGGCCAGGTTTGGGGCTTGTTTCTCTGGAGTGAGCCCATACCTTTTCACTTCAGTGAGAGTGCTGTGAACTGAGCCACTAATTCTGGAGTTCACACATCATGTCAGGCAGTGGCAGAAGGTGTGATGGCAATGTCAGAGAATTAGAGTACTGGAGATTTGATTGGGGAATAGAAATGCCAAGTTATAAAGGGAGTGAAGAAAAACTGCAGTTGAGTATTTTCCTTCACTCAGTTGATTGGGAATAAATATGAAGAGAGTGCATGCTCTGTCTCAGTTTATTCCAAGACTAAATTGCAGAACACATCATTTCATCTGCACAGAACTTCACAGAAGTATCTGCCTCATGGACCTCTGATTTCCTTCTAATAAAGTCCAGAATCAGTTCCTTGGTTTTGCTGACAGTGGGAGGTTGATGTTATGACATCACACAGCCAAATTTTCAATCTCCCTCCTGTAAACTGATTCATCATAACCTTTAATACAGCCCACAACAGTGGTGTCATCAGTGAAGTTGAATTTGGTGTTGAAGCTGTACTTAGCCACACAGTCGTAAGTGTAAAGCAAGTAGAGTGGGGCTGAGCACACAGCCCTGTGATGTACCTGTACTGATGGAGATTGTGGAGATGTTGTTGCCAATCTGAACTGACTGGGGTCTGCAAGTGAGGAAATCTAGGATCCAACTCCAGAAGGAGGTATTGAGGCCCATGTCTTGGAGATTACTGATTAGTTTTGAGTGGTGAGAGTGGAAGTGTCAGACTTTGGCTCAGAGGAGGCTATGGTTCTGAATAAGTTGTGTGGGTAAGTTTCTGTTAAGTTTCCCTTTTTTTCTTACTGTGTCCGGTACACCTGGTGCAGTTTAAATGGTCGTTGAGTGTTCTTCATGCCAGATGTTGGACTCCTGGAGACCCAGAGCCTCCCAGGGAGCTATTTCTGCATGAAGTGCAGCCAGCTACAGCTCCTTGGAGACCATGTGGGGGATCTAGAGCAGCAGCTGGAAGACCTTTGGCTTGTACAGGAGAGTGAGATCATTAATTGGTTATGGGGAAGTAGGCACCACTAAGTTACAGGAGGCAGGTAGCTAGGTGACTGTCTGTAGAAGGAATGAGGAGGTGAATAGACAGGGCAGAGTACCCCTGTGGCTATTCCTCTCAATAATAAGTATACCATTTTGGATACTGTTGAGGAGGTTACCTCTCAGGGGAATGCCATGGAGACTAGGTTACTGGCACTGAACATGGGTTCGTGATGCAGAAGGAAAAGAGGGAGAGTGGGTAGTGGTAATGATCGGGGACTTAGTAGTCAAGGGAACAGACAGAAGATTCTGTGGTCATGAACAGGACACCTGGATGGAATGTTGCCTCCCAGATGCCAGAGTCAGTGATGTCTTGGATCATGTCCACAACATTTTAGAGGGGGAGGGAGAGCAGAAAGATGTCTTGGTACATATTGATGCCAATGACATAGGAAGGAAAGGCAAAGAGGTCCTGAAGGGAGAATTTAGAGAACTAGGCAGAAAGCTGAGAAGCAGGACATACAGGGTAGGAATTTCTGGTTTGCTACTTTTGGCATGGGCCAATGAAGGTAGAAACAGGATGATCTGGCCGACAAATGTGTGGCTGTGAAGCTGGAGCAGAGGGCAGGGCTTCAGGTTCAGCTGAAAGCCCAAGGTTACACATTGTATTGGAGAGATATGAAGTTAGGCAGAGGCGGTGGTGTGGTGCTGCTGGTAAAGAATGGCAATCAAGTCGTAAGAAAGACATTACATAGGATCAGAAGATGTTGAATCCTTGGGAGTTGATTTAAGAAACTGTAAAGGTAAAATGACCCTGATGGCATTTATATACAGGACACCACAGTAGCTGGGATGAGGACTACAGATTACAATGGAAAATAGAAAAGACCTGTCAAAAGGGCAATGTTATGATTATCACAGGAGATTTTAACATGCAGCTAGATTGGGAAAATCAGGTTGCAATGGATCACAAGAGAGTGAATTTGTTTGAGCAGTTGTTGAGCCAACTAGGGGGATCAGCTATTTTGGATTAGGTGTTATGTAATGAACCAGAGGCAATTAGGAAGTTTAAGGTAAATTTAAAAGAGAGATGAGAGTGGATATAGGACTGCAAGAAAATGAGGCTGGAGAAATAATAACAGGGGACAAAGAAATGACAGATGAACTAAAAGCCACTAGCAGTGTGCTACGTGTTGAAGGGTGTGAGGGAGGAGAAATGAGAGCAGTTACTATTACAAGGGAAAAGGGGTTCAAAAAAATAGAAATATCTAATGGTGCATGAGTCACCCAGACCAGATGAACTGCACCCTAGTGTTCTGAAAGAGGTAGTGGTAGAGATTGTGGAGGCATTAGTAATGATCTTTCAAAAATCATTGGACTCTGACATGGTTCTGAAGGACTGGAAAATTGCAAATGTCACTCCATTCCTTGAGAAAGGAGGGAGGCAGCAGAAAGGAAATTATAGATCAGTTAGTATAACCTCAGTGGTTGGGATAATGTTGGAGTCAATTGTTAAGGATAAGGTTATGGAGTACTTGATGATACAGGACAAGATAGGACAATGTCAGCATGGTTTCCTTAAAGGAAAATCTTGCCTGACAAACCTGTTGGAATTCTTTGAGGAGATTACAAGTAGGGTAGATAAAGTGGATGCAGTGGATGTTGTATATTTGGATTTTCAGAAGGCCTTTGAGAAGGTGCCACACATGAGGCTGCTTACCAAGTTAAGAACCCACGGTATTACAGGAAAGTTCTAGCATGGTTAATTCTAGCATTGTCTGATTGGTAGGAGGCAGCGAGTGGGAATAACGGGATCCTTTTCTGGTTGGCTGCCTGTGACTAGTAGTGTTTCGCAGGGGCTGGTGTCGGGACAGCTTCTTTTTATGCTGTGTATCAATGACTTAGATGATGGAATGTTGCCAAGTTTGCAGATGATACCAAGATTGGTAGAGGGGCAGGTAGTGTTGAAGAAATGGGAATACTGCAGAAGGACTTAGGCAAATTAGGAGAATGGGCAAGAAAGTGGCAAATGAAATACAATGTTGAATAATGCAAGGTCATGCACTTTGGTAGAAGAAATAAATGTGCAGACTATTTTCAAAACACGGTGAAAATCCAAAAATCTGAGGTGCAAAGGGACTTGGGAGTCCTTGTGCAGAACAGCCTAAAGGTTAACTTGTAGGGTGAGTCAGTGGTGAGGAGGGCAAGTGCAATGCTAGCATTCATTTCAAGAGGTCTGGAACTTATGAGCAGGGTTGTGATGCTGAGGCTTTATAAGACACTGGTGAAGCTTCATCTTGAGTATTGTGAACAGTTTTGAACTGATCATCTAAGAAAATATGTGCTGGCTTTGAAGAGGGTTCAGAACTGTTTCACAAGGATGAGTCTGGAATTGAACGGGTTATCAAATGAGGAACATATGGTGGCTCTGGGCCTGACTCATTGGAATTTAGAAGGATGAGGGATGGTATCTCATTGAAACCTTTTGAATGTTGAAGGCTTGGACAGAATAATTGTGGAAAGGATGTTTCTCATGGTGGGGGAGTCTACGACAAGAAGGCACAACCTAAGGATAGATGGGTGTCCATTTAAAACAGTGACTCAGAGAAATGTCTATAGCCAGAGGGTGTTGAATTTGTGTAATTTGTTACCACATGCAGCTGTGGAGGCTAGGTTGTTGGGTGTATTTAAGGCAGAGATTCATAGGTTCTTGATTGGTCATGTCATTAAAGGTTACGGGGAGAAGGCCGGGGAATGGGGCTGAGGAGTGGAAAAGAAGGATCAGCTATGATTGAATGGCAGAGCAGACTTGATGGGCCAAATGGTCAAATGCTGTTCCAATGTCTTATGGTCTTATATTAAATGCAGAGCTGTAATCGATGAAGAGCATCTTAATGTGTGCATCTTTGCTGTCCAGATTTCTCAGAATTGTGTGAAGAGCCAATGGGATGGCTGTGGAACTTCTGCTCCAGAAAGCAAACTGGAGCAGATCCAAGTTGCCATTCAGACAGGAGCTGACATGTTTCATCACCAGCCTCTCAAAACACTTCATCGCTGTGGATATAAGTGTAACTGGGTCATAATCATTGAGGCAGGTTACCACTTTCTTCTTGGGTACTGGTACGATTGAAGCCTGCTTGAAGCAAGTAGGTGCCAAACACTGCCGAAGAGAGAGGGCGAAGATATCTGTAAACATGCCGGTCAGTTGGTCAGCACAGACATTCAATGATCACCCAGGTCCCCATCCAGACTGGATGCTTTTCTTGGCTTCACTCTCTTGAAGGCAGCCCACATGTCACCTTCAGATACTGGCGCCAAAAGATTATCAGGAGATGGGGGGTGGTATGTGATGGTTCCTCCATGTTTTGATGGTCAAAGCAAGCAAAATAGGCATTGAGCTCATCTGGAAATAAAGCCATTTTGTCCCCTGTGTCACTTCAGGGGTGTGTGCTTAGCACACTGCTCTACTCACTATATACACATGACTGTGTGGCTAGGCACAGACCAACTACCATCTATAAATTTGCTGACAATACTATCATTGTTGGTAGAATCCCAGGTGGTGACAAGGGGGCATACAGGAGTGAGACTAGTGGAGTGATGCTACAGCAACAACCTGGCACTCAACATTATTAAGATGAAACAGCTGATTGTGGACTTCAGGAAGTGTAAGACAAAGGAATACATACTAATCCTCATAGAGAGAGCAGAAGTGGAGAGAGTGAGCATTTTCAAGTTCCTGGGTGTCAAGATCTCTGAGGATCTAATCGAGTCCCAACATATAGATGTATTTATAAATAAAGCAAGACAGCAGCTATACTTCTTCAGGAGTTTGAAGAGATCTGACATGTCAACAGATACACTCAAAAACTTCTATAGATGTACCATGGAGAGCATTCTGACAGGCTACATCACTGTCTGGTATGGGGGGGGGGGCGCGGGCGAACTACTGCACAGGACTGAAAGAAGCTGCAGAAGGTTGTAAATCTAGTCAGCTCCATCTTCGGTATTAGTGTACAAAGTGCCCAGGACATCTTCAGGGAGAATCCATCATTAAGGACCTCCAGCACCCAGGGCATGCCCTTTTCTCATTGTTATCATCAGGCAGGAGGTACAGAAGCCTGAAGGCACACACTCAGCAATTCAGGAACAGCTTCTTCCCCTCCGCCATCTGATTCCTAAATGGACATTGAACTCTTGGACACTACCTCACATTTTTTAATATACAGTATTTCTGATTTTTGCACATGTTTAATCTATTCAATATATGTATAATGTAATTGATTTACTTTTTTTTCTCTTCTATATGATGCATTGCATTGAACTGCTGTTGCTAAGTTAACAAATTTCACGTCACTTGCCAGTGATAATAAACCTGATTTTGATTTAACTTTGTAGATCGTTATAGCATTCAAACTCTGACACAGCTGTTGAGCGTCCCTCATTGATTGCAGTTTAGATGGCTTTCTGGAAATCATATCTGCACCTCATGTAGCATCCTTGATCTCCGAGTCTTGAATGCCTCTGATCTGGCGCTCATCAAATTTTGGATTTCATTGTTCATCTAGGGCTTCTGATTGAGAAGACTCTGAATGATTTTGTGGGGACACACTCCTCTACAGCTGTTTTTAAAAAATTAGTTAAGTCCCTGGTGTACTCATTCAGATCCTCAGAAGAGTACTTGATCATGGTCCAGTCTACTAACTTTAAGCAATCCTGTAACTATTCCTCTGCCTCCAGCAACCAAGTCTTAGTTGTCTTCATCTCTGGAGCCTTGCTTTTCAGGCTCTGGCTCAATACAGGTAGGAAGAGGACAGCCAAGTGGTCCGATATACCACAATGCATTACAGCCAAGGAACGACAGGTATTCCTTATTGTAATGTAGCAGTGATCTAGTGTGTTGGGACTTCTGCTATTTCCTTCCACAGCTTAAAATAGGAACTATTGCTGCACATTTCTTTGTGGTACGCAGTAAGTATTTGTTTAAGTTCACATGTTGAGAATAAGTACTGCTGCTTGAGTACTGTTGGTGGAGGGGACAGCCTACCTGGGGGAAGCATCAGTGGCCGTGACTCTGGCACAGAATCTGGCCTTGTGGCTTAGAAGAGTGAGGAAAGAAAGAGGATGGCAGCAGTGATAGTGGACTCTATAGCTAGGGGGTCAGACAGCCGATTCTGTGGACGCAGGAATGAAACTCAGATGGTAGTTTGCCTCCCAGGTGCCAGGGTCCAAGATGTTTCTGATTGCGTCCACGATATCCTGAAGTGGGAAGGAGAACAGCCAGAAGTTGTGGTACATACTGGTACCAATGACATAGGCAGGAAAAGGGAGGAGATCCTGAAAGCAGACTACAGGGAGTTAGGAAGCAAGACCACAAAGGTAGTCATCTCGGGATTACTGCCTGTGCCACGTGACAGTGAGTATACAAATAGAGTGAGGTGGAGGATAAATGTGTAGCTGAGGGATTGGAACAGAGGGCAGGGATTCAGATTTCTGGATCATTGGGACCTCTTTTGGGGCAGAAGTGACCTGTTAAAAAAAAAAGGACAGGTTGCACTTGAATCCCAGGGGGACTAATATCCTGGAGGGGTGTTTTGCTAAGGCTATTGGGGAGAGCTTAAACTAGAATTGCTGGGGGGTGGGAACGAAACTGAAGAGACAGAGTAAGAGGTGATAGGCTCACAAATAGAGAAAGCTTGGAGGCAGTGCGAGAGGGAAGATAGACAGATGATAGAGAAGGGACACGCTCAGACTGACGGTTTGAGATGTGTCTATTTTAACGCAAGCAGTATTATGAACAAAGCAAATGAGCTTAGAGTGTGGATCAGTACTTGGAGCTATGATGTTGTGGCCATTACAGAGACTTGGATGGCGCAAGGGCAGGAATGGTTATTTTGAGTTCTAGGCTTCAGATGTTTCAGAAAGAACAGGGAGGGAGGACAGCCGTAGTGTACAAAGGCTGTTGTAAATCTAGTCAAGAAGAAAAGAAGAGCTTACGAAAGATTCAAAACGCTAGGTAATGATAGAGATCTAGAAGATTATAAGGCTAGCAGGAAGGAGCTTAAGAAAGAAATTAGGAGAGCCAGGAGGGGACATCAGAAGGCCTTCACGGGCAGGATTAAGGAAAACCCCAAGGCATTCTACAAGTACGTGAAGAGCAAGAGAATAAGATGTGAGAGAACAGGATCAATCAAGTGTGACAGTGGAAAAGTGTGTTTGGAACCAGAAGAGATCGCAGAGGTACTTAATGAGCACTTTGCTTCAGTATTCACTACAGAAAAGGATCTTGGCGATTATAGGGATGACATACAGTGGACTGAAAGGCTTGAGCATGTAAATATTAAGAAAGAGGATGTGCTGGAGCTTTTGGAAAGCATCAAGCTGGATAAGTCATCGGGATTGGACGAGATGTACCCTTCACTACTGTGGGACGCGATGGAGGAGATTGCTGAGCCTCTGGCAATGATCTTTGCATCATCAATGGGGATGGGAGAGGTTCCAAAGGATTGGAGGGTTGCAGATCATAAACACAAAATAATCTGCAGATGCTGGGGTTAAACACTCACAACACGCTGGAGGAACTCAGCATGTCGGGCAGCATCCGTGGAAAAGATCGGTCGACGTTTCGGGTCCTGACGAAGGGTTCCGGCCCAAAACGTTGACCGATCTTTTCCACAGATGCTGTCCGACCTGCTGAGTTCCTCCAGTGTGTTGGGAGGGTTGCAAATGTTGTTTCATTATTCAAGAAAGGGAGTAGTGATAGCCCAGGAAATTATAGACCAGTGATTTTTCCTTCAGTGGTTGTTAAGTTGATGGAGAAGATCCTGAGAAGCAGGAGGTATGAATATTTGGAGAGGTATAATATGATTAGGAAGTCAGCATGGATTTGTCAAAGGCAGGTCGTGCCTTATGAGCCTGATTGTTTTTTTTTGAGGATATGACAAGACACATTGATGACGATAGTGCAGTAAGTGTAGTGTATATGGCTTTCAGTAAGGCATTTGATAAGGTACACCATGCAAGGTTTACTGATAAAGTAAAGAGGCATGCTATCCAAGGGGACATCGCTTTGTGGTTCGAGAACTGGCTTGCCCACAAAAGGCAAAGAGTGGCTGTAGACAGGTCATATTCTGCATGCAGGTCGGTCACCAGTGGTGAGCCTCAGAGATCTATTCTGGGACCCCTACTCTTTGTGATTTTTTTAAATGACCTGATTGAGGAAGTGGAGGGATGGGTAGTAAATTTGCTGATGATACAAAGGTTAGGTGTGTGGTGGATAGTGTGGAGGGCTGTCAGAGGTTACAATGGGACATTGATAAGATGCAAAACTGGGCTGAGAAGTGGCAGATGGAGTTCAATGTAGATAAGTGTGAGGTGGTTCATTTTGGTAGGTCAAATATGATAACAGATTATAGCATTAATGGTAAGACTCTTGGCAGTGTGGAGGATCAGAGGGACCTTGGGGTCCGAGTCCATAGGACACTCAAAGCTGCTGTGCAGGTTGACTCTGGTTAAGAAAGCATACAGTGCATTGGCCTTCATCAATCGTGGGATTGAATTTAGGAACCGAGAGATAATGTTGCAGCTATATAGGACTCTGGTCAGACCCCACTTGGAATACTGTGCTCAGTTCTGGTTGTCTCACTATAGGAAGGATGTGGAAACCATAGAAATGGTGCAGAGGAGATTTACAAGGATGTTGCCTGGATTGGGGAGCATGCCTTATGAGAATAGGTTGAGTGAACTCGGCCTTTTTACCTTGGAGCGTCAGAGGATGAGAGGTGACCTGATAGAGGTGTATAAGATGATGAGAGGCATTGATCATGTGGATAGTCAGAGGCTTTTTCCCAGGGCTGAAATGCCTACCACGAGAGGGCATAGTTATAAGGTGCTTGGAATCAGGTACAGAGGAGATGTCAGGGGTGAGTTTTTTTATGGGGAGAGTGGTGAGTGCATGTAATGGGCTGCTGGTGACGGTGGTGGAGGCGGATATGGTAGGGTCTTTCAAGAGACTCCTGGACAGGTATATGGTGCTCAGAAAAATACAGGGCTATGTGTAACCCTATGTAATTTCTCAGGTAAGGACATGTTCGGCACAGCTTTGTGGGCTGAAGGGCTTGTATTTTGCTGTAGGTTTTCTGTGCTGAGGATTCAGAACTAAGTGTTCTTGAGTCATCGCATATCCTTTTCAAACTTTCAAAATCTTAATACCAGCAAGAGACAACCACTACAAATAAACAAGCCTTCACCAGTTTAGCCTCTGGAACCTTTAATGAAGAAATATCATCCTAATGATCTGAATTCTTTCAGTGATTAATGCTTGCCCAATTTCCATCTTCCACTGTCTTTCATTTCTCAAGACAGGAAAAATATTTATCATAACCATTTCTACACACTCTGTGGACTCTAAAAGTTGATGAATATAATGTTGGCAAGGGTACTAATTATTGCAAAATGGCATAAACAACCTTAGTTTAATGACTCATCTAAGGACTGCACTATTAATATATACCTCAAGTCCTAAAGCCAGAAAAACGTTCTCTGATTTTCGTAAGAGGAGAGAATAGTATAAACCCAAAACAGGGCTTTCCAAACATTCTTATGTTCAGGAAAAAGGTGCCCACCTAAGAACACAAATGTCAATTGTTTCCTGCGCAGCTATCACAAAAAAATTGTGTAGAGAGGACATGTTTGAGGGAAAATGTTGTTAAGCTGGAGGCATCTGGTACGAAATTGGAAGTGAACTCAGTAGAATGGAAGAATTCATGCATATTCTGAGTTGTTGTATTTTACTGAATTTCTATATGGCTTTGTTAACTTGCATATGCGAGGACTGGTTTTCAAACTGTGGTGTCATGCGGGTGCGGGTTGTGTCGGGACTGTTTTATTCAGCGAATGTCTTCTGGTGTGTGACTGTTGGCAATGTGTTCTAGCCCCTTGACCCCGTAATAATGCTGTCTCATTCCGCTGTATTCATGAGTATTCATGCATAGTTGAATGACAATTAAACTTGATTTGATTTGAATTCAGTTAAATTTGTAGAGTTCATTGGAAAAGTATACAAAAAAGAAAAGACAAAGTTGCAAGTTAGAAAGGTCAATGACTCATGACTGACAGAACAATGATCTGTGTTATTCAGACTTCAGTTTGGGAATTACAAAATATAACACCTACGAGAATAACAGCACATAAAGTAAGTGCTGCTGGTGTTGTGAGGTGATGGATATTCACTGTTCTAAACAGTGATATGTCCATTGTTGTTTGCCATCAATATCAACTCTCTGGATGATAATGTGGTTAATGTGCTGTCCATGACACCCCCAATTTTGTCAGTTTTGCAGATGACAACAATATTGGGGGTGTCATGGACAACAAGGAAGGCTATTGTGGCTTGCAGAAGGATCTGGATCAGCTGGGAAAATGGACTGAAAAATGGCAAATGGAATTTACTGCAGACAAGTGTAAGGTGTTGCACTTTGGTAGGATCAACCAGTGTAGGTCTTACACTGTGAACAGTCGGGCTGTGAGGAGTGTGGTAGAACAAAGGCATCTAGGAATACAGCCGAATAATTCATTGACATTTGCATCACAGTTAGATAGGGTCTTAAAGAATGCTTTTGGCACATTGGCCTTCATAAATCAACATATTGAGTAGAGAAGATTGGATGTTATGTTGAAGTAGTATAAGACATCCATCGGGCCTAGATTGGAGTATTTTGTGCAGTTTTGGTGACCGATCTACAGGAAAGATGTAAATAAGGTTGAAAGGGTACAGCAAAATATTTACAAGGATGTTGCTGGGTCTGGAGGATCTGAGTTATAAGGGAAGATTGAATACATTGCGACTTAATTCCTTGGAACATAAAAGATTGAGAACATATTTGATATATACGTATACAAAACTATGTAGGGTGTAGATAGGGCAAATGCAAGAAGGCTTTTTCCACTGAGTTTCAGTAGGACTACAACCAGAAGCCATGGGGGTAAAAAGTGAGAAGTTTAAGTTGAACATGAGGGGAATCATCCTCAATCAGAGGGTCATAAGAGTGTGGAATGAGCTGCCAGTACGAGCATGCAATCAACTTCAATGTTTAAGAGAAGTTTGGATAGGTACATGAATAGTAAGAGTATGGAGGGCCAAGGTCCTCATGTAGGTCGATGGGAATAGGCAGTTTAAATGGTTTCAGCATGGACTAGATGGGCCAAATGGCCTGTTTCTGTGCTGTTCTTTTCTATGATTCTATAAGACAATGGTAGGTTTTTGCAAATGAAAAATGGTGTGAGGTGTTTAATGTTTAAGAAAAAACTTAACAACTCATTTATTGTACTCCACATACCAAAACAAAATGTGATAACAGAAATTCACATAATTATGTCATTATGTCAGATCAGCCTCTTAAAGTGAACCCCAATTCAATGTCAGTGGCTGTGAATTATGTTGTTTCCACCAATTATATTACCCTACAAGTGTACTGGTTATATCTATAACAGACAGGACTGAAGATCAAAAATGCTTCGCTCCCGACCTAGTACTATAACATGGTCGACACCTGGTTCCAGTACCTGCACAAGCATATGCTGGTCCATATTAAGAGCATGTTAGTAGTATTGCAGAAATATGGGTTAATACACCAACTACTCCTCAAATTGAAAATGATGAATAGTTTATCCCTCAAATCAGAGACTGGAATAATGAAGGGATGGAACACAGAGCAAGATGCAGATTAGGGGAATGAAACCCAAGTTATTTTAATACAGATGCAGACATTTCAATGCTAAATTCTGATATTATTTAAGGCTATAAACTAGGGGAGCTGAGAGGGAAAATTAAAATTTTAGGCATACATGAAGTTGAGGTAGAGTGTCCAAATTATGAAGTTCCCATAACAGAGGTATGGGATTAACAAACAATTGAAGTAACTGTAAAGTTTCTACACCAGCTTAGCCCAGATTGTACTAAACTATCCCTTCCGATAGAAACACTGAGTGCCTTCTGTAGTACTCATGCTACAATCAAATCAACAGCCAATGGAACAAGAAACAGTTTCTGCATTCAGAAACAGTTAGACTTTCATTAGGATAAAATGATCTGAGCAAAATTGAAACATATTTTGTACAGGTATTAGGACTACCTGCATCATCACCTGGTCAGATAGCAGCGCATGTGAACGCAGCGGCCTCTCAGGGGCCAACCAAAGGTGCTTTATTCTTGGTAAAATTTATTTTTTACAATCCAAAGACAATTCTACTCCAAGAACTTCAGATACTGCAGGGCTTCTCCTTCGGTGAGCTGTTCATTGATTGGAGTAGCTGGGCTGGTGTCGGCCACTAAGCTGTCCAAGGTGTCGAAGGAGCAGGTCGGGATGTGGGGAAAGGAGCAGGCCGAGATGTAGAGAAAGGAGCAGGCCGGGATGTGGGGAAAGGAGCAGGCTGGGATGTGGGGAAAGGAGCAGGCCGGGATGTGGGGAAAGGAGCTGGTCAGGATGTGGGAGCAGCTAGTTTCGGTTAGGAGGAGCTAACATGGCTGCAGACCATGTTGCTGCCTGTTACTCTGAAGCATCAAATTTTGGTGTGTGAAGGCAGCATGCAATATAACCATGGGAGATTGTCTCAGACATTTTGCTTGTGATTGCAAGACTCTGTTGGACAGTGATAATGCAATTTGCTGCAAGCCTGTTACCTTTGTCTGGTGGTGCAACAGGCAACACGGGAGTTGTTTAACCTCAGTTGTAGCTAGGACTAGGCCCCAAGCCTTGGGCTACCCTGCTGCTGCAAACAAGGTGAGAGGTCGTGGAAGCATTACAGCATGGTGTCCATGCTCTACTAGGGGCTGGCCTCTCCCATTGGTGCTACCCTCCCGTGTTTGAGCTGTGGAATGACAGGCTGGATTGTGTGCATCCGTACACTGCCGGAAGACTCTACCACCAATTGCTGAACAATGTTGGTCAGGCTCTTGGTCTATATATATGTTTTTTTTGAGTGAATATGCTTCTTTGTTCAGTATTTTGAATTATGTTACTCGCTGTTTTGAACGTTTTGGAACGTCCTCAGAGGAACGAGGTCTTGTTCAGCTGTATCGATATGTAGCTGAATAATAATTAAGCACCATTTGATTTGATCCTAATCAATAATCAGTGGGGAGGCTGATATTGAACCAACTGAAGGAGAGCACAATCCTTGTCTACACCAGAAACAGAGGCATTTTCCCAACCATAGAGGAAAGTAATCACTACAGGAAATTGCAGATGCCTTTTGTAAACAAAGTGCTTTACTAAAGGAAACTTCTTGATTTAATTCACCCATACTCAGCATATCAAAGCCTGATGAATGATGGTGATTAATCATTGACTACATCGCCCTGAATAAATGTGCGGAACATAAATCCGCCCATTCAACAGTCATTACAACAAATTCTGCAAGGATTGACTTGGAGAAATTTTAAATCCTGCATAGATTTAGCCAATAGCTTCTGGTGACACCAACTTTTTGAAAGCGACAGTCAGCACACAGCTTTTACAGCACTTGTTGCCTCAGAATATCAGTGCAGCAGACTCCCACAGGTTTCCCTGAGTAGCCCACAGATATTTTTTCAGGAGTCTTTCGGACTCTACATGCTATACCAGACATTTGTACATGTGTTGATGAAACATACAGAACAGTTGACACACTAGATGAGCACTTGACACAAACTGAGACTGTTATTAAAATATTGACAGACAGAGGCTATGTGATTATCATTAAAAAATCTCAACTCTGTCTTACAGAAATACATTTCCTAGGCATAACCACTGCCAATCAGAGATGTGGTTTACCCCTTGAATTTAGACAAAAAACACTTGAGTACACTACCCAAAGACCTTAAAAGTCTTGCAATCAACCCTAGATCTATCAAATTATGCTAGAGCTTTCCCACCTGGCTGTGCTCAATTGTTGGAACCATTATACTATAGATATACATGAAAAATGATACAACATTCTGATTTTAATCCAAAAGATTATGAGGCACTAGAGAAATTGATAAACACAGTTCAGTAAGCAATAGACTTCTAGACAAGAGACCTAGCAATATCTTCTGTTCTGCTAATTTGAGTTTCTCCAAAACCCGATGTAGCCATACTATAATCAGGGAGAAGAAATATAGCACCCCATCATTTCATCTCAACAGAACAGGAAGTTACCACCTTAGAATGATGTATTATTATGCCATTTCATACACTTATTGCAGTAGGACCATTGCAGGGGGACAAACCAATTTTTATACAAACAGAGCTGCGGCTTTGAAATATGAAAGCATGTTAGCAATAGATGAACATAGAGTTACTAGAACTAGATATGGAAAATGACAAACAATTTTACAGAATGATACCATAAAATTAGAATATGTTCATGAAAACTATGACTTGCTGTCCTCACATGTCATAGAAGATGCCCAACCATCTTCTACAAAACTCAATGTAGCATGGTATCCTTTAGAACACTATTCTCAAAGATGAGACATGTAATTATTCTTCTACAGGGACAATTACAGAAGAGGTTTATCTCTGTGTTTTCTCCATCCAGTGGGTGACCAGATAGGAAGATCTCTTTACACCACATTCCTAATAAAATTAAATCACTACTTATCAAAACTGGTTCTGTTGTATTTATTTGTTTACTTGTTCAGGGAATCATGCAGCTCAATTGCACAAGCTAAAGCCCTAGAATTATGTCTAAAACAAGTCAATAGCCTACTTCCATATCTGTCTATTGAGAGAATATTTACACATCCCAAGTTACACTCCAGGCCACCTTCGTAGTGGTACTAATAAATTAGTCGATGAACAAGCCAAACAAGGTTTTGTAACTAAGCAACAAACAAAACATAACCAGGATGATGTTTTATGAATTCTCCAAGATACTACTGAGCCTAATCCCAAAAAAATTTCCAACATGGTGCAATTAGTGAAGGTAAGGTTTAGGTATGCCAACCTTAAAAAAGATAAGAAGTAAATATCCCCTGCCCACAAGTTGGAAACAGTACTTCAGGAAGCCTGCCAAGGATTCAGATGTCATTCAATGAAATTAACCGTGTTATACTGGTAGCCTTACATGCTGAGTAATTGTAAGCAATTGTTTGCAAATTGTGAAGAATGTCTAGCCTGTAATAAGGAACAGTCACATGACCACCTTCTGTAAGACAAAGAAAATTAACTGCACCAATGCAGGTGTGGCAAGTTGAATATACAGTGCTGTATAAGTCTGTTTCCAGCATCCCAAGGTACCCAACCTATTGGCAAACTATCAGGTGTTTGAGTTTTAATTTTTGTATGATAATTTGTGATAATTCATTTTTGTTTGGGATATATGTGGTTAGCTCCATGACTTGTTGTACTGAGACTGCAACCATCACAGCACTCCAAAATTTCATATTCCCATATGCTGGCACCCCCGCTTGCATATGTGCCAATCAATGTTTTTCCTTCATTGGTGAGGCCTTCAGGCCATATGTGAACAAACAGGCTTGTAAATGGAGTATAGCACTCCGTTCCACCTAAAATTGAGTGGCATTGTGGAGTGAAGGACTCAAGAGATTAACGAGGCCTGGCAAAGGTGGCCTATTCTAGAGGTGAAAAGTAGACTATGCTTGCTCCTGAAGCGTAACTGTCTATAAACAATATGTCAGTTACAAAAATAGGAGTTACAACTTATTCCCTTAATGTACAATATCTCCTAAATGGAAACTTCCTTGTCTTATATTAACAATAGGACTATGATAATTGAGACAAGGAGGGGAAGCTGGACTGTAAGTAAAGCTGTCTCCATAGATAACATCAAACCTGCCTCAGTAGAATTTATCCCCCACCCCCCAGAATGAGAACCCTTACATTAGACCAGTGCATTTGTCCACCACAGAACCCTTACACCTGGCGGTAAGTGGGGAAGGGGTGCTTGTGATATTTGTATATTGAAAAGTAAAAGCACATATTTAGATCTTACGAGAAACATAAACATTCCTATTCACTTGAGGAATGTACATTGCCCAGGAATAATATACCCAAAACATGTTGTTGCTTTCAGAGTAAGAAAGAATCAAACTCCAGGAAGAAACATTGCTCTTGCTATACTTTTCTTTCAGTATTGGTACTTATAATAATAAGTGCTGCCTTATTTACCATTTGCTTTTTAGCAAACAAAGTCACATTTACTATGGAAATTGCCTCATCAAGGCTTGGACACTCCTAACTTTAATGACTCAGAGAGAGAATATTAAATTAAGAAGATCTGAGCAATGATATTGCTAATTTAGATGCCACCAAACAGCCTTACCTCTGTGGTAATAAGTGAAATAATACATTGGAATCTTTCATCCCTGCCTCTGCTAAAGTGTTTGTTCTTGTCCATTTAAACATTTGTCTGATCACGTTGCAGATGAAACTAATATAGAAACATTGAAAGACAAATAATCATTAGTGAAAATTATTAATGACACCCTCACAAAACTGAAATATTCCAGCCCAAATATTGAAGATAAACTAATGAAGGAATCTCTTGACATGGCCCACTCTACACTTAAAAGTAAAGTATAGACACTCTTACGTCATTGAATGGCCCATTCATGGAAAATCATTAGATTAGAACATCTTGAAAAACTATTTTTTAATGAAGGCTCTTCAACATTAGACATATATTTCATTACATTTTGCCTTTATACCCAAAACTATGAACATACTGAACACAATTTGAAGATTTTAGACCCTTCCATTTTTCCAACTATTCCACTCAGTTGTTGCTTTGGATGACTGGATTATGTCTTACATGCTTCACCAAACCCATTGCTTGAGTTTCACAAAGGAAAATAAGGTGGAAAGATGTACTGAAGCAGAAGGTAAAATAAAATGAAAATATTTTCCACCCTGGTCAACTGAAACTGATAAGATGAATGAGCTTTTCATAGGTTTTTGCCCCATAGACTATAATATTTACCCAGATTTTCAATTTGTCCTTAATCAAACAGTCACAAATACATCATACCTTGTTGCAAATAATACCTAACAAAGAAAATTATTTCAGAACTATTGATGTCCTTACAAATCCAATTACTTTTCCAATAGACCTCAAGTACAAGTTGAAAAATGAGGTAAAAAAGCTATAACAAATTTTACTGTTGGATGGTATTATGCTTCAATGGTTCCATTTAATATCAGATAATGTAAGCAATATACAAACAGATAGATTCACTCTCCACAAGCATCCTCAAAACAGAAGGTAACAAACCAAATAAATGACATAGAAAAACGTAAGACCCCCAAAGCCCCCTAAACCCCCTCCAATGCACAAGCAGCAACAAACAGTATCAAGCTGTCCCCTCTCCTTCCTCCCAATTATTCTAACATAAAGGATCAGCATTCCCACCACCCACCATGCAAGCAACAGCAAAGCCCCCAAAGAGAGACCATGGTCTATACTACATCAAAAACTGATGGCTCACTCCAACATTTCAACTTCTCACAGTCTCTCTCTCTCTCTCTCTCTCTCTCTCTCTCTCTCTCTCACAACAAGGGAGAGACAGATATTGCTCCTTTCTCAGCGAGAGGGGACTCAAACAGTAGCTGTTCGATGTTACAGTCTTTCTGAAGTACTGCTTTTATTTTGTTTCCTGACTCAACAATTGGCTGCAAACTCTCTCACCATCAGAAGAGAGAGAGAGAGAGAGAAGGGGGGAGAGAGGGAGAGAAGGAGAGGGAGAGGGAGAGAGAGAGGGAGAAGGAGAGAGAGAGAGAAAAAGAGAGATTACCAATGGTTCAAAAGTTCATTAATTAATTATCAAAGTATACAACTCTGAAATTCTTCAGTTCTCTGGGTAGCCATGAAACTAAGATTAAAAAAAGAAAGGCAGTGCGATAATCAACCCTCAAATCCTCCCTCCTCGCACAAAATTGAACAAAAACAGAATGGGCATATTAACCCCCAAATCCCTCCTCCTGCACAAAAAAAAATGAACAAAATGATTCAGACACATCAACTCTTAAATCCCTCTTTCTGCACAAAAAAGGAGATTGTGTGAAAAAAAAAGCAGAGATTATAAAAACCAGAAGACTGAAAAAAAGATTCTATAGCCAAAGTCCACATCCAAAACACAAAAGTAAACATGGACAACACTCTCTGGGTGCAGCCACAGGCTCTACCCTCCCCAGTACAGAGCAAGTGATTAAAACGCAAGCAGCAGGCATTCAGCCTCTGCACTCACTGTGATGCTTCAAGTGCACTCATCACTTTAATTGGCGAACAGTGGAAGCTATGATCAGCAAAATAGAGCCAAATATTGTCTTGTGCTCTGTCCTGCAGCCTTCCTGCTGTGTGTTTTGAGCATGCTGCCTCTGACTCCCAGAATCCTCTTGGAGACTGCAGAGCACTGGAACACCAAAACGATCTTCAAACTTCCGCACTCGCCCTCATGTTTCAATTGCCCTCATCGTTTTAATCACCGAACAACAGAAGCTATAATTGGCGAAATGGTGTCAAACATCAGTTTGCACGTCATCCTGCGGCATCTTACTATGAGGTTCACTACACTGCCTCTGCCTTCTAGAATCTTCTCAGAGACTGCAGAGCACTGAGGCACCCAAACGATCACTAAACAGCAAGACACAGGCTCCAACAGTTCCAGAATTACATTGAAGACGAGAAACAAACATAAAAGACATAAAAGAAGTGAAAAAGGTGGTTTCATGATCTACTCAGAAGATGTTGACCAAAGAAGTGTTGCACACAGGTGCCATCTTGAGCAGAAGGGCACCAAATTCAGAGGCCTCTGACAGCTGTTTTCACTGTCGTTGATGTTTCAGCTCCCACTATGCTTCAGTTTCTGACACCGGAGAGAATTTATGTCCACAATGCTGTGCAAAACTGTGCCTTAAATGCACTTGACTTCAGACCAAACCTGGACATATCAAAAGTGTGGCCGATTGGCCAGCTCCAAGAACAGGAACATGTCACCGCGCAGAACGGCAGTATGAGTGCCACTGTAGATCAAAGACCCCGGCAGGACTCCAGCCTCCTGAAAAGGAAAATAGAGACAGTAGAAGAGGAAGAATTTAACTGTTTCACTGATGGGCTAGGAGGAGTCGCCCTCTGGTGCTATCTTTTGCTCTGCCCTTTGTATCATCAAAAGGTTAAAAAAAATTGTATCTTTTAAGAGATTTTTAAAAGAGTAGAGTAAAACCACCGGTACAGTGATGCCTTGACAGTGCTCATTCCTAAGATATCATCAACGTTCACTCGGAAAGTAGAGGTTTCTGATGGCCAAAGTTATTCAGACATACTGATATCAGTGGATCAGCCACTTTTTAAGGTTTATAAAGAAAATGACTCTTGGAGTAATATGATTCATCAATATAGGTTGTGTATCTCCAGACAGGAAAACAAGTCCAGTTTTAAGGAACGATTTTTGATAGGTACAACAAAAATGTTCTAGAAAGTCCTGATGTTCATTAATAATGGCTATTCCATCAGGTCAGAAGTACAATTCTCAATGCATTACTAGAGTAACTGAACGATATAGTCAAGTAAGCAAGGCACCTCCTTTCACTAGTTTGCTTTGCAGATGCATACCAAGCCCCTGACTGGCTTAACACTCCAGCTGAAACAATAGGAAAGACCTATCCAACTGTTGAAAATTGAAATTCCATAGCATTGAGCGCAGGTTGCTGGTGGATTGCACTACCTTAAATAGGTTAACTTTTTATTTTGCGGTTTCCAATTGACCACTTTTCTAGCCATTAGAATGAGTATTTTTAGCGTTTTCCTTCTATTGAAACATTAAAGCTGAAGTTTGGTGACTTCTGGTAACATCACCACTCCTAAGACTCCAATGCCTGACCTGCACTACTATGGATTATTTCTCATATGTCTGCTTTGTTATACACTAAGTTGTACTCACCTTTTACCTATACCTCTGGTTTATCTTTGACCTCGGAAGAGTGAAGAACAAAGTCCACTCTAAACATATTATTCCTGCTCATCTCTTTTTCCTCTCTCCTTTAATTTCTCAAGATAATAGTAATCATTATTCTAACCATTTCTACACACTAAAAGTGGCTTAACTTAATGTTGGCAAGGGTTTCATATAAGAGTATTCAGAATAAAATGGCATGATGAACCTTAGTTTAAGGACTTATCTAAGGCATTGCAGAATTAACTGCAGTATATGCAGCAGTTTTAGGTAATGTACTCAAGTCTTCAAACCAGACATATTTTCTTCTCTAATTTTAGGAAATTTTAGGAGAGAGTGACTTAATCCAAAAACATGGCTTTCCAAGCATCCTTATTTTCAAGAAAAAGATACCAAACTAAGAAAAAAAACATCATTTGTTTTATGTACTGCTGTGGAAAGGACACGTTTGCCAGAAAATGTTGTTCAGTTGAATACATCTGGTACGGGATTAGAGGTCAACTCAGTAGAATGGAAGTTCTGGAGTGGAGTTCATTCGAATAGTCTACAAGAAGAAAAGACAAAGCTGCAAGTTAGAAAAGTCAATGACTCAGGACTGACGGAGCAATGATCTGTATGATTCAAACTTCACCTTTGGAGTGACACAATGTAGCACTTATGAGAATAACAACACATAAAGTCAGTGTTACTGTTGTGATGTGATGGATATTCATCGTCCTAAACACATGTGGTTGACACTTCTAAAGACCAAACATTTTTTTTTAATAAGTTGAACTTCCAATCAGTATTCTTTGTTTAGTTTCTGGCCATAAGGAGAAGAAAGCTTCATTTCTTAATATAAATGGCAGTACAGCAGTGTAGTGGTTAGCACAATGCTTTACAGTACCAGCAATTCAAATTCAATTCCAGCCACAGATTTTTAGGAGCTTTTACATTCTCCTCGTGACCATGGAAGTTTCCTCCAGTTTCCTCCCACAGTCCAAAGACGTAACAGTTGGTAGGTTAATTAGTCATTGTAAATTTATTTATTTAAAAAAAATCTTTTTATTGAATTAGTACACAAAGAGTAAAACATATAGCAACAAATGCATTGTTAGGATATAAATATACAAGTAATATTAATACAAAAAAATACAAACATCATATGTTAATTATAGAATAACAAGGTAATATAATTGTATACTAATATTTCATATATACCTAATAGAACAAAAAAAACAGAAAAAAAACCTACCGTGCAACTAACCTAACAAAGCAAAGCAAAGGGCTAACTAGGTATATACTAGATTTTAAACAATTAAACAATCGCGTCCTCAAACAAGACCTCCGCTAATAACAGATAAAATCCACAAAGGGAATGTATATATGGCCAAAGAGAAAAAAAAAGTTAGATTAAATGAAAATATTGAATAAATGATCTCCAGGTCTGTTCAAATTTAACTGAAGTATCATAAAGATTACTTCTGATGTTTTCCAAATTTAGACACAGTATCGTTTGAGAGAACCAAAAAAAATGTAGTTGGGGCATTAATCTCCTTCCAATGTTGTAGAATACATCTTTTCACCATTAAAGTAAGAAATCCAATCATTCTACATGCTGAGGGGGGTAAATTACTAGAAGTTTTAGGTAATCCAAAGGTAGCAGTAATAGGATGGGGAGAAATATCACTATTCAGAGCCTTTGAGATAATATTAAAAATGCCTTTCCAAAAAGTTTCCCAGAGTAGGACAAGACCAAAACATGTGGGTCAAGGAAGCTATCTCCCCATGACATCTATCGCAAAGAGGGTTAATATGAGAGTAAAAATGAGCTAATTTATCTTTAGACATGTGTGCTCTATGGATAACTTTAAATTGAATTAAAGAGTATTTGGAACAGATAGAAGAAGTATTAACAAGTTGTAAAATATAGGCCCAGTCCTCAGCCAGGATAGTAAGACCCAATTCCCTTTCCCAATCAGTCCTAATCTCGTCGAATGGAGCTTTCCTAAATTTTATGATAGTATTATAAATAGTAGCTGTTACACCTTTCTGCCACGGGTTGAGGTTATTGATAGCGTCTAAAATATTTGTGGGGTGGGGGGGTAACGCCGGAAAGGAAGAGAGTATAGTATTTAGGAAATCTCTATCTTGCAAATATCTAAAAAAATATGTTCTTGGTAAATTGTATTT
This sequence comes from Mobula birostris, assembly GCF_030028105.1. Taxonomy (NCBI): domain Eukaryota; kingdom Metazoa; phylum Chordata; class Chondrichthyes; order Myliobatiformes; family Myliobatidae; genus Mobula; species Mobula birostris. The sequence continues at coordinate 83,201,700 of NC_092379.1, read as the reverse complement.
GTTATATAACTGTTCAAAAGACATAAGGGAGCCATCTGAAAATAAGTCAGAATACAGTGATATACCATTAGTCTTCCAAATTTGAAAGGCACGGTCCGTAGAGGAGGGAAGAAAAAAACATATTGCTAATAATAGGAATCGCTAGCACAAATTGATTAAGATCAAAAAATTTTCAGAATTGAAACCAGATACGTAAGGTATGTTTAACTATTGGGTTGCAAACCTGCTTATACTGTTTCAAATCAGAAGGAAGAGAAAATCCTAATATAGAGCCAAGTGCATAGCCTTGAACAAAATGTAATTCCAATACTACCCGTTTCGGAATGGATAGTGTATCTTGGTCAAGTAACCAAAATTTCATGTGTCGAATATTAATTGCCCAGTAATAAAATCTAAAGTTAGGTAATGCCAAGCCTCCATCTCTCTTAGCTTTCTGCAGATGTATTCTACCCAATCTCCGGTTTTTATTTTGCCAAGTAAATGAAGAGATTTTAGAGTCTTCTTTATCAAAAAAAAGATTTTGAAACAAAAACCGGTAATGCCTGAAATATATATAAAAATTTTGGCAGAATGAACATCTTAACAGTATTAATACGACAGTCAAAGTTAAATAAAGTGGAGACCATTTAAAGGAAAGTTGTGTAATATGGTCAATTAAGGGTAAATAATTAGTCTTAAATAAATCCTTATGTTTGCAGGTAATTTTAATCCCAAGATATGAAAAATGATTATTGACCAATCTAAACAGCAGGTTCTGATATAAGGGAACCTGCTTATTAATAGTGAAAAGTTCACTCTTATCAAGATTTAATTTGTATCCTGAAAAAAAGACTAAATTGGGCTAATACATTTAGAGCTGCTGGGATAGATTTTTGAGATTTGGAAATATATAAGAGTAAGTCATCAGCGTAAGGTGATATTTTAAGAGACTTTAACCCACGAGTTATACCAATAATGTGAGGAGATTCTCGAATAGCAATTGCAAGTGGTTCTAATGCTACATCAAATAATAAAGGGCTAAGAGGACAACCTTGTCTGGTACCTCGAAATAGAGGAAATAAAGGTGAGTTTTGAGTATTAGTACGAACTAATGCCGTAGGAGAATGATATAACAATTTGATCCAGGATATAAATTTCAGGCTGAAGTTAAACATTTCAAGCACCTTAAATAAGTAGGGCCATTCAACCCTGTCAAAGGCTTTTTCTAGGGAAATGACGCATTCAGGATCATTTTGTGATGGGGTATAGACAATATTTAAAAGTGTATGAATATTATAAAAAGACTAGCAATCCTTAATAAAACCCGTTTCGTCTTCCGAAATAATATAAGAAAGTGCTTTTTCTAGTCTATTTGCTAATAATTTAGAAAAAATCTTAGAGTCAACATTTAACAAGGATATTGGTCTATACGATGCACATTGAGCGGGGTCTTTATCCTTCTTTAATATTAAAGAAATTGATGCTCTATAAAAGGATTCTGGTAGTTTACCAAGTTTTAATAAGGCCTCCAGAACCCTGGATAACCAGGGGACTAATGAGGGTGCAAAAGATTTTAAAAATTCTACGGTAAACCCATCAGGGCCAGGAGCTTCCCTGAGTTCATAGCAAAAATAACATTCTTAATCTCATCAGTAGTGAAGGAAGTTTCTAACATAGAACATATATCGTGTGAAATCTTAGGGAAGTCTAGGTTATCTAAAAAGTCACACATATGTTTAGAATCTCGTGGAGATTCTGATTGATGTAAAGAGGAATAAGAATCAAAGAGGGATTGATTAATCTCAGCTTGATCAAACGTCAGTTGATCTTTTTGATTATAAATCTGATTAATTTGAAATTTAATGGAGTTAGTCTTCAACTGATTAGCCAACAGTTTACCAACTTTGTCACTATGTATATAAAATTTGCTTCTTGTCTTCATTAATTGATTTGCAATAGAGGATGAAAGTAATAAACTGTGTTCCATTTGAAGTTCAGTTCTTTGTTTATACATCTTCTATAGATATAGAATAGATATTTCTTATCTATTTCCTTAATCTTGTCCACAAGAGCAAGCTCTTCCTTCTTCAACCTTTTCCTCAAAGCAGCAGAGTACGAAATAATCTGGTCACGAATATCAGCTTTAAAGGTATCCCAAAGGGTGTTCATGGATATATCCTCTGTACTGCTAATTGTAAAAAAAAGATCAATCGTTAACAAAATCCAAGTCCCGAAGCAACAACGAATTAAAACGCCATTGTCTATTGTTATGAGCATTGGCTAATAATTTAATAGAAAGCTTAAGTGAAGCATGGTCCGAAATGGTTATAGAGTCATATTCACATTTAACTACTGAAGAAGTAAGACGAGAGAGTCAATAAAAAAAAATCAATTCTTGAGTAAGAGTGACGAACGTGTGAAAAAAAAGTCTTTATCCTGGGGATATAAAAATCGCCAAATATCCGTCGACCCCGAATCTGAGAGAAATGAATTAATCAAGATGCAGATTTATTGGGTGCAGTCCGTATAGGGGCTGAACAGTCCAATAGTGGGGATAAACAAGTATTAAGATCTCCGCCCCAGATTAGTGTAAACTCATTCAAATTTGGAAACATATTAAATAACGATTTATAAAATTCAGGACAGTCCAAGTTTGGAGCATAAACGTTGACCAGAACTACCTTTTTATTAAAAAGTAAACCACTAACCACTAAAACTCTACCATTCGGATCAGAGATAATATCCTGTTGCACAAATGTAATTGAGGGATCTATGAAAATAGAAACTCCTCTAACTATGGCATTAGAATTCGAATGGTATTTTTTAGATCCTTCCAGAACTCAAAAAAACGTAATCTGTTCCCCCTCCGCACATGGGTTTCTTGTACAAATAGAATCTGTGCTTTAAGTCTCCGGAATACTTTGAAGATTTTTGTCCTTTTAATTGGGTAATTAAGACTGTTAGTATTCCAAGAGACAAAATTAATAGTAGAATCCATAACCCCTAAAGTCAACCCTCAAATAAAGGGAGGATTGACAATAGGTTCAACCCACGAACCCGGAAAGGGAACCGAGTAAACATGAGATAGCGAGAAGGACGACACGAAAAATACTTCAATAATATATGAGCAGCCCAAGAAGAAAAAAAAAACTAAAAAGTGAAGCCCCTCCACCCCCACCCCATGACCTCAAAGCTAAATCTAAAATAGACTAGCCGGATAGAAGCAAGCACTAAATCTACCCCCATGACTTCCGATAAATGCTCAATAAAAAAGTGTATATATAAAAAAGATGAACTAAAGTTGTAAAACAGTAGAAGAGTGAAAAAATCAAGAAGTACACCGACTAAAACGAAAAAGATATAATACAAAGAAAAAATAGATATATATAAAAATAACCTTGACATAAACCAAACCGAATATTTAGGAAAGGAGATGAAATATCTGCATAGACTAGCAAAAGAAATTACGAAGTTTAAGGCCTCCAGGTATGTACGAAAAATGATGCTGTGGGAGTGGCCACCCAGAATCCCCAGGGAAGAAGAAGGGATGATGCAGTTAAAAAAAGAGTTTGGCAGCCATATTGATTAAACAAAAAAAATTCTGCCCTCAGATAGAGCAAAAAAAAGAAAAAAGAAAATAAAACCAGACAGATTAACACCCTCCAATCAGGTACTGATAATTTAACAGTGCGATTAGGATGTTGAAGGTGAAAGTTGATCCAGGTATCTCTGGGCATCCGACGGAGAGTCAAAAAAACAGGAAGAACTATCAGACAATCAGATCCTCAAACGTGCAGGATATAGCAGAACTGGTTTTAAATCCATCTTGTAGAATTCCACCATCACAGATCTGTAACGAACACGTTGGTCACGAACCAGTTTGCTAAAACCCTCCACCAATTGAAAGCGGAAATCCGAAAAATCAATGTAGCCTTTAGATCAAGCAAAACAGAGCAACTTTTCCTTGTCATGAAAATAATGAAATCGTATAATAACATGCCAAGTCTTGTCTGACTTAGACGAATACGATGGAGCTCTATGAGCCCTGTCCAATAGTGGCGGTTGCTCAGGAAACAAGGTGGGAAATGAATCTTTTAAAAGTTGAGAGAAAATCTTAATAGGGTCTTCAGATTCCACGCCTTCTTTGAATATGCGTCATCAGAATATTCTTATATTCTGATGATGCATTCTGCAGTCTAAATAGGAATTTTTAAAGGTAAGGAATTCAAGTTGTTTCTTCATTGTACTAATTGTTTCTTCAATTTTTCCCATTTTAAGTTCATTGTGTTGCAGATAAACTTGGAGCTTAGATATGGCAGTCTGATGTTCCGTGATAGTTGTTTTCAGCTTATCAGTATCATCAAAGATTCTCTCCAGTTTAGATGAAATCTCCGCATGGATCAAATCAGATATAGCTTGCATAGTTACCGCTGGTTCAACAGCAGGAGTGGGGTCGGTAAGTTTCGGTCTGACAGGAGGTTTGCCATGTTTCCAGTTCTTAGACATAGCGGACCTTAAAAGCGTCCAAATATATAATGACAATCAGCTGCGAGGTATTGTAAAGGTCAGTGCCTTAAAAGTTAGCTTAAATGTAGTTGATCATAGGATAAAGATCAGAGGTGATGGAGCGGATCTAAAACTCGACCTCACACTATGAGCACCACCGGAAGTCTCCCAATTAGTCATTGTAAATCCTCCGGTTATTAGGCTAGGGTTAAGTCGGGGATTGCTGGCTGGTGTGGTTCAAAGGGCTACAGCGGTCAATTCCACCCTGTGTCTCAATAAACAAATAAATTAAAGAATCATTTTGGAGTTAAAAAGACAGCTTTGCAAACAAGCAGTGTCTATAAAGGCACAGTCATGCAAGCCCAACAGTATCTGGGTTTACTGCTCAAGAACTGCAATATAAGACATTGGGCTACATTAATTTCAAACAAGAGAAAATCTGCAGATGCTGGAAACCCAAGCTACACACACAAAATGCTGGAGGAACTCAGCAGAACAGGCAGAATCTATGGAAAATGGTACAGACGATGGTCCGGCCCGGATGTGGCACTCCTACAATGCAACAAGTAGGACCATTAGACCTCCCAATACTGTTATTTATGTTTCACTTAATGTTGTGAGAACAGTTTGTATATCTAGTTGACAAAACCCTATGGTCAGACAATACGGTCTGGATAACTCTTGCTAAGTTAAAGTCTTCTGGGAAAACAAAAAAATTGTCAGTTAGGTCCAATCCTAAAGTAAAGAGGGAAGACCTGGATAATTATACTCAGAGTTCAGAATCACTAAAATGGGGGGAGAGATAGTTCTGCAGATGGTATGGTTGATATCAGAATGCTAAGCTACAGCCTGCCAATGGGTGTAAAACCATGGTAGGGACTTAACCAACCCCTATGGTCTATCATCTTTTTTAGGGTATTCAAAATTAAAAATACAGACAGAATCTTCAACAGGAGAATGGTACCTTGTGGTCAGGCATGGCAGGAAGAGTTTACTTCCTTCTCCCGTCTGCATGAGAAGTGAGACTTTTGAGAAGCTTTGAACTTTTTTTTACTGTGCCATGGACTGTTCTTCATCAAGTTATGGTATTGTTGCACTGTTGTAACTATATGTTATAATTATGTGATTTTGTTAGTTTTTCAGTCTTGGTCTATCCTGTGTTTTTGTGATATCACACTGGAGGAATATTGTATCATTTCTTAATGCATGCATTACTAAATGACAATAAAAGAGGACTACATGTCCTCATAATCTAATCTAATCTAATCCTTTCATCATTACATGTATAGAGTCAGGTTGCTTTTATAAACGTTTCACTTTCTATGTACTGTACATTATTATATTGTAAAACCATATAACTGATAAATATAATTTTTGGTAACTAAATTACAAATTTGCAGACCAAAAAAGACTGCAATACACAATCAATAACTTGTTTACAAGACTGATTACAGAAAACCTGAATAAAATAATGCACTGTATCCAAAGCAATACAAACACCCCAGGATAGAAATGAACTATCTTTAGCTTAGTGAAAGACATTAACTAGCAGACCCGATGAACTAATGGTGACAAGAACAATTATCCAAACTTGCATCAAGGAAGCAGCCAGAACTGTTTGTCAGGAAGAAAATCTTAAGGATGGACTAATATGGATTTATAATGTGGACATTGAATTGAATTGAATGTCGGTTCTGACTTTTATGCTACGGTACTGTTTTCCAGATGGTAGCAGCTAGAACAGTTTGTGGTTGGGGTGACTTGGGTCCCCAATGATCCTTCAGGTGCTCTTTACACACCTGCCTTTGTAAACATCCTGAATAGTGAGAAGTGCACATCTACAGATGCGCTGGACTGTCTGCACCACTCTCTGCAGAATACTGTGATTGAGGGAAGTACAGTTCCCATACCAGGCAGTGCTACAGCCAGTCAGGATGCTCTCAATTGTGCCCTTATAGGAAGTTCTTAGGATTTGGGTGCCTATACCAAACTTCTTCAACAGTCTGAGGTGCATTGTTGTCACGCATTTATAGAAAATTATTATAATAAAAATCATCTGAGGTTTCAGAAATGCATGTAGCTGAGATTAAGAAAGACAAATCTCTGAAGGTAAAATCACACAAAAGCTATTACATTGGGAGGTATTCAATCAAGGTATCAGATGAATGTTTGAGTATCAGATCAAGGTGACCTACTAACCTACTGGCATCACAACCACGGACTGGCAGCGCAGCAGATACGGTAATTGTGCTCATGAATATTAGATTAGATTGTGAGGACACTCAGTCCTCATTTATTGTCATTTAGAAATGCATGCATTAAAAAATGATACAATGTTCCTCCAGAATGATATCACAAGAAACACAGGACAAACCAAGACTAAAACTGACAAAACCACATAATTATAATATATAGTTACAACAGTGCAAAGCAGTACCATAATTTGATAAAGAGCAGACTATGGGCACGGTAAAAATGTCTCAAAGTTCCGATAGCCTCATCATCTCACGCAGACGGTAGAAGGGAGAAACTCTCCCTGCCACGAACCTCCAAGCGCCGCAAACTTGCCGATGCAGCTCCATTGGAAGCACCCGACTGCAGCGGACTCTGAGTCCATCCGAAAACTTTGAGCCTCCGACCAGCCCTTCGACACCGAGCACCATCCTCTGCCGAGAGCTTCAACCCCTCTCTGGCCGCTGTGCAACAAGCAAAGCCGAACACTCGGGGCCTTCCCCCTCGGGAGATTTCGGACCACACAGTAGCAGCAGCAGCGAAGCAGGAATTTCAGAAGTTTCACCAGATGTTCCTCTGTGGTCTCACGTACATCTCCATCAATTCAGGATTGTGCACGGCACCCTACTTGACAAATAACAGACATCACCACCGGAGTGGCCGCTATGAGCTGCATTGCGCCGCCATCTTCTTCTCTCCTCTCTGACACGTTGAATATGCACGTGTCAGCTAATTATTATTTCATTGTGATAGTATTTAACTCCATACTTGAGTCATAGTACTTGTTGAGACTTGGACACAGCAACGGTTTGCTGCCTGCTTGCATTCCGCCTTGCCTGAGGAATGGAACTGTCGAGTCAACAGACTTTGAAGGCTAGCGGTATTCATTTTATTCTTAGTTGTTCTTTTCAGCCACAGTGTAGGCTTTGTTTTCCATTTGAGAGTTTTAGTTAACAGCCCTGTTTGGCCTAGCATTTATTGTTTTCTTTTCCCTTTAACACTGTTCGCATTAAAGTCTGTGATCAGTCGACCCACTTCATTGTCTTTCACTCCGCACTTGGGCTATGTCCAAACTGGGTGACAGCAAGTCTCGACCGCACAAAGATGGACCCAGTGGAGAGAGAGAGAGCAGCTGAGCTTGGCCATGAGATTCATTGGTCAGACTGATTCATCAATGCAACAATGTTCTATTGGAGTTACGATGTATAAACTCTGTTTCTGTCTCCATTGTGACAGAAGGACCTTGCCAAGTAACGGACCCAGCAAAGTATGAACAGTGACCTTTTGACATTGGTGGCTTGAGGAGAGGATGCCTTTATTCTCAGTGCAGGTCCTGACTCGACATTTCCTAAGTCCAGAGTCTACATATGGAGCTTCTCTCATCTACATTGAGTTTCTGCGGTAACCATTCCAAGCTTTTCAAGTCACAGGTCCTCAGGTTCCCAGCTTTGAGCTTCAGCAACTCAGGTCTGCATAACAAATGAGTGCTCCAAGCAAGCTTATTAATTGATTCAACAAATCATCATTCAAGTCAATAGTGTAAATTCTGGAAGAGCCCTACTCCAAAAGCTGATCCCTGGTTGGAGTGTGCAAATACACAAGTAAGGTAACCCAATCAAGAGCATTTTTAACCTCTTGATGAGAGTCAAGACCGGGAAAATTGAATTTTCATGTAACAAATTAAACAGATTTACAGAGAACCAGCCAGCTTAGCGATGAAAGAAACCTGTCTATGCTGTCTTGATCTGTAAAATTGAGAATATATCATAATTGCTTCTACAAAAATTGTGAAAGATAAAATACTGCGAGCAAGATTTGAAAAGGTTCCTTCACTCGGCTTCAAGTTTCGTGTTTTCAAGGTTTCCCAAGTACTTTTCTCTATATTCCCAACGTTTTTATTTTTCTGATTGCTTCCAAGGCTTATTTAATGTGTTTAGGGATTTTCAAGGATGCCCAAGCCCCCCTCTCAGCCCCGCCTGAGATTTCATGATCTCACTCAAGGTTTCCTGGTCTCTCAAGCTATTGGGATTCCCAGGTCTTCCAAATCTCCCTGCCTCTTGAGTTCCCCACATCTCCTGAGTCATCCCTAGATCTCAAGAATTCCAGTCTTCCTGGACCATCAGGTGCCAACTATAGGGAGGAGGATCCTGTAATGACTTCTTCAGGCCTGTGCAGGGCATCAGGGCATTGAACTTTGATGTTTTTAGAGCACCTGAATTGGTTAATTATTGCTTAACAAGTTATTAATGGTTTAAGAGTTCCTTGTGTTTTTCTCGAGTGACTCCCTCTTTGTACTGTGGTTTCTTGGTGCTTTCTGTTTAAGTTTGTTAAGTTTATTTTGATAGGCTCAGAGATTCTGTGTTAGTTTTATTCATGAAGCAGATGCCCAATTAGCTCCAATTGGATGGTCCTCATTTTGAGAATGATTCATCTCATGGTGTCAGTTGACCGAGCTACCTCTGTATAAGCTCTTGTTTCTGTCTCTACATGGAAGTCTTTGGCTCTGATATTGGCTCTGATATTCTAAGCACCACCAGTTAACACATCTAAAGATCAATTAGATATTTCTAATAAGTTATACTTCCAAACAGTATTTTTTGTTTAGCTTCTCATCATAACAGTATTAAATTCTTAATGCAAATGGAAAGCCATAATCAGTTTGAAGTTAAAAAGACAGCTTTGCAAACAAGCATTGTCTATAGAGCTACAGACTTGCTGGTCCCATAGCACATGGGTTTGCTGCTCAAGAGTTGCGGTGTAAGACAATGGAATATGTTAATTAGGCTTGTTACCAACTAGACAATACTGGCGGAGTTATTTAGTTCAAGGAAGCCCACCAGAATGACATTATCTCTTAGCATGTCAAATAGCTGATGTATTAATAGTTGAAAGATTAGTGTACTCAGGGTGTCAACTTTATGGCATTAATTTTGACTACCTGGGAACACCGTCTCCAGATGCTTTTAGTCCAGATGTATTAAAAGATACTTGAAATATATCACATATGTGTGAAGTTGCCCAATTGGCAGAGAAATAGTAAAAATATAGGAAGAAGTCCACACTTTTGAGGATTGGTCAAGAGGATAAGATGCGAGAGAATAGGACCTATCAAGTGTGACAGTGGGAAAGTGTGTATGGAACCAGAGGAAATAGCAGAGGTACTTAATGAATACTTTACTTCAGTATACTCTATGGAAAAGGATCTTGGTGATTGTAGTGATGACTTGCAGTGGACTGAAAAGCTTAAGCATGTAGATATTAAGAAAGAAGGATGTGCTGGAGCTTTTGGAAAGCATCAAGTTGGATAAGCCGCCAGGATGAGGTGTACCCCAGGCTACTGTGGGAGACGAGGGAGGAGATTGCTGAGCCTCTGGTGATGATCTTTGCATCACCAATGGGGACAGGAGAGGTTCCGGAGGATTGGAGGATTGCAGAAGTTGTTCCCTTATTCAAGGAAGGGAGTAGAGATAACCCGTGAAATTATAGTATAGACCAGTGAATCTTACTTCAGTGGTTGGTAAATTGATGGGGATAATCCTGAGAGGCAGGATTTATGAACATTTGGAGAGGTATAATATGAAAAAAAAATCAGAGGGATCTTAGGGTCCGAGTCTATAGGATGCTCAAAGCAAGCAGCTGCGCAGGTTGTCTGTGGTTAAGAAGGCATATGGTGTATTGGCCTTCATCAATTGTGGAATTAAAATTAGGAGTTGAGAGGTAATGTTGCAGCTATATTGGACCTTGGTCAGACCCCACTTGGAGTATTGTGCTCAGTTCTGGTCGCCTCACTACAGGAAGGTTGTGGAAACCATAGAAAGGGTGCAGAGGAGATTTACAAGGATGTTGCCTGGATTGGGGAGCATGCCTTATGAAAATAGTTTAAGTGAACTCGGCCTTTTCTCCTTGGAGCGACGGAGGATGAGAGGTGACCTGATAGAGGTGTATAAGATAAGGAGCGGCATTGATCGTGTGGATAGTCAGAGGCTTTTTCCCGGGGTTGAAATGGCTTCCACAAGAGGGCACAGGTTTAAGGTGCTTGGGAGTAGGTACAGAGGAGATGTCAGGGGTAAGTTTTTTACACAGAGAGTGGTGAGTGCATTGAATGGGCTGCTGGCACGGTGGTGGAGGGGGATCCTGTAATGACTTCTTCAGGCCTGTGCAGGGCATCAGAGCATTGAACTCTGAGGTTTTTAGAGCACCTGAATTGGTTAATAATTGCTTAACAAGTTATTAATGGTTTAAGAGTTCCTTGTGTTTTTCTCGAGTGACTCCCTCTTTGCAATGCGGTTTCTTGGTGCTTTCTGTTTAAGTTTGTTAAATTTATTTTGATAGGCTCAGAGATTCTGTGTTAGTTTTATTCATGAAGCAGATGCCCAATTAGCTCCAATTGGAGGGTCTGCATTTTCAGAATGATTCATCTCAGGGTCTTTTAAGAGACTTTTGGATAGGTACATGGAGCTTAGAAAAACAGAGGGCTATGCGTAGCCCTAGTAATTTCTAAGGTAGGGACATGTTTGGCAGAACTTTGCGGGCCAAAGGGTTTGTATTGTGCTGTAGATTTTCAATGTTTCTATGATCCAGGAACATCAAGAAGAGTGACAGAAACTTGGAGTGAACTAGAATCCATTGCTCTGTTTTTGATTTCTGTGACAACTTTCCAGTTCATTTGCATTCATGGGTATGTCTTTTTAGCTTATAGGAACTGTACTCGTGTTTTGGAAATCCATTAAATTTACAAATGATTTGTAATTTGGAAATCTGCTACAAGTAGAAATTCCCTGTAAGATGTAAATTTGTTTTAAGAATGTTGCCTGTATTTAAATGTGTATTACTGAAAATAAATGAACTGTGTTTTGACTACTTTGCTAGCTGGAAGCATCTCCTGCTTGGTTGGGAGATGGTGATCCACAGCTCGAATAGTGGTTATTGACAACTAAACTCGCCGTACAGGCTGAACAGGGAACTAAACTAGTCTTTGAAGAGAAGGTAGTTATAGTATAATTTCCCTTTAGTGAGAGTGCCCACAGCTATCTAAATTGGATAGAGCTTAATATCTTCATTTGAGTTTAGAACGCTGTGATCAGCAGACCCAATACCATCACAGTGGATAGTGTAAAAGGTTTTTGAGGGAAACTAGGACATTGATAAGATGCAGAGCGGGACTGAGATTTACCCGGAAAAATTTAAAGTAATTCACTTTGGAATGTCGAATTTGAAGGCAGAATACAGATTTAATGGCAGGTTTCTTCACAGTATGGAAGAACAGAGGGATCTTGGGGTTCGCATTCACAGAGCCCTCAAAGTTGCCCCACAAGTTCATAGATTAGTTTAGAAAAGCATATGAGTTTTGTCCTTTATTAGTCAGGAGGGGATTGAGTTCAAGAACCATGAGGTAGTGCTGCAGCTCTATCTCACCCTGGTTAGACCACACTTGGAGTATTGTGTTCAGTTCTGGTCAACTCATTATAGGAAGGATGTAGAAGCATTTAGAGAAAGTGCAGAGGAGATTTACTAGGATGCAGACTAGATTGAGAACATGTCTTCGGAGATTAGGTTGAGCAAGACAGGGCTTTCATTTTATAGACAAGATGACAAGAGGTATAGATTGAGTGGGCAACCATAGACATTTCCCCAGGGAAGAAATGGGAGGCAGAATTTTAAGATTATTTTTTGTTTTTGTTGTTCCTTTTAATGCCTTGTTGTGCACCGGGTTATATTTTAGCTATTTCCGTAGCATATGACTGCTTTTTTCAAGGCTGAGTTTCCAGTTTGGTGCTTAACCTAGCAAGATTGAAAACATGCAAGGCGCCAGCCAGAATCAAGCTTGAGCCATTCACCTTGATGTTCAGTGCTCATGCCACTATACCATGACCAACTTTAAATTTAAGATGATTGGAGGAAACTATAGGGGCGATGCCAGACTTAAGTATTGTTACACAGAGAGTGGTAAGTGCATGCAATGCACTGCTAGGGGTGGTATTTGAGGCAGATACTGTACCTTAATGACATTTAAGAGACTCTTAGATAGATCAGATGATAGAAAGATAGAGAGCTATGGGTGAAGGAAGGGTTAGATTGATCTGAAAGTTGGCTGATATTTTGGCACAACATCTTGAACCAAAGGACATCCGCTGTGCTGTAATATTCTATATTCTATATTCTAAACTGGCTTTTCTCCACCAAGGTCTCTCATGCACCTCATAGACTGAAGGACACCCTAGTTTGCAGAGATGGCAAAGCTCTTCGCAAAAATTACTGTAGCAGATAACAGTTTTGTGTTCTGTGAAGTTAAAAACATTTCCTTATATCTGCCATCAAGGGATATAAACCATGTGGTAGCAGCTTTATGTTCAGTTTGGAATGATTTCATGCATTAAAACATAATGTAAGCGCAATTCACGCTTTGGTGGTAAATAATTCAAAACACTGAAATGTAACATTTTTTTTTATTTTTAGTCCATCAGGATTGTTACTTGTTTAGGAGAGACTCCATTCACCAATTGTCATATTTCCCTCTTGATGCCAAACTTGCAGAAATGTGGAGACATTAATCACAACCTCACAGGCATAAATGTAAGTAGAGTTGTATTATTTTCTTTACATAGGGAAAGGGAGAATACGTGCTAAACCAATGGTTTGAATACTCCTTTCGATGGACTTTTTAATGACAATATAGTTATCATATCTCTTGAAAGAAAAGTAATTGTAAGCAATAACTCCAAACTCCCAGCATCATTATTGCTAGTTTTATCAACTGCATTAACAGACTCTTCATGAAAGGGCTTTTGTGTGTTACACTGTTACTTCAGGATAGCTTACTTAGAAGTTTTGGATGGGCTTATACTGAAGGACCCTGGACATTGGGTCATTTACCCTCTCCATTCTCATATACTTTATTTTTTTAGAGATACAGCATGGTAACAGGCTGTTCTGGCCCAATGAGTTCACGCCTCCCAATTATACTCATGTGACCATTTAGCTTATTTACCTGTATGCTTTTATCATGTGGGAGGAAAGCAAAGCACAGAGGAAACCCATTCATTCATGGGAAGAATATATAAACTCCTTTGCAATCCATTCTTCAAAATGATACTCAGACAGGCAGGAAATCGAAGAGATGGCTTAAATCCTTTATTGTAAAGTTCTGACATAACTTCTTTATATTTCATATGATCAGCCATAACTTCAGGCCAATAGTCTACCACAAATCTGACCTTGTAACCATGGAAATCAATCATTCCTTGTCGACGAGTATGCTGAATTAAAAGGTCCTTAATACCAAATTTCTGAAAACTTAGAATGACCGATCTAGGTCTCACTGCCGGCGACAATGGCTTCAAAGTCGGTGAGCGATATGCTCGATAGAGCTTCGGCTCAGAAGTGAATAAAACAGGGAATAGCTGCTTCAGAAAGTTTGCAAAGCACTTCGTAGAGTCAGCACCTTCAATTGATTCTTCAAGACCCAGGATTCGCAAGTTATTTCTCCTGTTTCTATTATCTAGATTGATAATCCTTTTCATCATTTTTTTCATTGGATAAGGATAACTCTTTGCAGAGTTTAATTGTATCTTCAACATCCTCCATGTGTCACCAGCTTTGCAGTATTTTGCTGAACTTGGTTCTCACGCTCAGTTAACGTTTGTTGAATTGTATCCAATTTACTATTAAGTTGTTGAATCTCCTCAGAAATTTTGATTTTTGCCATATAAGAAAGTCACTGATTGAATCCAAAGTGACTGGAGATTCATCTTCTGTTTCCCTTTCTTTTGAAGAAGCTGTTGTTCTTTCCCCAGCCATAGTAGAGCAGTATTAAAGTATTATAATAAGGTTTCAAAAAAATATCTGGTAGGAGACAATAAAGTAAGTAGGGTAGGAGCAATCTAAAACGATCCTACCCCATCAGCTGCCTCAATGCAAAAGAGTTTCTGAAGGCTGAAGTCTAAAACTGTTAGATTTCTTATTTGATCAATTTTTTCTTCTGTTAATATGAATTTGAAATAAGGCTTCAATATGCTTACGTTTTGGCTGTTCATATGTTGTTTTTTTTCATTTTTTTATACTTTTTTATTATACCCTTTTTTGAGGCTTTATTTTAATATATGTTTCTTTGAATTTGTTTAAATTGATCCTTTTATATTTTTGAAAACTGAGTTATTTTTCTTTTTATGTTGTGTCTCAGTAGGGGCATAATTGACTTTGGAGGACCGGCGTTTCTGTCAACAGAATTTTTTTGGGGAAGAAACTTTTTAGTTGTTAGCTTGCTGACTGTCTATTGGTCAGCCTTCTGGCTTTGGGTGGGGGAGGGAATAAGGCCTATTTCTCTCTGGGAGCTATGTTGGATTGATTATACGATTGTCTATTTGACTACCTTACCTTACGATTTGCTTTCTAGTTTTAATAACTTATGGCCAGATCTTTTAATTACATGGCGATTGGTATTTAAAATGGTTCGAAATATTAACTTACTTAGTTTGAATGTGAAAGGGCTGAATCACCCCATTAAACAGAACAAAGTGTTTGCTTTTATTAACAAATTAAAAGCACCTTTTTTTTTTACAAGAAACACACATACACAGCTGTGATAGCTTAGGTTTTTTACTCGGTGGAAGGATGTTCAATTCCATTCTTCGTTTAATGCAAAATCACGTGGAGTTTCGATTTTTGTAGATAATACAGTTTCCTTTGTTCAGCATAAAGTTGTTTAGGATCCTAATGGTCGATTTGTTATTGTATCAGGGAGTTAAACAGTAAATTGATTGCTTTTGCTAATGTATATGCCCCCAATGTAGACGATCCAGGGTTTTTAGTACTTCTATTTTTGTTTTTGCCAGATTTGTGTACTTACTCTTTTATGATGGGAGGAATTTTTTACCGCTGGTTAGATCTAGTATTAGATCACTCGTCTGTCAAACTAGCCACACCTAATAAATCAGCTTTGTTTATCCAATCCTTTCTAACTAAATGTGGTATAGTTGATGCTTGGCGTTTTCTTTATCAGATGACAGGGAGTATTCTTTTTTCTCTCATGTCCATCATTCTTATACCAGGATTGATTATTTTTTTTATTGACAGTAAAATGATTCCATTGATTCGATGGATCAAATGTAAAGAGATTGCTATTTCTGACCACTTTCCTGTACTTCTATCTTTAAATCTTTCTGGTTCTATCCATATCAGTAGAACTTGGCAATTTAATTTAACTCTGTTATCCGATGAATACTTTTTAAAATTTATGGAGAATCAAATTACTCTTTTTTTTGAAGTAAATACGTTGGAAGAGCCATCTAGTCTTATTATATGAGATACTTTTAAAGCATTTATCCGGGGTCAGATTATTTCTTATAGTACAAACATCATTAAAAAAGGTAACAAAGAAAGAAATGAACTAGCTAATCAGTTGAAACAACTGGACCATTGATATGATTTGGTACCCGATCCTGAAACATATAAGAGACGTATTAAAACCAAAGCTAAATATGATCTTCTTTTAATGTATCCAATTGAAAGCTAGCTTTTAAAAGATAGAAGTCAATTTTGTATTTGCGGAGATAAAACCTGTAAGCTACTGGCTAATCAATTGAAGCCATTTATGTCCAAGCGGCAAATTAAAGAAATACATAAAATTAATCACTTTGAAATTAATAACTGTCATAGGGCGGTGGCTGGGAACAGACCTAAGTGCAAGACACAGACACTGAAGTACTAGGGACAGGACTAGGGTACAGGGTGATGGCAAGGACATGGACAGGAAAACCAGGAATCTGGAACAGGACTGGACAAGAGAGCTAGGAGCCCGGGCTTGGACTCTGAGCCAGAGACTGGACAAGGACCCAGTACCTGGGTCTTGCCTCTGGCTTGGACCCAAGAACTAGGCAAGGACGAGGCTAGGCTGGCAGTCAGGATGAAGCTGGAGTCTTCAGGCTTGAGGCTAGAGACTAGAGGTGAGGCTTGGCAGGAGGAAGGAGGCTGGAGTCTACAGGCTTGAGGCTAGGCAGGAGGCTGGAGTCTTCTAGCTTGAGGCTAGGCAGGAGGCTGGAGTCTTGAGGCTAGAGGCTAGAGACTTGAGGCAAGGCTTGGCAGGAGGCTAGAGACTTGAGACTTGAGGGAAGGTTTGGCAGGAGGATGGAGGCAGGAGACTTGAGGCGAGGCTGGAGGCTGGAGGCATGAGACTTGAGGGGAGGCTGGAGGCAGGACGTGGTACTCCTGGGCAGGGCATGGATCTCCACCCGACGGAGGCAAGGGACAGGAAGGGACAGAACCAACTGTAGGTAACGGCAATACAGCCTGGCTTATCCAACAGAGGCAGGGGACAGGAAGGGACAGAACCAACCGCAGGTAACGGGAAGATGGCCTGGCTTACCCAACAGAGGCAAGGGACAGGAAGGGACAGAACCAACCGCAGGTGACGGCATGACGGCCTGGCTTACCCGACGGAGGCAAGGGACAGGATGGGAGCTAGGTACGGGGTGGCTCCAGGACAAGACAGCAAGACAAGGCAAGGCTTCAGGCAATGCAAGGCAAGACAAAACTTCAGGCGAGGTGAGAGTTACCGGCAAGACAAGGCAGGGCTTCAGGCAGGGCTTCAGGCATTGCAAGGCGAAACGAGAACTTCAGGCGAGGCGAGAGTTACCGGCAAGGCTTTAGGCAAGGAAACAGAAGGCAGAGGAAGGGATACAAGGAGTAAGGACAAGATCAATCCAGCAACCACACCCTGGTCTCTGAAGGTATTTATGCAGTCAGCCCCAACGAGCATCAGCTGCCTCAATTAGAGCTCAACAAGAACAGAAACAGGGTAGACAGGAAAACCTGGAGCAACGGTCGATGGACCGGACCGTGAACTGGAATACGGACTTCACGGACTGGACCTTGACGCCCACCACCCCCCCACCCCCCCCCCCCCCCGATGGGAGCCTCCTGGTGACCAAACAGGGTATGCAGACTATGGACGACCCAGGCGGATGGGAGGGTATTTAACAGAAAGGAAACGCTGGTGGCAAGAGAAAAACGACAGTGTCTGTGTCGCTGGTTCCATGGTTGGCTGGATTGTTCTGTCATAGGGCGGTGGCTGGGAACAGACCCAAGTGTAAGACACAGACACTGAAGTACTAGGGACAGGACTAGGATACAGGGCAATGGCAAGGATATGGAGAGGAAAACCAGGAACCTGGAACAGGGCTGGACAAGAGAGCTAGGAGCCCGGGCTTGGACTCTGAGCCAAAGACTGGACAAGGACCCAGTACCTGGATCTTTGCTCTGGCTCGGACCCCAGAACTAGGCAAGGACGAGGCTAGGCTGGCAGGCAGGATGAGGCTGGAGTCTTCGGGCTTGAGGCTAGAGACTAGAGGTGAGGCTTGGCAGGAGGCAGGAGACTGGAGTCTACATGCTTGAGGCTAGGCAGGAGACTGGAGTTTTCAGGCTTGAGGCTAGGCAGGAGGCTGGAGTCTTCAGGCTTGAGGCTAGGCAAGAGGTTGGAGTCTTCAGGCTTGGGGCTAGGCAAGAGGCTGGAGTCTTCAGGCTAGAGGCTAGAGACTTGAGGCGAGGCAGGGCAGGAGGCTGGAGTCTTCAGGCTTGAGGCTAGGCAGGAGGCTGGAGTCTTCAGGCTTGAGGCTAGGCAGGAGGCTGGAGTCTTCAGGCTTGGGGCTAGGCAAGAGGCTGGAGTCTTCAGGCTAGAGGCTAGAGGCTAGAAACTTGAGGCAAGGTTTGGCAGGAGGCTGGAGACTTGAGACTTGAGGCAAGGCTTGGCAGGAGGCTGGAGACTGGAGACTTGAGGCGAGGCGAGGCTGGAGGCAGGAGAATTGAGGTGAGACGAGGCTGGAGGCTGGAGGCAGGAGACTTGAGGCGAGGCGAGGCTGGAGGCAGGAGACCGGAAGTTCCTCCTGGGCAGGGCACGGATCTCCACCCAACGGAGGCAAGGGACAGGAAGGGACAGAACCAACCATAGGTAACGGCAAGATGACCTGGCTTACCCAACGGAGGCAAGGGACAGGAAGGGAGCTAGGTACGGGGTGGCTCCAGGTCAAGACAGCAAGACAAGTCAAGGCTTCAGGCAATGCAAGGCAAGACAGAACTTCAGGCGAGGTGAGAGTTACCAGCAAGACAAGGCAGGGCTTCAGGCATTGCAAGGCGAAACGAGAACTTCAGGTGAGGCGAGAGTTACCGGCAAGCCTTCAGGTGAGGAAACAGGAGGCAGAGGAAGAGATACAAGGGGTAAGGACAAGAACAATCCAGCAGCCACGCCCTGGTCTCTGAATGTATTTATGCAGCCAGCCCAACGAGCATCAGCTGCCTCAATTAGAGCTCAACAAAAACAGAAACAGGGTAGACAGGAAAACCTGGAGCAAGGGTCGATGGACCGGACCATGACAATAACACTTTAGGAAATTCTGCTCCAAATTGTATAGTTTTGACTCTGTTAATGATATTATTGCAATGAATAATTTTTAGATCAATTAAATATTCTTAATCTTTTGATAGACGATCATAGGCAAATGGATCAACCTATTTCCCAGGAGGAAATTGCTCAGGCTATTCGAGAACTGCATTCTGGGAAATCCCCAGGACCTGATGTATTCCCTGAAGAGTTTTATAAGGCTTTTTCCTGTTTGAATATACCACATTTATGTTCTACCCTTACAGATTCCTTGAAGGTAGGAAGGTTACCACAGTCTTTTTACAAAGTCTCCACTTCGCTTATTCTAAAAAAAATAAAAATCCTACTGAATGTTCTTCATATAGAACTATCTTTTTTACTTAATTTTGATACTAAAACTTTTCTAAATTGTTGGCTTACAGACTTGAAAGTATTATATCTTCTATAGTTTTGGATGATCAGACAGGTTTTATTAAAAATTGATATTCCCATTTTAATATAAGGCGTTTGTTAAATGTTATGCATTCTCCATCTAAGTAAATATCAGAAGGTGTGATATTTTTGAATGCGGAGAAGGCCTTTGACAGAGTTGAATGGAATTATCTTTTTACATCCTTAGAACAATATAATTTTGGACCTAATTTTATTCATTGGATTAAGCTACTTTATTTATTTTCCGTCGCTCGGATTCTTACTAATCTTCAGAATTCTAAACCCTTTAAACTGCAACGTGGGACTAGACAAGGTTGTCCTTTGAGCCCTCTGCTTTTTGATCTGGTATTAGAACCCTTAGCAATTGCTTTTCGAGAGTCTAAAGAGATTATTGGTATCTTAAGGAAAGATACTATTCATAAAGTGCTGCTCTATGCTGATGACATATTGCTTTTTATATCTAATGTTACAACCTCTTTACCACTTGTGTTCTGTTTACTGACTAACCTCAGTTCTCAGTTCTCAGGATATAAATTAAATTTACATAAGAGTGAACTGTTTCCTTTAAATAATTTAATACCAACTAATATTAACCTTCCTTTTAAAATTTAAAGAAAACAATTTACATATTTAGGAGTAACAATTACTAGGAATTATAATTTATTTAAGGAAAGTTTTTTAACTTTAATGAATTATGATAAAAAAGCACTTTCTAATTGGTCGCCTCTCTCTTTATCATTGATTGGCCGAATTAATTCTATTAAAATGAATATCTTACCTAAATTTATATACTTTTTTCAAGCTGTGCCTATTTTTATTCCTAAATCTTTTTTTGACTCGTTGGATTCAATTCTTTCTTCCTATATATGGAAGAATAAAAAACTTCAAATAAATAAAGTTCACTTTCAAAAATCCAAACAGAATGGAGGCTTTGCCTTACCCAATTTTAGGTTATATTATTGCGCAGTTAATATACAAAATACTATGTTCTGGATATATTACATTAACTATGAGAATTGTCCTATATGAGTCTCTTTGGAAGTCAACTCTGTTATGAAATTTTCCATTATTTCTTTACCTGGATCCTTGCTTCCTTTGCCTTTAAATAAACTAACTGACAATGTGGTGGTCAAACATACTTTCAGGGTTTGGTTACAGTTTAGAAAACATGTTGGTTTATTGAGATTCTCCCTCTCGAGTCCCATCTTTTGTAATTGTTTTTTTAAACCATCTATAATTGACTTATCTTTTAAAGAATGGGACAGATTGGGTATTAAACAATTTCAGGATTTGTTTGATGGAGGGAATCTCTCTTCTTTCATGCAACTTTCAATGAAATTTAACTTTTCCAATACTCACTTTTTTCGATACTTACAGATTGGAGATTTTTTAAGATCTCAATTACATACATTTCCTACAAGTTCAAATAAGAACATAATAGCTACAATTTTTAATCTGAACCCCTTTGACAACAGTTCAATATCTTACATTTACGGTCTGCTGTTGGGACTGAAAAAGGCCTCTTCAGACAAAATTAAAGGAGACTGGGAAAAGGATTTACAGATTTTCATTTCGGAAGAGAGCTGGAAGATTATTTTAAAATTGATTAATTCTTCATCATTATGTGCTTGTCATTCTTTATTACAATTCAAAGCGGTGCATAGAGTTCATATGTCTAAAGACAAGCTCTCTCGTTTCTACGCATATATTTCCCCTTACTGTGATAGATGTACTAATGGAGTGACCACACTAATTCATATATTTTGGACATGTCTGAGCCTTGAAGAATTTTGGAAAGATGTATTTCAAACTTTTTCTGTACTTTTCAATGTTAGTTTAAAGCCAAATCCCTTGACTGCCATGTTTGGTATTGTTGAGGATAGTGCTACAAAACTGAAGCCATCTAATTTGCAGGTATTGGCCTTTATGTTTCTTATGGCCAGGAGGGCGCTCTTGCTCAAGTGGAAGGAGGCCGCCCCACCCACTCATGTTCAATGGCTATCTGACGTTATGTTGTGCCTTGATCTAGAGAAGATTCGTTGTTCGATTTCTGATTCTAAACATGATTTTCTAATATTATGTGGGGCCCTTTCTGAGTTATTTTCATAATCTCGACTGTTATTAAAGTATGGATCTGAGGCATTATTATTATAATATTATATGGTAAGGTATTTTTTTTCGAATCTTTTTTTTACTAACCAGTTCATTTTGGTAGTGTGGGTAGATTTTTTTTGAGTAAAATAAAATTTTATTTTATTTCATTTTATAATTCAGTCATTTTTCTACATGGTTGATTTGGAATATGGGATACTGTGATCATATTACTGTGATTTAAATGTAATGAAATTTGTATTACTTACTTGTATCCCTATGAATTTTGTATTTGTATTCATGCAATTTATATAATATTAATAAAATATTGAAAGGGGATAAGCTCCTTACAGACAACAGCGGGAATTGAACCTGGGTCACTTGCGCTGTAACAGCATTACACTACCATGCTGCCTCCTATGTTACTGTGTGGGTCAGAACTGTGTGAGAATGAATCACGTACCTTATAAAGCTGTATTGTTTCTCACTTTATATTATGATATATTTTAATGCATGAAGAGTTGACTCATTGGTTTTATTTTCGGCACTGACAGTAATCTTTTTATTTTACTGCTAGTGCAGTAATTTTATCCAGTTCCATGTAAGCTTGCAATCACCCTGCAAAAAATTGGCAATCCTTATTGAGGGTTATGGCAGCCTGCATTAAGTGTTCAATTTAAATGATGAAGCATCTTGGATAAACTTTTCCAGTGGATTTATTTATGAGGAAAATATTTAGAAAAATACTCCACAGCAAAGATCTTACAGCCCTCAGTAATTGCAAGTACCACATGTTTTTCCTACTCGATCAGGAAAACAAAGACAGAAAATATGTGAAAAATTAATTCATCAGTTATTCACTCCTATGTGTTTCTTAGTCAAGAGTACAAATAGCTTTTTAATATGTGCATTTCCTTCAATGTTTTTTCTTCTTTCACTTATATACATTATGTCTGCATAGTTGAATCAAAGTAATCTAAGACTGAATTCTTCTGTACTGCTTAGTCATTGATTTTTTAATGCATCTCAGCTGCTGATAAAATCATCTATGCAATTTTTTCCCCTCTTTTCCACAACCCACAGCTGATATTCATGAGATCTTCTACTTATGCATTAACTCTATCTCTGCGGGTCCTTGCTTAAGTTTCATTTCAGAAAATATGAGTTCAGGTCAGACAGACAGACATATTAACAAGGTGACAATACAAATCTAATTGTCAAAGATATGACAATTGGTTGTAATATTAAACAGAGGTCTTCACCTGTAATCCAAACTGAATAGTAAATATCTTTCACTTATGGTAGTTCAAAGAGCAGGAAGGGGCACTGCTTCATTTTCAGTATTACACAATTGAAATTCATTTTACTTTTCCAGGAAATAATGCAACTGAATCCTCTTCCAGGGCTACTCACCCTTGTGCATTTAATGAATTTTGTGTGCCTTAACCATCCCAAACTGCTGGTATCTAATTACCTCAACCTTCTCATTGTCCCACCACCACTGATCACAGTTTGATTCCCCGCCATCCCCCCCCCCCCACACTCTCCAGTCTAAATGCATATATCTAATCCCCTGCCACAAGCTGGGATTGGATCATTGCCTCCTGTTGACTTTCTCTTGCCTCCAAATCCAACACTAGTCATGGTATCCATTTTATCCTCTGCACATTGCATAGAATGTGGAGGAGTATCTGCAATGGCAGTTCATTAGAGGTCTTAAGCATCACTGAGGCTGTAAATGCAATGTCTATCTTTAATAGATTCTAATGGGTAAAGAGACCCTAAGACCATAAGATTCCTTTATTCCAGCAGTGACTTTACATCACACGAACATATTTGGCTATAAAAAGCTTTGTGGCCTCTTGAAGGGGACAATAAAAGGTAATATATAAATACATTTTTTTCTATATTTCTTTTAACTGATTATAAGGCAAACTCTTTGGCCCTGCTGGAATAACATCTTTTCAGAATTGCAAGTTATGCAATTTTAGCTTTGGCATGCGAACACATGAAGACCGTCTCGAATTGCTTTTCAGGCTTGTAACAGTCGCAGGATAATTGACATCAAGAAGATTCTTAAGCTTTCTCTTTGAAGTAATAAAAAGAGGTCAGCTTGGTCCACTGCACAGTGGCTCTCCAACAGGTTTTTAAGTACAAATGCTTTTTTTTGCTGCATCTGGAAAATCTCCCAGGAAGTTTAAAGTTAAGGCCAAGATAAAAGATGCATCAGCTATAAATGGATAAACCAGATAATCCTGCAGGCCTTAAACTCCTTCTTTACACGTGCTCTACTGATAGTTAAAAATAAAATATTAATCAGGAAATATCAGTACCATGAATGTGCCATAAACAGAGTTGGAAAGCAAATTTGTAGTAGCTCAGAGGTAACAAATCAAAAAGTACTTTTTTGTCAAATCTGAAGTTTAAAATGTTTGTTATTAAAGAATAATTGCTTTTATAAAATTTATTAAATCTACATTATGATCAAAGATTTGCTTTATTTATTGATATAATTGAGGAGCAAAGAAAATAGAACATCAAACAATACAGCACTAAACAGGCCCTTTGGCCCAAAATATTATGCCGACCTTTCAACCTACTCGAAGATTAATCCCCCCTGCATAGCTCTCCATTTTTCTTGTCTTCATGTGCCTATCTAAGAGTCTCTTAAATGTCTTTAATGTTATTTCCTCTACCATCACCCCAAGCAGTGCTTTCTGAGCACGCACCACTCTGTGTGAAAAACCTACCTCTGACATCCTCCCTCTACTTTTTTCCAATCATCTTAAAATTATGACTCCTTATAATAACTATTTCCACCTAGGGGGAAAAAAATCTCTGTATGTCCATTTGATCTGTGCCTCTTATTATCTTGTACACTTCTAAGGTTCAAAAGTTCATTTATTATCAAAGTATAAAACTCTGAATTTCTTCTTCTCCAGATAGCCATGAAACCAAGAAAGAAAAGAACGGTAGAATATTCATCAACCCTCAAAACAACTCCCTTCACAAAAATAGAACAAAAATGGAACAGGCATATCGACCCAAAAATCTCCTTCCCATTACACACAATAAAACCTAGAAGGATCGGGGGAAAAACACAGAGTATAAAAAAAATAGAAGTCTGAATAAGATCTCTGTAGTCCATGTCCATATCCCAAAGGCAGAAAACCTGGGTAACATTCTCTGGGCACAGTGGCAGGCACTCCCCTATTCAGCAGCACAGCAATCCCACCAGCATTCAAAAGGCAATCTCTCCTAACCGGCAGCAGAACGATCCCACCAGACATCCAAAGGCAGTCTCCCCTCTCTGGCAACAGTGATCAAAAGGCAGGCAACCGGATCTCCCCTTCCACATTTGCCTCGATATATCAATCACCCTCGTCACTTTAATCAGCAAAATGGAGTCGAACATCATCTCGCATCCCGTTCTATAGCCTTCTCACCACAGGATTCGTATATACTGCCTCTGTCTCCCGTAATCCCCTCGGAAACTGCAAAGCACTGAAACACCCAAACAATCTTCAGACTGAAAATCACAGGCTCCAGCAGTGGCTGAATCACAGTCAAGACAAAATACAGAAATAAAAAGCATAAAAGAAGAATGGTTTCACAGTCTATCCAGAAGATCGATTGTGTATGCAAGTGCCATCTTGACCAGAAGGAGTCTTTCAAATCATCTCTCGCCTTCTTTCCCTCCAAAGGGAAAAGCCCTTGCTCACTCAAACTTTTCTCATAAGACATGCTTTCTAAACCAGGAGGCATGCTGACACCATGTCTAAAGCTTGCACATCCTTTCTGCAATGAAATGACCAGAATTAAACACATTTTCCTCCAATGAATTAGTGCTTTACTCCATGAAGTTTAATAGCCATACAGTAAGGTCATGCCTTCAAACTAAGTATATTTACGTATTATTTTATGTAATTTCACTCACAAAGAGCTTCATAATCTCCAGGTAGCCATGAAACCAAGAAAGAAAAGAACAGCAACATGATCATCAACCCACAAATCTCTCTTTCCTGCACAAAAATACAAACAAGAGGCTTCACACTCTCCTGACACAATTTTCTGCAGGCTATTCTCTTGTTTGCAATCTGCTTCTGTCTCTACTGCTCTGAAATACTCACTCGCCTTCCAAACACAACTCTTTTGTTTCTGCAGCTTTCAATTTCATGGACTGATTTTACTCACCTTCTAGATCCCATGAAGACAGATAGTTCACTGACATATGATACATAAATGATGCATTCCAATTCCCGGCATAATAAACAAGAGAAAATGCTGGAAATCCAAGCAACACACACAAAATGCTGGAGGAACTCAGCAGGCCATGCAGCATTTTTGGAAAAGAGTACATTTAATGTTTCACGCTGAGACCCTTTGGCAGGACCAAAGGGTCTCAGCCTAAAACATCGACTGTACTCTTTTCTACAGCAGCTGGCTGGCCTGATGAGTTCCTCCAAAATTTTCCCTAGCATTATAACAAAAGTTCATTGGGGCAGGCAACATGATCATCGATCTAATGGTTTTGTGGTCCATTTGGTAGATGATACAAAGACAGGTGGAGGAACAGGTAGAGTTTAAGAAGCAGGGCATTTACAGAAGGGCTCAAGCACTTTGGAAAATGGGGAAAGTGGGCTTATGGAATACAGTACAGGGAAGTAAATGATCATGCACTTAGGTTGAAGGAATAAAGGCAGAGGCTGTTTTCAAAGTGGGAAGCAAATTCAGAAATTGAAAGTACAAAGGGACTTTGAACTCCTTGTGCAGGATTCTCTAAAGTTTAGTTACAGGTTGAGTCAGCAGTAAGAAGGTAAATACAATGCTAGCATTCATCTTGAGAGGATGTAAACACAAGGAAGTAATGCTGAGGCTCTACAAGGTATTTGAAGTATTGTAAGCAGTTTTGGGCCTCATAGCTAAGGAATGTTCTGCTGCCATTGGAGAGGTTTCATGGGAGGTTTATAAGAATGAAACCAGGACTGAAAGGGTTAACATATGATGGGTGCATAATGGCTCTGGGTCTGTACTCACTGGAGTTTAGGAAAATGAGAGAGAGCAGATCACACTGAAACCCACCAAATGTTGAAAAGCCTGGTGAAGATATTTTCAGTACTGAGAGAGTCTAGGACCAGAGGGCATAGTCTGAGAATCAAAGGACATCCCTTTAGAACTGAAATGAGTGGGACTTTTTTTAGTCAGAGGACTGTGAGTCTGTGGAATTCATTGTCACATTCAGCCACGGAGGGGAAGACATTGGGTATATTTAAATCAGAGGCTGATTGGTTCTTAATCAGTAAAGAGGTCAAAAAATAAGGGGAGAGGTAAGAAAATGGGTTGAGAGGGAAAATAAATCAGCCATGTTAGAATGTCAGAGCAGACTCAATGGGCTGAAAGGCCTAATTCTGCTGCTATCTCTTATGGTCTTATGGCCTTAGATACTTAATAGGTGAAAGTTGCCACAGGATTGCTGATGTCTTCTCAAGCCAGATCAGAACAGCATAATGGCCAAACTGCCAGAGAAAACCAACACAAGGCTGAACTGCAGTCAGAAGAAGGCCATGTAGGTCAGTTTTCTTCTTCAAGAACAAAAAGAAATCCTTGAGTCCAAAAATATTTTTTTAAAAATTACAAATGTTGGAGATCTGAAATAAAAGCAAAAATGTTTATATGGAACACTTACATTGAAAGGAAGCATCTGGAACTAGAGAAAAGACCATTCTTGAGAACTGAGCATCCTCTGTTTCCCTCAATTCCAATTGGCATAAGCTATGCTAGCCACATTTTCCTTAATTCCCAAGGTCACCACTAGCACCTGGTTTCCCACTCTAATTAATGTTACCACACACTATCATTATTTGACGAGGGAATAGCACAAATACAAAAATCAAGCCCATCAGTTAAATAGACGTATGCATTCTCTAGAGAGACTGTGAAGAACATTTATCTTTCCTGCCCACACTCATTTGAAAATATGTCTTTTCATCTGTCTGCTCTCTTCTATACATCATCCACTCATTCTACCTTCCAAAACTTCAAAGATATCCAATTATGCCTTGTAGGCAATTAATTATTATTTCATTTTAGGTCCTCTTATGGTTAAGGAAAAGTGGCAATAAATTTGTGCAGAGCACATTTGCATGAAATCCAATGACAATATAATCTGTTTTAGATGTATTGGCTATATTCATAAACATGGGAAAATATAAGTGTTCCATGAGAGAGATTGAAGACCATGGTTAACATATCAGCCAAAAGATTGCATCTTTAGCAATCCATCATCATTATGGTGCAGAAAATAAGAAAAGTCCTGCAGATACAGGGAATCTAAAGCAAGAACAGAAATTGCTGGAAGTACTGCACATGCTGAGCGGTGTGCTACATTAGATTTTGTAATGAATGTCTGGAGGGTGAAAATGAAAATTTAGTTCTTTCTGGTCTCGTAGCATTGTATGTCTGTTAATGAGTAATGATTGCAGAGTGTCTGTATAGAATAAATATTGGAGATTTGTTAGTGACTAAATATCTGTTGGCCTTATCGTGAGTTAGGTTGAAGGATTCATTCTTAGTGTCTGAATTTGGGCTTATTGTTTATGTGTGTAAATCTTAATGTTCTTTTGTAAGTCCAAGGAATGGTGAGTCCAAAACATTGGTGGACTGATGATTCATTAGAACAGTATTAATGGGCACATGATGCATTTGAAAAGACAGGCTGTGCTGAGACAGAAGAGTAAACACTTTGTCTCTTTCGGGGTGTCTCTGCCATGTAAAACCTGTGAATATATTGGGCTGCCTTTCCCGGTTTCATGGGACTGTGATTGGTGACTAGGACTCGGGGTGGTTTCATGAGTGAGTCGGAATTTGAATTTCCCCTGAAAGCAGCAACGATCGAGTAACAGAGTCATACAAAACTACTGCCCAGAAACAAGCCCTTCAGCCATTTCAGTCCATGTAAATCATTGAGCTGACTCTCCATACCCCTACCATCCATGTACCTCTACAAACTTCTCTTAAACTTTGAATTTGAAATCGCATTCCTCATTTGTGCTGGCAGCTCATTCCACACTCTCATCACTGACTGGGTGCAGAAGTTTCCCCTCATGTTCCCCTTTAACATCTCATCTTTAACCTTTAGCCTATGACCTCTAGTTGTGATCTAAAGCTCAGCTTCAGTGGATAAAACCTGGTTGCATTTAGCCAATCTGTATCCCTCATTATTATGCATACCTCTATCAAATCTCCCCTCAATCTTTTACATTCTAGAGAATAAAGTTGTAACCTTTTCAACCTTTCCTTATAACTCAGGTCCTCCAGTCCCAGTACAATCCTTGTAAATTTTCTCTCTACACTTTCAATCTTATTTACATCTTTACTGTAATTAGGTGACCAAAACTGCACACAACACTCCAAATAAGGCCTCACCAATGTCTTACATGACTTCAACATAGCATCCCATCTCTTGTACTCAATATGTCAAAAACTTTCTTTACAAACTTATCAACCTGTGACACCACTTTCAATGAATTATGGATCAGTATTCCCAGACCCCTTATGTCTCTCAGTGCTCTACGGCTCACACTGTAAGACCTACTCTGGCTGGTCCTACTGAAGTGCAACACTTTGCACTTGTCTGCATTAAATTCCATCTGCCAGTTTTCAGCCCATCTTTTTCCAGCTGGTTCGGATCCCATTGTAAGCTATGATGGTCTTCCCTCTAGTACACCACAAATCTTTGTTTCATTCACAAATTTGCTGATCCAGTTAACCACATTATCACCAAGATCATCAATATATATGATCATGAACAATGGACACGGTACCAAGCCCTGCGACATAACACTGGTCACGGGCTTCCAGTCAGAGAGGCAACCATCTACTACCACTCCCCAGACTTTCACTCAAAGCCAATGTCCTATCCAGTTTACAGCCCCATCTTGAATGCTGAGCGACTGAAACTTCTTGACCAAGTTCCCATGTGAGAACTTGTCAAATGCTTTGCTGAAGTCCATATAGACAACATCCACTGCCTTGCCTTCATCAACTTTCCTGATAACATCCTTTGAAACTCTATAAGATTGGTTAGATTTGACATACCATGCATAAAGCCACACTGACTTTCCCTAATTAATCCCTGTCTAACCAAATACTCATATATCCATTCTCTTAGAATAACTTTCCCATTGCTAATGTCAGGCTTTTTGGCCTTTAACTTCCGAGTTTATTCTTAGAGACTTTTTTAAACAGCAGGACAACATTAACTATCTTCCAATCTTCGCCTGTCACTGGCAATGACTTAAATATCTCTGCTAAATCCTCTGTAATATCTGCATTTACATCCCATAGCTTCCAAGGAAACACCTTGTCAGGCCCTAATGATTTTTCCACCCTGATTTACCTCGAAACAGCAAATAACTCCTCCTCTGTAATCTGTATGGGGTCCATTGAGCTGATGCTGCCTTGCCTCAATTCTATAAACTCTGTGTCCATCTCCTGAGTAATTATAGAGGCAAAAATTCAATTTTAAATCTCCCCCCTCTCTTTTGGCTCCATGCATGAATTACCATTCTGATCTTCCAGACACCCAATTTTGACCCTTGCAATGCTTTTGCTCTTAACATTACTGTAGAAGCCCTTAGCATTCTAATACTCCTTGTCTGTTGGAGAAACCCTATGGCTTCTTTTAGTTCACCTGATTTCTTTCTTAAGTGTTCTCTTACAATTCTTAAACTCCATAGGCGCCTCATTTGTTCCGACATGCCAATATCTACTATCACTTCCTTTTTTTCTTAACCAGGGTCTCAATATCACTCAAAAACCAAGGTTCCCTAAACCTGTGATGCTTGCCTTTTATTCTGACAGACACATGTAAGCTTTGTACTCTCAAAATTACACTTTGAAGGTCTCCCAGTTACCAAGTACAACTTTGTCAGAAAAAAAACCTGTCCCAAATCCAAACTTGCAGATACCATCAAACGTGGCCTCTCCCCAGTTTAGAATCTCAACCCGTTAACCAGACCTATCCTTTTCCATCGCAAACAACAGGAATTCTGCAGATGCTGGAAATTCAAGCAACACACATCAAAGATGCTGGTGAACGCAGCAGGCCAGGCAGCATCTTTAGGAAGAGGTACAGTCGACGTTTCAGGCCGAGACCCTTCATCAGGTCTGTCGCTATCCTTTTCCATGACTAGTTTGAGACTAATGGCTTTATGATCACTAGATGCAAAGTGTTCCCCTGTCACCTGCCTTATCCCATTCTCTTACAGAAGATCAAATATTGCACACTCTTTCATTGGGATTTCTATGTACTGATTAGGTAACATTCCTGAACACATTTGACAAACCTTATCCTATCTAGTCCTGTTACTATATGGGATTCCCAGTCAATATGTGGAAAGTTAAAATCACCTGCTATAGCTATCACAACCTTATGTTTCTTACAACGTTCTGTGATCTCTCTACAAATTTGTTCCTCTAAAACCCTTGCGCTGTTGTGCGGTCTATAACATAGCCTCATTTACATGGTCATAATTTTCTTATTCCTCTGTTCCACCCATAAAGCCTCACTGGATGAATTCTCCAGTCTGTCCTGATTAAACACTACTGTGACATTTTCCCTGACTAGTAATGCCTTCACTTCCTCTTTAATCCCTCCCGCACTATTATGTCTAAAACAGCAGAACCCAGGAATACTGAGCCGCTAGTCTTAATCCTCCGGCAACCAGATCTCACTAATGAATACAATATCAAAATTCCATGTGTTGATCCATGCCCACAGCTCATCTGCCTTTCCTACTATAATTGCATTGATATATACGCAACTAAGAACATTAGTCTCATCATGCTCATCCCTCTGCTTCCTAACTTTGTCTGAGGTCTTAACAAAATCTGTCTTCAGAAACACTCTACTATCTGTTCTGGCTCTCTGGTTTCCATCCCTCTGCAACTTAACCCCTTGACCCCCAGTGTGCTGTGAGTTTCCCCTCCCGCGCCCCCCCCCCCCCCCCTCCGGTTTAGGTGCAAAAAGTCTCTTCTGTAAAGGTCCCAAAATTCCTGTGAGAGAGCCTAATGATCCAGAAATCTGAAGCCCTCCCCTCTTACAGCAGGTCCTCAGCCATGTGTTAAACTGTATGATCTTCCCATTTCTGGCCTCACTATCACATGGCACAGAGGCAGTTCTGAGATCACAGCCTTGGAGGTCCTATTGTTTAGTTTTGCACATAACTCTTTGAACACACTTTGTAGAACCACATCCCTTTTCCTACCTACTAGCATGGTCCATGACCTCTGGCTGCACACCCTCCCACTTATGAATGATGAGGATTCGATCCAAGATGTCCTGGATCCTGGTGCTAGGGAGGCAACATGCCATCTAGGAATCTTGTTCTCTTCTATGGAATCTCTTTTCTGTCCTCATAACTAATAAATCCCCTATCACCACAGCTCACCTCTTCTCCCCTCTTCCCTTCTGAGCCACAGAACCAGAGACCTGATCACTGTGACTTTTCCGTGCTAGTTATCCCCTCCAACAGTACCCAAAGTGGTGTACATGTTGTTGAGGGGGATTGCCATAGGGGTTCTCTGCATTAGCATCCAATTTCAGTTCCAGCTCCTTCATGCAGAGTGTTAGAAGCTGCAGTTGGATACACTTCTGCAGGTGAAGTTGCTAAGGACTCTGGAGATTCCCCATCTTCCTACATCCCACAAGAGGAGCATTCAACTATCCTGGCTGGCATTCCTTTGCTTTAATGGTACATTTATAAAGGCAATAAATAAGCTGAAACAAAAATCTACCTACAGCTTCTTGCCTTTTTTCGTTCAAGCCTCTCTTCACTGAAGCCCCAAAGTTCTAAAGCCTCAAAATTTCAACCCTAACATGGCCACTCCAACAAAAGCCACTCTGCTTGTTCCTGCCTTATTTTAATTTGCACTTGCTATTGAATTCTGATCTCTGATTCACTGCTGTTCAAGTGTTAGATATTCAATTGGTGGATGTGTTATATGAGATTCTGTAAAACAAAATTATGATCCGGGGTGGTTTCATGAGTGAGTTGGAATTCAGATATCCTCCAAAAACATCAACAATCAAGGAGTAATTAAAAACATGAGCCTCTTTGTGAACCTCTTTGTGACTTGTTATGTAGTAATCTGTGTAGTTTGTTTGTATTTTCTATTTTATGATAATAAATTAGGTTTAAGTTACTTTGTTGTTCTTGTATGCCAATTATCACAGCTCCTGGACACTTGGTTTGTTGAGACTGTTTAATTCAGCCCATTAAAACTGGGAGGAGAACCAGGAGTCTAACATCTCCACAAACTTCTCATAAAGGTGTGGGAGTATCTAGTTGAGGTTCTGCAACACTACAATGCAACACAAGTTCATACTTCTCTCTTCCTGTAATCCTAAAGTTACAGTATCTGTCGTATGCTAATATCTATACTTGCTACATTTTTTTTAATGCTGAAACAATACTAAATTGTTTAACTTTACTTAGATTTTCTTTTGTCTTTGACCCTTAATGTACTCTATTTAAATTCAATTTCTAATCGAAGTTAGATCTGCAATGTATTACAAAACTGGCTGCAGTTCCAAATGTTTAAAATTCACATCTATTAATTTAAGCCACTCAGTGGTTTGGACCACTGCGTTCTCCTCCTGTGCTCTTCCAATTCTGACCTAATGCCTGATAATCATGACAGACATTAGTATTAATTAAAGTTTAGAATGGTCACCAGAAAACTGTCCATCTATCTCCCTTAAAAACAAAACAATAAATGTTTGGAGTACAAAAGGCTGCAACAAAAATGAGAATAAACTAATTTTAACCTAAATTTAACATGAAATGGACAGGAGTGTAAGACTTCTATTACCTGTTTTTGTCCTTGGACAACATTTCCCAGAATTTTATGAGACAGTTAAATCATCAAATTGGACAGAGTAAAACTGACCTGCTTTATCAAGACAGTGGTCAACTGCTGATTTCAAAATAGTGTCAACAGTGTTTTGCTCTTCACTTAAAATCACATATTCATTCATGCCACAGCTCTCCAGAATGGTTGACAATGTTGTTACAGTATAGATGCCCACACTGGTCATTTATGTTCTGCCTTGTCAGTTTGAACAACAGGATTAACACAGATCTCCTCATAGCATTTTACATTTCTAGTTCTTAAATATTGTCTCACCTTCTGAAATATCATTGATACTCTTTGGATAACTGTCCAACTTGATCTGGTTTAGATTTTGCCTGACAATTCAACAGATTCTAGTGGAGTACTGTGGTGATATGGCTGGAGAAAGAACCATATATTACATCAGATCAGAGGAGCATTAAAGCTGGGCCCCAGTATCCAGGGTGCTGTGTATTTTGTGCAGGAAATGTGATGATCAAATTAAATATGTGCTTCCTCTAACTTTTGGTGCATTCTTTGTCCACAATGTTGCCTGACTGCTGGACTCACAGGCACGTAACAGGTTGACTGACTGCCTGTCTGTTCAGAAAGCCTGCAGTGGAAAAATATAAAAAGAGACTGATAGACTCCCACTTGACCAAACCCAGCTGTTTCTCATGAAGAACCCTGGACCCCCAGCCCCCAGCTGCAAGCGGGAGCATGGTGTAACCTGATCGCTACAACATGCATACCGGCAAGTTGTAGCAATCTGATAAAACCAAAAGAAACTTTCCACAACAACTTGTCTTTTCAGTGAGGTTAAACACAACCAACTTGCAAAACATACCATAAGCCAATAAAATTACATCACAATTATTTCTGATTGTCAATAGTAAAAGAATCTATATCTATTTATAAAATGATCTTACAAAAGAAAAAAATATATTTAAAGTGAATCTTTTGGAAAGTTCCTCAGAAGATATTACATTTCATTCCATATTTTCTTACATCATAGAAAGAAACCATTCAGTCCATTGAATCAATATTCTCTCTCAGAGAAATCCAAGTCCTACTAATTTGCCTATAGCCTATTTTCCCTCATATTTCCAGCAACTCCCAAAATACCTACGTGATGGATAATTTACAATAATTCATATTTTTTTGGGATGTGGCAGGGAATCAGATAACACAGGAAAACACATTCGCAAGAGGATATGCAAACTCTACGCTGGCAGTTCAAGAAGTACAGATCAAACCCACCCATTGGAGCTGTAACAACAGGAATTCTGCAGATGCTGGAAATTCAAGCAACACACATCAAAGTTGCTGGTGAACGCAGCAGGCCAGGCAGCATCTGTAGGAAGAGGTGCAGTCGACGTTTCAGGCCGAGACCCTTCGTCAGGATCTCGGCCTGAAACGTCGACTGCACCTCTTCCTACAGATGCTGCTTGGCCTGCTGCGTTCACCAGCAACTTTGATGTGTGTTCGTTGGAGCTGTAGGCAGGCAGCACTATTTAATTTGTATGACTATTTTGTTGCAATCTTCCCGTGTCAAACAACTTGAACTGAGGAATCTTTAAGAATCTTAATAGAAATCAGACAAGATTTCCCATGTTAGAACATAACCTTTTGGAACTCATGCACCATCACAAAGGAGAATTTGTACTTTTTTCCGTAACAAATGTAAACACGGTATCAAGTGAAGACAGATCTCTAAAGGATAGGTAGATACAACATGGTAGCAGCCATGTCTGCAAAAGAAGGAAGCGTGTATGCACAACACATCATAAAAAGGATTCAGAATGGCTGCTGACTATAGTGTCATAGTGCATTGAAACATGATTCTGAAGCAATCGCTTGCCACCTCTGGAGACATGGCTTAAAAGCACACAGAGTAAGAGTACTGAAACTTGTCCTTTTGATAGCACTTGAAGGTTGCAAGTAGAAGCACACCCAGATCTCTATTCAAGACTGTGTTGACATTTAACTATTTGAATTGCTATAACTTCTTCTGTGATTTAACATGGATATTTGATATTATACAGTATACTCAGAAGTACTTCACCTTAATCACATTTTTTCCAGCATGTTATACATGTTCTGAACATCACAGTTTGCTCGCTGTGGATTGTTGATCTATGTGCAGACTCTGCACTCTTTTCATTTACCACTACACTATAAAGCATTGTTTCGTATGTAATGATATGCCCCTGTTTTATAACAAGTTGTTCCATCTCATTAGCTAAGCCCTAAGCTCCAGTTGTTGCAAAAGGACAAACTGATAGGAATATGTTATTTTGAGTCAACATTGTTCGGTCATTTCAATTCATGTGCAGTGCAAAATAAAACAATTTAGAAACAGTGATGAAATTCTATGCAAACTAGTAGGTTACAACCGCCACCGGATTCCAGATTTCAATACTATATTTTTAGTTATGTATTAGTCATATTGTATGGTTCTATTTGTTTTACATTTGTGGCTATTAAACAGTGGGTTCCTTTTATTTTCCTGCATTGCTATACATTTTCTGCAGCAATGAGGATAATATGATCCTGGTAAGGTATTAAAATTCACATTGCATGCTGTTTTCTATTTGAAACCCAATGAGATGGTTCTTGCCTCCTTTTCTTCACTGCACCATCCAATACAGATACATCGGATACAGGACGATGCTGAGGATGTTCTACGAGTCTGTGGTGGCCAGTGCTATCATGTTTGCTGTTGTGTGCTGGGGCAGCAGGCTGAGGGTGGCAGACACCAACAGGATCAACAAACTCATTTGTAAGGCCAGTGATGTTGTGGGGATGGAACTGGACTCTCTCACGGTGGTGTCTAAAAAGAGGATGCTGTCTAAGTTGCATGCCATCTTGGTCAATGTCTCCCATCCACTGCATAATGTACTGGGTGGGCACAGGAGTACATTCAGCCAGAGACTCATTCCACCGAGATGCAGCACTGAGCGTCATAGGAAGTCATTCCTGCCTGTGGCCATCAAACTTTACAACTCCTCCCTTGGAGGGTCAGATACCCTGAGCCAATAGGCTGGTCCTGGACTTATTTCCTAATTTACTGGCATAATTTACATATTACTATTTAACTATTTATGGTTCTATTGCTATTATTATTTATGGAGCAACTGTAACGAAAATCAATTTCGCCCAGGATTAATAAAGTATGACTATGACTATTCTCCAGCTTAAAGATACCTGGGTTTTCTTATTGGTATCAACAGAGTAAACATGTTCTCTGTAATCCCTTTGCAAACTGCATAAAGCAAATTGTTGGACTATATTTTGCACAATGGACTCAAAACATTTCACAGAATGCATAGCCATAAAATTAAAGTTGAGCCAAGAAGGTATTAGGGAGTTGCAATTTTGATAGGCTTATACTACTGCCTAAAATTGTTACACTTAAGCATACAGTGTCAGAGGTAAGAAACACAGCTTTGGCTCACGCAATTAATTTAAAAGAGCCATTGGTTCTGTAAGGAACCACCTGCAATAAAGAATCAACTACTTAGATCTCCTTGAACCTCAGGTGTCAGTACATTTGACTCCTGTTTCAATCCCAGGGTACACCAGTGAATCCAACAGTGGAGTCTGACTTGCTGTAGTGAATGAGTCTGGATGGACTCTTGTTTTCAGCCTCCGAGCATTAGGTCAGAATTGTGTAATGAGATGGTTAAAAACAAATCTTTTTATACCAAATGAGGTTGTCAATCCACAGTGTCCACTGTGAGCAGGAACGTTAATCTGGAAAATAAGTAAAACAAAAGGTCTTGATTCATTGGTTCCTTGAGGCCTTGAAGTATTCAGGCATGAGACATCAAGGAATATGAAATAACAATATCATATTACAGAGTCAATCACTCTTTTATCTGGGAGACAAGGGGGACAGGTTCAGTTGACAATATGAAATTAATTAAGAAATAATTAGCTTTAGAATGGAAGCTGACTGGAATGTGTAGATTAGAAAAGAAGCATTGGTTTTCTTGATTATATAGGTGTGAGTAGTGTACAAGCTCATCGGACTTCTCCATGGACTGGGATCACAATCAGTGTCCAGGACCTCGAAGGTTTTCCAGACCAGTCATCTGAAATTGGAGTCACCGACAAGCAGAAGGGCATAAGACTTTTTTCATTCCAGATAGCGTTTTGGATTTAGTGTTTTGTAAAAACTTGACAGCAATTTTGAAGTGTTCCTTCTTCCTCATTGATCTGAATCCTTGAAACCTGTTTGTTTCTTATCAGCGTGTTTAGCACACAAATGCCTACAGCATTCACTGAAAGTTATTTTAATTTGTTTTAATATTTGTTAGTTATTTGCTAGTAATTAGTTTTATTTATTTTGTCATTTAAATAAAGTATAATGTATGTTTGTGTTGATTTTTGTGAAAGCTAATTTTTGGGCATGTATACCTGTGTAAGAATCTGCATGACAATAAACTTGAATGTGATCTTGTACTTCAAAATCTGTACTTCTTAATTTCCTTTCCAACTTAAGTTTGTTTAAATAACCTTGAAGTGTTCCTATCTGAGAAAGTTACAAACGTTTCAAAAGCTTTTAACAGGTGTTAAGACATTCCTGAGGCCTACTTTCTGTTTAGGGTCTCCACAGCTTCAGGAACAATCTTATTTATTCTTCTGCACCCAGAGGCTGGGCAATAGGCCAGGGTCCAGGATAATCTGACCTATTGTTACATTAGACATTCCTTTCCAGAATGACAGGGATAAAAACTGTTGGCCCTGAAAAATGGTGTTTAACAGGTTCAAAATCCTGCATTAATCAACGACAGGTTTTAAAGAGAGTCTTAAAAGACACCTTAATTGTGCATTAATAGTGTGGCAAAGTTATTCAAAAGTATTTCCTCAATTATGGGCTCCAGGTTGATTCAAAGTACATTTATTATCAAAGAATGTATAAATTGTACACCTTGAGATTTGTTTGTTTACAGGCAGTGAAAAGCAAGAAACCCAGTTAGAAAAATAAAGACCAACCTCCAATTTGTACAGAGAAGGAGAGAAAAAAACAAATCAAGCAAAAAATAGAAGCAAGCAATAACAAGAGCATTCCGAACCAGATTGAGTACTTAGATCCAAATCCCCAGAGCAGCCTAGAGTGGGCCCAAAACCTTAGTGTTTAGATCATCATATTAGCAGAACAAATTGCTGCAAAGTTTGCAGACACAAAGCACAGCAGCCATGGGCAGTCTCACAGCCTTATTGTGCATAGACAGGAGCCCCAGTCTAACTGGGCTGGCGTTTAAATTGTCTGAACATTGGATCTTACCCCACATTAGGACCCAGGCCCTGCTGTGGCAAATCACTTTGGACCTAGATCTCACTGCCGAAGAAACCACTCTTGACCTTTCCTTATCACTTCGTGCCCAGAGCAATTTACCTTGCTCTACTCTCAACAACCTGCCCTTCCAATCTATATGGGCAGGTGTTTAAATTGAAGACATAGCTATTAATAATTGGGCAACGCAAGTGATAACCAAACAGAAGCCAGCCTCAAAGGGAAGAAGGGTTTATTAAAGTATTGTTGGGTTGCAGGTGAGAAAACAGACATTGAGGAATGAACTCATGAAAATCTTAAACAATAAGGATGAGACGTTTAACGTGAGATAAAGAGTAGAAGGGATAACAGTTTCAATTTCCTGGGTGTAAACATCTGCCCTGAGCTCAACACATTTGTACAAATATAAAGAAGGCATGCCAGTGGATTTACTTCGTTAGGAGTTTGAGATTTGGTATGTTACCAAAGACAAGCACATTTCTGTAGGTGTAGTGTGGACAGCACTTTGATAGTTTGCAGAATCGGAACAGGTTGGAGACTCAGTCAGCTCCATCACTGGCAGTACCTTCCTCACCACCCAGACATCTTCAAGATGCGGAG
The DNA here is from genome assembly GCF_030028105.1 of Mobula birostris. NCBI lineage: Eukaryota > Metazoa > Chordata > Chondrichthyes > Myliobatiformes > Myliobatidae > Mobula > Mobula birostris. Next base: position 83,162,293 of record NC_092379.1, on the reverse strand, counting down.
CCTCATAAAGGCAGCATCCATCGCTAAGGACCCTAACCATTTGGGATGCGCCCTCTTCTCATTACCTCCATCAAGGAAGAAGTAAAGAAGCCAAAAGACCCACACTAAATAATTTAGAAACAGCTTCTTTCCCTCCACCATGAGTGTTCTGAACAGTCCATGAAGAGTATCTCATTATTGCTTTTATATTGCACTGTTTTTATGTTTTCACGCTGTACTGCTGCCACAAAACAATACATTTCATATCATGTACAATGGTGAAAGTACACCTCATTCTGTTTCTGAGCAACTACCCATTACACTCCAAATCAGATTTACACTTTTGAGTAATTTTAGGTACTGCAGTGTAACCTAAGCATGGAACAATGCTTTCCTTTTATCGTACAAATAAATCCATGTTGTTGCTTATTCACAACTTCTCATGTCTCCTTCTTTCCGTCTTACACACTTCTGTGATGAGGCCAGAACAAAGTATTTCTGCTTTATTCCTCAGGCAATAGGTGAACATATATACAACAGTAGCTTTAATTAGATTTCATGCATTCAGTGTTGCCTGCTTTTGCATAACAATAAAAAATAGCAAGCAATTTCCAGATCAATGAGTCACCTTGCTTAGTTTCATTAAAACAACATCTAATTATCTTCCTGCATTGTCTCCTTCAGCTGTTGAGATTCTTGTCTAAACTTGAAACAGATTTCACTTTAACCAGAAGAATTGGAAGGACTGCATGTCAGGGGCTTCAAGGTTTGAAGAGCAAACAATTAGTCAGTTATTAAGGATGAGGTTTTGAGATACTTGAAGACACATGATAAGGTGGGACAAAGTCAGCATGGTTCCTTGAAGGGGAAAACTTGCCTGATAAATCTGTTCAAGTTCTTTTGGGAAGTAACAGGTAGGATAGACAAAGGAGAGTCAGTTGATTGTTTACTTGGATTTTCAGAAGGCAGTTGACAAGGTGCCACACATAAGGTTGCTTAACAAGATAACAACCTCTGGTATTACAGGAAAGATGCCAACATCAATAGAAGAATGGTAGCATGGATAGATAGGGCCGTCTCAATCAATCAATCAGAAAACAAACAAAAAACAAACAAAATAAATACATGCATAAATAACTAAATAACTAACTAACTGATGAGATAATAAATAAATATATATAAGATTGTCTGACTGGCAGGAGGCAAAGGGTGGGAATAAATGGAGCCTATCTGGTTGGCTGCCAGTGACTAGTGATGCTCAAGAGGGTATTGCACGCATAGTGCGCATGTGCCAGTCGTGCATGCAGCCTGTTACAGCCGTTCCGATGGGATTCTTACTTTTTTCTTCTTACTTTTAAACTTACGTTATTTATTTATTTATTTTTTTCACGGTAACACATCGAAGCTGCACCCTCTCTAACATGCTGGTAGAGAGGGTTTTATTTGGGTTTTTAGCGCTGGAAATAGTTACATCCCGACAAGCGGGAAAAAAGCATGGTTGCATTGTTCATTCCAGGGACCAGCCGTTTGCACTAATGCCGGCCGGTTTACCGAGCAGAGCGGCGGATACCCCTGCTGAAATCTGGAGGAACACACACAGAGGATGCAGAGGGGTATCACAAAGTCAAGGAAAGCAGACCGGATCGAGACAACAGAGACTTATGGAGAAGAGGAGTTTGGTGGGTAATAAAATGGACGAGTTCACGGCGCTAGCCAGACATCAGAGAACATTTCGGGAGTGCAGTGTTATGTGTTTCACTGGACCGGGACTGCACGAGGACATACCCAATCAAATCTTCTCCATGGACGGCTTCCAGACCATTCCGGCTGACTGGAAGTGCACTGAGAGCGGTAAGCATGAAGGAGTTGGGTGCTTACTGTTCTGGTTACCAACAGATGGTGCAATCCTGGTCATATTACGATCGAGGAACGTGTTTGTAGACCGGATATTGAACTTTTTACTGTTGGACTTTGGCCACATTCCACCGAGATTCAACACTGGGCGTCATGCGAGCTCGTTCCTGCCTGTGGCCATCGAACTTGCAGCTTCACTCGTGGAGGGTCAGACACCCTGAGCCAATACACTGGTCCTGGACTTTTTTCCATCTGGCATAGTTTGCATTTTGTTGTTTGATTGTTTGTGGTTTTTGTATTGCTATACTTATGCTCTATTCTTAGATGGTGTGGCTGTAACGAAACCCAATTTCGCTCGGGAATAACAACGTATATCTATCTATCTATCTATTGGGACACTTCTTTTCACATTTTATATCAACAATTGATGGCTTTGTGGTCAAGTTTGCAGATGATGCAAAGACAGGTGGAGGGGCAGGTAGTGTTGAGGAAGCAGGAAGTCTGAAGAATGACTTAGTCAGATTGGAAGAATGGGCGAAGAAGTGGCTGATGGAATATAGTCAGGAAGTGCATGGTCATGCACCTTGGTAGAAGAATTAAAGCCATAGACTATTTCCTATATAGTGTAAAAATTCAAAAGTCAGAAGTGCAAAGAGACTTGGGAGTCCTTGTGCAGGATTCTCTAAGGGTTAACTTACGAGTTGAGAAGGTGAAAATGAAGGCAAATGTAATGTTAGCATTCGTGTTGAGAGGATGACAGTATAAAAAGATGTAATGCTAAGGCTTTATAAGGTTTTAGTCAGACCATAATTGGTGTATTGTGAACAGTTTTAGGCCCCTTACTTAAGAAAAGACATACTGACATTGGGGAGGGTCCAGAGGAGGTTCATGAGAATAATTCCAAGAATGAAACTGTCAACATATGAGCAGTGATTGATGGCTCTGGGACGGTACTTGCTGGAGTTTAGAAGAATGAGGAGGGAATCTCACTGAAATCTCATTTTCCGGTAAGATGATGGTGTGATCAATCACAGCGGCTTCTACAGGGTAAACCAAAATGTTACTGTCCTTTTTAAATGTACTTTTTATGATCATAGGACCCTGCTGGACATTAAGATTTTAAAGTACCCCATCAGCTAGTTGCTCATTAGCAGAAAATCTGGAGAAGCTGGACTTGATGTGGATCGTAATGCTGCCTGTGTCGGAAAGGCATCGGAGGAGTCAGTGCACAAAGGAGGTGTGCAGTCTCACAGCGAGTGATCATCTTAGTCGCCTTTCTTGTGATCGCAATACCCTGTTGGATTTTGTCAATGTGGAATGCTGCAAGCCTGATTCGCTGATTTATTGAAGGACAGCAGGGGCGGTCAGTGGGGAAGCTGCATGGCCTCGGTTATAGTGACCATTAGGCTTCAAGCCACAGTGTCGCCTGGGGAGAGGGGTTAGAGTGGGTGTGCTCCACTAGAGGCAATGTGTGCGGTGTCCAAGCTGGCACCGATGCCGCCCCCAGTGCTTGTGCAGCAGAAGCCAAACTGAACTTTGTTTGACAGCAGATTTCTGCAGCAACCATGGACTTGGGATCTTGGACTATATATTTTTTTTATGTGACTATATTGTTCGGATATCTCATACGTGCTATATACACCGTGTTCTGTGTGTGATTGTTGGTACTGTGTTTTGCTCCTTGGTCCCAGGGTAACGCTGTTTCATTTGGCTGTATTCATAAGTATTCAGGTATGGTTGAATGAGAATTAAACTTGAAACTGAACTTATTGAATATTGAAAGGCCTAGATAGTGTCGGTGTGGAGAATATGTTTCCTATCTTGGATGATTCTACGATCAGAGGGCACAGCATCGGTTAGGGGATAGTCCATTTAGAACAGAGATGAAGAGGAATTTCTTTAGCTAGAGGGTAGTGAATAGGTGTAATTCATTGTTACAGACATCTGTGAAGCCATGTCATTGGGTATATTTAAAGGAAAGGTTGTTAGGTTCTGGATTAGTCAGGGTGTGAAAGCCTATGGGGAGAGGACAGGAAAATGTGGTTGGAAGGATAATAAATTAGCTTGAAGGAATGGTAGAGTAGACTCGATGGGCCAAATAGCCTAATTCAGCTTGTATATCCAATGGTCTTATGCTCTTATAATTGTCCTACTATATTACCTTCTTCTCTTCAGTAATGAAGATCATCTTCACCAGACAGCATTTACTAACAACCTGAGAGCAAGAAATTCCCAAAGAGTGAGATTATTAATGGCTGAGCCGAATTAAAAATACTTCTGCTTTTTTATCAAGAAGTGCATTTATTGAGAATTCACATTCAAATGTTAACTGTTAGTATTTTAAGGACCGTTATTAATAAAATATTTATTTAAACTGTTATGAAAAAGATATGGTTTTGAAAATATGTGATCAAATATGCTCCTTTGAAAGAGTGCTTAAAATTTTCAAATTATAATTGATTTACTCTTGCTGGGAAAGAACACACTGACTTATATTTCAGGGAACTATGACAACTTCTTTGTTATCAAATAATAAATGGATCCCTCATGTAACTGAAAAATTAGAATTAAGGGATATGCCAACATTTTTTCTTGACTGAATTATTTATTTGTGATTGGATTGGTTGAATTGTCCAAGTATGAAACATTTGAGAAGTAATTGAAGTATATAATATATTCCGTATGATCAATTTATGGTTTTATTGGTGGGAATTAAAACTTTCTATGAATCACATGATAGAAGTTGCAATACCTAGGAATTAACAATTTTGTGATATTACCACTTGCAGAATGCAGTGTTTATCCTAATATTGGTCCCTATTCAATAATCAGCAGTGATAAAATGACTGACAGCAGTGATGAGATTACTGAAAGTAACAGTTCTGTGCTTCCGAATACAGATTTCCTCAATTCCACACATTATTAGGGATTTACGTTGAAGATGATTTTAACACAGTATCTGAGATGCAGTGTACTCCTGTTCAATCTCTGACTGTAACCGGACCAGTGATAATCAAAAGAGATCTTTCATCTGTTTGATTACTTTGCTGACCATAACTGCCTTTCCTATGATCTCCTGGGACATCTGTGTGTCAAACTTTTGAAGCGCGTAATACACTACTAATCCTCTTGACATCCAGTTAAACTGTGTTGGAGTGTACTTCCTCTCACCAGCTCAAATAGCTAATATACAACTTCAGACATAGACCACATTGTGTACATTCTGGTGATTGGTAGACCACGTTATGTTCAACTTGAATTTCAAGGGCATGCTAAAAATCATCATTCAAAAGTCTTGCTCTTAAACTCCTGCGTTCAATAAATAAAGGACTGAAGAGACTACAATAAAGTCAACAGTCCCCTGCTATTGTAATTTGAACTGCAATTCAATTTTAAGTCTAAGTCATGTGCAGAGTGTCAAATGCTAATCACAGACTGGCTGGGGAAGTGGATTTGGCACTTTGAGCTGCCCAGGTATGTAAGCTTCCCACTATCTTATGGTTTCCTAATGAGTCAGAAGGACAAGGAGTTTTCCCACTTCTATTGCCCCATTTTTAGTGCACTTAAATAAGAAATTAAAGTTGTCCTGCTTTGTATATATTAATATCATAAGGACTACATTTACCAAAATGAAGTGTCATTGCAGATAAATCAAACCTCTTCATATTAGTTTAAAACTCCTCAAAAATACCAATAATTAACCATTGAATCTGGATTCCTAATAAATAAATGTATGATCAAAAAACAATGAAATTTTTAACTAGACTCAGCCATCAATAAATATCACACTATCTCATAACGCCACTGTAGTGTAGCAGTTAACATGGCACTACTACAACTTGGGTTATTACCAAGTTTAGAGTTCAATTCCGGTGTTGTTCTGTAAGGAGTCTCCGTACATTCTCCCAGTGGAATGCCTGGGTCTTCCCTGTGTCCTCCTCCCACCGTCCAAGGACATACCGGGTAAGTTAATTGGTCATTGTAAATTGTCCCTTGATTAGGTTAGGTTTGGTCAGGTTTGTCATGAGTTGCTGGGATGGTGTGGCTTGAAGGGGAAACTCCTTGCTGTTTTGCTAACTATAAATAAATAAATAATGAACACCACCTCCCCACCCCACCGCCCCCGCTGGTACTTCTCTTTCTTTTTTCACACGATTTATATATTTTTTGTAATTTATAGTAATCTTATGTTTTTTACACCAGACTGCTGGCATAAAAGTAACAAATTTCACATCATACGAGTCAGCAATGATAAATATGAATCTGATTCATACCATTTGTATTTGGGATCATATTGGTTTGAGGTCTTTATCATATGCTATCTGGTTAGTCTCCATTAGTGAAAAAAGGAACTTACAATAGTGGGATAATTATTATTTACTTTAATTTTAACCTACTCTTCCAAACCCTTGTCACACAATTTATAGTTCTGGACTTAAATTCTCTGCATCGTCAATCCTTAGTGATATTTCTCTGTTAAAAGACGTGGAATACTCATTAAATGGCACTGTTAAACTTGTGAACTACAGGTAATTTTATTCGTTTTAACAAGAGTTAATAGAACAGCATAGTCATAGTCATAGTCATATAGCACAGCAAGGAGAAATAATATTTGTCTATACTTCTCAATGTACAACGTCAGGACACAAACTGTTTATCCATATAGATTGTAGCTGTAAAGTGGCTTACCTTCCTCTGTTAAATAGGCACAGTTAAGATAAAGATAAAGAAAGCACATTATCTTACATAGCACCAGCATGTTGTAAAGACATTTGAAGCCTTTTGAAGTGGAATTGCCGTTGCTGTGTAGAATTACAAGACAGTCATCCTGTACGCAGGCTGGCCTCACAAACAGCAATGAGTAAAACATCAGCTCTTTTAGTAATGTCAAATGAAAGGTAGATTTCATGAAAGCATCATGGAGCTCTCTGCTTTTACTCAAAATATCCCACGGGGCAAATTCTGGGCCCCCAAAAGTGCAGGTGGAGTCACATTTGAACATCTAATCTGAAAGACAACATTCAGTCTTGTAGCTCTTCACAACAGGTTTACTTCTTTCTCAGTGAAATTGGCCTTAGAGAATCAGAATCAGGTCTATTATCACGGACATATGTCATAAGGTTTACTATTTCATGGCAGCAGTATAGTGCAAGAGATGACAAGTATTAAAAGTTAAAATAAATAACTAAATAGTAAACAAGAGGAATAACTGGTTAATGTTTATGGTTCATGGACCATTCGTAAATATGATGGCAGGGGTTAAGAAACTCTTCCTAAAACTTTGAGTGTGGGTTCTTATGCTATGGTACCTCCTCCCTGATGGTAGTAATGAGAAGAGGGCATGTCCTGGATGGTGAGGGTCCTTATTGATGGATGCCACCTCCTTGAGGGCTTGCCACCATTCAGGGCCCCAAACAGTACTTCCAAGTGAGACAACACTTCACTTGTGAGTCTGTTGGGGTCATCTATTGCATCCGGTGCTCCCGGTGCGGCCTCCTCTACATCGGTGAAACCCGACGCATATTGGGGGACCGCTTCATCGAGCACCTCCACTCCGTCCGCCACAACAGACAGGATCTCCCGGTAGCCACTCACTTCAACTCTGCTTCCCACTCCCATTCAGGTATGTCCATACATGGCCTCCTCTACTGCCATGATGAGGCTAAACTCAGGTTGGAGGAGCAACCCCTCATATACCGTCTAGGTAGTCTCCAGCCCCTTGATATAAACATAGAATTCTCCAACTTCCGGTAATTCCTAATCCCTCCCTTCCCCTATCCCTATGTCACTCTGCCCCCTCCCCCAGCTGCCTACCACCTCCCTCTTGGTTCTGCTTCCTTCTACTACCCATTGTGTTTTCCCCTATTCTTTCTTCACCTTTCCTGCCTATCCCCTCCCTGCTTCCCTTCCCCAACCCCTTTATCTTTCCCCTTACTGGATTTTCACCTGAAACCTACCAGCATTCTCCTTCCCACCCTCCCCCCCACCTTCTTTATAGAGCCTCTGCCCCTTCCCCCTACAGTCCTGACGAAGGGTTCCGGCCCGAAACGTCGACCGATCTTTTCCACGGAAGCTGCCCGACCTGCTGAGTTCCTCCAGCATGTTGTGAGTGTTGCTTTGACCCCAGCATCTGCAGAGTATTTTGTGTCCTTGAGGCACTGCCGCTTGAAGGGCTACTTGATGATGGGGTGGGTATTGACTGTGACAGAGCTGGCTGAATCTCCTGTGATTCTGTGCATTGGAGATTTCATACCAGCCTGTCATGAAACTAGTCAGGATTTTTCCATGGTACATCTGTCGAAATTTGGAAGAGCCTTTGGTGACATACCAAATCTCTTCGAACACCTAATGAAGTATAACTATGGTGTGCCTTCTTCATGAACACATCAATGGGTTGAGCCCAGGATAGAGAAGAATTTGAAGCTTCTCACACTTTCCATCGCTGACTCCTCAATGAGGACTGGTGTATGTACTTCCAACTTCCCCTTCCTGAAATCCACAATCAGCTCATTGGTCTTGCTGACTTGGAGTTCAAGGCTGTTGTTGTAACACCACTTAACCAGCCAATACACCTCACTCCTGTTCACCTTCTCAGCGTGATCTGAGATTCTGCTACAGATGCATATTGTCATCAGCAAACTAACAAATGATGTCTGTCTTGCCATATTGCCATGAGTGTAGAAGATAGTAGAGCAGTAGGCTAAGTATACACCCTAAAGTCAGACAAAAAGTACCGCTTGATCCATTGGTAAGTAATCCATTGCAAAGGAACTTCTAGCAGGTTTCCTGAAGCCTCAGGAAATGTAATTAATTTACAAAAAGTTAAACTTTGTTCATGAATATTAGATCAAAGTGTAATTGATCAATATTGAATGCATATCCAATCTCTGATGTTGGCTTTGAGATACATGTGCCAACCTTGGATTGACTGAGGAATTAGTTATTCAGCTGTGTGAAATTGCAAATTCCATATAAAGTCAAAAACATTGATACCAAAACACTTGCATAAGCTGATGATTTATTCAGAGAATAGCATTCAACTGAAGAATGAGTAGGGAGATTTCAGCAGAATAATAAATACTCTTATTCATTTTCATCTATGGTATATTGCTGGTTCAAAATAGAATCCAAAGACACAAAGCCTTTGCGATATTTGAGTGGCAAATATATGCTTAGAAGTAGGGCACAAATATATTCTGACATCACAAAAATGGATGAATCTAGCACCAGGAATTAATTTGCATGTGAGCTAAATTAAACAAAATTGATTCCATGACCAAAATTTCCAAAGGGAAATCTTCCTTTCATCATTCCCAATGTTAGGAATCAGCTCCATTGACTCCATTATATACCCTGTGTACCTTCAAACCTGAAAACAGACAGAATGATCTCAGATAGCCAGATTTAATTGCTTAAGATGAGAGACAAAATACATTTGAAAAATAAGTTAGGCCTCTATTCTTTTTTAATCATCCTTTATATCTTTCTTTATATGGTGTGCCAACGTCCTGCCACCAGAATTACAGTTTGAGTTTTCTGTGCTCTACCTTGTCACCTTTAAGATTGAAATGCTCTTTACCATTTCTGTGCACAAAGTGCAGTATATTTGAGAAGACACCAACTTTAACTAAGTTCCACAAATAACTTCTTGCTGCAATCCTATGCACAACTTCGAGAGCTTTGAGAGATTTTGACATCTTTGGGCCAGGGATTTGTGTCTTATATCTAATATTAATCTCCAGGAGCTTCATAACTCAGCTCGATTTTATACCTAACAACTTCACCTGATTGACTTAATACTTTCCACCTGTCAATCCAAGAACCTCTTGCCCTTATGTGTCCACCCTGTAGACATGTTTCATTTTCTTCAGCAGAATGCCAAATTGTAGGAAGAATTGTATTAGAAAGATTACTTGCCTCAGAAATATAATTTTCACCCAAGTTAATTAGCTCTCACAGGACTCTGTGCTATCTTTCAACTGGATATACTTAAGTGAATGGGGACTAGAAAAAATACATAAAATTTGGTAATTTTGCACTGTGTTGTTGTGATTATTTTCCAAACATTTATTTATTATAATTGAACACCTTATCACCAATGGCATTGCATTTGCTTATTTCCAACAACAGGCAGCTCTGGTACAAATTTTAAATTCTCACTTTTGTGTTAAAACGATATTGATTCTCCCAACATATAACTCTACCAGTACTTGAGGAACTCTGCGATCACTTGTTTCATCCTTTTATATATACAGACATCATAGTTGCTGGTGAACGCAGCAGGCCAGGCAGCATCTGTAGGAAGAGGTACAGTCGACGTTTCAGGCCGAGACTCTTTGTCAGGACTAACTGAAGGAAGAGTGAGTAAGGGATTTGAAAGTTGGAGGGGGAGGGGGAGATCCAAAATGATAGGAGAAGACAGGAGGGGGAGGGATGGAGCCAAGAGCTGGACAGGTGATTGGCAAAAGGGGATACGAGAGGATCATGGGACAGGAGGTCCGGGAAGAAAGACGGGGCGGGGGGACCCAGAGGATGGGCAAGAGGTATATTCAGAGGGACAGAGGGAGAAAAAGGAGAGTGAGAGAAAGAATGTGTGCATAAAAATGAGTAACAGATGGGGTACGAGGGGGAGATGGGGCCTTAGCGGAAGTTAGAGAAGTCAATGTTCATGCCATCAGGTTGGAGGCTACCCAGACGGAATATAAGGTGTTGTTCCTCCAACCTGAGTGCGGCTTCATCTTTACAGTAGAGGAGGCCGTGGATAGACATGTCAGAATGGGAATGGGATGTGGAATTAAAATGTGTGGCCACTGGGAGATCCTGCTTTCTCTGGCGGACAGAGCGTAGATGTTCAGCAAAGCGGTCTCCCAGTCTGCGTCGGGTCTCGCCAATATATAAAAGGCCACATCGGGAGCACCGGACGCAGTATATCACCCCAGTCGACTCACAGGTGAAGTGTTGCCTCACCTGGAAGGACTGTTTGGGGCCCTGAATGGTGGTAAGGGAGGAAGTGTAAGGGCATGTGTAACACTTGTTCCGCTTACACGGATAAGTGCCAGGAGGGAGATCAGTGGGGAGGGATGGGGGGGACGAATGGACAAGGGAGTTGTGTAGGGAGCGATCCCTGCGAAATGCAGAGAGAAGGGGGGAGGGAAAGATGTGCTTAGTGGTGGGATCCCATTGGAGGTGGCGGAAGTTACGGAGAATAATATGTTGGACCCGGAGGCTGGTGGGGTGGTAGGTGAGGACCAGGGGAACCCTATTCCTAGTGGGGTGGCGAGAGGATGGAGTGAGAGCAGATGTACGTGAAATGGGGGAGATGCGTTTAAGAGCAGAGTTGATAGTGGAGGAAGGGAAGCCCCTTTGGAGATGTCTTCCTTTTTTAAAGAAAGGGGCTTCCCTTCCTCCACTATCAACTCTGCTCTTAAACGCATCTCCCCCATTTCACGTACATCTGCTCTCGCTTCATCTCAAAGATGAAGTCACACTCAGGTTGGAGGAACAACACCTTATATTCCGTCTGGGTAGCCTCCAACCTGATGGCATGAACATCGACTTCTCTAACTTCCGCTAAGGCCCCACCTCCCCCTCGTACCCCATCTGTTACTCATTTTTATGCACACATTCTTTCTCTCACTCTCCTTTTTCTCCCTCTGTCCCTCTGAATATACCTCTTGCCCATCCTCTGGGTCCCCCCCCCCCGTCTTTCTTCCCGGACCTCCTGTCCCATGATCCTCTCGTATCCCCTTTTGCCTTTCACCTGTCCAGCTCTTGGCTCTATCCCTCCCCCTTCTGTCTTCTCCTATCATATTGGATCTCCCTCTCCCCCTCCAACTTTCAAATCCCTTACTCACTCTTCCTTCAGTTAGCCCTGACGAAGGGTCTCGGCCTGAAACGTCGACTGTACCTCTTCCTACAGATGCTGCCTGGCCTGCTGCGTTCACCAGCAACTTTGATGTGTGTTGCTTGAATTTCCAGCATCTGCAGAATTCCTGTTGTTTGCGAATATATACAGACATGTGAATTAGTATTAAGAGAGGCCAGTCAAACTCTTAAGCTTGAAGAATCATTTAACAAGTTCATTGTTGATCCTGTCGTCACCTAAAGTTTGTGTTCCCATTTATCTCTCTTGATCCAAAACGTCAGCTGTCTATTTCCCTGTTCATTTCCATCCATTGATGCTGCCTGACCTGCTGAGTTCTTTCAGTGTTTGTGTATTGCTCCAGAATCCAGCAACTGCAATCTCTCATGTATCTATTGCTCACATTCATCCACTTGCTTATCAAGGGTTTATCTATCATTGTCTTACAAAAATAAATTCAAAATTCTGCTTCCCTCACTTTTTAGTGAGGAGAATTCCAAATACTCTCTGAGACAAATAAAACAAAAAAATCACTTAATCTCTTTCTTAAATGGACATCCACATCTTTGTAAGCTGTGGCCCGTAACTCCAGATTCACTTTCAAGAGGAACTATCACCTTCACCCTTGAGAATCATATACGTTTTAACCATCAAAATACTTCTATGACTAAGTAATCCAGTACTAAATTCCAGATGTGGCTTCACCAATGTGTTTTTTTAAATAACTGAAGGATAACCACTATGTTTTATATTCAATTTATCTGGTAATAAACAGTGAGTTTTTGTAACCTTACAGAATTAATTGATACTTACTATATCCGCAAAGAAGCTTATTGTGAATCATGCACTTGAGCAGCTTGTTTCCTCTGCATCACAGAATTTAGCAAATTTTCACCAGTGAGATACATTTGATACGTTATTGCCCATTTACAGTATGTTGATTCCTGTAACATGCATATTAGACTTTGTAAAGCATTGAGTGAATGTCTGTCGGGTCAATGGCAACTTAACTGTTCCTGAATCTCACAGCATTCAAAGTCTGTTGATGTCTATAGTATGTTTATTAATAGCTGGATTTTTTCCTATCTAAGGCTTATTGTTTATATGTAAAATTTATGAACTTTGAAAGCCCAAGAAATGTAATGTATCTGGATGTGAAATAACCGCAAGTAACCATTAAAATGTGAATACCAGTCTGAATTTGGCCGTATCGCTTATTCGCATAAATGTTAGTGTAAGCCCAAGGAACGTTACATCCGGACATGAAGGAATGAGAACAAAGGATCAAAGCGTTTGCTTTTCTCTCGATGACTGCAGTTATGAAACATGTATATATTGATCTGCGTTTCAAGATTTTCTTTGGAGTTCCAATGGGGCCAGAAATTTCCTGGGACCCAGGCTTTCATGTGCAAGGTGGAATTTGGAGCTCCCCCAACAGCAACAACTGGGCGGTGAAGAAATGATGAAGCCCAAAATATTTGTGACTTGTTGTGTAGTATTTTGTGTGCTTATTTGTGCTTTCCATTTTATGTTAATAAATTAGGCTCAAGTTACTTTGTTGAGCTTGTATGATCATTACCATATCTCCTGGTATCACTCAAATTGTTGGAACTGATTAATCCAGCACATTGCTCTGAGTAGATGGACAAAATTTCCACTGTATATTGAGTCATATCTTATTAATTCTTCACAACTCTATATGAGTTATAAGGGCCCCATAAATGATGCAGCACTGGAAAAAAAATCTGAATTTCAGCTGCATTGAAATAGGCATCCTTATATTTTAATTAACTAATCTTTACAAAAATGCGTTTTTAACGACTCAGTTCACCGCAACCTTTGATACAATTGATCTTGCGAGAAGTAGAATACCTGTAAAAAAAATTTCATTTAAGCGTTGGCAGTGAAATAATTAGTTTAATCATTGAGAAATTAGTATTGCCAAATTCACTTGTGATGGAGCTGTGATAATTTGTTTTGCTTCCAGTGAGGTCAATAAATATATGAAGCAAAATCCACTTATTCCCCTTTTCTCAGCCATCTGAAAATTCCTTTGACTATTCCTTAGCTTGGCTACATTTATAGACATTTGAATACGATACAGGTGTAAAGGTACAAAAGCCGTGAATACCAATTGCAGTAAAGGTTACAGGTCCTGTCAACATTCTAGATTTGGAGCAGAAGTCATTTGTTCTGTTACTGACCTTCTCGCCAAGGTGTTTCTACACGCTACAACATTGGGATCTATGTGATAAAGTGGGTAAGTTGTCCTGACTAATCCTTGCCCCTAAAACAAAAAAGTCATTCTTGCTAATTAATATCCGACAAGCCTATTCTCAATAAACCATGGGTAAAGCCAGCTCCTGCTGAATACCATTTGTTCTTCTCCCTCATCTGATGAACCAATACACTATACCTCCATATTAAGCAATCCATGATTAAGCTATGAAAGAGGCAAAGTGTGAGAAATTAAACATATGTCACTAAGAGTGATTCAGTGTGCTGATATTGACTGAGTTAGCTGGGACCTAAAGGGCAGAGTTCCCAGACTAAGTCTGGAGCAAGTAGTGTAAGGACCATAAAGAAGCGTAAAACTTCCTGATATCAACCAGATGTACCATAAATGACACAAGTTGGTCTCCTATGAATGTTACCATTCTGGAAGCAAATTTTCTTCCAATTCAATTTACTCTACATGATATCAAGAAATAAATGAGTGACTTAGATACAGCAGAGGTTTGGGACTCCATAACATGTTGGTAGAGAAAAAAATACTTGTGACCTAGCCATGTTGTACTATTAAGCTCTTAATAGTACAACAGCAGCATCTAATTACGCTAGTATTTTAGTCTACTTCATTGGTATTGATGAGAATATTGTTAATAGTGTATATACTGAAGCTTAATTGGTATTCTGCCAGGAATACTTGGCTTTATGTCTCATAAGAGATTTGGTCCAAAAGGAATAGAATTCTACAGTGAGCTGTGAATGACTCCACTTGTCACAAAAGTAATACAGAACCAAAGAAAACTAAATAGATTTCAAATTGGGGCAAATTTCCTCCCAGCTGGGTTCACATATAGCAAAAATGAAGTTAGTTATGTTTGCTGGAGGACAGTTACCTCAGTCCGGTATAACACTGCGGGATTTCTTTTCCATGGTAGTATCCTAAGCACAGTCATTTTCTTGAGCTGTTTCATTAATGGAACTATCTCCACAAGGAAAGAAATGAGTATGTTTTCTGATGATCGGATTTTGTGCCTTTCGTGCACATTTCTATAGAAATTTCGGTAACACTGCAGACTGATAAGTAACAAATAGTGTCTTACCAAACAATGTAAGGTAACTAACATCTCCAACATGAGACCAATCCTTTACCTTTGACATTCAATAGCTATATGCTTTACCAACATTCTTGGTATCACTATTTAAGAGCTTAACTTAGTCATGAATATTATTGAAACAAGAGAGGGACAGAGGTTGAGCATTCTGTGGCAATGGACTCTACTCACACCTCCTGAAGTAATCTTCATTGTTAAAAGGTACAAAGCAAGGGTGTAATGAAAATGTTTTGATTTCCTGGAAAATCAGAACATTTGTTAAAAACCGGAAGCTTGATGTTGTCCATGACAAAGCACAACACCTGAATGGCATCCCATCCACAGCAATTATGTGCAGTTCTGGTCACCTCATTGCAGGAGGAATGAGGATGCTACCTGGATCAGAAGGAATATGCTATAAGGAGAGTTTGGACAAGCTTGAGTTGTTTCCTCTGGAGTATTGGAGGCTGGTGGAAGATCTGATAGAAGTTTATGAGATTATGAGAAGCATAGATAGGATTGAAAGTCAGAATGTTATTTCAAGGGTAGGAAAATGTCAAATACCAGAGGACTTGTATGCAAGCTGAGGAGGGAAATGTTTAAGGTTAAGTTTTTTGTACACAAAGAGTGTGGTAGATACCTAGAATGGGCTGTTGAGGGAGTAATGGTGGAAGAAGGTAAAATAGAAACATAGAAAAATAGAAAATAGGTGCAGGATTAGGCCATTCGGCCCTTCGAGCCTGCACCGCCATTTATTATGATCATGGCTGATCATCCAACTCAGAACACCACCCCAGCCTTCCCTCCATACCCCTTGATCCCTGTAGCCACAAGGGCCATATCTAACTCCCTCTTAAATATAGCCAATGAACTGGCCTCAACTGTTTCCTGTGGCAGAGAATTCCACAGATTCACCACTCTCTGCGTGAAGAAGTTTTTCCTAATCTCGGTCCTAAAAGGCTTCCCCTTTATCCTCAAACTGTGACCCCTTGTTCTGGACTTCCCCAACGTCGGGAACAATCTTCCTGCATCTAGCCTGTCCAATCCCTTTAGGATTTTATACGTTTCAATCAGATCCTCCCTCAATCTTCTAAATTCCAACGAGTACAAGCCCAGTTCATCCAGTCTTTCTTCATATGAAAGTCCTGCCATCCCAGGAATCAATCTGGTGAACCTTCTTTGTACTCACTCTATGGCAAGGATGTCTTTCCTCAATTAGGGGACCAAAACTGCACACAATACTCCAGGTGTGGTCTCACCAAGGCCTTGTACAACTGCAGTAGTACCTCCCTGCTCCTGTACTTGAATCCTCTCGCTATAAATGCCAGCATACCATTCGCCTTTTTCACCGCCTGCTGTACCTGCGTGCCCACTTTCAATGACTGGCGTATAATGACACCCAGGTCTCGTTGCACCTCCTCTTTTCTTAATCGGCCACCATTCAGATAATAATCTGTTTTCCTATTTTTGCCACCAAAGTAGATAACTTCACATTTATCCACATTAAATTGCATCTGCCATGAATTTGCCCACTCACCTAACCTATCTAAGTCACTCTGCATCCTCTTAGCATCCTCCTCACAGTTAACACTGCCACCCAACTTCGTGTTATCCGCAAACTTGGAGATGCTGCATTTAATTCCCTCATCCAAGTCATTAATATATATTGTAAACAACTGGGGTCCCAGCACTGAGCCTTGCGGTACCCCACTAGTCACCGCCTGCCATTCTGAAAAGGTCCCGTTTATTCCCACTCTTTGCTTCCTGTCTGCTAACCAATTCTCCATCCACATCAATACCTTACCCCCAATACCGTGTGCTTTAAGTTTGCACACTAATCTCCTGTGTGGGACCTTGTCAAAAGCCTTTTGAAAATCCAAATATACCACATCCACTGGTTCTCCCCTATCCACTCTACTTACTAGTTACATCCTCAAAAAATTCTATGAGATTCGTCAGACATGATTTTCCTTTCACAAATCCATGCTGACTTTGTCCGATGATTTCACCGCTTTCCAAATGTGCTGTTATCACATCTTCGATAACTGACTCCAGCAGTTTCCCCACCACCGACGTTAGGCTAACCGGTCTATAATTCCCCGGTTTCTCTCTCCCTCATTTTTTAAAAAGTGGGGTTACATTAGCCACCCTCCAATCCTCAGGAACTAGTCCAGAATCTAACGAGTTTTGAAAAATTATCACTAATGCATCCATTATTTCTTGGGCTACTTCCTTAAGCACTCTAGGATGCAGACCATCTGGCCCTGGAGATTTATCTGCCTTCAATCCCTTCAATTTACCTAACACCACTTCCCTACTAACATGTATTTCGCTCAGTTCCTCCATCTCACTGGAACCTCTGTCCCCTACTATTTCTGGAAGATTATTTATGTCCTCCTTAGTGAAGACAGAACCAAAGTAATTATTCAATTGGTCTGCCATGTCCTTGCTCCCCATAATCAATTCATCTGTTTCTGTCCGTAGGGGACCTACATTTGTCTTTACCAGTCTTTTCCTTTTTACATATCTATAAAAGCTTTTACAGTCAGTTTTTATGTTCCCTGCCAGTTTTCTCTCATAATCTTTTTTCCCCTTCCTAATTAAGCCCTTTGTCCTCCTCTGCTGAACTCTGAATTTCTCCCAGTCCTCAGGTGAGCCACTTCCTCTGGCTAATTTGTATGCTTCTTCTTTGGAATTGATACTATCCCTAATTTCTCTTGTCAGCCATGGGTGCACTACCTTCCTTGATTTATTCTTTTGCCAAACTGGGATGAACAATTGTTGTAGTTCATCCATGCAACCTTTAAATGTTTGCCATTGCATATCCACCGTCAATCCTTTAAGTGTTATTTGCCAGTCTATCTTAGCTAATTCACGTCTCATACCTTCAAAGTCACCCCTCTTTAAGTTCAGAACCTTTGTTTCTGAATTACCTATGTCACTCTCCATCTTAATGAAGAATTCCACCATATTATGGTCACTCTTACCCAAGGGGCCTCTCACGACAAGATTGCTAATTAACCCTTCCTCATTGCTCAAAACCAGTCCAGGATAGCCTGCTCTCTAGTTGGTTCCTCGACATGTTGGTTCAAAAAATCATCCCGCATAGATTCCAAGAAATCCTCTTCCTCAGCACCTTTACCAATTTGGTTCACCCAATCTACATGTAGATTGAAGTCACCCATTATAACTGCTGTTCCTTTATTGCACACATTTCTAATTTCCTGTTTAATACCATCTCCGACCTTACTACTACTGTTAGGTGGCCTGTACACAACTCCCACCAGCGTCTTCTGCCCCTTAGTGTTACGCAGCTCTACCCATGTTGATTCCACATCTTCCCGGCTTATGTCCTTCCTTTCTATTGTGTTAATCTCTTCTTTAACCAGCAACGCCACCCCACCTCCCCTTCCTTCATGTCTATCCCTCCTGAATACTGAATATCCCTGAACGTTGAGCTCCCATCCTTGGTCACCCTGGAGCCATGTCTCTGTGATCCCAACTATATCATAATCATTAATAACAATCTGCACTTTCAATTCATCCACCTTATTACGAATGCTCCTTGCATTGACACACAAAGCCTTCAGGCGCTCTTTTACAACTCTCTTAGCCCTTATACAATTATGTTGAAAAGTGGCCCTTTTTAATGCTTGCCCTGGATTTGTCGGCCTGCCACTTTTACTTTTCTCCTTAGTACTTTTTGCTTCTACCCTCACTTTACACCCCTCTGACTCTCTGCACTGGTTCCCATCCCCCTGTTGTGAACTAACCTCCTCACACCTAGCCTCTTTAATTTAATTTAATAGTGCTGTTTAAGAAGCTTTTGAAAGATACCTGAAGGGAATAGAAGTTTAAGAATCATAGGCAGTTATTCACAGGCATCATGAAGTGCTTGTTTCTCTGCGGTTCCCTTCTATGTTAAATATACAGTATATCACAGTACATCACCAATGTACTAAAATGTAAAGTACTGTTGCAACTTGTAGTTTGTTGAGTAACCAAATCCATGACCACCAGAAACAGCAGGCACTTGTGTCTCCAAACTAATCCAAGTTCTTGTATGTCACATAATATCCTTCATCACCGTTGCCTACAATTTGAGCTACTCCCGAAATGACAATACTGTTCACTCCCTTTCATATAATGTTCCAAAAGGTAGCTAACTGCATATTTTTTGAAAAACAAATTAGAAGTGAGCAACAAATATTGATCCTGCAAAGTGACAGACAACAACTTGTATATTAATTAAAAATGCAATCAAATCTAGGCAATTTGGGTGGCCATGTCTAATTTCTGGTTGCAACATGAGGATAAGTTTAATTAAGATCTTGCATATAATGTGAGACATTAACACTCACCTTGGAGAGCAGACCCTTTATATATGTATGTAGTCAAAGAATTTAATGAGTTCAAAAAAAGAAATCCAAGGATGGAAAGAGATAAAATAAAATGTCATGAACAGAAGAAATTCTGCAGCTTCTGGAAATCCAGAATACACACACAGAAATGATGCAGGAACTCAGCAGGTCAGGCCGCATGGAGAGAAATAAACACTCAACTATTCAGGACAAGAACCTTCATCACAACTGCTCGGTCTGACATTTCAGCCTGAAAAGTCGACTGTTTATTCTTCTCCATAGATGTTGCCTGACTTGCTGAGTTCCTCCAACATTTTGTGTTTATAAAACTGCATGATTCAATTTTGATACAGAACTATAGAAAACATCAGAACATGGCTTGAAGTAAAATAGTACAATATAGGTAGAGTAAAATAATATGGGAATGCACACATCTGCAAAAAACTTAACTATCAAAGGCCATTTTATTGAGATGTTGTATACTAGACTACTTATATAAGAGCTCTTGCTTTTAACTCTTATCATTCTGCTTGTTTGCCGGCAGAGATCTGTACAACAATTTTTTCACCCTTACTCAAAGGGAAAATTCGGAAAAAGAGAAAATAGGTCGTTGTGAATGAGCCCTTTCAAAATGAAATTAAAAGCAACTTTACGTTTTCACATTACATACATTTAAATGGAATCTGTGATAATCACAATTTTCCCAATTACAACAAAGTTGCCTTTTTAGTTTAGTAAATTAATACATTGATTACTTAATCAATAACAATCAAAATGTAATACACAATCTAGCACATATAAAAAAAAGACTATCCAGGGGAAATAGGATCTTGGCTTGACTGCCAGATATCTAGCATCTTCTCTGCAGAGCTTTTTAGAGAATGTAGTACATGCTTGATTTTATTCCTTGACTGAAGCAGGCAACTACATTCTATTATATTTTGCACCTAGATCACATTTTCAGTAGTTCTGAAAGGGCAGTGAGACCTGCAGAGATGTCATTGTCTACTTAGTTGAATTTTTGTGAATCAAGATAAGTTCAGGAAGTTCACACTTCGTTCATTGCCAGATAAAACAAATATTTGCTCCCATTTCTTGTTATCTACCAAAACAAGTTAGTTAATTTTTCATTCCCAAGACCAATAGAAGACGTGAAGAACTATTAATTGAAAATGATTCTTTTGCAGGTCCTTTCAACTGATGAACAGCATCCACTGCAGAAATATGCCTGGGTTGCAAATATCTGGTTTTGTGTCATTCTCTCTAATTTTGATGCTTTTTTTTTGCTAATGAACCTTTTTAGTATTACCAGAGCACCATCATGCAGTAGTCTTTCTCCAAGCCATGTTTCATCGTGACTTGTGAACATAAGCTCTGTTGCTTCATCGTTGCCAAATCAAAATTCTAAAATTCCCTATCCAATAACTCTGGCAAAACGTGAATGCAGCTCTAAAAGGTAGTCTGCATCCTGCAAATTAATAAATGACTAACCATAAGTGTGATCATTTAATTTGCAACAGCACAATTCATAATACCTTAAAAAGTGATGCGTTCTAATATCTAATACAGCATGAGGTCCAAATTGCAAGTTGTTCAATTAGAAAAAATAACAGGTTATGCACTGGGGAAATTCTAGGCAGTTTCTAGAGTAGGTTAGATGTTCGGCACAGCATTGTGGGCCAAAGGGCCTGTAATGTGCTGTAGATTTCTATGTTCTATGTTCATTAATTGTTGTGGAGATTCATTATGTGAAAATTTGGGACAGTGACTTTGAAAAGTTCGCCATCAAAACTGACTGGGAGCAAAATAAAAACTGGACTCAATTATAAAGCATATAATCACATGAGAAGGTGAAACACAATATTATAAAGGGATATGCAGGGATCCCATAAGATAGAATCTATGCACAATATGCCACATTACATAGGGAATCTAAGCCTTCAGCTTCCTGACTCGATTTCACCCTCCTGGAGATGCAACTCATCCCCAGTAAGACAGCGGTGAATACTTTTACTCTGCTAAATGCATCTAGGATGCTCCTCTTTTGCATAACCTTTGCTAACCTGAAACAATATTCTGTGTCAATATATACAGTATAATGGAAAGAATTCCATTAATTGAAATCTTCTTTCTTTTTAAATCTTTTTATTAATTTTCAAAATTATAAACTCAATAACAAATTTGGTACAAAGAAATTGGAATAATGTTAATCATCTATTTAAAATGAATTTTAAGTAACATAGATATAGACTTCCAAACTCATAATGAAATTAGTCATTAAAAAAGAAATAAAAAGAAATATATATATATATATATATATATATATATATATAAACAAAAAAAAAACAAAAGAAAAAGAGAAAAAAAAAAACCCAAAAAAGCAAAACAGGGCTAAACCAATAGCTTGTATCAGACGCGTTCAGTCATGTTTTAACTCCGCTCCTCTAAACATATAATTTAAGTTTAAAAAAAAGATTTGGAAAGGTCAGATTACATCATATGGAAATGTTGCATAAAAGGTTTCCAAGTTTCTTCAAATTTAACTGAAGGGTCAAAAATATCACTTCTAGTTTTTTGCTAAATTTAAGCTTAATATAGTTTGGGGAAACCATTGGATTATAGTTGGAGGATTAGTTTCCTTCCAGTTCAACAAAATAGATCTTCTCGCCATTAAAGTAATAAATGCTATCATCCGACAGGCTGAAGAAGACAAAGGTCTATGTTCTACCATTGGCAATCCAAAAATACCATTAATTGAAATCAATCTTATTGTACAATACAGCTCTGTTGCAGTAAATATCAAACTCATCTGCTCATTAAAAGACACCCCCTGTGGCAGGCAGGAATTGGCCTGTGTAAGGAGCATTGCAGCCCTTCCCAGTAGCTGCCATTTAGCTGATAGTGACATTGCACTGGTGGAATTTAAATTTAGTGTACAGGAAAACACAATCTCTCTTCTTGCTCTTCAAGTCGCCACAGCTGAGGGTGCTGTGGAAGCAGTAAACAGCGGAGGTTGTGTTGCAGTAAAGAGGGCCCGGGTACACACTTTAGATTAAGTATTTGCCACTCTGTGTGTGTCTGTTTTGTCCTGCCACTTTGGGTGCTCAGTTTAGGTAAGTATTTTTAACTCAGTGTAACTTGGAGCATTTAGTGTTTGTTCCAACAAGAGTGCAGGATTTTGGAATCTTTCCAACCAACCAATGGATAACAGGATGTCTGGTGAGTGGAAATGCAGCACCACATCATGACTGTTCTTAAAAGGGAGGGCACCCCAAGAGCAAGGTGAGCGAGAGAGGTGCCTTCTGACTGCTGGCAGCCACAGTAGCACAGAGATATGAGGCAATCTCACAGATGGAAAAAAGAGACAGGTAGTTTGAGAAATGAAGTAGTAACACTCAACCAGTGATGCGTTATCATGGGGGGGGGCAGGTGTTTGCAGGGCAGGGGCTGCTCAGTCAGCACAGACCCAGGCTAAAATGTTAGAGGATAGCAGTACAGAGATGGCCTGTCATCTAGTAAAGGTGCAGTAGTTAGAGGCCGCCTGCAGGGTTAACTAGCAACTAGACCCCGTTAAGGTCCAAGTCCTGACACGTATTTAGGGAATGGGGACATTTGGTTAGATAGTGAGACTGGGAAGAGTCTCACTAAATGAGTGACCTTCCCCCAGAGCAGCTGTGCCAGTACAGGCCAGACTGGTGGCCAAGTGGTTCTAGACTTGGTGGGGTGGGGGGTAGTGGACCAGGGGTCCATATCCCCTTTAACCTCCATGGAACAAGGAGAGGAAGAACAGCAGGTTGAGGGAGAGGGGCCGAGGGAGGATAACACAGTGTGAACTGGTGGAGTTGGGAGACAGGTATAGGGACATAGATGGTTTACAATGGTAAACACAGATCAAGTCAAGTCAAGTCACTTTTTATTGTCATTTCGACCATAACTGCTATACAGTACGAGACAATGTTTTTCAGGACCATGGTGCTACATGAAACAATACAAAAATTACACTGAACTACGTAAAACAACACAGAAACTACACTAGACTACAGACCTACCCAGGACTGGATAAAGTGCACAAAACAGTGCAGGCATTACCATAAATAATAAACAAGACAATAGGCACAGTAGAGGGCAGTAGGTTGGTGTCAGTCTGGGTATTGAGGAGTCTGATGGCTTGGGGGAAGAAACTGTTACATAGTCTGGTCGTGAGAGCCCAAATACTTCAGTGCCTTTTGCCACATGGCAGGAGGGAGACGAGTTTGTATGAAGGGTGCATGGTGTCCTTCATAATGCTGTTTGCTTTGTGGATGCAGCGTGTGGTGTAAATATCTGTAATGGCGGGAAGAGAAACCCCGATGATCTTCTCAGCTGACCTCACTATCCGCTGCAGGGTCTTGCGATCTGAGATGGTGCAATTTCCGAACCAGGCAGTGATGCAGTTGCTCAGGATGCTCTCAATACAACCTCTGTAGAATGTGGTGAGGATGGGGGGTGGGAGATGGACTTTTCTCAGCCTTTGCAGAAAGTAGATATGGTGATGGGCTTTCTTTGCTATGGAGATGGTGTTGAGGGACCAGGTGAGATTCTCCACCAGGTGAACACCAAGAAATTTGGTGCTCTTAATGATCTCTATGGAGGAGTCGCCGATGTTCAGCAGAGGGTGGTCGCTTCATGTCCTCCTGAAGTCAACAACCACCTCTTTTGTTTTGTTGACATTCAGAGACAGGTTGTTGGCTCTGCACCAGTCCGTTAGCCGCTGCATCTCCTCTCTGTATGTTGACCCATCGTTCTTGCTGATGAGACCCACCACAGTCGTGTCATCGGCGAACTTAATGATGTGGTTCGAGCTATATGTTGCAGCACAGTCGTGTGTCAGTAGGGTGAACAGCAGTGGACTGAGCACACAGCCCTGGGGGCCCCCGTGCTCAGTGTGATGGTGTTGGAGATGCTGCTTCCAATCCGGACTGACTGAGGTCTCCCAGTCAGGAAGTCTAGGATCCAGTTGCAGAGGGAGGTGTTCAGGCCCAGTAGGCTCAGCTTTCCAATCAGTTTCTGAGAAATGATTGTGTTGAATGCTGAACTGAAGTCTATGAACAGCATTCGAACATATATGTCTTTTTTGTCCAGGTGGGTTAGGGCCAGATAGAGGGTGATGGCATTGGTATCGTCTGTTGAACGGTTGGGACGGTACGCGAACTGTAGGGGATCCAGTGAGGGGGGGGGGCAGCAGGGTCTTGATGTGCCTCACGACGAGCCTCTCGAAACACTTCATGATGATGGGTGTGAGTGCAACAGGACAGTAGTCGTTGAAGCAAGACACTGAAGACTTCTTTGGCATGGGGATAATGGTGGCGGCCTTGAAACACGCAGGAACAACGGTGCTGCTCAGCTAGATGTTGAAGATGTCAGTGAGAATCTCTGCTAGTTGGTCTGCACATCTTCTAAGCGCTCTGCCAGGAATATTTTCTGGTCCAGCAGCCTTCTGTTGCTTGACCTTGCACAGGGTTCTCCTCACATCGGCCACAGTAAGACACATCACCTGATCATTTTGGAGGATGGTTTTCTTCCTCGCTGCCA
Source organism: Mobula birostris (assembly GCF_030028105.1). Lineage (NCBI taxonomy): Eukaryota > Metazoa > Chordata > Chondrichthyes > Myliobatiformes > Myliobatidae > Mobula > Mobula birostris. Next base: position 83,137,346 of record NC_092379.1, on the reverse strand, counting down.
CGTTATTTTCTGCCTCAAAATGAGTGCAAACTGGGAGGGAGGCATCACCAGCACAGGCAGGTGATGTTGTCTTGTAGTTGGTGATGTCCTGAATGTTCCTCCACATGCGCCGCATGTCGCTGCTGTCCTGGAAGTGGCTGTGGTTTTGTGGGGCACATGTACGCTTTGCCCCTCTGATGGCCCGGGACAGTTTGGCCCTCAATATGGTTTGGCCTGCCTTGTTGCCTGCTCTGAAGGTGGAGTCTGAGTAACTATAAGCATTTGAAATGCCTCTTCGTCTTTGCATCTCATCTTTCCCCTTGACTTCTTCTCCCTTTGGTTTTCTCCCTTTCTTCACTGGGGGGAGATTTAACTACACAGGTGTTGATTCAAAGGATGGCTTACTCTGGAGTAGTTCTTCAGAAATATTTGGTAGTATACACAGAATTTAAGGACTGAGTCAAGAGCATGAACAGTTCTGGGTCTTGCCAATGTGGTTACTGCCTCTATCTTGGACGGATCTGTAGTCACTCCATTCTGAAATACTATGTGTTCTACATAGTTAACTGATGTGTTACAGAACTGGCACTTGTCCAGTGACAGTTTTAAACCATCTTTTAGGTGGTCTAACACCTTCAGTAGTCTGGTTTCATGATCCTCCATTGTCGACCCAAACAGTATGAGATCATACAAGTACACAAGTACTTCAAGCAGGTTCATGTCTCCAGCAGTCTTCTCCATCACATGTTGAAAGGTACCCGGTACTCCTGATATTGCCTGCGGCATTCTTTCAAACTGAAGAAAAAAAACGAAGAAGACATAAATGCTGTCTTTTCCTTATCTGATTCACTCAATGGTATTTGGTAATACCCACTTCTTAGATGCAACACTGAATCATTTGCTTCCAGAGCGCCTTTGATCCATGGAAACTGTATATTGGTCTGGGATTGAACGTCTGTTCAGTTTTCTATAATCAGCACACATTTGTATTTTTCCATTCTTTTTCCTCACAACATCTATAGGTGATGCACAGGGACTTCTCAATTCAGTGATAATTCCAGTTTTCTTAAGTTTCAGTGGGCCTGCCTCACATCTTTAATCTTTGCTGGTGCTAACCAGTGAAACTTCTCTCAGAAAAATGAGTCCTCTGTCACTCTGATAGTGTGGTGAGTACTCTTGGAGCAGCCAACGTCAAAATTGTCAGTAGAAAAGACAGCTTTGATTTCCAGCATCTTATCAGTGAGTCTCTTTTGCACTCCTCTGGTGTTGGTGAGTCAAAGTTGCATGACTTTGATGTCAACTTTCCCGATGCAGATGATCGTTTCTCTTCTTTGTTCCTCACTGGAAAACTAGACACTACAGGGAAGAGATGTGAAATCTGCATGCCACGTTTGAGTGTGACATTTCTTCCTGAAGTTGTTCCTAACAATCATTGTTGCCTGGTTAGAGTAGACACCTGAAAACTTCTGATGTTCAGGTCTCACCAGTAATCCTTCAGAAAAAAGTGCCTCTTCTTTCTGATCATCCGGAGCATCCACTAGAATGGCTGATGTATGGCATTCTTGCAAATTGTGGTGTTCTCGTCACTCTAGCTACTCCTCTAGGACATAAAGTGACTAGTTTAGAGTGAGTATACCACACAGTTCCTTTTTCATGCTCATTATCCTGTATAGGAGAAACATGCTCTGAAAAGCACCATGAATGCAGGGTGAATAGACGAGGTTCTCAGAAAGTTCACTTCCTTTCTCTCTATACGTGCTCCCATGTGCCTTCTCACAATGGAAGTGTTTGTTCCCACAAGAATGGAAGCTTCAGCTTTGATGACCGGATCCGGGCAGACCAATACTAGTGTACCAATAATTTCAGCGACTCCAATATTTGTTTCGGCACCAGTTTCGATGACATATAACCACCATAAGGGTAATAATCAGCACCAAGCCCCAAACCTCCAGAGCACTGATCGGAGTCAATGGGAAATGTGTCGAATACCTGTTGTAAAAGGATTTGTAGAGTAAAGTAACCTGAGAACCTGTGTCAAGATTGGCTCCAGCATAAATGCCTTCAATCTATATGGATACATCAGAACTTGGCTCCACTAAGCCTTCAGGAATAGTGTTTTACACTTTAGTATTTTTCTTGATACACTGATTGGAATGTTTTTTTCTCTGGGGCAGTGAGACATTCCTGTACTGGTTCCCTTTGTAGTTTCCCATCTTATTTTGTTGTTTACTTTTTGAAGGTTTTCCTGGCCTTCGCCATCTCACTTCAAGTGTCTGCCTTCTCCACGTTTGTAGAAGAAAATACCAGGGCTATCCTCAGTTGAGAAAACTTTTGCAGCAGTATTCCTGTACTTTTTGATTTTCGCAGGTGGGCCGGGCTTTCCAGTGGATGCGTTATGATTAGCTGCAACGTTAGCAGACATCAACTGAGTCATCTCAGCTCAAATGCTTTTTACCTCATTTCTCAAAAGCTCTACTTGTATGTCATAAGGGATCACTTTAGCATCAGAACTACAACTGAAGACATTACTCGGGTTTAGGAAACGTTTTGCTCCTCAATCATGATTTCCTCCACTCTAACTTTTCTAAGTAACTCAGTAAAAATGGAGGATCACACATCCTGTGTGTCATTCGAATACGTAGATCTACCATGTCTTGTGACAGTGCACCCTTCACAATGTGCTCCACTACTATGCAATTTATCTCAAGCAGTTGAATGTCCCCTTCACAGCACAAGCAATGCAGCAGTTTATCTAACTTGAAAAGGTAGGCAGACAGCTTCCCTCCTTCCTCTTGGAATGTTCCTGAACTTGACTATAAGATCTGTTGGAATTTCAATAGTGCCAAAAGCGTTTTCCAGAGCATACATATAGTTAGCCAACATAGCCGAAGGATCTTCTGCCTTTAGGAACCTTATTACATCAGTGGCAGGACCCATTAAACTCTCCATAAGTCTGTGCTTCTTTATATTGTCTAAGCACTCCCATTCATCTAGTAAATGAGATGTCTGCTCAGCCCAAGCCTCATTCTCTTCCTTTCCATTGGGTGTGGGCTTGACTGCAGAGAACATTCTCAACTTACGACAACCTTAGATCTCAGCAGGTACACTTTGGCATTTATTGACCAGTGATGTGATATCAGAACCCAGCTCAGAATTTAGCTCAAGAGCTGAAGGACTTAGCTGATAGTTCCCTTTCATTCCTCAGAAAAGAGAGCAACTTGAACTGAAAAATCTGGAGTTGTATTTTGTGCAACCTCAGCAGCATCCGGAGTTGTATTCTGTGCAAATCTAGACATATAAAATGGCCGTGGCCCTGCCTCTCCAGGTACTCCTATCACATCAGGCAGTCACATCACTGGAAGTCTGGACTAGCACAAAATATTTGCCAACTGATTCACTCAAATGCCTATCAATCATTATAAATTTTCCAAGAGCTTTCACATGATTGAAGGCTTTAACTAAAATGTCATTACTAACGTCAATAGAAACATTGCTCAGTACAAACACATAGTGAGTGGATGATCTCTTTTTATCACACCAAACCTTAATCTCTGCAGCATTCACATCACAGTATGTTAATTATGACACACATTAAACTGCATAAAAAACACTGTTGTAACACTGGTTTGACACACATAAATGGCTACCCAATCATTATACAACCATAGTACAGCATTCATATAGCATTAATTCATATAAGCACTCATCCCTAACGATGCCCCTAAAAATATGTAACCCCCTCACTGTAGGCTTGTAATGAGTTAAATATTACTGTGAATGCAAGCTACAGCAACATAACTCTACAATGCATGGGAATAATCAGGAGGAGGAGAAGGTGGCGGCATGACGCAGCATGCGCGGCCTCTCTGGTGATGAATATCTGTAATCTGTCAAGTAGGAGGCCGTGCACAATTCTGATTTGACGGAGGCAGATGTTACGTACCCTGTAACTGGGTTGCCAAACCAGCAGAAATGGAACAATCGTTGGAGTCTGGATTACTAGGAACTAATAAAGTTTTATTAAAGAAACAAATAGTACAGTGCTCTAATCGCAAGGATATAAATGTAACAGGTTAGCAATGATAATACACACCTATACACAGAACGAGGGAAATAGTAATCAACCAAGCTCTATCGCAGTCTAGGGGTAAAATGATCAGTCTTACAGTGACGCAGAGTTCATTTCAGCTCAGTGCAGTTCGCAGTAATCGCTGTTGTACCGGTGGAGAGAGAGATAGAGAGAGGAGGGATGCAATTTGGTTCAGGCAGACCTTTCATGTCTTTGCAGTTGGTTTCGGGCAGACCCTTTTTGATGTCTTCTATCCCGCCGTGGTCACCGACTGTGACCCCTCCGTTCCGGATACGATTGTTCTTCCGTGGTGAACCCGGCACCCAGGCAAGGGCGGACACACAAACCAGGTTCCCACCGATCATACCTTTACACCCTGTGAGCCCGTGGTCGGTTCCCATGAACCAGACCTCCAAACTCCCACCACTTGTGGGGGCACACCACTCTTTCCAGGTTCTCGTTGTCTCGTGGTCTCGTGGTGTCCCGTGCCTTAGCGAACCTGCTCTTTTTATCCCCCTGCTGGGGTATCATCTGTCCATCAAACTTAAAACAGTTCAGGTTCAAAGCAACCGGTCTGTCAATATTCTGAATTGTGTTTCTTTTCCGTTAATCCCTCTCTCCTCTCTTATTAGCATTTTGAATGTTTCTCCATTGTCTCTCTTATCTGTCTCATTAGCATCAATCGTCCGATAGCTTGGTTTGACATCACACCCCTACCCTTCAAAGGATTTTTACCGGGGTAAAAATCATGGGCATGAATACATTATTAGATACACACTAATATACAGGGTCGTCAGCTATTCGGCTAATACAGAGAAATTTAAGTTTCAACACCTTGACAGACAGTCAGCAATCACGTTGTCCATTCCTTTTATATGTTTTATTTTAATATCAAATTCCTGTAAGACCAGGCTCCAACTTAGTAACAACAGGAATTCTGCAGATGCTGGAAATTCAAACAACACACATAAAAGTTGCTGGTGAACGCAGCAGGCCAGGCAGCATCTCTAGGAAGAGGTGCAGGTGACGTTTCAGGCCGAGACCAAGACCTGAGATCCTGACGAAGGGTCTCGGCCTGAAACGTCGACTGCACCTCTTCCTAGAGGCGCTGCCTGGCCTGCTGCGTTCACCAGCAACTTTTATGTGTGTTGTTCCAACTTAGTAACCTTTTGTTTTTATCCTTCATAGTGGTCAAAAACACTAATGGGTTGTGATCAGTGTAAATTATCAGTGGTTTCCTTGCTGGACAAATATAAATCTCAGAATATTGTAATGCTAGTATGATTGCTAGTAATTCCTTCTCCACAGTGGAATAATTTCTCTGATGGACATTAAATTTCTTAGAAAAATAAGCCACTGAGTGGTCAATCTCCTCTTTGTCTGTCTGCAACAGCACTGCCCTGGCTGCTTCGTTGCTAGCATCTGTTGCTAGGCAGAAGGGTTTTGAAAAGTCAGGCGCATTCATTACAGGGTGGTGACACAGAATCGCCTTCAGACTCTCGAAGGCCTGTTGACAAAGGTCGTCCCACACAAACTTTGCATTCTTTGGCAAGAGCTTAGTAAGAGGGAGGGTAATATCCGCAAAGTTTTTGCAAAACTTCTGATAGTACCTCACCATCCCCAAGAACCTTTTCAGGGCTCTCTTGTCTGTCAGGATGGGGACTTCAGAGATAGCCCGCACCTTAGCCTGCATCGGTGCCAGCTGCCCCTGTCCTACCACATACCCCAGATAAGTGACCTTAGCGTGGCCGAACTCACTTTTTGTGAGGTTCACTGTCAGGTTGGCTTCCGACAGCCTCCTAAACAGCTCCTCTACTGCCACTATGTGCCCCTCCCACGTGTCACTCCAGACTATTAAATCGTCAATATATGCTTCTGGGTTCTTTAACCCTTTTATCACTGAAATAATCATCCTCTGGAAGGTCCCTGGGGCGTATTTCATGCCAAAAGGTAAAACATTATACTCGTATAGCCCGGATGGAGTGACAAATGCTGAGATTTCTCTAGCCCGGTCGGTTAAAGGAACGCACCAGTACCCTTTCAGCAAATCGATCTTTGTGATGTACTTAGCTCTCCCCACTTTATCGATACAATTGTCTACCCTTGGGATGGGGTACGTGTCAGTTTTTGTGATAACCTTCACTTTTCTGTAATCTGTACAGAATCGTATGCTCCCTTCGACTTTCAGGACAACTATACGAGGATGCCCATTCTGATTTGGATGGCCTAATAATATCTGTGGCTAGCATGTGTTCAATTTCTTTCTCCACTAGCTTGCCCTTCTCCAAGTTCATCATATAGGGCTGTTGTTTAATAGGCTGGTCTGATGTGAAAACCACATCATGCACCTTCCCTTTGCATCGCCTCAGGACATCAGGACATACGTCTGTATGCCGGTTAATTAGCTTTATCAGCAGCTCGCTCTGTTCGGGTTTAAGTAAGAGACCTTATCAACAAAATTGGCCAAAACAATAGAGTCCTCCAATCTGGTCGGCACCATATTTATCTTTTCAGAATGGGTTTTCCCTTATCAGGTGGCACCCTAGCCTCGTTAATTTTTGTTGATAACAGTGACTAGGTCTGCTTCCTTATCGTGGTAAGCGGTTAACATATTAATTGGCTCTAACTGTGTCTGCTCACGTCTACAATACTCAATAATATCCTTCCTCATGTTCGGCCAGTAAAACTCTTTCATAATTCTATCGACTGTTTTCCTTACCCCAAAATGTCCACCGAGGGGTATCTTGTGAGCCAGGTTAAAAATCTCGTCCCTATAAATTTTTGGCTACTGCTTCAGTCCCTTTCCCAATGCCTCTTATCACACTGACCTCCCCAGTCTCGGTCTCTGAACTAAAGTCTAACACACTCCTTAAGATGAATGACTGACAAGCCCTAGTGTCTCTCCAGATCCGTACGGGAGCTGGATTTGACCCCTCCTTCACCGACACCAATCCGGCCGATATAAACTTCTCGTGCCCTTCCTGAACTCTATCAGACATCTTCTCCCCTAGCGATTTGTTTGCCGGCTCAATACAGCCAGTCGGAGTCGTCGTTTTTCCTTTCCCCGTCTCCTTCTTTGGGGCAAAGCACCTCGACGCAAAGTGACCGGCTTTCCCACAATTATAACATACGACCCCAGGAGACTTCCTACCAAACTGCTTCCTGTCTTCCTTATCCTTCTCACTAGTCGCCGGCTTACCTTCTGGCTGCTCCGGCGGACTCTGTCCGTGCTCTCGACTACCCTTCTGGTGGCTTTTACTCGGGGTAAACTTTGCTTTGTGTGTTAACGTGTGCTCATCCGCTAACTTCGCAGTTGCGGCTAAGGTTTCTGCCTCTTTCTCATCTAGATAGGGCCTCATACCTTCAGGGACACAACCTTTAAATTGTTCAATCAGTATTAGCTGTAGCAGTCTGTCATAATCCCCATTGACCCCTTTCGAGGCGCACCAATGCTCACAATACATCTGCATCTCACGGGCAAACTCTAAATACGAGCTTCCTCACATTCCGGAACCTCTGCTGGTATGCCTCTGGGACCAATTCATAAATCCTGAGTATCGCCTCTTTCACCACATCATACCTCTGGGCATCTTCTGCGGACAATGCCAAGTAAGCTTGCTGAGCCTTCCCTTTAAGTACCCTCCGAAGCAAAACAGCCCACTTATCCCTCGGCCAGTCCTGACTTGTAGCGACTTTTTCAAAATGTAGAAAGTACCAATCAACATCAGCCTCCTCAAAGGGGGAATGAGCCTAACCTCCTGGGTCGCCCTGAATCCTCCACCTTGATTTGGCATGGGGCCCTGCACTAGCGTCATCCTTAACTTCTCCAGCTCAAATTCCCTGTCCTTCTGCTTCTCTCTCTCTTCTCGTTCTAACTGTCTGTCTCTCTCTTCTCGTTCCAGCTGCTTTATTCTCTCTTCTCGTTCTAATTGCCTGTCTCTCTCTTCTCATTCCAGCTGCTCTATTCTCTCTTCTCGTTCTAACTGCCTGTCTCTCTCTTCTCGTTCCAGCTGCTTTACCCGGAACTCGTGGTCGAGTCTCAATTTTTCCATCTGCAGCTGCACTGCTTCTCCACCAGGTTTGCTCATAGATACCGCCTCCAGCTCCCCTTGGGGAAACACACCTTTAGGTACGTAATGCTCAACGATAGCTCTGTGCATCTCCGCTCTCCTCATTGTCGGCTTCCTCTTAAAAAGATTAAACCATTTGGCAACAGTCTCCAATTCTGATTTCCTGGCATCCTCTAATGCCTCCAAGGTTGGAGCCTTTAGAAATTCCTCAAACTCCATTTCTGCTGTTTGTCCTTTCTTTCTTTCGGGAATTTTAACCCAATCAATTTACCCAGTCCCAAACTTGGCATTCAAAATCCCGGACGAGATCCCCACTTATGTTATGTACCCCGTAACTGGGTTGCCAAACCAGCAGAAATAGAACACTTTTTGGAGTCTGGATTACTAGGAACTAATAAAGTTTTATTAAAGAAACAAATAATACAGTGCTTTAATCGTAAGGATATACATGTAACAGGTTAGCAGTGATAATACACACCTATACACAGAACGAGGGTAATAGGAATCAACCAAGCTCTTTCGCAGTCTAGGGGTAAAATGATCAGTCTTACAGTGACGCAGAGTTCATTTCAGCTTAGTGCAGTTCGCAGTAATTGCTGTTGTACCATTGGGGGGTGGGGGGGGGATGCAATTTGGTTCAGGCAGACCTTTGATGTCTTCGCAGTTGGTTTCGGGCAGGCCCTTTTTGATGTCTTCTGCAACAAATGTTCATCCCTGTTTGGCAAAAGAATAAATCAAGAAAGGTAGTGCACCCGTGGCTGACAAGAGAAATTAGGGATAGTATCAATTCCAAAGAAGCAGCATACAAATTAGCCAGAGAAAGTGGCTCACCTGAGGACTGGGAGAAATTCAGAGTTCAGCAGAGGAGGACAAAGGGCTTAATTAGGAAGGGGAAAAAAGATTATGAGAGAAAACTGGCAGGCAACATAAAAACGGACTGTAAAAGCTTTTATAGATATGTAAAAAGGAAAAGACTGGTAAAGACAAATGTAGGTCCCCTGCAGACAGAAACAGGTGAGTTGATTATGGGGAGCAAGGACATGGCAGACCAATTGAATAATTACTTTGGTTCTGTCTTCACTAAGGAGGACATAAATAATCTTCCAGAAATAGTAGGGGACAGAGGGTCCAGTGAGATGGAGGAACTGAGCGAAATACATGTTAGTAGGGAAGTGGTGTTAGGTAAATTGAAGGGATTGAAGGCAGATAAATCCCCAGGGCCAGATGGTCTGCATCCCAGGGTGCTTAAGGAAGTAGCCCAAGAAATAGTGGATGCATTAGTGATAATTTTTCAAAACTCGTTAGATTCTGGACTAGTTCCTGAGGATTGGAGGGTGGCTAATGTAACTCCACTTTTTAAAAAAGGAGGGAGAGGGAAACCAGGGAATTATAGACCGGTTAGCCTAACGTCGGTGGTGGGGAAACTGCTGGAGTCAGTTATCAAGGATGTGATAACAGCACATTTGGAAAGCGGTGAAATGATCGGACAAAGTCAGCATGGATTTGTGAAAGGAAAATCATGTCTGACGAATCTCATAGAATTTTTTGAGGATGTAACTAGTAGAGTGGATAGGGGAGAACCAGTGGATGTGGTATATTTGGATTTTCAGAAGGCTTTTGACAAGGTCCCACACAGGAGATTAGTGTGCAAACTTAAAGCACACAGTATTGGGGGTAAGGTATTGGTGTGGGTGGAGAGTTGGTTAGCAGACAGGAAGCAAAGAGTGGGAATAAACGGGACCTTTTCAGAATGGCAAGCGGTGACTAGTGGGGTACCGCAAGGCTCAGTGCTGGGACCCCAGTTGTTTACAATATATATTAATGACTTGGATAAGGGAATTAAATGCAGCATCTCCAAGTTTGCCGATGACACGAAGTTGGGTGGCAGTGTTAGCTGTGAGGAGGATGCTAAGAGGATGCATGGTGACTTGGATAGGTTGGGTGAGTGGGCAAATTCATGGCAGATGCAATTTAATGTGGATAAATATGAAGTTATCCACTTTGGTGGCAAAAATAGGAAAACAGATTATTATCTGAATGGTGGCCGATTAGGAAAAGGGGAGGTGCAACGTGACCTGGGTGTCATTATACACCAGTCATTGAAAGTGGGCATGCAGGTACAGCAGGCGGTGAAAAAGGCGAATGGTATGCTGGCATTTATAGCGAGAGGATTCGAGTACAGGAGCAGGGAGGTACTACTGCAGTTGTACAAGGCCTTGGTGAGACCGCACCTGGAGTATTGTGTGCAGTTTTGGTCCCCTAATCTGAGGAAAGACATCCTTGCCATAGAGGGAGTACAGAGAAGGTTCACCAGATTGATTCCTGGGATGGCAGGACTTTCATATGAAGAAAGAATGGATGAACTGGGCTTGTACTCGTTGGAATTTAGAAGATTGAGGGGGAATCTGATTGAAACGTATAAAATCCTAAAGGGATTGGACAGGCTAGATGCAGGAAGATTGTTCCCGATGTTGGGGAAGTCCAGAACGAGTGGTCACAGTTTGAGGATAGAGGGGAAGCCTTTTAAGACTGAGATGAGGAAAAACTTCTTCACACAGAGAGTGGTGAATCTGTGGAATTCTCTGCGACAGGAAACAGTTGAGGCCAGTTCATTGGCTATATTTAAGAGGGAGTTAGATATGGCCCTTGTGGCTACGGGGGTCAGGGGGTATGGAGGGAAGGCTGGGGCGGTGTTCTGAGTTGGATGATCAGCCATGATCATAATAAATGGCAGTGCAGGCTCGAAGGGCCGAATGGCCTACTCCTGCACCTATTTTCTATGTTTTTATGTTTCTATGTTTCTTTTATCCCACTGTGGTCACCGACTGTGACCCCTCCGTTCCGGATACGATCGTTCCTCCGCGGTGAACCCGGCACCCAGGAAAGGGTGGACAAACACACCAGGTTCCCACTGATTGTACCTTTACACCCCGTGAGCCTATGGTCGGTTCCCGCCAACCAGACCTCCAAACTCCCACCACTTGTGGGGGCACATCGGTCTTTCCAGGGTCTCGTGGTGTCCCGTGCCTTAACGAACCTGCTCTTTTCATCCTCCTGCTGGGGTATCACCTGTCCATCAAACTTCAAACAGTTCAGGTTCAAAGCAACTGGTCTGTCAATACTCTGAATTGTGTTTCTTTTCCGTTAATCCCTCTCTCCTCTCTTATTAGCGTTTTGACTGTTTCTCCATTGTCTCTCTTATCTCACTCATTAGCATCAATCGTCTGATAGTTTGGTTTGGTGTCACACAGATGTGAGAGCACGGAGGAACATCTGATGAAACTTCTGATATGCCTGTTTCGCTGCCGCTGCTACTGTGTGATCCGAAATCTCCGGAGGGGAAGGCCACAAATCCTTGGCTTTGCCTGTTGCTTGGTGGCCGGGGCCGGGGTCGAAGCCCTCGGCAGAGATGGTGCTCAGTGCTCAGTGTCAGAGGGCTGGTCAAAGGCTCAAAGTTTTCGGACGGACTTGGAGTCAGACTGTGCTTCCAGGATGCTGCAGTGGCAAGTTTGCGGTGCTAGAAGCTCATGGCAGGGAGAGTTTCTTCCTTCTACCGTCTGCGTGAGATGTTGGGGCTATCGAGACTTTGAGACCTTTTTTTTACTGTGTCCCTGGTCTGCTCTTATCAAATTATGGTATTGCTTTGCACTGTTGCAACTATATGTTATAATTATGTGGTTTTTGTCAGTTTTATTCTTGGTCTGTCTTGTGTTTCTGTGATATCATACCGAAGGAACATTGTATCATTTTTTAATGCATGCATTTCTAAATGATAATAAACATGGACTGAGTGTCCTCATAACCTAATCTAATCTAATCTAATAATGATGAGAAGGACATATCCAATAAATAAACACATCTAAGGCAAGTAAATATAAAATATAAAAGCTTGAATTTTCCCTTAAGAGAAAGTAGTAACAGTGACCACCCATGCAAATTTACTATGCGGCAAAAAGCAACAATTTAACTCCACCGGTATAAACTCAGATTAAAGTTCTATTGACAAAATATTTTAAACTATAACAAACAAAATAAAGAAAAAGTGCCCATTACATATATATTAGCCTATAGTGTGCTCATAACTGTTGGAGCTCATTGGTGCGTCATCAATCCAGGTTTGCTTCACTCTGTTTACTCACAGTACCAAACAATTCTGCCTGAGAACACATTCTAAGCAAAGCATAAATAAATATCTAAGGAATGGTCAAGGTCAAGGCATCTCAAACTTTCTCCAAAGTTCTGTGATATCTAGCTAATTAGAAGTTATCTGTACGCGAACACGAGGAAATCTGCAGTTGCTGGAAATTCAAGCAATACACACAAAAAGTGCTGGTGAACGCAGCAGATTAGGCAGCATCTATAGGAAGAGGTCAGTCGACATTTCGGGCTGAGACCCTTCGTCAGGACTAACTGAAAGAAGAGATAGTAAGAGATAAATCTGCTGTGTTCAACAGCATTTTTTGAGAAGTTATCTGTACATTTTCTCTGAGACTATTGTTTGCATGTGAATTTTCCGACAACAGTATCTGTCCTTCCAAATGATTTCATGTTCTTCTGCAGTGTTTGTTTGTCCGTGCCATTTTCCTTCTTCTTTCCAAAGCTCCTGTAGTCCATTCAGAAAATAGTTAACCCCGTCCCTCTACCACCTGCCAATCCTCTAGGGTGCTCCTGGGCATCTTATTGGACAAAATGTAAACAAGACAAATCCTGTTGTTTAATTACAACTAACCAACTCAACTGAATTATTATTTTAAAAAGGAAAAAAAAATACTTGATTGTGCAATGTAATTAAAGGAATACATTGCAATTTGAGAAAATCAGCAGAAAATAAAATGCCCAACAGCGTAACTGTATTAATATAATAAAACATGGTGTAAATCAGGATATTACAGGCAGAAGCCAGGGAGACTCTGCCCACATGGTTGCTGAAGATCTAGGATGCAGGGGCTGCTGGAGTGAGTTTATCCGGCAGGGAGATAGATGTCCTGTGGTGGGGCGGGGTAGGAATCTGTCATTACATCACATAATTAATAACGTCTAGAGAGTTCTACTTGCTTCACATGGGGATGATGAATCACTGTGGGTAGAATGAATACAGCAATTAAGATTAGGCATCCTTCACTCCTTGAAGGGGATTTGCAGCGCTAGGAGGAGTGAAACACAGTGGAGGAAGGGAACAGAGCCCTTCACCAGTGGGCTCTGATCACAGGGATTTATCATGACAGTGGAACCCACTGGAGGGTCATAGGTTAATCTTGATCATGGTGGGTTATTTAGTTAAAACAGCAGCTCCTCGTTTAAAGGGAATGGCACTGCCCTTATTGGGACCAGAGATAGGAGTTACGATGGATGATACCATCAGATTATTTCTGGGGTTAGAGTATATGGGGGAAAAGTCTCAGTAGTCAGACAAGCAGTCCAGGGGTCAGAGCCCCATACCTTACATAAAGGAAAGTTTTTGACCTTTTGACCTTGCTCAGAGCTGGGTTCCTGAAGAAGTAAGAAGATTGGGTTCCTACTCCCACCTGCCGCACTGTGTGAAGGGAGAACTGCCAGAGGAAGAGAGGCAAGGAAGCCATGAAGGGAGATCGGTCATTTTCCAAGCCCTTCCCGAGAGGAGTCCTTCTGTCCTCAACAGGATTCCCTTATTTCACTCAGGGTTCTTTATTTCCATTGCTGGATTCTCTACAAAAGATACTGGTGGACCTTCAGAGGCAGTGGGTATAGGGTGATGGCTCAGATTTTGCAGTAGCTAATGTCCAGGGATGGGCTGTGGAGTCAGGCATTCTGTGGGTGTTTCACATCCACCACTACCCACAGGCGGCAGGACAGACTGAGCGCATGAATGGGCTCGAGATAAAACAGATTAATTTATCACTCCCACCCGCACCCTACAAAGGCGCTGAGTGTGCTTGAGCAGGTGGTGGACAACCTGATCTCCTTTCCGGCGGACCCAGTAGGGTCTGCGATGTCTCAGTGCTTGGAAATGTTGGATCCTCCAAAGGTGGAAAAGGTGCAGTTGAGAAAGATTCGGGGAATTGTTGGCTGGAGCACCCGTAGAGTCCACTGGAGTGTGTGGAGAAGTAGCAGGCAGACTGGGAAATATGGAATGGATGGCATTATTGGGGAAATGAGAGATAACAATCAGGAGGGTGTGAGTTTGTGTCTCCCAACATTATGGAATGGCAAAGTGGTGGATGCTGATGGTGTTCGGTGTAAGATCCGACAACACATTCCTAGAGTTGGTAAAGGAGTATGTGAGCCACGCCAACACTTTGGACTATTGAGCTGCATGAAGTCAACATTCCACACTGCAGAAGGTGTGCCACTGATACCAATCCCCGTTAATGAGAAGTTGGAGGATCATGTCCAGCTTCTCAGGTTGTGGCATTCTGTTTTGACAGGGAGGAAGCAGTCCATTCCAGCAAACCTTACCCCATGGCCTTAAACAACTTGAGTTTCAGTAAACCCCGGTGAATTAAGTGTCTTGAGGGCTGGTACTTCCCTACTTTTGACTTGTCTAATCCAAAGGTTCTGAGAGTAATCCCTCTGCTAACAGAGAAGGGGAAGGGGTATTGGTGCAGGAGGTATAATGAGCGTATGGTCAAACCAGTCAGTGAGGCACAGCGAGTGTGTACGGGAGCCATATCCTGGGATGACTATGTCGATAATGACTGGTGCCATGAAGGTGGGCACTCCGTGGCTGCTAAATGGTATGTACTGGATGTGCGGTGCCCAGATAACCCGTAGCCTCCCGTGAGATGGTACGGCTGCTGCTTTCCAGGATACCATACACACACTGCTTTAATAGCCTGGATGAGCATACAATAGTATCATAGGAGGCATAGTGGACTTCAGGCATGCTAGGAGCCACACTCACGTCCCCATCTACATCAACAGAGCTGTAGTGGAGCATGTATCAAGCTTCAAATTCCTTGGTGTTCACATTTCCGGGGATCTCACCTGGTCCCTGAACTCCTCCATCCTGATCAAAAAGGTGCAACAGTGCCTTTATTTCCTGCGGAGCATCAGGAAAGCTCACCTCTGTCCCAGGATACTGATGGACTTTTACCGCTGTACCATTGAGAGCATACTCACCAACTGCATCTCAGTGTGGTATGGCAATTGTCCCGTATCGGACCACAAAGCACTCCAGCGGGTGGTGAAAACTGCCCAGCAGATTATCGGCACCCAATTGTCCACCATTGAGAACATCTACCATAAACGCTGCCTGGGCAGGGCGAAAAGCATCATCAAGAATGCATCTCATCCTAATCATGGACTTTTTACTCTCCTCCCATCCGGTAGGCGCTACAGGAGCCTCCGCTCCCGCACCAGCAGGCACAGGAAGAGCTTCTTCCCCAAGGCTGTGACCCTGCTGAACCTCACATCACAGCGCTAAGCAGTATTGTACCCATATTGTACTGTCTCAGTACTTTTATATTTGTATGCTGTAGTACTTACTTTTTATTCACAGTTATTTTGTAAATAACACTATTCTTTGCATTTCTAGTTAGATGCTAACTGCATTTCATTGGCTTTGTATCTGTACTCTGCACAATGACAATGAAGTTGAATCTAATCTAATCTAATATCACAGAATCAGAAAGGTTCTGGATGATAGCCTTTCCCCTATATGATATGACCAGGCTGTCCCAGGAACTGCTATGCATGACCACTGAAATGGAGATGCTGGCCAATGAGACTGCCACAGTGCTCAGGTATACAGTGGATGCACTGACCAGAATGTCAGCTGAGATTATGGCTACTTGCATGGTGACCTTGCAAAATTCGATGCCTTGGACAACCCACTTGTGGAGAAAAGTGGCACCTGTACTGTGAATGGGAACATTTCTCACCTGGTTGATCATATCGAACAGACAGTAAATAAGATCAGGAAAGTCGGGGGCCAACTCCATAACTTCTAAATCCTGACAGAAAAGTTGGTGGTCTTTGGGGTGTTCAGAGGCTCGTAAATTATGATAGTACACTGGGTAGTAACTGGTGGGCTGATTGTTCTAAGTATTATAGTGTTATGCTTTATGTGTAGTATAATGCGGCATCTACAGCAATTTTACTAGCATGTGGGCTAAGTGTCACAGTGTTATGTCTTTCGAGGGGAAGAATGTTGTAGTAGGTGTCAAACTTACCTGCTAATCAAAAGACACTCCATGTGGTAGGCAGTGATTGGCCTGCATAAGGAACATTGCAGCCCCTCCTGCCAGCTGCCATTTAGCTGACGATGTCACTGCACCACTAGAGTTTTAATCTAGCAAGCAAGAACAATGCAGTAAAATAGTTTCTGGATGCACACTTTAGATAAGTAGTTGCCACTGTGTGTACATTTACTGTCTGTTTTCTCCTACCACTTTGAACACCCAGTTTAGGTAAGCATTTGTAAACAAATGCAACTTGAAGAGTTACTAAACGTTTAGTGTCTGTCTTGTTTTGTAACCTACTTACTGGTAATGAATGTCGTCTGTTCCCATTCACTGAACCAGCAAACCTGATAAACAAAAAGAATCATCAGAACCTTCAGCAACAACTCCCCTCAATCCCCCAGCTACTCACTTTAAAAAAATATATACACCTTATAATATTGACAATAACTGAAATATAGTGAAGACGGTGACTCGTTACCACATTCTCATGTGTAATTAGAGCTGAGGCAACAAATATAGATTTTCTGGTGATGCCCACACTCATAAATGATTCAAGAAATTGTAATTACTCTAATACATATCAGCAAATCTTGTATTTACAATTGCTGAGCTATTCCTGAAGTCAACAGGCTTAATAACCACAAGGCATCTTACCTTTCCTCTGTTCTCCTTCATTCACAGCATCGTTTACATTTTGATTGTTGTCACTTCACTATTGGCAACTGAGCCTGGGTCTCTAGCTTTGGAGTTCTCCCATGCAACATCCCCAAATCCTTGAATGCCAAGGGCCTTTAGTTCTCTACTTCCTTCTTTATTTTTAGATGTATACAGTATATTAATGTTTAACACTTTAATTAAGACTTTAGTTAACTATCCCATGAGCTTGGCAGTGGTGCCCATCCCTTTCACTGCCTCACCTTTTTCAGGTGCAGACACCTGAGGAGCTGGGCCACCATGCGTTCAATTACCTCAGAAGGTGTATTGCAAAGCTCCACCCCAGGGAATGACTTCAGAATATTTGGCTTACAATCATTGTCTAAGGTCTGTAAATGATTTTTTTATTATACTTGACAGATAAAAAGATCATGCTAATTTAATTATATTAATTTACAATAATTGAACAAAACTAATTAAAACACTTGAAATGAAAACATAATTAAAACATTAGAATAAAGTAAAATAATTCTTACATCAAACACTTGAAAGGTTGAGAGACCAGATGTGAAGTGCATCCGACCTCTTTTCCTAGCACATCACTGTCCTTCCTGCTGCTGGGCTCAATAGTTGGTCCAATGATGTAGCAGGTATTCAGATGTACCAACATCAATCTCTAGTCATCGAGCTCTTCTAACTTGGACTTTAGAAATAATATGAGTCATGCCAAATTGATTTGGCTCAGCATCGTCTTCCTGGTTTGGTAACCATTTGTGTCTGAATTTATTCTTGTGAAGCAGCCTGGATTACTTATTTGCCATTATATGCATTTTATTGTTGCTATTGTCGTCATTACTGTATTCTCCTCTTCTCTTTGCTAATAAGTTACAAGAGCCACACGATTCACATTACCAGGTTTGGGAACAGTTAATACCCCTCAACCATCAGGCTGTTGAACCAAAAGGGATAACTTCACTCATCTTCACTTTTCCTATTATTGAAATGTTCCCACACCAATGGACACAATTTCAATAACACTTCATCTCATGCTCTCAATATTGATTGCTTATTTATTTACTATTATTATTTTTTTACTTTTTGTATTTACAGTATTTGTTGTCTTCTGCACTCTGGTTGAACACCCTAGTTGGGTGGTCTTTCATTGATTCTGCTATGGTTACTATTCTATAGATTTATTGAGTATGTCCACAAGAAGATGAATCTCACAATTGTATGTGGTGACATATATGTACTTTGATAATAAATTTACCTTGAACTTTAAACTTTAAACTTTAAACTTTAACAGCATTATAAAAGAATTATTCAATACATCTTTCACATGTCATCAGAATAAGTGAGGCATAATCCTGCTAGTATTTTTAATTTTAAGTTCAGCACAAGAATTATTTGAAAGCATGCAACAATTTTCAAAACACATTTTCTGTTTTATTCCAGAATTACATTCTCTACAGCTAAAATGATGAAATGAGAAAAATGTAAATGAATACACCAAGTTTTTCCAGAATGCTTGAATCATAAGTGAAACTCAGATTTTTATAAATTTAATTGAGAATAATTTCACAACCTGTTGCAGTTTCTCAATTACCTCACAAGTCTTCTTTCATAATTTAGATACCATTAAACCCATTTGAATACTGGAGGTAATTTACAAAACCACATGAAAATTCTAGCTGAAATAGTTGTTCAGAGAAATCTTCCATCTGCAGATAGAGGTCCAAATGTCAATTTGGAAATATTGGCTCACATTTTGCTGGTATACTAGCAAATCCAAGATTTTCATGCATAGGAATCCAAACACTTCTAATACATTTAAATATTGAGCTTTACAAGGATGTACCTGCAGTTAGATTATAAACCCGCTCTCAAATTCTGTGCAGTTAGGATTCAAAAGCACTCTAAGAGGATCGTAGAGCTAAAGTAAAGACTGGAAAGGGTAGGTGAGTTTCTTTTTAAAAAAAGGTGGATGCTGAAATATTTTATATACTCTAAAAGTGTTTGCAACTGATTTTAGTTTCTAAAATTTTTGAACATATATGCTTTAAATTATTTTTATCACAATTAAATGTTTCTGAAATTTGACTTGTGCAGCTTCCAAAATTGTGAGAGGGGACTAGGCTTTGTTACATGTTGCCTTAGAATCTGTCATTGCTCAGGGCATCATCACTGCATTTCAAAAGCCATGGGTATACTAACACAGGACACCTCAAAGTGGATTGGGTAAAAGTGGCTTTTGGAATTCTCCTTAGTAGAAGATTACAAACTGTGCAGAAAAGCAGCAGGAACTGAGATATGAATAATTAAAATAACATCTACCAGAAAAAAACAATGCTATACTTGTCATGTGGCACCTAACCTAATCTGCTGGATAAGTTAATTTGATTTTAGTTATGTCTGAGCTGCCATTTAGAAACCTGTTTGGGTTAAGGGACTTACATAAATTTTGCCCAGTCAATCAGTTCTATTCCAGTCAGTACTGTGATTTTAAACATTCTCAAACTCTAATGCAATGAGTAGTTTTTCATGTCTACTGCTGCCTCTGTCTTGTGCTTTGCTTCTATAAAATGAAGATGGCAACACTCATGATGGATTATCCATCGGGTAGCTTAGCACAAAAGGAGGTTGTGCATAGGTTTTCATGCTTGAAACCAGGACAACATGAGCTTAAACCCATGTCAGATAGTGCACTTTAAAAATCTGTTCCTTGTATGGAAATGGATACAAATAACTGACTTCTTTCTTCAGCAAGTTATATTTAAGTCATAAATCTGAAAATATCTAAGGCAACAGCATTGACCTTTATTATCCTGGCGGGAACAAGTGATTCCTTTGTTGGCATTTATTTCAACCAGGACTTAGATTAGATTTTTAAACTAAGCGTAACAGTGGCCCCTTTGAATTCTTCACCTCAAATTTAATTTCCCTGTCCCATAACTCAGGCCTGCCACCTGTACTTGCACCCTGCAGTGTTCCTGTGCTTTAATTTAATTCTTGTGGGCCCCAGGGATGCCATCTTTAGGACTTAGAGACTAGGGCGTCCCATAAAGAGTCGTTTGGTCTTCATGTGGTGACCCAAGTCTCATCTAGTAGATTCCTGCCCCCAGACTGTTGAGTTGTCCTTTTGGTTGCTGACAAAAGGCATGTGAATTGCTTTTGAGCTTGATGATCATAGAAATCACATGAATTCAATAAGATTTAGTAATTAATTAGGAGCATTAAAAAACTTACAAAGATTTTAAAGTTCTAAATTTACTCCCTACTTTTGCAATATAAAGTAAGTAAAATGTTCGGATCTAGCTAAAGGAGAACCAACCCTTTACCTGCATTTAGCCTTTCAATCGAGATTAGCATCTTTATGCTAGTGCACCACATTCAATACTCTGTGCAGTGACCCTGGCCTAATTTTCAACATATGAATTCAATCTCATCTCTAACATATATTGAAGGGAAGAACTGACCCATGCCGATCATGTCATATCCATAGTTCTCTATGGTACCATCAACAAAGGGCCAAGCTGTTTTGGGCAATCAACTTAATCAGCCATGTAGCAAAACTATACTCATACAGAATTTATGTATTGATAGATTAAATGTCTAGATCTGAAATATCTTGATAAAAGGAGAAATATGATTTCTTCCGTAGATAAAGTCTCTAGGTTAGTCTTCTTGAGAAGAGAAAAATATAAATTATTTTTAAGTTATATAGCTGGAGATCTCCTTGCAAGCAGAGCAAATCAGAAGACAATTTCATCTTCAGTTAAGTGCTTATATTTAGTGTACCAGCTTTGTTAACCAAGAGACAAATCATCCTTCAGGACATTGTGCTTCTCAGGATTGATGAGTGAAATGTCAAGCAAAAAAAAAGAGAAAAAGATACTCCCTCAGGCTTAGCCGGGAAGATGGTATTGCAGAAAGAAGTATAAGCTATTATTTCTTTTACATCAACCTCTGCATTTCCTCTAACCTGCTAAAGCTTCTGCCTAGCTTGGCTTAAATGTTAGTCCATAGGGTCAGAGTTTAGGTATCTTAAATGCCATTATCCTTTATAAAATATGTTAAAATTTATTTTCACCATCATTAGATAACATTATATATTATGTTTTAAGTATAATGATAGAATACCTGGGAAGTTACTGCTGACATTATGAATTATCTTCTCATTACCGTACTATTGCTTTTTGATTCATCATCACAGTGTACAGGCTGAAATAATGTCCAAAAACATTTGAATTGAGATCATAGTTAATTTTCCTGACAAACATGCAGTATATAATTTTTTTTCTTTCAGAAAAAAAGCAAAGAAGGAATGTATAATATTAACATCTTTGTAAGGGAATGACTATATAATTCCTTTCAACCTTATGCTGGTGGAGGGCTCCACCTTACACCTCATGGACCAGACAGTAGGGTCAGGTAAAAGCAGAGAGGACAACATTTGCTTCATGATTAACTCATTGTAGTGCGCAGACGTGATGGTTCTGTCTCTGTGTTGTTCCTCTGAATTGGACCATCTAGCAGTCATGTGTCATCCATTTTACCTGCTCAGGGAGTTTTCCTTCATCATCTATGTTGCAGTATACATTCCACCCCTGGGCAATGGCAGGCTGGCACTGGTGGAGCTGAGCACCGTGAAGAGCAGACACAAGACAAGGTACTCTGATACCTTCCCAATCATTGCAGAGAACTTCAATCAGGCCAACTTGAAGAAGTCTCTGACCAACTGCCACTGACGTGTCACCTATGGAACAAGAGGAACCAAAACACCTACAAATGGTACACCACCATCAACAGCTGTTATCTGTCAAGCAGGGGACCGTGCACAATTCTGATTTGATGGAGACAGATGTGAGAGCACAGCGGAACATTTGGAAAACTTCTGAAATGCTTGCTTCACTGCCACTGCTACTGTGTGGTAACCGGAATCTCCGGAGCTGAAGGCCCAGAAATCCTTGGCTTTGCGTGTTTCAGCAGCCGGGGAGAGGTCGAAGGCACTCGGCAGAGGATGGCACTCAGGAGGCTGTATCGGAGAGGCTGGTCAGAAGCTCAGAGTTTTCCGATGGATGGACTCAGGGTTGGCTGTGGTCGGCTGCTTCCAAGGTAGCGACAAGTTGACAGTGCCTGGAGGTTTATGGCAGGGAGTTTCTCCCTTTTGCTGCCTGCTATCGGGGACTCGGGAGTCGATCGGCTCGGGACTTTGAGACTTTTTTTTACTGTGCCCATGGTCTGTTCTTTATCAAATTAAGGTATTGCTTTGCACTGCTGTAACTATATGGTATAATTATGTGGTTCTGTCAGTGTTAGTCTTTGGTCTGTCCTGTTTTCTGTGATATCACTCTCGAGAAACACTGTATCATTTCTTAATGCATGTATGCATTTCTAAATGACAATAAAAGAGGACTGAGTGTTCTCATAATCTAAGAGTACTTACCATGCCATTCCATGCCTACACTTTTGCAAACCCAATCACCTGGCAGTACGTTTACTACAAGCATACAGGCAAAGGCTGAGGACCACAACCACAAAAGTCAGGACCGCAAAGATATGATCAAAGGAGGTGAAGGCGCACTTACAGGACTGCTTTCAATCTGTCAACAGGACTATATTCAGGAATTTGAATCTGAATGAATCTGCAGATCTGAAGGGATATACCACAGATGTCACTGACTTTATTAAGACCTGTGTACCAGTGATATTATACCTGTATCTGTTTCTGGATGAGTATGTGCCTTAAAGAACCTATCATACCTATCCAAACCAGAAGCTGTGGATGAACCAGCAGGTTCACAGTCTGCTGAGGGCTAGGTCTGTGCTGATCCAGACTGGTGATCTGCATATTGAAAGACCTAGATAGAGAAGATGTGGAAAGGATATTTCCTATAGTATGTGAGTCTAGGACCAGAGGGCACAGCCTCAAAAAAAACAGGGATGTCCATTTAGAACTGAGATGAGGAGGAATTTCTTTTTCCAGAGGGTAGTGAATTTGTGGAATTCATTGCCACAGACAGCTGAGTATATTTAGAGGAGGTTGATTAGTCAGGGTGTCAAGGGTTATGGGGAAAAGGCAAGAGGAAGGGGTTGAGAGGGATAATAAATCAGCTGCGATGGAATGGCAGAGTAGACTCGATGGGCTGAAATGCCTTATTCTGTCCCTATGTCTTACGGTCTCATGGTCTAACTCTACATGAAGTTCAGGTACGACCTATGGAAGGTTACCTTAAGAATGATCAAGCAATTCCGAGTGAAGGTAGAGATAGAATCAGATGTATGTTTGGAAGAGATCACAAGCCATTACTTCTTGTAAGTGAAACTTGGCATCATAAATGGCTGTGAAGTTTCATTCCCAGATGAGCTCAACAACTTTTATGCATGCTTTGAAAGTGAGAATAAAACTACACCTGTGCAAATCCCTGCAGTGTCTGGTGATCCTGTGACATCTGTCTCAGAGACCAACATCAGAACATCTTTCAAGAAAGAGGGTGGACCCTCACAAGGTGTCAGGTCCAGATTCTGTACCTGGCAGGGCACTGAAAATCTGTGCCAATTAATTGATGGGAGTATTCAAATACATCTTCGGTCTCTCACTGCTGCTGTCAGACATTCTCAGCTACTTCAAAAGGACATAACCATACCATGCCCAGGAAGAACATGGTGAACTGCCTCACTGACCATTGTCCAGCTGTACTCACATCTCCTGTGATTAAGTGCTTTGAGAGGCTGATCATGGCTAGAATTGCTAGCAAGGTTCTGGACTTCTATGATTTGCCTATCACCAAAATATGTCTACACCGGATACAACCTCACTGGTTCTCCACTTGGTCTTGGACCACCAGGATAAGAGAAATACCTCTATCAGGCTGCTATTTGTTGGTTACAGCTCAATGCTTAACACCTCAGTACTAATCAATAGGCTTCAAAACCTGGGCCCCTGTACCTTCCTCTGCAATAGATCGTTGACCTCCTCATTAGGAGATTATACTTAATATGGATTGGAAAGAAAATCTTGCTGATAAACAACCCACTCTCTTGACACCCACAGTTGAGTGGCCAGGGAGAGCACAGTATATTGATGCAATTAGAAAGAAAGAACGGCAGTTGTAATATTTCATTAGGAATTTGAGTAGATTTGGCATGTCGACAATAAGTTGGGCTCAGGAAAGAGCTTCAGAAGATGTTAACACCTAGAAAATTGAAACTGCTGACCCTTTCCACTGCAAACCCCTTGATGAGAACTGGTGTGTGTTCCCTCAACTTCGTCTCCCTGAAGTCCACAATCAATTCATTGGTTCTACCGATGTTCAGTGCAAGGTGCTATCCAACCAGCCAATCTATCTTACTCATCACTATCTGAGATTCTGCCAACAACAGGAGTGTCATTGGTAAATATCACCAAAGATTCTAGCCTGTAGTGCTTCATGACTTTATGTATAGCAGAGAACATTCTAATTGATTGCCATGGAGAGGCTACCGCACAGGACCGGAAAATAAGGTTGAAATCTTAGCCAACTCCATCATTGGCACAAGGTTCCTCTCCATTAAGGACACCTTCAAAAGGCAATGTCTCATAAATGTGGTATCCATCATTATGTAACCCCAGGCATACTATCTCCTCATGACAACTATTAGAGAGGTGGAACAGGAGCCTGAAGACACACACTCAATGTTTTAAGAAAAGATTCTTCCCCTCTGCCATCAGATCTTTGAATGGATAATGTACCTATGAATACAATGACACTATGTTACTCCCTTTTAACACTACTTAATTTTTCACATACCATATACTTGTTCTTGTAATTTATAGTACATTTTGTATTGCACTGTACTGTTGCTGCAAACAAAAATTTCACAACATACGTCAATAATAATAAGCATGATTTTGATTCTGTTTCTTAGCAGTAAGTGTTTACTTTGCCATCGCTTTTATAGGATATCTTTTTCCCAATATATCAGGAACTTATTGCAGGCATAATCAACTTATTGTCAACAGTTCCTTGTTCTTTGATTTTTCAGATAAGTTCCTCACTGGCAAGCCATCGTTCATTGCCAGTGTCTGGTTGTCATTGAGAATGAGAGGTAATTTACCTATGTGAACTAGTGCAACAGATGTGTGAAGATGTTCCAAAAGGCTGGTACCTAGAGATGTTCATGATGAGGACCGAGTGATGATAAAGGAGCAATGCTTACACATCATCGAATACAGTAGATGGCTTGAAGGACAACCTGAAAGTTATGGGGTTCTCGTGCAGATGAACATGTTTAATGCACTTTGATATGAGTGTCCCATTTTCAATTACTTGACTTATATAACGTCAAACAGCATAGATATACCACAAAAAAGTATAAGATGTACTGTGTGTGAACATGTTGCTGTGGAAATAGAGAAAATAACAAAGGAATAATTTTTAGCAGTATATAGCTCTAATTAAGAAAAAAGGAGATGATATTTTGACGTAACCAAGATGGATTGCTTTTGACAGCTTTTCGCTTTTCTTGCTGAGCACAATGACTTTAATCACAGTTCTCGCTTTAAAAAAGTAATTCCCTTCTGTCAAATTGTAAAGACCCCTGTTGTACACAAATGCAATGGGTTTATCAGATTTACTTCTGTACTGTGTGGTTTTTGACATAATGAGAAAACTCAGAAGTCTGATGTATTTATGAAGGAGTACAACCAGAGACATTAACAACAACAAAATAAATCCCCTCAAAGGCAGAAGTGATCCAAATTATGCTAAATATGTTTAGCTAAAATTCAATTACCGTAGTCTTGTGTGCTTCCTTTCCAAATCAGAGATTTTGTGGCAAAATCTGTTTTTGCTTATTTGTAATTGCATTTCTTTTTTGCTGAATGTCAAGGCTCAGTAGGTACACCATTTTGGTTCCATTTATATACACAGCTTTACTTGTAACTGTATCTCACTTTCTCCCAATATGAACTCAATTGCTAATGTGAGATGAAACACATAGCACATGGCTCATGAAACACATAGTTAGTATTTACTAATATGTCCACACAATATGTAAGTGAGCAGGAAGAATAAAATTTGGCTTGCGCCTTTTATGACTAACAATGAGTAAGTGATCAGTAATACTCAGTCTGTTTACTAGCAGCTTTCCAATTGAGGGAAACAGAAAATCAACCCTTTACCATGCTATTTTAAGATAATCAGTATTTCTTAAACTTGAAGAATACTTCGTGTACCAGGTTCTAAATATGAAAGTTTAGAATACAAGCTCACTTCCAAGCCTTTTGGATGATGGTGTTTATGGAAAATTTGATAAGAGTCCAACTTCAAGCTGAGGATGAAATCTATCAAGACAATAATCTTACCTAAAATGGAAAGTTTCTGCTAAGCAAGTGGGTGCAAGAAGCATTTTCCTGATTTAATATGGGGAAGCATACTATGATCTAACTAGAACAATTTACCCTATTCACATTTTTCTTAATTCCTTGCTTAGGAAAAAAAGTTATATCCCCAACACACATACAATTTCTTTTACCATTTGCATCTGTGTGAACAGAAACTTTCTATGTCACTGGCACACTTTATCCTCGGAATTATTTGCCTTCATTCAGTACTTGAACATCCACGATAGACATCTCTTCACAGCCTTTCAGCAGATTGAATACTAATCTATTTCCAATAATGTTAAAGAAGATACACCCATACAATGAGAGATATTCAGATGCTCATCATTATTTTAGGTGCCATCCCAACTGGAAGAGGCTGCCATTGATGCAATGTCAAAAGAGTATTAATCCTGGAAAATACAATCATCTGTACTTAGTCTTCCACTTCTATGAAGTCTGCATAGGACAAATTTTGTGCTGCAATCTGCAAACTCAATTTCTCTTCGAACTCTTGCCACTCTTTAAATGTACATTTAACATTTAAACTTAAATTGGAAGAACAGGAGCAGTCATATCAAAGACACACTATCACTCAGCTTTCCCATTCCTAAGTTCAATTAGAACCTGCGTTCATTCAGGGGTTATTTAGCCAGAAGGATGAAGGAGCAAGGGCAAAGGCAGGACTATTATTAGGAGAAGATGTTTATCACCTTGCCTGTATAGAAAACACAGCCTTCATTACCAGTCTGTACAAAAAGAATGATGGCTTTGCACCATTACCTGCTTGCTTCCTTATGTCTGCTGATGAGTCTGACTGGCAACTGAGCAGTGCGACTGGTGTTGCCTTGCGTAACTTGAATAGAAACCCATAGGCAGAACCTGGTTCACACCTCCGAAGAGTTGAAACATCTATAGTTGTACTCAGTTGCAGTAGACAAAGTTAAGCACCTTTTTGAGAAAAGGTGGAAGAAGTATGGAAATAATGGATGATTGGAGCATTAATACTTGCTTAGCTGCCATAATGGGAAGGCATGTGCCATTTTCCTAGCAACCCTTTATGGTGGCCTTTTACAAAGCCATTCCATCCTAGTTTCCAACAGCAAACCCCAAAAACAAAAAATAAACAATTCCTGCAGTTCTCAAGATTCCTCAAGATTATCCGGCCTCAGAGGTATGCAAGCTTAATTTTGTACCTGAAATTAAGGAACAACATTCCCCCATGTATCACAGGTTCCTTGGAAAGTTCTTTACAATTTCACCACAAATTGATAATGCCTGTTGACCAAATTTGCACACATTCTTTTTTATTGCCCTGGTTGATTGGAATGTTGACCTTGCTTGTCTTCTTCATTTAGCTTCATTGTTTTTTATTTATAGTTGCTTTTGCATGGAAATTTAAACAAAATATTTAAAAGAAACTAAAGTCAGAGGGTGGTGAGCTTGTGGAACAAGCTGCTAGTGGAAATGGCTGTTGTGGGTTCAATTTCAACATTTAAGAGAAGTTTGGATAAGAACATAGATAAGAGAGGTATAGAGGACAGCGGTCTGGATGCAAGTAGACGAGACTAGGCAGAATAAAAGATTGGCACAGTAGATGAACCAAAGAGCCTGTCTCCGTGCTCTATAACTCTATGACTCTAAGATCTTCATAAGGAAAAGACTATTTTGGGTTAATGAATGGGGAGTGTTTGATTACTCTGGGCCTGTACGCTGCAGTTTAGAAGAATAGCGGCATGGGGAATCTCACTGAACCTATTGTATATTAAAAGGCCTAGATTGAGTGTCTGTGGAGAAAGTGTTAATTTTAGTGGAGGAGTGTAGGACCAGGGGACTCAGCCTCAGAATGCAAGGATGTCTCTTTGGAACAGAGATCAGAAGGAATTTCTTTATCCAGATGGTGTTGAATCTATGGAATTCATTGCGACAGGCAACAATGGAGGTCATGTCTTTGAGTATATTTCAAGTAGAGGTTGATATGTTCTTGATTAGTAAGGCAGTCAAAAGTTATGGGAACGGTAGAGCAGACCCAATGGGACAAATGGCTTAATTCTGCTCCTTTCTCTAATGGTCTTATGGTCTAAGTCATCTTGGCCTATAGCTGTAAAAGTTTGCATTTAAAATGTAAAGGATCTGGTTTAGTACAGTAGTAGTCCTCTCAATATTAATGTAATTGATTTATCTGGGAATAAAAGGTTGTGTGTGATTAAAATGAAGTGCTCATTTTTGTTATATCATTCCACACTATTTCAAATTTCAGAACCTTAACTGGACATAAATCTCCAGATCTAGCTCACAAAAACAACAACAAAAACGAACAGTTTTCCAATGCAGATTGAATCTGAAAAATTGTGATCATGTTCTACAATGATACACAACTAAACAAAGCTGCGGCTGAACCACATAAGGCGATGTTTGGTATGGGGTAGGATTTAAGAAGCCAAACTGTATTTTAAAATGTGCAAGAGAAGGGACAGAGATAGAGAAATTAGTGAGAGAAATTCAAGTTTAAAATATAAATTATTTTTGATGGCAGCAAATGATATTGGTATCATTGGCATTTTTTATTCTTTCTAGATTATTTAGTAAATAATATGTTTCTAAAACACATTTGCTTGTATCCAACTGATAAATAATGTTTTTTTTATTTCTTTACAAACGTTCAGCTGGAAATTACTGTGATGAGTAACATCAGATAAATAATTACCACCTTCTTATTATGATTCCATTTACCCTTTTCAAAATTATATTAACCTTTTTAAAGATTAATTTTTAAATGTTGATCATCTATCTTTAAAGGACTTCATACTCCAGTGCTTTCATTGATTTTTCAGAAGGAATACTGAAATAAGGTGACATTTGAATGAACATATTGATGGAGTACCATGAAAATAATGCTCAGCAGCTAAGTATTCAACCTGTTGGCAACAGTGGAGTCATACGTAGTTATTTCTGTGTTTAATTACACACACATGTTGTCAGCAGCACAGACCATCATTATTCCCAATTTTATAAAAAATTATTGTAAGAATCCAGAAATAATTTATTCAACAAATCAAGGAGAACTGATTATGTTGGTAGAATAATTTAAGACCATAAGACATAGGAGCAGAATTAGGCCATCTGGCCCATCGAGTCTGCGCTGTCATTTTCTGTGAATCCCTTTCTCCTGCCTTCTCCTTTAATACACTGATTAACCAAGAACCTATCAAAGGTTCATTTATTATCAACGTATATACGTATGCAGTATACGTCTCTGGGGTTCGTCTTCTCTAAGTAGCCACCAAAAAAAGAAAACCATGGAAGTCATTCAAAATAGAACATCAATCACTCCCACATAAGAAAGGAAAACAAATCTTGCAAACAGCAATACCATCATTAACCCCCTACCTCATGAAAAAAACTAACAAATTGCACCAAACGGCAACAAGAACATCAAACCCCAATCCCTCAAACTCCTCTGATGCACAAAGAAAATATTAATAATCAACCAAACAACAAGAAAGAACGGTCAAAACACAAAACACAAAATAAAACTTGGAACTAAAAAAGAACAATTTGAACTACAGTCCAATCCATAAATGGCAGAACTTCAGTAATAACCTCTGATATGAGAGAGAGAGAGAGAGAGAGAGAGAGAGAGAGAGAGAGAGAGAGAGAGAGAGAGAGAGAGAGAGAGAGAGAGAGAGAGAGAGAGAGAGAGACTCCTTTTCCAGCAGCAGCAAGAGGCAGGTAATCAGTGCTGAGCACTCGCTCACCTACGCATTCTCCTTGATGTTTCAATCTTCCTCGATGTTTTATTCAATGAGAAATGGAGTTGACCATGGGCTCTAAGCTTCTTCGCCTTGAGGTCACTCACGCTCATGATCATCTCCTAGAATTTTCTTGCAGACAGTCCATCCATAAGTCACTCAATCCATCTTCAAACTGTAAGGCACAAGCTCCAACTGTTCCAGAAATATGTTTCAGATGACAAGAAGTAGAAAAAGTGAAATTAACACTTACGAGAACTATTTGGAAGATATCGCCCCAGGAAGCATTGTCCACTAGCAACATCTTGACCAGAAGTCAATCTCTGCCTTAAATATAACCAATGGCTTAACTGCCACAGCTGTCTGTGGCAATGAATTCTGTTGTGTTTTCTAACTCCAGAAACTAATCAAAAGGAAAACACAGGGGCTGGGATACTTGCCCTCCGTTTAGAAAATAGGCTATGCTATATTTCGTCTATCAGTTCTTTGAACATTCTCCTAATCTGTCTAAGTCATTTTGCAGACATCTACTCCCTCAAGACTACCTGCTTCTCCACTTATATTCATATCATAGGCAAACTTGGCCAAAAAGCCATCAACTCCATCTTCCAAATTATTGACAATTAACTTGAAAAGAAGTGGTCCCAGCACTGACCTCCGCAGAAAACCACTAGTCATTGGCAGCCAATCAGAAAATGCCTCCTTTACTCTTTGCCTCCTGCCAATCAGCTAATCTTTTATGCATGTTAATATCTGTCCTGTAATACCATGGGCTGTTATCTTGTTAAGTAGCCTCATAAACAGAAGCTTGTCAAAGGCCTTCTACAATTCAAATAAACAACATCTTCTCACTCTCCATTGTCTACCCTACCTATTATATCCTCAAGGAATTCTAACAGATTTCCCTTTAAAGAATCTATGCTAACGTTGGCCTATTTTGTCATGTGCCTCCAAGTACCCTTTGCTCTACTCACTTTAAACCTATGATTGTGAAGCTAAGCATAGCTCTATACATGACAAATAAAAAATTGCTGATGAGATCCACTGTCATCGGATCAGCAAATAGGAAGAAGATTGAAAATCTGGATGAGTAGTGCCACAACAAAAAAATCTCACTCAGTTTCAGCAAGACCAACAAACTGTTTATTGACTTCTGGAGGAGGAAACTGGAGTTCTATGAGCCAGTCTTCATCAAGGGATCAGAGGTGGTGAGTGTCAGCAACTTTAAATTCCTCGGTGTTATCATTTCAGAGGATCTGTCCTGGGTCCACAAGATAATGCAACCATGAAGAAAGGATGGCAATGCCTCTAAGTCCTTAGAGGTTTGTGGTGATTTGGCATGACATTTAAAACTTTGACAAACTTCTACAGATGTGTAGTGGAGAACATGCAGTCTGTTTGCATCACGGTGTGGTACGTAATCACCAATGCCCTTGAATTTAACATCTTACAAATATAGTGGATAAATTTATGGCCCATTTTCATCACAGGTAAAGCCCTCCCCACAATTGAGCATATCTACATGGAGCATTGAGCATGAGAGCAGCATCCAACATCCGGGTCCCTCACCGACCCAGGTCATGCCTTCTTCTCACTGTTGACATCAGGAAGAAGGTATAGAAGACTCAGGACCTACACCACCAGTTTCAGGAACAGTTATGGTCGTGTACTGAATATTTCAGCAATATTTTTGTAACATTGTAAATATACTATTTAACTAAGCACATTTTGTTTGTTTACACAATTCATTAAAGGTTATATGTAGGAAATATGTAAATAGAAGGTTATTATGCCACCACATCATTATTGCATGCCTCACTAAAGTAAAATGAAATAAATACGTTTTCCCGGGATCTGTTATTTTTCTTCTGACTGTGTTCTGCATTTACAAAACATAACAGTGACAACAAGGCAGTTTCAAAATGAACCTGAGAAGACTAACTGCTTGTTGAAGCATGGCAAGACATTTAAGTTTAAAAACAAAGTGTTTTTTTTTACTTCAAAAGGGGAGAGAAAGACATATGAGTTTTTAAAAAAAGTGCGGCATGTTTGTTTTCTTCAGAAGAAGAGACAGAAGTTTGAATTTGTTTTTTATAAAAAGCAGAAAACAGTTGAAAATCATGGGTCATAAATAGTACCAGGTGATAATAATCATAAATAAATAAATAAATTTAAAAAAGCAGAAATGGCTGGCAAAATCGGAAAGGTACATACATTTGATTGCACAACAGGTAAGAGGATCATGTATACTGAATGAACTGATCAGTATTTTAAAGCAAGTATAATACCAAGCAATGAGTGTGAGCTTTGTTGAGTGCAATAGGTGAGAAAGCATTGTTTGCTTACATATTTAACTGCTCCAACCAAACCAGCTGAAAAGAGCTTTGCTAATATTCTGAAAGTAATAGAGGAACATTTAGAGCTGAATCCATTGTTGATTTCAGAATGTTTTAGGTCTCATCAGCAGAATTGAAAGAAAGGGGAGTCCTTTTCAGCTGAATTGAACAAATTATTTCCGAACATTGTCAGTTCAGTAATAGGCTTAATGATGTAGTGAGAGGTCATTCGCTTTGTAGAATCTTAAAAGAAAGTATTCATAAATGGCTCCTAACTAAAGCACAACTCAATTTAAAAGTGCAGTTGAAATCACTGTCTCAGTGGAAACAATGGTCAAAGACACAATTGAGTTGCAGTCAGGAAATAAAATAAGCATAAACAAAATTGCAACATCTAAACAGAAACATGCCAGGCTGAACAAATTGTGTTACTATGTGGCAACAACCAGACCAATGCAGGTGTAACGGCAAAACTTGCTGAAAATGCATCGTAATAGAACACATACATAGAGCATGTCATTCAGACAAAAATAAATAGACTACAGAGGGAAGAGAAAGAGATAAGAATTTAAGCTGCAGTTTCAAAAAGAGCATTAATATGCATGTAGTTGATAATGATGAGGTTATTAAAGACTGAGTAGTCTTGAGATTAACTATGTGAAAACTAACAAGAGACAAGCAAATCATAAACACAAAAAAGTCTACTGATGCTGCAAATGCAAAGCAACATACACAAATTGCTGGAGGAACTCTGCAGGGCAGGCAGCATCTATGGAAATGATTAAACAGTCGATATTTTGGGCCCAGACACTTCTTCAGGACTGAGAAGAAAGGGGAAAATACCAGAATGAAAAGGTGAGGAGAGGGGAAGGAGGTTAGTTGGAATGTAGTAAGTGAAGCCAGGAAGGTGGAAATGAACAATAAATTAATTAAAATGGAATTGGACACTGGTTTGGATGTTTCATTCCTCAAATCATGTTTGAACTGTATTTCAAAGATATTGAACTCAAGCATGCACATATCCAACTGAGGACTTATGCTAGGGAAAAGATAACTCCTCTGGGAATGACATTTGTAACAGTGAAAAACAACAACCAACAAGCCACATGGGCTTGTATGTGGTAAAACCAGGAAGGCCAGCATTGTGAGACCATGAGTGGCTAAGACAACTACAATTTGGAGATCCATTCACAATTTCTATGTCACATTGACTGTAATAGAGTTAACTGAAGAATGAATTAAGAAAGGTAATGGATGAAACCACAGAATTGCTTAAGGATGGCAACAGAAAACTCAAACATAGCAAGGGTAAAATAATGTTAAATGAAAATGTTACACACAAGATTTGCAAAGCTAGTCTGGTTCCTTATAGTATCCATGATAAAGTAGCCAGTGAGATAGATTGAATGAAGGCTGGAGGAATTCTTTCCAAGTTTGACCGGAGCTCATGGGCATTACCAATGTCCCGGTAGCCAAGAAGAATTGTTCTGTCAGGATCTATGGTGATCTTAAAGTCATTATCAACCCAGTACTGAAAGTAGATCAATACCTTCTACCCAGGATAGAGGATATATTTGCAAAACTTCCTGGAAGAAATCTCTCAAACAAAATAGACTTAGCTGAGGCCTAGGTCCAGATAGAGATGGAAGAGAAGTCCGAAGTGTTTCTCACCATAAACACTCACAAAGGGCTTTATCGCTATATTTTTGAAGAAACATCTGCACATGCGCTTTGGCAGAAAGCTACAGACCTGGTTCTACTAGAGTGTTCAGGCACTCAGTGTTAATTGGATAACATCATAGTAACCAGTAAGGATGACAAGGAACATATCCAAAATCTCAAGAAAGTGTTAAAAAGATTACAGTATTCTGGGCTCAGAGCATGATGCAACGTGTGAATTCATTAAATCAAGCATCACTTGCTATAATCATACCACTGGCACACAAAATTTACACAAATGTGTTGAGAAAATCCAAGCATTAGTGGATGTCTCAAGGACAAACGCTGTGTTACAGTTGCAATTCTTCTTAGTATTTGTCAATTACTATAATAAGGTCCTGCCAAACCTGGCTATTGTGCTCTACCCCTTGAACTCATTATTCCAAATTGGGAAGAAATAGAAATGGGCAAGACAGTATGAGGTGGTTTTCCAAAGGACCAAGGAAATAGTGACATCAGCCATTGTAATCACATCATCCACGTCACATGTATGAGTGATAGAAGTTAAAGCCTGATAGCTTTTGCATCAGGTTTACTTACTGCTGAAAAAAAAATGCACAGATTGATAGAGAGGTCTTGAATCTGGTTTGAAATACTTTTCAGCCAATGTCCTTATGGAGAAGAGTTTACTCTCATTACTGGTCACCAACCAGTGGTGTCCATTTTCCATCCATAGAATGGTTTTCAATTAGCAGCAGCAGCAGCGGCAGCACAAATGCAGAATGGGCCCTGTTCCTTGCAGGACACAATTTCATGATCAGATTCAAGAGGGTAGCCAATTGTTAAAATGCTGATGGATTGTCCTGTTTACCCTTAGAAAAGGAAATACCTGAAAAATTTACAAAAGAGGACAATCTGGATGTATTCACCCTAAAGCAAATTGAAGGTCTCACTATTGTGGCAGGGATACTTGAAAGGTAAACCAGAAAAGACCCTGCACTGTTTCATGACCACCCAAAATGGCTGGAATGTGCAACAGAAATTTTAGTTCTCCCATTTTTACCAGAGCCATGATGTCATGTCCTTGATGAGGGTTACCTTATGTGAGGGTAAAGAATTGTTGTACCATCTATACTGAGAGCTGAAATGTTGGAGGAGCTTCATGCTGGTGATGTAGGCCTGATTGAAATTAAAACGCTGGCTCCAAGCTTTGTCTGGTGGCTTGGGATAGATCAGCAGATCGAGCAACTTGTCATGCACTGTTCAGGATGCCAACGCATCCAAAAATGCCAAGAGCTATTCCTCTCCATCTCTGGGAATGCCTGCATTGTCCTGGCAGAGAATTCATCCAGATTTTGCCAGACCATTCATGGGCACAAACTTCTTGGTGGTAGTGGATGCAGCTAGAAAGCTGTCCAAAGTGTTCCAAGTAGCCTCCACTACAGCCTCGCACACTGTTGATGTGCTGAGAAACCTTTTCTCAAAGACTGGTGTTCCAGAAGTTTGCCAGAGTCGAAAGAACACATTGTGAGGAATGTCGGCAGAGCACACTACACTGACACTTTCAGCTTCTCCTTGTATATCGAGTGTAACTCATTCCACAACCAACAGCTCGCCAGATATGTTGTTCCTGAGTTGGCCCTTGCAATCATGCTTGGATCTCCTCAAACAAAATCTCAGGAACATGCAGGACAAACGGCTGAGACAATTTGACAGCTCCTCAAACAAGAAGGTTCAATGCTTCACTACTGGACTACAGAGCTGATAAGAAGTGGGTACATGGAAAGATGAAGGACAGAACTGGACCACTCTCCTACACAGTGGAGATTGTGTCTGATTTCATCTGGATTTGAAACATCAATCAGTTGAGAAGAGCAGAGTCAATTGTTAGAAAATAAAGGTGTCCAGAGCTGTCAGAACCTCTTTTTGCAGACTCAGAGTCAACTACTACAACCACCATGGAGGATGCCCCAAAACCTAAGGTTGTTTCAGAGTGACAAGTCTTACTTGCTGAACAGAGTGACCAGGTCCTCTTGTCAGAAAGTACATTATCCCACAAGAGAAATAAATTCTCCATAGTGGTTGAATTCCTTAGGCCTGAGTGGGAAAAATTCAAATTTACTATGCTGTTGATGTCTATATAGTATACCGTGTATATAAGATGACTAGAGAGCAATATGTTGCATATTTGATTTGAAATATATTCTGCATTGATTTGAAGTTCATAGTTAAGCAAAGGGGTATGTAGAGTATTCAATATACGAGTAAAATGGAAACTACATTGGTTTCTGTTTACACAATTCATTACAGGTTGTATATTAGAAGTACATTAATGGCATACACTAATGCACCTCCAGATCATATGTGCCACATTAAAGTAAAATGAAGTAAACACATTTTCCTGAGCAGCCATGTTGTCTTTTGGTTAATTACTGGAGTTATAAAATATAATAGTTATTATTCCTCAGCTATCTGGTTCTTGAACCAGAGGGAAGGATCTCACTGAACTTCACTCGCCCCCATCACTGAGCTGTTCCACACTCTATGGACTCACTTTCAAAGACTTTTCATCTTGTGTTTTTGATATTTATTGCTTACTTATTATTATTATCGTTATTAATAATTTTTGTTCTTACGTCTTTTGCACATTGGTTGCTTGTTCATACTTTTGGGTGTGGACTTTCATTGTTTCCATTATGTTTCTTGGATTTACTGAGTATGCCCGCATGAAAATGAATCTCAGGGTTGTATATGATGGCATATGTGTATCTTGATAATAAAATTACTTTGAACTTTGAACTTCATTCTTAATAGTAGACTCCAACATCTTTCCATTCACTGAAGTCATGTTAATTGGCCTATCATTTCCTTTCTTCTACCTCCCTCCCTTCTTAAAGACTGGGGCAACTTTTGCAATTTTTCTGCCCTCCAGAACTATTTCAGAATCTAGTGATTGGTGAAAGCTCATTACTAATGCCTCCACAATCTCTTCAGCTACCTCTTTCAAAACCATGGGATGTTGTCTGTCTGGTCCAGGTGACTCATCTACCTTCAGATTTTTCAGCTTCCCAAGCACCTTCTCCTTAATAATAGCAAAGACACTCACTTCTCTGACATTCTGACGGCCCTCTGGCACTTCCACATTTCCCGCATTCTGCTAGTGTCTTCCATGGTGAAGACTGACGCAAAATACTTATTCAGTTCATCTGCCATTTCTCTGTCTCCGTTAGTTCTCCAGCATTATTTTCCAGCATTCCGATATCCACTCCCATATCTCTTTTACTCTATATAACTGAAAAAATCTTTTTGTAACCTCTTCTATATTACTGGCTAGTGTACCTTCATATTTCTACCTCTCTCTCTTCATGGCTTTTCTGTTGCCTTCTGTTGGTTTCTAAAATCATCCCCATCCTCTATCTTCCCACTATTTTTGCTATAGTAAATGTCCTGTTTTTTTGCATTTATGCTGTCTTTGACTTCCTTTGTCAGCCATAGTTTCCTCATCTTTCCTTGAGAATACTTCTTTGTCTTTGGAATGCAGCTTTCCAGTGCCTTAAGAATTGCTCTCAGAAATTCCAGCTATTGCTGTTGTGCACCATTCCTGCTAGTGTCTCCTTCCAATCAACTTTGACCATTTCTTCTCTCATTCTTCTCTAATTACCTTTACTCCACAGTAATACTGATACATCTAATTTTAGCTTCTCCTCCTCAAACTGCAGGGTGATTTTATCATATTCTGATCACTTCTTCCAAAGGGTCTATTTACGTTAAGCTCCCTAATCAAATCTGGGTTATTACATAACACCTAATCTAGAATTGCCTTTCCCCTAGTAGGCTCAACTACAAGCTGCTGTAAAAAGCCAATTTACAGCCATTCTACAAATTCCCTCTCTTGGAATCCAGGACCAACTAGACTTTCTAAATCTACCCACATATTGAATTCCCTCATGACTAATGCAACACTGCCTTTTTTACATGCCTTTTCTATCTCTTGTTATAGTTTGTCACCCACGTCCTGGCTACTGCTCAGAGACCTGTATATAACTCCCATCAGGTTCTTTTTATTCTTGCAGTTTCATAATACTCTCCACAAGGATTCTGCATCTTTCAAACCTGTG
This sequence comes from Mobula birostris, assembly GCF_030028105.1. Lineage (NCBI taxonomy): Eukaryota > Metazoa > Chordata > Chondrichthyes > Myliobatiformes > Myliobatidae > Mobula > Mobula birostris. The sequence goes on along the minus strand of NC_092379.1, from coordinate 83,099,183 downwards.
TCACCCCTTTCTAAGAATTTGAGTTCATTTTTTACCAACATAGCCACCCCAACCCCTTTTCCTATCCACCTGTCTTTTCAATACAATGTGTTTCCTTGGATGTTAAGTTCCTAACTATGATCTTTCAGCCACAACTCAGTGATGCCCACAATATCATACCTGCCAATCTCTAACTGCACTGCAAGATCATCTACCTTAATCCACGCACTGTGTGCATTCAAATATAACACTTTCTATCCTGTATTCATCACCCTTTTTGATTTTGGCCCCTTGTTATACTTTAACTCATCCCATTAACTGCAATTTTTCACTATGATCTACCTGTCCATCCTCACAGTCTCACTACACACTGTATCTAAATGTATACCAACTGCTCCACCCTCAGTCCTAACACTCTGATTCCCATCACCCTGCCAAATCAGTCGAATTCCTTCCACAGCTCTAGAAAACTTGCCTGCAAGGATATTGGTCCCTCTCAGTTTCAGGCGTAACCCATCATTTTTGCACAGGTCATACCTTTCCCAGAAGAGATCTCAATGAACCAACAACCTGAAACTCTGTGCCTTGCACCCATTCACCTGCCAATTCATCCTATTTTTACTGTCAGTGATTTGTGGTACAGGCAGCAATCCAAGGATTACTACCTTGGGGGTCCTGCCTTTCAGCTTTCTACCTAACTTCCTATATTCCCTCTTCCTGACCTCCTCCCTTTTCCTACCGATATCATTGATACCAATCTGTACCATGACTTCCAGCTGTTCACCCTCCCCCTTTAGAATGCTGTGGACCCAATCCGAGACATCCCTGATGCTGGCGACCGGGAGGCAACAAACCATCCAGATGTCTCTTTCATCTCCACAGAATCTCTTATCTGCTCCTCTAATTATGGAAGCCCCTATCGCTACTGCGTTCTTCTTCTTCGCCCGTTCCTTCTGAGCCACAGAGACAGACTCAGTGCCAGAGATCAAGTCTCTGCTGCTTCACCCTGCAAGTTGTCTGACCCAGCTGTACTGAAGAAAATGGCCATAGGGATACTTTGCACTGGCTGCCTATTTCCTTTCCTTCTCCTGCCAGTCACCCAGGTATCTGGCTCCTGCAACTTAAAACTGACTATGTCCCTGTAGCTCCTATCTATCACCTCCTGATTTTCCCATATGTACTGAAGGTCATTCAGCTGCAGCTCCAGTTTCTTAACCCGGTCTTTAAGGAGCTGCAGCTTGGTGCATTTTGTGCAGGTTTAGTTATCAGAGAGACAAGAGGTCTCCCAATTTTTCATATCTCACATATAAACATGGTGTATTATGAACTCTGGACACATTCACAGCACACTACAAATTACTAACAGAAAAGAAAATTTACAAAATATTAGAACTTCAGTCTGTGCTTGCCCAAGCCTGTTGAGCCAAAGTCTGACCACTCTAATACTAATTTATAGACCCATAAATAACTTTATGTCAAAAAAAAACCTTTGTCCTTGGATTTTCAGCAGGCCTTTGACAAGGTGCCACACATGAGGCTGCTTGTGATTAAACAAGCAATGAGCCCTTGGATTACAGGAAAGATTCCAGCATGGGTGAAGAGGTGGCAGATTGATGGGAGGCAAAGAAGAGGAATAAAAGGAGTCTTTTCTGACTGGCTGCTGGTGACAAGTGGTGTTACAGTTTCTAAGTTGGGACCAACTCTTTTTACATTATATGCCAATGATTTGGATAATGAAATTGATGGCTTTGTTGCAAAGTTTCCAGACAATTTGAAGATAGGTGGAGATGCAGGTAGTTTTGAGGAAGTAGAAAGGCTACAGGACTTGGACAGATTAGGAGAATGGGTAAAGAAATAGCAGATGGAATACTTTGTTGGGAATTGTATGGTCATGCACTTCGGTGGAAGAAATGAAAGGGTTGACTATTTTCTAAATAGAGAGAAAATACAAAAAGCTGAAATGCAACGGGACTTGGGAGTTCTTGTGCAGGTTCTCTACAGGTTAATTTACAGGTTGAGTATATGGTGAGGAAGGCAAATACAATGTTAGCATTTATTTCTAGAGAACTAGAATACAAATGCAAGGATGTAATGTTGAAACTTTATAAATCATTGGTGAGGCCTCACTTGGAGTATTATTAGCAGTCTTTGGCCACGTATCTTAGAAAGCATGTGCTGAAACTGCAGAGAGTTCAAAGGAATTTCATGAAAATGATTGCAGGACTGAAAGGTTTGCCATAGGAAGAGTGTTTGCTAGCTCTGGGTCTGTATGCACTAGAACTGAGAAGACTGAATCTGATTGAATGATGAGAGGCTTTGATAGAGTGAATGTGGAGAGGATGTTTCCTATGGTGGGAGAGTCTGAGATCAGAGGACACAGCCTCAGATTAGATGGGTGCCCTTTTAGAACGGAGATAAGGAAGTATTTCTTTTGCTAAAGAGTGGTGAATCTGTGGAATTTGTTGCCACTGGTAGCTGTGGAGGACAAGTCTTTATGTGTATTTAAGGCAGAGATTGATAAATTCTTGATTGGTCAGGGCATAAAGTGATACGGGGAGGTGATTGGGGCTGAGAGGAAAATTAGATCAGACATGGTGAAATGGCAGAGCAGATTTGATGGGCCAAATGGCCTAATTCTGCTCCTAAACCATATGGTCTTATGGTAAATTGTTCTTGCAGTTCAGGAAGTAAAGATGCTTCACATTCCAAATCATTTCAAATTATTTAGTCCAATGTAGTTTCTATGGACGATAATAGTCATGATTGCTATGCTATGCTGCAGAAAATTAATTAATCTCTCTACTCATCAAAGCCACAGTTTAACACTTTTCATAATAAGAATATTAAATGACCCCATCTATGTCCATATTGTGCACAGAGAATGAAGTCCATTTTAACTAATGGTGATCACAGATCACATATATTTTCTGCTCTTTTATGGGAGTATATAAACATTCTTTTCCTGGTATTGCAAAAATAGCTTTTAAAAATGTTATCAAATTTTGGAGAGATAGTAACCTTGAAACTGATCGAAAGTTTGAGTTCCAATAGCTTCTGTAAAAGAAATCAATGCAACTAATGTTATCAGATAAGGATTGCTGAGATTGTTTGCACCAAAGTAGTTGAATTCACATAACAGCTGACTGACACTCAGCTATATAACCTACAGAAGGGAAACCTTGTCCTTGGTTATTTGTGTAGTTGTAAAAGAAATCTAAATTTGACCATGACCCATGAATAATTATTTTTATATAGACATTAATTTGGTGATTATTAAGTATAACATGTCTTGTTTGTTCACTATCTTTTAGAATATATTTAATCATTTTACTTTACCCTTGCAAGCACTTATCCACCAACTGCTATTCAAGGAATTGATCCTAAGAGATTCCTAATCAATAGACCACACAGAAGTAGGACAAATGCTAGGATGATCCAGGAAACACAGGACAATGGTAGGTTTTGTCACAACTTTCTTTTAGAAAACATACCTTACTAACTTCAAGCCTATTCTTTGCAGGAAGAATGATCGCACTATTAAGTACTCAGCTTATTTCACACCCTTCCAGGGATTCTCCTTTGGTAATGGGTGCACTATATCTACATCAAGGCTCATGAGAAATTGTATTTACAATTACAGGGCTAGATGCACGATAATCAAGGCAGCTTAAAGCGCACCTACCCAGAAAGTGACCAATATTTAATTTTGCAGTATGCCATAAGAGAATAAAGGATCTGCAAGACGAGGAGTACAGAGTGATGGAAAGAGAGGTGTATTCGTTAAATCTAGTCATCTTCCCTTTTTGGCTCAATGTCTATTTTGACTATCAACAATTCCATAAAATTTAAAGACAGCAAGAAACGAGGCACCAAGGACAGCCATAAAATAAAGGGAAGGGATGAGGGGTGGTTACCAGGAAAGAATAACCTCTCATTCCGAAAATTACTGCAGTGTGGAGAAAGTGATCTGGCAAGTCACCTGAAGTCCTGCCTTAACAGGTCTTCAGCAAATTGACCCCTGACGTTTGGGAATCTGTCCAGTTGAGTCAATAACACAGAGGGACAGAGAATGCTGTCATGTTAGGCGTTTCACTAAATTTGCTGTTATCTGTCAAGCTGAAGTAAAGGTAAAAGATAAAAGGAATGCACAGTTCAAGCCTCCTTCATTCCTTATTTGCACAAATTATAGTTTACATAATTGGCAGTAAGTAAGTGTTGTTCCATTGCAAAGGCAATATGTATAAACTTATAAACACCAATCTGCAGCTGCTGGAAATTCAAGCAACACACACAGAATGCTGGTGGAACGCAGCAGGCCAGGCAGCATCTCTAGGAAGAGGTACAGTCGACGTTTCAGGCCGAGACCCTTCGTCAGGACTAACTGAAAGAAGAGATAGTAAGGGATTTGAAAGTGGGAGGGGGAGGGGGAGATCCGAAATGATAGAAGAAGACAGGAGGGGGAGGGATGGAGCTAAGAGCTGGACAGTTGATTGGTAAAAGGGATACAAGGCTGGAGAACGGGGAGGATCATGGGACAGGAAGCCTAGGGAGAAAGAAAGTGGGAGGGGAGCCCGGGGAAGATGGGGAGCAGGCAAGGAGTTATAGTGAGAGGGACAGAGGGAGAGAAAAGAGAGAAAGAGAAAAAGAGGAGGAATAAATAAATAAATAAATAAATAAGGGATGGGGTAGGAAGAGGAGGAGGGGCATTAACAGAAGTTAGAGAAGTTAATGTTCATGCCATCAGGTTGGAGGCTACCCAGACGGAATATAAGGTGTTGTTCCTCCAACCTGAGTGTCGCTTCATCTTGATAGTAGAGGATACTGTGGATAGACATATCAGAATGGGAACCGAACGTGGAATTAAAATTTTTGGCCACTGGGAATCCTGCTTTCTCTGGCAGACATCGCTCCCTATGCCACTCTCTTGTCCGTTCGTCCCCCACCCACCCCCATCCCTTCCCACCGATCTCCCTCCTGGCACTTATCCGTGTAAGCAGAACAAGTGCTACAAATGCCCTTACACTTCCTCCCTCACTACCATTCAGGGCCCCAGACAGTCCTTCCAGGTGAGGCGACACTTCACCTGTGAGTCGGCTGGGGTGATATACTGCGTCTGGTTCTCCCAGTGTGGCCTTCTATATATTGGCAAGACCCGACGCAGACTGGGAGACCGTTTTGCTGAACACCTGCTTTCTGTCCAGCAGAGAAAGCAGGATATACCAATGGTCACACATTTTAATTCCACGTCGAATTCCCATTCTGATATGTCTATCCACGCGGCCTCCTCTACTGTCAAGATGAAGCCACACTCAGGTTGGAGGAACAACACCTTATATTCCATCTGGGTAGCCTCCAACCTAATGGCATGAAAATTGACTTCTCTAACTTCCGTTAGTTCCCCCTCCTCCCCTTCTTACCCCTCCCTTATTTATTTACTTATTAATTCCTCCTTTTTGTCTTTCTTTCTCTTTTCTCTCCCTTGGTCCCTCTCACTATAACTCCTTGGCTGCGCTCCATTTTTCTCTGGGCTCCCCTCCCCTTTTCTTTCTCCCTAGGCTTCCCGTCCCATGATCCTCTCCCTTCTCCAGCCTTGTATCCTTTTTGCCAATCAACTTTCCAGCTCTTAGCTCCATCCCTCCCCCTCCTGTCTTCTCCTATCATTTCGGATCTCCCGCTCCCCGTCCCACTTTCAAATCTCTGACTCTCTCTTCTTTCAGTTAGTCCTGACGAAGGATCTCGGCCCGAAAGGTCGACTGTACCTCTTCCAATAGATGCTGCCTGGCCTGCTGCATTCCACCAGCATTTTTTGTGTGTTGCATATATAGATTTATATTGTATATATTTCTAGAAATATACTCCAGCAGGGATGACAGCAGAGCAGAGCAAAAAGAATGCACGACAAAGCATAACACTGGAAAAACTTAACAGGTTAAACAGCATCTACAGAGGCGAAAGGTAACAATCAGTGTTTATTATTAAAGTGCTGTGTCAGGACTCTGTCCTGCTACAGTGAACTCTTTTCGAGGCATGTCCACTTGGAAGAAAATTTCCTCCTTATATTTTTGGCTCCACCGATACTGATTTATCTGCTGGGTTCTTCCACTATCCTATTTTATATTCCAGATCCCAGTATCTCCTGTCTCTTTTATCTCTAAATATGATCAAGCCTGAATGGTCGTGCAGAGTTGACATTATGCTCTTGTTGGAGCTAGATTGTTAATAAGGTGGATTAAAACCAAAAATGCTCTGTTTCCCTTCCCACAGATGCTGGTCAGGTAGTAGGTAGAGAAATAGAGCTAAAGTTTCATAACAGCTGCAGATACTTCATTGTATTTCTCTTCTAAACTTGTGCCTGGGGTCCTCTCAAAGACCAAATAACTTCATGGAATATATTTCTGTGATATTGGTTCTAGAAGCTCAGCAACCTGAAGTGTCACTGAAATTTTCTCTCCACAGATGCTGGCTGACTCTTTGACTACCTTCTGAACTTTCTCTTTGTGTGTCATGGAATAGCCTTGATGTCTTTCTGACACTGTTGTACTGGTTAAATAGATTCTTCAAAATATTTGGGCTGTCCCACCAATTACAGGATATGAAAGCATTTCATTTGAAAAAGGAATCCATTTAAAGCATTTTAAATCCCAAATAAAATGCTCTTATGAATACAATTTATACCAAAAATCAAATTTTCCTGTTTTATTACTTTTTTACACTTATCTACTAAGATTACTGAAGTTGCTATATTCCAATTACAGTTCAGTTTTAAAAGCACTGGACTTCTTTACAACTCTCAGCCTGAGAATGTCTGAAATTGTTAGGCAGCACCATTAATCACAACAGTTAAATTATTCCCACATGGAAAAGCACAGTTGAGAGAAGATTACTGGAGTTTAATCTCCACATTCCAGGAAAAATAAGGCAGTTATAAGAGTTTTTTTGAGGCAAATTAAATATAATAGATAAGAAACCTGAATTATGGCTTCATAATAGAGTAGTACAGCACAAAAAGGGGCTCTTTAATCCACTACACCCATGTAATCCTTTTCTTTTCCATTTGTATTCATCCCATTTGTCTATACTAGTACCATACCATAAATTATGAGAGGCATAGACAGGGTAGACAGTCAGAATCTTTTCTCCAAGGTACAAATGTCAAACACTTGTGGACATGCTTTTAGGAATAGAGGTAGGGAGTTTTAAGTTGACAGAAGGGACAATTACTGTTTTACTCTGAGAGAGGTAGGTGCTTGGAATGAATTAGGAATGATTTACCAGGGTTAGCAGTAGAAGTAGACAGTTTCATGGAGTTTAAGAGGCTGGATATGAAGAGAATGGAGGAAGACATTTAATATCAATTGGTATCATGATTAGCACACAGGAGGAAGATATTTAGAGTAAGTTGTCATGATAATTATCACAAGCTCATGAGACAAATGGTTGTACTTTTGCCTCATTCTTGAATTCACATGTGAACGTATATATTTTAATGCCCCTTTGGATTGACAAGAACACTTTGGACTTATTGCCCTTCATTACTTCCCTGAGGTGGTGAGGTTAGACCTTTTTCTTAATGGTTGTACCTCATTATAGTACTACAAGCATGAGGAATTCTTCAGATGCTGGAAATTCAAGCAACACACATCAAAGTTGCTGGTGAACGCAGCAGGCCAGGCAGCATCTCTAGGAAGAGGTACAGTCGACGTTTCAGGCCAAGACCCTTCGTCAGAACTAACTGAAGAAAGAGCTAGTAAGAGATTTGAAAGTGGGAGGGGGAGGGGGAGATCCAAAATGATAGGAGAAGACAGGAGGGGGAGGGATGGAGCCAAGAGCTGGACAGGTGATTGGCAAAAGGGATATGAGAGGATTATGGGACAGGAGGCCCAGGGAGAAGGAAAAGGGGGAGGGGAGGAAAAACCCAGAGGATGGGCAAGGGGTATAGTCAGAATGTCTATCCATGGCTTCCTCTACTATAAAGATGAAGCCACACTCAGGTTGGAGGAACAACACCTTATATTCCGTCTGGGTAGCCTCCAACCTGATGGCATGAACATTGACTTCTCTAACTTCCGCTGATGCCCCACCTTCCCCTCGTACCCCATCCATTATTTATACACACATATTCTTTCTCTCACTCTCCTTTTTCTCCCTCTGTCCCTCTGACTATACCCCTTGCCCATCCTCTGGGCTTTCCCCCCCTCCCCCTTTTCCTTCTCCCTGGGCCTCCTGTCCCATGATCCTCTCATATCCCTTTTGCCAATCATCTGTCCAGCTCTTGGCTCCATCTCTCCCCCTCCTGTCTTCTCCTATCATTTTTGATCTCCCCCTCCACCTCCCACTTTTAAATCTCTTACTAGCTCTTTCTTCAGTTAGTCCTGACGAAGGGTCTCGGCCTGAAACGTCGACTGTACCTCTTCCTAGAGATGCTGCCTGGCCTGCCACTTTCATTATAGTACTAGTTTCGTTACTCTAATAATTGGTCAATGAAAGGGAATGGTATATGTCAAAGTCAGGATATACGTCAAACTCAGTGGAAGCCTGTGGGTGATAGTTACATCACAATGATGTCTGAGTGGCGTGGACACAAGACGAGAGAAACCATTTTGGTGAGATGAAGTGTACTTCATGCAACAACAGTTTTTAATATATATAACAACCTGGATCAAACAACACACCCCAGACACTCTACAGGAAGTTTATTAAACAAAATTTGACATCAAATTATCTGACAAAATATAACGGCAGAATCTGAAGTTCATATAACATGTTACTCTCTCCAGAGAAGCTGCTTGAACTGTTAATTATTTCCAGATATTTTTAATGGTTTACTGTAATATTTCAGCATCTTTGAACAAAGGTTTAGTCAAAGAGTGGAGTTTGAAGAACCATTTTAAAGGAAAAAATAATAAAAGTAGAGTAATGGTAAGTTTAATGGAGAAAAAAAACTGGAGTTAAGAGCCTGCTGAAGAAGAGAGGAGGAGGCGGCGCGATGCAGCGTGTGCGGCCGTTCCAAATGAATATCGATTATGTGTAAGTAGCGGGCCATGCAGAATCCGGATTTGATGGACACAGCCATGGGAAGTACAGAGGAACATCGGGAGTAACTTCTGAAATGTGTGCTTCGCTACCACTGCTACTGTGCGATCCAGACTCTCCGGAGATGAGGCCCCAAATCCTCGGCTTTGTCTATCGCCTGTTGCCGGGGTCGAAGCGCTCGGCAGAGATGGTGCTTGATGTCGAAGAGGTGGTCGGAGGCTCAGAGTTTTCGGACGGACTGTGGTCGAGTGCTTCCAGGATGTTGCATTGGCAAGTTGGCGGCGCTAGAGGTTTACCGTCTGCGTGAGATGATGGGACTTTCGAGAGACTTTGAGACTTTTACTGTGCCATGCTCTGTTCTTATCAAATTATGGTATTGCTGTGCACTGTTGTAACTATATGTTATAATTACGTGGTTTTTGTTAGTTTTTAATTGAGTTTGTCATGTGTTTTTGTGATATCATTCTGGAAAAACATTGTCTCATTTCTTAATGCATGCATTACTAAGTGACAATAAAAGGGGACTGTGTGTCCTCATAATCATAATCATAGTCAGTGGAATTAAATACAAATTGCTCATCTGGATAGATTTGAAAGAGATTTCATTTGGAAAAAGATAGGCTTGGAGGAGATTAAAAATTGGGTGCAGCAAGTCCATGGTGAAATTAGAGAATTACAATGAGGGACTATGTAGAGCAGAAAGCTGAGGGGTAAAATGCATTATGAAATTTTAGGTAATCTCAGGTACAGATAAATTAATAAGTTAAGGTGTGTGTTGAAACAGTGGGTGTTGTAAGAAATAATAAAGGCACAATGGGATTTTCAACTGTAGATAAGGTGAGACAGATATGGAGTTGGATGATATCATGGAGTGGTGATAGAGTGATGTTTTTAGTGATGGTGCAAATTAAGACCAAAGTTCAGCTCAAAATTTAAAATGACACTGAGGTCATAGAGGATCTAGGTCCATTCTGGACAGTTATCTGGAAAAGGGATATTCTTGACCAGAGAATACAAATAGGGCTCATAGAGATTATGGTGCAGGAATTCAAAGAGAAGGTTTAGCGGGTGATTCCTTGGATAAAAGTTGAAGCAGATGGAAGTGGTTCCACATTTCTGGGAAATTGTGGAAGGATGCCAAAGGAGGCAATGTGGTCCAGATTCTCAAAGACTGCAGAAGGATAAACAACCAGAAGAGATACATCATTTTTGACAAAGTGAAGCAAAGTCATTATTGACTTTTTTTAATAATATTGGTTTTATAAAAGTCATGAAACTGATTAGAAGGATTCAGACATGGCATCTGATGTGAGATTGTAACTAAATTATGACACTACACTACATTGCAATCTGCAGAAAATACACACTACAAACAAAGATCCCTATTAATGGTCAGTTTTTGAGTCACTTGTTACTGACAAACAGGCCACCATTTTCTGGACGATACATGTTTGGTTCTCATACCTCTCGTTGATTCATTGCTTCCAATACCCGTGAACATCCTTCCTAGTCTTAGGATCTAAGTAGTCTCAGTAACATAATCAAAGAAAATCAGGAACAAAATTGTGTGAAATGATGCAGAATGTCATTGTGAATGCTTGTATTGTAAACCTGAATCCACATTAATCTTTTGCATAAAACTATTTGAAATGCTGTGAGGATATTGTCAGCACTTATGATTCAAATATCAAGTGTATTAGCTCATGTATTGTAAAATTTCATACCATAGATGCATTTAATGCTGCTGATAAATCTAATTTGAAAGCACACGGAGGAACACACTCTTCATCATATCAAAGTTGCCAGTGAAATTTATAATCCATAGCAAATTGCCGTAAAAGGTGGTTTGTCACAGATGAGTAGTATAAATCTAGATCAGATAATCTTTCCTGGACTGGAGATTTACAGCATAACAATATAAATCCATACAGTATATTTTTGATTGCTTTCTAACAGCATTATTTATGTTTGTCGCAGGAAATTTATTCACCAGAATATAATATGTTAAATTAAATAATTATCGGTGATGAAATCTCATTGGCAAACTTATTATTTGAAACTGTTCTATTTTTCTCACAATTTTAATGCTCTAATGTAAGACATAAAAAACTATAGAAGGATGAAAGTTGTCTTCAGAATCAGAATCAGAATCATGTTTATTATCACTGGTATGTGACATGAAATTTGTTAACAGCAGCAGCAGTTCAATGCAATACATAAGCTAGCAGAGAGAAAAAAGTAATAATAATAAATAAAATTAAATCAATTACAGTATACAAATATTGAATACATTTTAAAAATGTGCTAAAACAGGATTACTATACATTTAAAAAAAAGTGAGGCAGTATCCAAAGATTCAATGTCTATTTGGGAATCAGATGGAAGAGGGGAAGAAACTGTTCCTGAATCACTGAGTGTGTGCCTTCAGGCTCTATATTTCCTACTTGATGGTAGCAGTGAGAAAAGGGCATGCCCTGGGTGCTGGAGGTCCTTAATAATGGACACTACCTTTCTGAGACACCAATCCCTAAAGATGTCTTGGGTGCTTTGTAGGCTAGTACCCAAGATGGAGTTGACTAGATTTACAACCTTCTGCAGCTTCTTTCGGTCCTGTACAGTAGCCCCTCCATACCAGACAGTGATGCAGCGTGTCAGAATGCTCTCCACTGTGCACCTATAGAAGTTTTTAAGTGTACTTGTTGACATGCCAAATTTCTTCAAACTCCTTAATTTAATTTAAAATTAATTATGTTTTATTTTATATATAACACATATTTGAAATTTGGGTAATTGGGTAATTGATAATGGGGAGGATAAAAGAGGATAAAAGCGATGCAGCCTCTGATCTGGGCCAACATTTATGTGCCGGGCGGCACCTAATTAATTAGCTTGTTTATTTCGGCTTTTTTCTTAAAGATGTGCTGGGTGCATTTTGGCTACTGCTGCACCGCTGCATTCTTCACAGCAATGTATCAGTCCGCGGCCCGGAGGTTGGGGACCACTGACATAGAGGGCATGTACACAAGGTGGTTCGTGTATGAATTCACATACTTGTTAGTTTAAACAATAAAGGTACTTGTACAGATCTTTCTGTGCCTCGCTAATCATCGTTATAAGAAGTATTTTTTTTACAACATAACCTTTGGGTGGGATGGTGAATTTAAGTGGATATGAAAATTCCCGCAGAGGCACTGGTCAACATTCATTGCTTCGTCAACACCCAACACAAATGCTTCTGTTATATATTCCCTTTGTGATGGCTGTCCCATGTCCTACATGATGTTGAATGTCTTTGCAAACTACCTCCAAAGCACTGTGGATTGAAAGAGATCATGAAAAATATAGAATAGTTTCTGCTGTTTTTTTTAACCAGACTAGCATAATTGCAGTAAAACGAAAAAAAAAGGCCCTGGGGGCAATAAAAAGGCAAATGTATTACAGCATAAAAGTAGATCCATATTCACAATTCCAATATAGATGTGCATGTTGGAATATTGCTTTCTTGTGTATCCAAACAGAGCTGCCATGGACTTTCTCTGCAGCAATACTTCGGTATATGTTATGTCAATAGTTGTATCCCTGCCATCTTTAGGATGAATTGCCGACCTGAAGCTTCCTCAAATGAGCTGGACAATCTGTAGCATTATTTAATGGCAACAAAAGGTTGTGTATTGATTTCATGACTAAATTAATCTTTAAAGAACTACACCATGAAAATGATATGTATTTCTTGCAAAATAATACAATTGTTCCTCAAAAATTGGCTCTGAAACATTAAAAGAAGGCTGAAACAATTCAGTATTTTATATATATATATATATATATATATATCTTTTTAGAATGTTATTTTTAAATAAGATATACGGTAAAAAGTGAATAAGTTTGACAAACAGCTGAAGAAAATTAAACACTTCAAAAATTAAATCACCATGAAAATTTTAAAATCATCTGGGACATGGGAATTTATTTTTAAATTACAGCCTCTGTACAGAGCACTTTTAAAACAATGCACATTAATTTTTTTTCTTATTCCTTTCCTTCTTTCTTTATTTAATTCCAGCTTAAAATCGCACTGATAAAGCACAGTGACTTCTTGTTTGTAGCAACTAAAACTACTAACTGCTTGATTAATCACACTTTTTTGGGTAAACGATCACTGGAATCCATTGCCGGCAATTTACTATTTGGAGTGGAGCTTTGGAACTGCCTTTCTGACATGCCACTTTGCGATGGGAACTGAAATCTCAAAAGGTGCAGGACAGTTGTGGCATGGTGTGTATGGTCTGAATTGAGGCAGCAGGGCCTGGGCAGGAGAGGGAGGAGTGAGCCAAAGTTTGGCCATTGCCGGAATGGATTTGGAGGCAATTCAACGTGGCAGAACTGAAGCGAGGCAGAGTCAAGGTGGCAGGGCCCGAGATTTGATTGATTTAAGCGCCAGGCTGGGTTGAAAAGGTCAGGAATCTGGAGCTGGAGGCGAGGTTCAACTCACTACTGCATAAGGTTTACTTGTCCATGTGCGGAACTGAGGCCCTGGCCTGCAACTAACAGGCTACTGGATTGGCTGCTTTAATGACTGGCTTTGCGGCTGTGGACTCAATTTTGTGAACTTCAGCTGTTTGCTTGCTTTTGATGTTTGCACAATTTGTTTTCTTTTTCCCCTGCAGTTTGCATATTTGACTGTCTTAATGAGTTCTATAGGGTTTCTTTGTTTTGTGGCTGCCTATAAGGAGACTAATCTCAAGGCTGTATATGGTAGACATACTTTGATAATAAATACACTTTAATACTTCAATTAACCAATTTTATTTTATAGCTTCTTGAAATTTGGTTATGAAGAAATTTACTGAAAACAAGTTTATTTTTTTCATGGAGGCATAGGGATTGTGGGTAATTTGGGTCAAGATCCGACACCAGGAATGAACGTGTTGAGACAAGATAGCAAGTATGAAGAGCTAAGAAGGAGGGGAGTGGCAGAAGCTGATTGGCGATACTTAGAAACGGAAAGAGGGATTGATAGTAGTCGCAGGTGGGGGAGGAAAAGGGGCAGAGGTGGAAGAAGTGGCTGGTGGGTGATAGGTAGAAACAGAGGAGAGAAAAAACAGGGGAGGGTCATGATAGAACCAGGTGTATGCAAAGGAAGGGTGGAAATAGGGATAGAGACTGGAAGCTGATAAGTGAAGCTACAAGTAACAGCAGATGCTGCAGTCTGAGAATGAAGCTGTAGTACAAATGGAACCAGATAAGGGAGGAATGGTGGACAGATGGAACCAGTGGGTGTGGGGATAGGAGACCGACTTGGATCCACCTACCTGTCACTCTACTGCTGTGTTAGCCTGAGCCCTCTCAGGACCAGTACTGTGCTATCTTGTAATGACTAAATGTTAACTGCCACCACTTAGACATTATGCCCAAAGGAATTTTATTAGACAGTAAAAGTGGAGGTCTTGCACAATTTCAATCCTGAGTGCTCACTACCCAGGGGCCAAGTTCCAACACATTCTTGTTATTAATTGCATTCCAGATGGTATCCAACTAACTCTGAATCCTTCCTTCAGAAGACTTGGAGAGCATTTACATTGTTTTCCCCCTCGCTGTCTATTATCCTGTTTGTTTCCTACAAACCCTCTAACACCGACTGCTAATTAACTGAAAGGCATTGAAGATGTGCTAATCTATGCAAAAGAACAAACCTCTATGGCATTCACATTTATTTCTTTATTTACCATTCATATATCTACTCAATATTTTTCCTGCTCTTAGAGTACATGCGCTTGATAACCAGCTCAGTGTGAAATATCTACTCACTCAAAATTCTTCATTTTCAAAGAAGATATGCACTGATATTATTTGAAAAATCTATGAATAATACTTCATTTCAGGCAATCAGACATTTGAAAACAGTTTTTCAAACTTTAAGGCCTTTAGTTTGGTGATTTTATTCCTTTTGTTATTTCCAGCAATTAAAATATCTAAAAAGTTTGCATCCAAAATTGTTGCATATTCAATTAGAGAGTGTGGAGATTATAGTTTAAGTTGATAATGCAATATATCTTAAAATTAATGGAAACATTACAAAGGGGAAAATATTCTTTAGTTAAAAGACATTGAAAAAGTTTACTCAGTCACTGAATTTTCAACATAGAACATTCCCCAGGCATATCAACACTTCCACAGAGAATATTCCCCAGGCATATCAATTCTCTTGTTTCCATTCAACTTAAAAGTTACTCAGGCAAAGTTGCATATACATGGTATCTTGACCCGAACACAAACTGGGTATCCATAAAATTTCAGCATATTTGACAATTATTTGAAGGAAACTTTCAAATAACAAGCTTGATATCATTATTTTGTTTAGTCTCAATGGCTGGGTAAGTTTATAATAATTCTAATAGCTATGCACATAATTGAGTTTTTCAAGTTTCTGGTAGCCAGGGTTAAATTGAAGATGGTTGGCAATTAAGCAGCAAGAGACTAGATAGTAATAATAAAAAAGACAATAATATACTACTCCATGTTAACATATTTGTAGATTGTTATTTTGATGTAAAATTTTTATCAGAAATGAAAATGGGAGCAATTGCTTTTTTTTAAAATTCAAATCGATTAAAGATCGGAAAATGAACCTATTCCTGGAATAGAGAGAAAAGAGATATTGATTTTGATTTTTTGTGATGTAATGTTCATACCTAATTGCTCTTAATAAAGGGTTGATAAGCCATTGTATTGAATGGCTACATCCCGTCTGGTGAACATGCTCCTACAGTGCTGTTGGCAAGGGTATTCCAAAATTTACAGCTGGCAATGAAGGAACGAACGAGAAGCCCTCCTTCTTCAAAGAAAGGGACTTCCTTTCCTCCACCATCAATTCTGCTCTCAACCCCACATCTCTTCCATTTCATGCACTTCTGCGCTCATCCCATCCTCCTGCCATCCTACCTGGGATGGGGTTCCTTTTGCCCTCAGCCACCACAACACCAGCCTCAACGTCCAGCACCTAATTCTGTGCAACTTCTGTTATCTCCAACGGGATCCCACCACCAAGCACATCTTTCTCTACCTCTCCCCCCCCCCACCCCAACTTTCTGCTTTCCGTGTGGCTCGCTCCCTATGTGACCTCCCTTCTCCATTCGTCCCTCCACACTGATCTCCCCCCTGGCACTCATCCTTGCAAGCAGAACAATTGCTACAGCTGCCCCTACACCTCCCTCGCTACCATTCAGGGCCCCAACAAGTCCTTCAAGGTGAGGTAACACTTCAGCTGTGAGTCTGTCATATACCGTGCCTGGTGCTCCTGGTGTGGCCTCCTGTATATCAACGAGACCCGACGTAGATTGGGAGACCCCTTCACTGAGAATCTACTCTCCATCTGCCAGAAAAAGTAGGGATCTCCCAGTGACCACATGTTTTAATTCTACTTCCCATTCTCCTTCCAATATGTCCAGCTATGGCCACCTCCACTGTCATGATGAGGCCACAATTAGGTTGGAGGAAATACACCTTATATTCTGTTTGGGTAGCCTCCAATCTGATGGCATGGACATTGATTTCTCGAACTTCCAGTAATGCCCCTCCACTTCATCTATCCCCATCCCCTTTTCCTTCTTTCACCTCATCTCCTTGCCCGCCCATCACCTTCCTCTGGTGCCCCTCCTTTCTTTTCTTTCTTTCATGTCCTTCTGTCCCTTTCTATCAAACTTCCCCTTCTCCAGCCCTGTATCTCCTTCACCAAACCACTTCCCAGCGTTTCTATTTCACCCATCACCCTGTGCTTCTCTCTCCTCCCTCTCACCACCCTTTTCAGCCCAAAATGTTGACTGTACTTTTTTTTCTACATAGATGCTACCTGGCCTGTTGAGTTCCTCCAGCATTTTGTATGTGTTTCTTGGATTTCCAGCATCTGCAGATTTTCTCTTGTTAATGAAGGAAGTAAACCTTATTTCCAGTTCAGGGTACTGTGCGAGTAGGGGAAGCACCTGCTAATTCTCATGCATCCACAGCCAATGCATTTCTTGGTAGTAGAAGTTGTAGGTTCTGGAAATGTTAGAGAAGACTTGGAAATCAACGTTATCCACCATACATCTATAGAAATTAATTGAGTATTTGGTGTCTTGCCAAATCTCAGGCTCCTAATGAAGTACAACCATTGCCATGCCTTCATCATGATTGCATTAGTGCAGTGGACTCAGGACAAATCCTCTGAGATGTTAGCACCCAGGGACTTGAAACTGCTCACCCTTTCCATCACTGACCCACAATGAAGATTGCATTGTATTCTCCTGGCTTCTCCTTCCTGAAGTCTAGTGATGTTGTGGGGATGGAACTGGACTCTCTCACGGTGGTGTCTAAAAAAAGGATGCTGTCTAAGTTGCATGCCATCTTGGGCAATGTCTCCCATCCACTACATAATGTACTGGGTGGGCACAGGAGTACATTCAGCCAGAGACTCATTCCACCGAGATGCAACACAGAGCGTCACAGGAAGTCATTCCTGCCTGTGGCCATCAAACTTTACAACTCCTCCCTTGGAGGGTCAGACACCCTGAGCCGATAGGCTGGTCCTGGACTTAATTCATAATTTACTGACATAATTTACATATTACTACTTAACTATTTATGGTTCTATTACTATTTATTATTTACGGTGCAACTGTAATGAAAACCAATTTCCCCCGGGATCAATAAAGTATGACTATGACTAGTGCACAGCTAGAATTAATGTTGGTCTGGAAGGGAGCCTTGTTCATGTCTAAAAACAATGTTCTATGTACCTAAACTATAGTTTTCTAGATATTTGTCACGTATCTGTCTCAAAGTTAGAGAGACTTCATTGGATTTTAAGGTGGGCTTGGTGTCACATTGGATTCAAACTGATACAGCGATGACCATGCCTCAGAATTAACTCATGTTCAGCTTAAAATCCAAGTGCATTTTCTTCTAAATTGTTGTAACTCTTATGCCCACAATCAAGTGCACTAGATTCTCCGAAATAAGTGCTCAACAACAAGCAGGAAATTAGCATGTAAGTCATTTCTGCTTTACTTTTAAATGAAGTAAGTAAAACATATTCTAACATCTTTGAGCTAGGGAAATCCTTTGCTGAATTTAATCCAATCTACTAAGTGATAATTGATTTAATTGATGTTTTAAATACCCTGAACTAATTCAAGATAAAAGATGCCCATTTGAGAAACCTCAGTTGGAATTAGTGTAAGACCCTAGAACATTTATCTAAATCTCCCCTGTAATACTTTAGACTAGTTCAAGGAATATTGTCCATAGTCTGTAATTTCTTGACTTGAATATAGTGTAGTTTAATAGTTCAAATATTTTGGCCCAATCAGAGAATTATTATCCTCTTTCCCCCTTTCCATTTTTTTCTGGTTTAGGTACGGAATTCTCAGCAGCTACCTTTAAAGGAAAAAGACAGGCAGAGTTTCAAAGTATTCATCCTCAGGCACTCCACAGACATTTGTCTCCATTATAATCAGCATACCTTTCGGTCCCACAGCAAGCAAGCGGAAGGTTGCTGAGGCAGAAATGTTGCGCAGTTGGAGATTTTGAATCCACAGCAGGATATGTGTGCCTCATCCTGAACTAATTATCAGACAATACTCCAGAGGAGAGGTTGTAAGTTGTTAAGGCCACTAGTGTGTTCTATGTTTCAAAACAAAGCTAATTTTAAAAATGAAGGAGGCTTTATAAATCTATTACATATAATTAGGTAAGTACACAAAATAAAATACAATCCTTCTGTCTTAAACTGCACATACACTGAAACTAAGCCTTGCCTAGAAACAACCAAAGGTACTACAAGGGTGAATTTCTGTAATGTTATATCCCAAAGAAAAGTGCACACGTACCCATGCAAAACAAATACTGTATTGTTCTTTATTTAAAGCATACTAATACATTCATGGCTTTAGTTCTATAGTTCAAAAAGAAATCAAATGAATTTTGAGCAGGAGCTTAGAAGAATCAATGACACCTAGTAGCCACTCCTTTGCTTGCATCTTCAGAAACAGCTCTATTTCTGTCTTTAATTTCTCTATATTTCCCTTTCAGGGACGCGGCCTAAGAGCTTAGCTTGCCTTTGGCCTTTGGATGTCCAAGATTTCATGGCTCTGGAGATGGACGGGAGGTGGGGGTGTGGTGTGGTGCAGAATCTGAGGTAGGTGTCCAGGCAGGAGATTAGTGTGTCGTGGGAGTCGGAAGATCTAAGGCTATGGGCCCAGAGACCCGAGATCTTCGGGTAGAGATCTCGGAAAAAGTGACACAACAGACTTTAACATCATAACCAGTGAGTTGTTATGTCTCCCCGCTCAATGTGAAACGGAGACTCTCTTTCTCCCTTATTAGGGAGAGAGAGAGAGAGAGAGCCTGTGGTATGTCGAATACTGGGTGAGTGAGTAGTCTTTGGGACACCACAAGTCTGTGTCTTTGCTGTTGCTTTGCTCACACTTGAGTGCTCGTTGGTAGGGGCCAATGCTATTTTTGCCAGTGGGGGGAGGGGGAATCGTTGCTTGCTGTGGCTTATGTGCGGGAGGAAGGGGAGCTGTGGATGACTTTGGGTTTCTAACATTTAACTGTCATTCATTCTTTGGGGGCACTCCTCTGTTTTTCATGGATGGTTGCAAAGAAAAAGCATTTCAGAATGTGTATTGTATACATTTCTCTGACATTAAATCTATCTTTGAAACCTTTTAAATGAATTTTGAATTATTCCAAAATATTTATAACTTTTCAATTAATTAATCAGTGATATTGATTATGCAACTTTGAATCAAGTTAATTTTGATCAGTTTTAAGATTCAATTTATTTATCACATATACATTGAAACCAATGTCATTTGTGTTAACAACTAACACACCTGAGGGTATGCTAGGGGAAGCCTGCAAGTATCTTCACACATTCTGGTGCCATAACAGTATGCCCTCAATACTTGGCAGAACAACACAGAACACAACAAGCAACAAAACAACAGCAGTGAAACAAGTCCTGTTCCTCCATCCGTCCCACACAGTCCTCTAACCTCAAGACAGTCTGTTTTTTTTGGCCTCCAGTGGACTCAGATTCAGACTTGGTTATGCAGACACGGGCAATCAACTACCCCAGCAGACTTGCAGAGATTCGCAGTTCCAAGACTCCGGCCAACGGGCTTCGACTTCCACATTTCCAATCTGACCCTTGGGCCTTGATTCTCTGCACTGACCACAGGATTCACCAATCGCTGAACATTAGGCCTCGAATTCCATACTCACTGATGATTGGAACCCAAGCACTCGGCTTCAAACGCTGGGTTCACTGAATTGCAAACCCAAGGGATCTTCAGACCCTGTTCCTGATGCTTGCACGGAACTGAGACTCCAGAACTTGTCAGCAACATCCTGAAAAGCCACCAGCTTTTACCCACGCTGGTATGTTGGCCCACATCTGGCTGGAGATTTCAGCCTGGTCCATGGATGTCCCACCTCTGCGTCGCTTGCCTTCGAATGCAGAGCAGAAACTTACGCCCTGCCAGTCCTCCAATTCCCCACAATCTTGTCTCTAAAACACTAACCTGACCACTAACTCCCTCTTTGTCACATAAAACCTCTCCATAAACTAATAATAATACTAAATACCTGGTAATATCTTATGTACACCTTCAATCCTCATGAAGACAATACGGAATCTGGACTTAAGCTTCATCAAATGATCCAAATCCAATTAATCCATTACTCCAAGCCTTTGCACCATTTCACACCATATTCCAAAGGAAACTGATCCTCTTCCCAGTTACCTCAGCTATATTGCTTTCTTTTCTTTCCCCCAGATAATCAATGCAAACTCTCACTGAGCTTGTTTCCATTTCCAATTTTGTTTCATACTGTGCCATAACTCTCTCTCATTGTATGTGTTGTTCTGAAACTGGTCTACAATATAATTCATCTTTTTCTTTCATCAACTTTTGCCTTGCATACAGGTCTTTTCAAATGAATGCCCTCTGGAATTCTAAGCAGCACACACAAAATGCTGAAGGAGTTCAGCAGGCCAGGCCAGCATCTTGGCCCGAAATGTTAAAGTTGACTGTACTCCCCCCCCACCCCACCGTCCCCCCTCCATAGATACTAGCTGGCCTGCTGAGCTCTTCCAGCATTTTGTGTGTGTTGCTTTAGATTTCCAGCATCTGCAGACTTTCTCTTGTTTGTCCTCTGGAATTCTATTCATTTGTTAACTAACTCTCTTCACTTAATTTATGCCTCAGAGTTTCCTATTTTTCCTTTTGGTTCCCATCTAGCATGGTCTGCTTTTATGTTCAATAATCCCTGTTCTTTCCTGCCATTAGAAAGTCATAGAAAACTACAGCATGGAAACAAGCCATTCAGCCCATCTAGTCCATGCTGAATTGTTATTCTCCCCAGTCCCCTAGACCTGACCCTGCTCTCCATACTCCTCCTATCCATGTAAATACCCACACCCCTACCACCTTCTAAGGGAAGCAGTTCCACCACAGGTTTCTCTTAAGTACTTTAGCTTTCACCCTTAAACTATGACCACTAGTTCTCGTGTCACACAACTTCAGTGGGGAAGAAAACCTACTTACATTTACCCTGTCTATACCCCTCATAATTATACCTCTATCAGATCAGTTTTTTTTCTCCTACACTCCAGGAAATAAAGTCCTAACCTGTTCAACCTTTCCCTATGCTCAGGTCTTCAAGTTCCAGCATATTGTTCTGTACTCTTTCAATCTCATTTATATCTTTCCTGTATCTAGGTGACCAAAACTGCACACAATGCTATAAATTTGGTCTCACCAATGTCTTATACAACTTCAACATAATATCCCAACTCCTGTACTCAATAATCTGATTTATGAAAGCCAATATTCCAAACACAGGTATCTAACAGTAATGCCACTTTCAAAGATCACTTTGTTCTACCATTGTCCTCAGTGTCCTACTCTTCACTGTAAGAATCTTGCCTTGGTTTGTCCTCCCAACCTGCAACACCTCACACTTGTCTGCATTAAATTCCATCTGATATTCTTCAGTACATTTTCCTGCTGCTCCAGATTCCTCTGCAAGCTTTGATAGCCTTTCTTGCTATCTGCTATGCCCCAAACCTTGGTGTCATCTGCAAAACTGCTGATCCAGTTTACCATATTGTTATCTATATGAATGATTTGGATAATAAACAAAAAAAAGCACCGATCCTTGCAGCACTCTCCTAGTCACGTGCTTCCTGCTAGATAGGCAAACATCTACTACTACTACTGTCTTCTCCTGCAAAGCAATGTCAAATGCAAATTACAACTTTATCCTGAATGACAAGTTACTGTAACTACTGGACCAGCCTCCCATGCAGAACTTTGTCAAAGACCTTGCTAAAGTCCATGCAGTCTATTTCCACTGCCTTACCTTCATCTACATCCTTGGAAGACTCTGAAAAACTCAAAGATTGGTTAGACATGACCTACCATGTAGAAAACTATGTTGACTATTGCTAATCAGTCATTGTCTATCCAAACATTTATATATTCTGTCTCTTAAAATACTTTCCAATATTTTAACCCCTACTGATGACAGGCTCGCTGGCCAATAGTTTCCCAATTTATTCTTAAAGCCTTTCTTGAAGAACAGAACATTATCTATACAGTCCTCTGGCACCTCATATATGGTTAAGGACATCGTAGATATCTGTCAGGACCCCTGCAATTTCTTCATTAGCCTCCCAGAAGGTCTGAAGGGTCACCTTGTCAGGCCCTGTGAACATATTCACCTTAATTTTCCTGAAGCACGTTCTCTTCTGTCATTCAGATACAGTCCATTAACTCACAGCTCTAATGCATCAGTTCTATGGACTCTGTGTCCATTGCTTAAGTAAATAAGGATGCAAAAAATACATTTAAGATCTTTCCCATCTCATTAGGCTCCATATATAGGCGAAAAGCCACAGAATCTGAGCCTCTGTACCTCCTCTGCAACTGAAACCAGAAGACCACGGTCTGGGTGGATTGGAAATAGCAGCTCATCTCACTGACGACCAACGCTGGCACACCTCAGTGGTTTGTGCTTAGCCCACTGCTTTACTCTCTCTACACACATAACTGTGTGGTTAGGCACAACTCAAATACCATCTGTAAATTTGCTGATGATACAACCATTGTTGGCAGAATCTCTGATGGTGACAAGAGAGTGTAAAGGTGCAAGATATACCAACTGGTTGAGTGGTGTCGCAGCAACAACCTTGCACTCATCGTCAGTAAGACCAAAGAGCTGATTGTAGACTTCAGAAAGGGCAAGATGAGGGAACATACACCAGTCATCGGAGGGATCAGAAGTGGAGAGAGTGAGCAATTTCATGTTCCTGGGAATTAATCTCTCTGAGGACCTAACCTGGTCCCAACATATCGATGCAGCTGTAAAGAAGGCAAGACAGCAGCTATGTTTCATTAGGAGTTTGAGATTTGTTTTTTCACATAAAACATTTTCTACTGATATACCACGGTGAGCATTCTAACTGGCTGCGTCACCGTCTGGTAAGGGAGAGCTACTGCACAGGATATATATACTTATTGTAATTTTTTCCATATCATCATGTATCAAATTGTTCATTGCTGCCTATTTCTGCTATGCACCTCCTCCTTTTGCTTCACTGTGGCCCCAATATTTCTCAAAAACTACGTTTCCCCAAACCTGTTAAGCTTTGTCTTTTATTATTATAGGAATATTACAGACTGTGCTCTCAATACATTGGATTCCAGTTAATCGGGACACATCAGGACCATTACATTCTGGCCCAATTAAGTGGCTACCCTTAATAGCTGAAGTTTCACAAAAATGGTTAAAAATGTACTAAAAAGGAAAACTAAGCAACAAATTATGCATTTAAATGAAATGCAGAACAAATTAGAACATTCAATACCACTACAGTACTATGAGACTATATTCATTTCTAATAGTGAGAGGAATTTATCCACTGTACACTGTCATGTTCTTTTGTTTGACCATAAATGAACAAGGCTCCTTAAGTTTGTCCTGGCCTGGGGAGGGGGTTATTTAGTGGGATAAGCTCTCCAATGCATGTGTCTCAAATAGCCTTTGACAATCAAGTCCATCTCCTAGCCTTCACATGTGACTTAGCTACTAAGCCCAGCGAAAATATTTCTACTGACATGAGAATGGCAAAGATTGGTTACTGACGCCTTAAAATCAGGTGCTTTGGGCAGATTGGGCTTGTCAGCTGTGGTTGGCAGCCCATCTAGAAGGAAAACTCTGATCTCAAACTTCCAATGACTTGTGGCAATATTCACACATGGGAAGGCTTCGGGAGTAAATCCCAAGGAAACATCCAGAGGTAGAACCCCTACGGCTGTGTCTCGTTGAGACTAATGCTGACTGGCATCTTCTTTGATGCAGCTGGTGCCAAACTATCGGTTTCTGCCTTTTCTTTGGATTCATCTGCTGAGTGGAGAGGGGGAGACTACTACAAAAGGTTACTCTCAATATTGTTCTGCTCTGGCTCGCGTATCATGTAGACAGTTGGGATATAACACCCATTGTCGACCCTAACCAATGGAATGCTTCAAATGAACAAAATCAGTGCAGATAATAGGTTGCCTTCATACAATGCTTTCAAAGATTGCATGCTCCAAATCTTTATTTTCATTGTAACGTTCAAGAGGATTGTTGATAGCTTCAAATTCTTTGCAATTCCTAATTGGTAAAGTATTGAAATTATTTCATGTTCACTGCTGGCTGTTTCTGGCATCTCCAAACCTGAATGCTTAAAATTGCAAAATGGTTCTGAAGTGTCTCACTGCTTATTTCTTGCCAGCTACCAGTAACAAAATGCATTGCTTTTTGAACAGAACCACACTGAACTCATGCTATTTTAGAACTGTTTGCTCTAAGCATGGTGCAGTGTCCAACAGCAACAAAAGTGCATGCAATTGACACTGGAGAGAAATTTGACAATAGTTTCCTGCCCGAATTAAGCAGCATAGTGTCCCAAATAAACAAAGGGCACCTTCACAATTTTCTCGATTAGGTTTCGTTCTTTAAGAGATGACCCAAATAAGCAGCTGCCCTGATTAACCAATGCCCTCATTATCCAGAATCTACTGTATTTCACTTTTAACGAGCTTCCACTTACCTACTATCCTTTTGCCAGAAATGAAGCTATGCCAATCCACAGCTGCCAGATTATTTCCGATACCATCAAAATTGGATTTTCTCCAATTTAGAATCACAGCCCAAAGACTAGTCCTAGCTTTCTCCATTACTATCTTGAAACTAATGCAATTATGATCACTAGATCAAGAGTGCTCCCCTGAATACACTTCTGTCACTTGCTCTGTCTCATTCCCCAACAGGAGATGCAGTATCACACTCACTCTAGCTGAGACCTCTGTATATTGATTAAGGAAACGTTCCTGAACACATTTGACAAATTCTATTCCATCTGGTCCTTTTACTGTATTGGAGTCCCAGTCAATATGTGGCAAGCTAAAGTCACTTACCACCACAACCTTATTTTTCTTGAGTGTCTGCTATCGCTCTACAGGATAGCTATTCTAAATGATGCTGACAGCCGAGAAGTCTATAATATAGTTCCATTAATTTGGTCTTCCCTTTCTTATTCCTCAATTCCACCCATATAGCCTCAGTAGACATGTCTTCCACCCTGTCCTTTCCGAGTCCTGCTGTGAAATTTTGTCTGCCTGACAAGTAGTGTCACTCCTCTCCATTTATCAGAATCAGAATCAGGTTTATTATCACTGGCATGTGATGTGAAATTTGTTATCTTAGCAGCAGCAGTTCAATGCAATGCATAAAATAGAAGAGAAAAAATGTAAAATTAAAAAAAAAATAAATCAATTGCAGTATAGGTATATTGAACAGATTAAAAACGTGCAAAAAACAGAAATATTGTATATTAAAAAAGCGAGGTAGTGTCCAAGAGTTCAACGTCCATTTCAGAATCGGATGGCAGAGGGGAAGAAGCTGTTCCTGAAACACTGAGTGTGTGCCTTCAGGCTTCTGTACCTCCTACCTGAAGGGAACAGTGAGAAAAGGACATGCCCTGGGTGCTGCAAGTCCTTATTAATAGACATTACCTTTCTGAGACACCGCTCCCTGAAGATGTCCTGGGTACTTCGTAGGCTAGTACCCAAGATGGAGCTGACTAGATTTACAACCCTCTATGGCTTCTTTCAGTCCTGTGCAGCAGCCCCTCATACCAGACAGTGATGCAGCTTGTCAGAATGTTCTCCACGGTACATCTATAGAAGTTTTTGAGTGTATTTGTCGACATGCCAAATCTCTTCAAACTCCTAATGATGTATAGCCGCTGTTTTGCCTTCTTTATAACTACATCAATATGTTAGGACCAGGTTAGATCCTCAGAGATCTTGACACCCAAGAACTTGAAACTGCTCAGTCTCTCCACTTCTGATCCTTCAATGAGGATTAGTATGTGTTCCTTCGTCTTACCCTTCCTGAAGTCCACAAGCTGCTCTTTCGTCTTACTGACATTGAGTGCCAGGTTGTTGCCGCTGCACCACTCCACTAGTTGGCATATCTCACTTCTGTACACCCTCTCGTCACCACCTGAAATTCTACCAACAATGGCTGTATCATCAGCAAATTTATGGATGGTATTTAGTCATAGTCATCCTTTATTAATCCTGGGGGAAATTGGTTTTCGTTACAGTTGCTCCATAAATAATAAATAGTAATAGAACCATAAACAGTTAAATAGTAATATGTAAATTATGCCAGGAAATTATGAAATAAGGCCAGGACCAGCCTATTGGCTCAAGATGTCTGACCCTCCAAGGGAGGAGCTGTAAAGTTTAATGGCCACATGCAGGAATGACTTCCTATGACGCTCTGTGCTGCATCTCGGTGGAATGAGTCTCTGGCTGAATGTACTCCTGTGCCCAACCAGTACATTATGTAGTGGATGGGAGACATTGACCAAGATGGCGTGCAACTTAGACAGCATCCTCTTTTCAGACACCACTGTAAGAGAGTCCAGTTCCATCCCCACAACATCACTGGCCTTACGAATGAGTTTGTTGATTCTGTTGGTATTTGCCACCCTCAGCCTGCTGCCCCAGCACACAACAGCAAACATGATAGCACTGGCCACCACAGACTCGTAGAACATCCTCAGCATCGTCCGGCAGATGATAAAGGACCTCAGTCTCCTCAGGAAATAGAGACGGCTCTGACCCTTCTTGTAGACAGCCTCAGTTTTCTTTGACCAGTCCAGTTTATTGTCAATTCGTATCCCCAGGTATTTGTAATCCTCCACCATGTCCACACTGACCCCCTGGATGGAAACAAGGGTCACCAGTACCTTAGCTCTCCTCAGGTCTACCACTAGCTCCTTAGTCTTTTTCACATTAAGCTGCAGATAATTCTGCTCACACCATGTGACAAAGTTTCCTACCATAGCCCTGTACTCAGCCTTGCTGATGCATCCTCATCTGAAAACTTCTGAAGATGACAAGACTCTGTGCAGTAGTTGAAGTCTGAGGTGTAAATGGTGAAGAGAAAGGGAGACAAGACAGTCCCCTGTGGAGCCCCAGTGCTGCTGATCACTCTGTCGGACATACAGTGTTGCAAGCACACGTACTGTGGTCTGCCAGTCAGGTAATCAAGAATCCATGATACCAGGGAAGCATCCACCTGCATCGTTGTCAGCTTCTCCCCCAGCAGAGTAGTGCGGATGGTGTTGAATGCACTGGAGAAGTCAAAAAACATGAACCTCACAGTGCTCGCTGGCTTGTCCAGGTGGGCGTAGACACGGTTCAGCAGGAAGACGATTTGAGCTATGCCTAGCCACACAGTCAAGTGTATATAGAGAGTAGAGCAGTAGGCTAAGCACACACTCCTGAGGTGCGCCAGTGAAGAGGATATGTTATCACCAATCCACACAGATTGTGGTCTTCTGGTCAGGAAATTGAGGATCCAATTGCAGAGGGAGGTACAGAAGGCCAGGTTCTGCAACTTCTCAATCAGGATTGTGGGAATAAATGCTAGGCTATATTCGAAGAACAGCATCCTGACACAGGTGTTTGTGTTGTCCTGTTGGTCTAGAGCCGTGTGGAGAGCCATTGAGATTACATCTGCCGTTGACCTATTGCGGTGATGGGCAAATTGCAAGGGGTCCAGCTCCTTGCTAAGGCAGGAGTTCAGTCTAGTCATGACCAACCTCTCAAAGCATTTCAACGCTGTAGATGTGAGTGTTACCAGGTGTTAGTCATTAAGGCAGCTCACGTTATTCTTCTTAGGTACTGGTATAATTGTTGCCTTTTTGAAGCAAGTGGGAACTTCTGCCCATAGCAGTGAGAGGTTGAAAATGTCTGAAACAACAGAAACCTGCAACATTGAGTGGCTAGTTTTGCTTCAACTGCAACCAACTCTCTACTCGCTGCAATATCACAATTCCATGTGCTGATCCATGCTCTGAGCTTATCTGCCTTACTTCCGATGTTAGTTACATTGAAATAGATACAACTCAGGACATTATTCCCACCTTGCTTAGCCTTTCTGTTCTTGTCTTTGTATGAATGTAGGGTTAATATCATCTTTCCCCATAACCACTTGATTATCTGCTCTGGCACACTGTTTCCCATCTTCCTGCAACTCCATTTTAAACCACCTGGAGTAACATTGGCAAACCTTCCTGCAAGGATATTGATCACCCTACAGTCCAGATGCCACCACCTAAAAGGAGTTCAATGATCCAAAATTAGAAGCCCTCCCTCCTGCACCATCTTTTATCTTTCTATTTCTGGCTTCGCTAGCATATGGCATGGGTACTAACGCTGAGATCACCACTCCTGTCCTTTATCTTAGCACCTAACACTCTGAACTCATTTTGCATGGCCTCGTTACCTTCCTGCTGAGGTCACTGACACCTTGAGGCAAGACCCTAGGGTACTTTCACACAAACAGCACACTTTGTTGGAAATAAGGAGACATATCTAGGTTTTCAAAATCATAGAAACAAGGTGACATGGGGAAGTGAAACAGTAGTCGCTATCATGATATTTAAAAGCTAGTTCATTTCTAAAGCAGTTGAAAAAATTAACAAAAATTTGGAACTGCCAAGTGTCAGGTGTAATGTAGGTGCTAAATAAATAATGTAATTGAAAGTAAAAACAGTGATTCCAAGAACTATTTAAATATTAAGCTATGCAATTATACCACATGGTGACAGATCCTTTAGGTTCACCAAGTTCATACTGACTATCAAGCCCCCATTTACTGTAATGCCACAGTGATCCCACTTTAATAGTTTACTTTTCCACCAAAGCCCTCAGCTTCTACTCAACACTAACATTCCAGGAGTACATAATTAATCTAGCAACCTGCAAGTTTCTGGGATGAATGATAAAACTGAAGCACTAAAGGTACCCTACATAATCACATACAGCATATGTCAACTTCACAGACACCACAGAGGTTAAGACCAGAACTTGCATGAGCAAATCTGTGAAGCAGGATTTCTATTAGGCCTTGAAATTTAGCCCCGGTGAGTAGACCTTGTCTTTATAATAACAACTGGAATCAAACTTTGAGGTGATGTAGAGTGTGTATATAGTGATTTAAACATTTCCACACAATTTAACACTGGCACAATCATACTTCTCAATTGAGTGCCAAGGAACAACATGGAGTATTAAGTACAGGTAATAATGCCTGAAACCCTGTATTTTACAAGTGGATGAACAAGCAACAGGTTATCAAATTAAAATCTGTGAATTTGCATCCAGTTACACTTCTCTGTCTCTTGCAACCTCTTTTATGCCACCTTCTACAATTGCTTCAGTAAGGCGTTCAACATAGTGAGTAACATAGATGACTCAGTAATGCAAGTTAATGGCTATTTTCAGCAAGGGCGTGTGCTTGTCTACGTTAACTTGACATTCGCAAACATTATTGGTTTTATTATTGATCAGAAACTCATTTGAACTAGCTATATTAATCTTAGAGAAGGCCATCGACTGCATATCTTTTGATGAGGGACTCAACACCTTGAATCTAAAAGCCAGCTATTTGTTGACAATGCACAAATCAAGAATTTATTGGAGTATTGCTCAAGTACCTGGTTGAATGCAGTTTCAATAAACTTACAAGAAGCTCAACATCATACAAGACTTGTCAGGTTAGCAATCTATCCCTCTATCCATCAGTGCCAACTGACTGTACATACCATCTGCAATTGAGCCCGAAGCTGTTTAGCTAGTATGGGCAAGGAACATCAATAACTGCAAATTATCTTCAAAGTCACACAGAACCCTGACTTGGAAATACATTACTGGCCCATGATCTTCACTGGATCTAAACTCTGGAAATCCCTACTTAATAGAACCCCTTCAGAAGGAATACTGCAGTTCAAGAACCTGGCTCACAACCACCTTTTAATGCTCATTTACTGAAACCCAATAAATATCAGTGATGTCCAGATTCCAAAAATGTCCAACTAAATAAATGTACTGACGAAGGGTCTCAGCCAGAAACATTGACTGTTTACTCTTTTCCATAGATGCTGCCTGGCCTGCTGAGCTCCTCCAGCATTTTGTGTGCGCTCCTTGGATTCCCAGCTGCAGATTTTCTCTAGTTTGTGATTTAACTAAACAAAATACTCATTTTACAGGCAGCTCTGACTTTTACTGTGGTAATGAAATAAGAGGAGTATACAACTTCAAGGACACACTAACTTGAAGCAGTACTGACAGAAAGCCATGGTGTAACTAAAAGCAAGTTTAGGTGTATTTTTCCTGGTAACTGACTGACTACCCCTCTACATCAAAGGTTAACTTTGAATTCTTCAAAATCATTCAAGGAGAATTCAGGAGTCATTCAAGGAGAAAGAACCCTAACAGCAATAACTTGCACATATAAATACATTGATCAATCACACAAAATAATGTCTATAACACTTGTCCTGACTGAATAGTTTTCAATACAATTCAAAACTGAAATAAATAAGCACTAACCTGCACAATCGATATGTTTGGGACATAGCAATCAATAATCCTGACATTCTTAATTAAAGTATTTTGCTATCCACTGAGAATAGCCATACAGACTGTACAGCTGTTTATTGCTGTTTTATAAGATACACCTCTGTAAGCAATATTATACTTTACAATTTAATGCAAGAATCAGCATTTCTCTGCTTTGAATTGTTTTAGTATACAGTGCTCAATAAATGGTTCCAAGGCTACTTTAAAAACACGCATTGCTAGTTGTCATCTGATGGAATGTTAGAGACATACCAAGTAAGTGCTATTCTATCACTAATGGATGCAATAATTTAATGTATTTGTATTAACATTCTATTGTAAAACTTGTTTTTTAAAAATTAGATTAGTATCTTCAGCCTGCTCTTTTGATCACAGTTTGCCCACAGAACATTTCGAGTTCCCTAGTAATTCAGGTTTCAGCAACACTGGTAAAAACAAAGCTGTTTACTGTCGATCATGAGAATGTCATCATTGCCACAGTGTTAATATCTTTTAAGTAAAAGTAAGGATTTTTAAAATCTGGCATACTCTTTCATTTTTCCTTATATTATTTTGATATTTTTAGTTTATTTAAAACATTGCAGTTTGATATTTCTAAAATTACTTTATATATTGAACCTATTTTGACTATGATGCGGGGATCTTCATCTACCCATTCTAATGGTTCATTGCACACTCTCATTGCTCTTAATTAGAATACAACTCTTACACCAATTTCAATCAAATTTTCCAGCCAATTATTGCTCACAAAGTCAAATATATACGCAGATCAACCTACTACTCCTATGTAGCATCAAAACATTTCTTACTGTAGAGTACTGTCATACACACGTCTAAAGAGACCTTAGCGAAAATAAATCAGTGCACCCTACCAAAGCACAGAATTATTTCTGGAACTTTAAATGAGAAACTGTCGGGAGTAAATTAAATAGACCCTGAAAATGCACGTGGGGATTGAAATGCACAATTAACTTGTGGCAGCTGATTGCAATGAAGGCAGCAGGCCAACATTCTGCCGCCTGTTCATTCTTGTGATTGTTGTGTCCAGCAAGCACTAACCACAATGGTCAATTACTGAACTTATCACCAGGGCATAATTTCATGAGTGGCTACCTCCAATTAAAAGTCAGTCTTCTCTCTTGAACGCAGGCTTCACTTGTTAAAGGGGAGGTGCATTTTTGGTGGGAGAGGAGCATCACCTCTACATATGTTTCCAGTAATACGAGAGTCTGGCACCTGAGGACAGAGCCTCAGAATAAAATGATTTTCCTTCAAAACTGAGGTGAGGAGGAATTTCTTCAACAAACTGTGGCAGATCTAAAGAACTTAATGTCACAGAGGGCTGTGGAGGTGCAATCAGTGTACTTAATGCAGAGATTGATAATTACTTGAGTGGTAAGGGGGTTAAAAATATGGATAAAAGTCAGGAGAAGTGGGTAGGAAAAAGACAAATGTATGGTGGAGGAGACTCAATGGGCTGAATGGCCTAATAATACTGCTGTATCCTATGGTCCACGACGTGTTCTTCAGGGATCAGATATGCTTGAGAACAACTTGTGAATGTAACTGTAATTCTCCACTGAATGTAAGGAGTACGTCATTATGCATGTTGCAAATACTTTGCAGAGCCATGTAGCTGCAATAAATAGACAAAACACGGAACAATGAAAAACAAACTGCAGGAGGAATTCAGTGGGACAGGCAATAGCATGAATGTAGAAGAATAGATAACATTTTGGGTTGAGACCCTATATCCCAACTGAGTGCATAGAAAGAAGATGGTCAGTATAAAGAGAGAGAAGGATGGGCAAGACAGGATCTGACAGGTGGAGAATAGGAAAGAGATTGAGAACCTTGTGTCGTGGATCAAAATAACAACAACCCAAGTATAGGTAGAGTGGACAGCCAGAGCAGAAATTGCTAATATAAAGTGGCATTACTTTAAAGTGTTGGTAGGAAAGTTTCGGGGTGGATGTCAGAGTGGTAGGTGTGTGGAGCATCTGGCCAGGGGTGGTGGTAGAGGCAGATACACCAGGGTAGGCTCATGGATGAAAGAAAAATTGAGAACTATGTGGATAGGAAGGGCTAGAATAATCTTAGAGTAAAACATCTTGGGCTGAAGGACCATAACTGTGTTGTACTGTTCTATATTATGTGTTCACAACATAACTCTTATCATGAGCAAGACAAATGAATTGATTGTTAACCTCAGGAAGCAGGTGAGTGAAGGGGCCCACAACCCTGTCCTCATCACGGGATCTGCAGTAAAGATAATTGAAAGCTTCCTATAACTGGCACTCATACTACTGGCAACCCGTCCTGGTCCCTTCACACTGATTCAGTTATCAAGAAAGCGCATCAGCATATTTACCTCCTGAGACAAATGAGAAGATTCTGCTTGTCTACAAGGATACTCTCCAACTTCTACAGATATGCTGTCATCTCAGACTTGTATGACAATGGTTCTGCTCTGGTCGGATGGAACCTGCAGAGTGATGAACACTGCCCAACCCATCACAGACTTGTCACCATTCCTTCCAGTCCTTTTTCATGTGGATTTCTTCAGAATGTTCAGCAGTATCATCAAGAATGCCTGCCACCCTGGCATAGCCTTTGCTCTCTTCTGCTTTCTAGGTGAAGGCACAGTGATTGAAATACTGAATGTCCACATTTAGCAATAGTTTCTTCCTGACTACCATACTTTTGAACTAATCACCTCTTTTGCACTTGGAGGTGCTGCCACATTCCTGTACTCTTAATTTTACCTCTCTCTCTTACTTTTGCACGTTTTGCAGATAAAATGAAGTGAGCTGTTATATGTGTAGTGAAACCCATAACATATTTTATTGAACTCTAAAACCTAAACAGAAAAACACTCTAAAAATCCTTCTGAAACAACATCATCACGACAGTCCTGTCTCTTAAAGCGAAACCCGAACTCAATGTTCGTGGTTGTGAATTATGTACACTTCTCCCAATTATGTTGCCCTGTGCAGGCCACTCCCATACTAGCCAGGGCATCAAAGGAAATGGGGAGAAGGCAGGGGAGTGGGGATGACTGGAATAATTGGATCAGCCTATGATTGAATAGCAGAGCAGACTCAATGGGCCGAATGGCCTACTTCTCTCCTCTGTCTTATGGCTCTTCCAGAGGTGCGTTGACACATTCATTGTCATGTTGTGATTCCAAGGTCATGGCAACAGAGTATTCCAAATCAAGGTGGGGCGGCTTAAGACGATCTACTTAAATATCTTCAAGTTTACCCCTCTTATCGATGATAAATATCTCTTTTGCCTGTTGCAAAATGCAGAACCGGCCATCATAATGGGGCCTAAAGGAATGCTGGTGTGCTTCATGGCAGACTAAAACAAACAAGGCGGAATGTAGGTCATAAGGAATTCAAGAGTGCTATACACCATGATGGGAAGAAGGAATAGGTGAAAAAGACTGAATTTACTGAGGAGGGTGGAATGCTTGTTGCGAAGCTAACCAGGCAGTCGTGGCCTTGGGAATCACCTGGCACTCAAAATGGCTGACTTTGTACCAGCTCAGCCGTGGACAACTGCAGGTCCTCTTTTGGAGCAGTTCTGAGCCCCAGCAGGACCCATGGGAGCCGACCATGCCAACATTCACCGGTCAAGGAAGCCCTCAGAACAGCCTTTAAGGAGCAGTGAAACCATTCGCATAGGCTAGATATCGCACAGGAGAGAAATCCCAGCTTCCTGAACAATGTCAGCCGACTGCAGGCCTGTGACTCCCGTTTGGTAAGTTGCACCTCTGTGTCAGTAACTTGGTTTGCTGCCATGCTGGTATAGTCAGCCCCTAGGTGTACAGCTTTAACAGCTGGTCGTGACAGGCAGTCAGCCATGGCATTATTTTTCCCCTTGATATGTTGTATATCAGTTGTGAACTGGGATATATAGACCAGGTAGCATTGCTGCTGTGCAGACCAAGGGCTTGATATTTTGGCTATCGCAAAATAGGGGTTTATGGTCAATGCATGTTGTGAAATGGCAACCCTCTAGAAAAAAATGAAAATGGTGGAAAGCCTGATCAAGACCAAGAAACCCATGATCAAAAGTGCTGTATTTACTTTCGGGAGGACGGAGCTGCCGGCTGAAGAAGGTGAGCGGCTGCCACATGCCTCCAACCAGCTGTTGGTGCACAGCCCCCACAGCATAGTCTGAAGCGACAGTAGTACTGGCTATAGGTGCACTGGGAGTGGGTGCACCACTAGGGTCATGTTAGAAAGAGCTCATTTGGTATTCTCAAAAGCTCTGTGATGTACACTAACCAGTCAAGCACTTGACTAGGGGCATTGCCTTGAAGCACACTGTACAGGGGGAGCATAAGTTTAGCAGCTCGCAGAATGAAGTGGAGGCAGAAATTTACCATACCTAAAAACTCTTGTAGCGTGGGGTGGTGGGAAATCCATAATAGCAGCTACCTTTGGTGGGAGAGGGTTTGCACCTTCTGCAGAGATGCAATGGCCAAGAAAATCAATGGTTGACAACCAAACTGGCATTTATCAGGGTTAATAATCAATCCATGTTGGCTAAAGCACTTGAAATATGTGCAGAGATGAGGTACGTGTTCGGATTTGGATGCACTAGCAACAACAATGTCATCCAGGTAAATAAAAATAAAATCTAAGTCTTTTAATACAGTGTCCATCAGCTATTGGAAAGTCTGTGCTGCATTTTTCAGCCCAAACGGCATGTGTATTAACTCAAAAAGGCCAAATGAGGGTTACCTCTGTTGGGAATGTCCTATGAACCCACAGGGACCTGATGGTAGTCCCTAATAGATCAACTTTGGGGAAAAAATTAACTTACTGGCTAAATGTGCCAAAAAATCTTGGAAGTGTGGGACCAGGTAATAATCAGGGTGATGGCCTTGTGGACATGGACAGCAACCACCATCGGACTTGGAGACCATATGGAGGGGTGATTCAAACAGTGTACAATGCCCAATATTTCCATGTTGGCAAATTCAGCCTTCAAGGTTACCAGCTTTTCTGGTTCCAATCTATACGCGTAGGCATGGACTGGTGGCCTTGTTGCGGGAATGTGGTGCTCAGCTCCTTGTTTTGTGATTGCAGTGCAGAATGTGGGCTTGGTGAGACCTGGGAATTCACCCAGCGGTCGAATATAATTACATACAGTGGTGCCTGCGCTTGACAGAGTCGTTGTGGGGCAATTTATTGGGTGAGCTGGGTAACGTCCCCAAGTCCTTGACATCCACCAGCTGATAGTTTTTAAGAGTGACTAACAGTTCTTGGGCACACAGGAAATCTGCACTGAACAGAGACCTAGCCACTTCAGCCAGGACAAAGTCTCATGTGTAACGTTGCCCACTGAAGCAGAGTGTCACCTGCCACATCCCATGAGTCTGGATCTTGCTGCCGTTGGTGGCCTCCAGTGAGGTTTTGTTGCTGTTTGCTTTCCCATCAATAGGTGACGCTGACAGCACATTCACTTGAACACCCATGTCACAGACAAAGCATTGCCCTAGAAGGGTTTCCATAATCAACAGTAGATAACCCTGGCAGCTGGAACCCATGATGCTCACAGACCTGTGATGTCCCAATGCGCTGGTACTGTCGAAGCTGCAAGGCAGTCAGCACTTCCTAGTTTTCCTACCAAAGAGACCATGGCAAAAGCACTGACCTGGTGTTGTGTGCTTTGCAGTCATGGCCGTCCTTATGTTGGGGGCCTTGCTGACTGGGCTTATTGAGGTAGAGAAAAGAGGAGAAATTATGCACTGCTGCCTAACTGAGTGTAGACTATCAACCACTTTAGCAAGTTCCCTATAGTCCTTCACGGGTGGATTAGCGAGGGCTATGCAAACTTGGTCAGGCATTTGTTGCATGAAGAGTTCTTTAAAAATAAAACAAGGATGGTGATTTCCCAGGAGAGTCAGCATGTGGTCCATTAGCTCCAGAGCCTTGCACCACCAAGACCAGGTTGGACTCCTGTAGTCCAAAAGTCTGTGAAAAGTGAGTTTTCAGCAATCAGTATTTATTGTGCTCAGGCGGGTGTTCAAACAGACTTAATACTCTTGCAGCCATCGAATTTCTGAACGATGATAACACATAGTACAATTTGGTGGTGGTGTTGACGCAGTGGACTGTGCTTCGGCTTTTACAAACCAAGCGATGACATTTTACTCCTAACGCCTCAGCAGTTTCAAAACGACTGCTTTGGCTGACATATTCATCAAGAGCATCAAAGTCACTGATGTAGATTTTCATAAGTATAATGAATGAGGCGTTCTATGTCCAATGAAACCCATAACACATTTCATTGAACTCCAAAGCCTAAACACAAAAGCACGCTAAAAATCTTTACGTAGCTATATCGTCACGACAGACCAGCCTCTGAAAGCGAAACCTCAACTCAAAGTCAGTGGCTGTGAATTATGTACATTTCTCCCAAATACCCTACACTCTCACTTCAGCACTTCTCTTTGCCCAATTTCACTTTGCACAATTTTTGCACCATTCTGTTATTTTGCATCCTTTAGTGTTTTTATTGTTAGTGTCTAGTATTACCTCATACACTCTTTTCTCTATGAGCTTCATGGAAACAAGAACGTTTCATTGCATCGTAGTGTTTATGACAATAATCTAGTCTAGTCTAATCTGATCTGATCTAATCTGTTTTATGTACAATAGTCTGCTGTTTTGCCCCACCTCCAACTCATTGACTAATTGTCATGTTGTCTGCATTGCATTGTGGTGAAATCAATGGGTAACATTAATTGAATGTTGTGATTCTACATTCGTTTTTCTGGAGCGATCTTATGTTTAGAGTTTTTAAAGGTGATTCTAAGCCAAATTCAGTTTCAGAATAGTTTAATGTCATATGCACCCAAGTGCAATGGAACTCCTTGTTCGTATGAATCTCAGGGTAAATACATGGTGGCATGAATGCAACAATAGTAAGCCAAGTAAGTATAATAAATGATGAAAACAGGAGGACATAGGTTTAAGATCTGAGGTGAGAGATTTAAAAGTGTAATCAGGAACAATTTCTTCACGCAAAGATGGGCATATTTAGAAAAAGTTTAAAAAATTGTGCTTGAGGTGAGCACATTAGCATCATGTAAAACCTACACTATCTTGGTCAAGACATGGAGAAGAGAGATGGGGGGAGGGGGCAAACACAGGCAGATAGGATTAGTTTGATGGATTGCACCATCAGCATGGATGAGTTGGGCCAGAGAGCTATTTTCCATCGTGTGACTCAATAATTACGATGAAGAGCAGAAAATAAAACTGATATAGTGCAAAAAGAAACACTGAAGTTTTAGTAAGAGAACAGGTAGAGTTAAGGATTCGAGACCATGGAAGTACTGCTAGGAAGAGAATGTGAATGTGGTTGGTTCAAGTGTATTGCAAAAGTGGAAGGAAGCTGTCTCTTTTTGCTGAGTCATCTCTTTCCTGTATCTCATCATTGTTGTTGATCTGGTCTGGAACTGTCATTGGCTGACTTGAAGATTACTATGAACATACAGTAATAAAAATTTAATGATAATGATCTTGACTTGAAGATTAGAATAAATTTAATGAATTTAACATAATTAGGTAAGATATTTTAGTTGGTAATGACTTACGTGTGGTTTGATTCCATTAAAATTTGTTTATTGTATTTCGACTAAATACCTTGACAACAGTCCAGTGAAATCTCTTTAACTGACTTAAAATTAACATTCTCGATCTTAATTGGGTTACTGTCTGTGGTGGCCAGTGCTATCATGTTTGCTGTTGTGTGCTGGGGCAGCAGGCTGAGGGTAGCAGACACCAACAGAATAAACAAACTCATTCGTAAGGCCAGTGATGTTGTGGGAATGGAACTGGACTCTCTCACGGTGGTGTCTGAAAAGAGGATGCTGTCCAAGTTGCATGCCATCTTGGACAATGTCTCCCATCCACTACATAATGTACTGGGTGAGCACAGGAGTACATTCAGCCAGAGACTCATTCCACCGAGATCCAACACAGTGCGTCATAGGAAGTCATTCCTGCCTCTGGCCATCAAACTTTACAACTCCTCCCTTGGGGGGGGGGTCAGACACCCTGAGCCAATAGACTGGTCCTGGACATATTTCCTGGCATAATTTACATATTATTATTTAA
Organism: Mobula birostris; assembly: GCF_030028105.1. Classification (NCBI taxonomy): domain Eukaryota; kingdom Metazoa; phylum Chordata; class Chondrichthyes; order Myliobatiformes; family Myliobatidae; genus Mobula; species Mobula birostris. Next base: position 83,059,996 of record NC_092379.1, on the reverse strand, counting down.
CTATTTATGGTTTTTATTACTATTTATTATTTATGGTGCAACTGTAACGAAAACCAATTTCCCCCGGGATCAATAAAGTATGACTATGTATATGCGGAAGCATGGCAGATAGTTTCAAAATGGAATGGAATCCCAAAATATTCTTTCATTGAAGTATATTTATTTGAGGGAAGAGTCTGTTCAACAAGATGTATAAATACATTTCAAGAAAAAGAAAAAACATAATTTAGAGTCAACCTTACTCCTTACAGGGAAGTAACATTTTTCTAACCTCTTAAAGCTGCAACTTCTCCATTAAATATGAACATGTGATCTATGCTATAAAATAGCATGTGTTGAGTACATATTCTAGTCCATAACATCTGCAGAATATTTCAGTCTATAATGAGACTTGTATCATTTGACTAAATCTGTAATTAAGGAGCTCTTGAATCTTTTTTCACCTGATGTGCTTCAGTTAAGAATTAAATGGTAATGTGAAAACCTTTACATGTGTAAAATTGATTCACTTATAAATGTTCCATTCTGCTATCCATTCATGTGCCATATTATTCCAATAAATCTGCTCTTTTATGAATCAAATGTATAGCAAATAGATTTAGCTATACATTTAGCTCATAAAGAATGTACATAGATGGTACCAATATAACATTGCAGTTATGGTGCTTATTTCTTAAAGGAAACCATTATAGCTAGTGAGTAATACGTAATTACGACTTTCATTCATTTTTAATAGCTGCCACACATTGTGATTTCCAGCTACTTTTAGTAAAAGGCATTGTATGCCACTCTGCACCAACTGTTGATTTGTTGTTTTTCATTCTAATTAATCATGTTTAGGGTGCACTGGCTCACAAGAGACACAATGTTAGAAAATGGCTCCTACCTTCAACCGCCATTAAATCTACATATTATAAACATGAAGATAATACCTGGCCTGAATCCAGGAAACACACATCAAAGTTGCTGGTGAACGCAGCAGGCCAAGCAGCATCTCTAGGAAGAGGTGCAGTCGACGTTTCAGGCCGAGACCCTTCGCCAGGACTAACTGGAATCCAGGAACTCTCATTCTAAGCTTCATAGGTCAATTTCTACATATGATATGTCAGTAATGTTGCATCAAATATTATTTTACTCTGCTATACCCTGGGAAACCTGCGTCATTGGAAAGATTTCCACGGGAAGTAGAAGCAGTTTAGAAAACTTTAATGCCAAAGTTTTGTCTAATAAGTTCCTCAAACTCTGGTTCAAAATTGAAGGCTAATTAGAAATTAAGGTTAAGGAATTGAGTGCATTTTGTGCAAGTTTTCACCTATTGGAATTACTTAGATGGGTACTGGCAGGATAAACATCATAGACTTTGTACTTCAGTTATTGATAATGGGAATTATTTTGCATTTAAGGGATAGCCTTCACTAGATAAGATTAACCTTACCACCTGATGCAGAATTGAAGGGGGTTATAAAATGGACAGTTGACTTACAAGCTCTAATTGTATTCTATCATCAAAAGTTAGAATTATCCCAAATGAGACCTTATTTGAGATCAAACCATATTATTTTCCATTAAGAAAATAGAATGGTAGAAATTTTATCTCATTCCAGTCACAGGTAATAATATAACAGTCTGCTTTTTTTTTGCTGCTAAGCAACCTGACCTGGATTTCATGTGCATTGACCATCGTTTCTGAGGTTTATCTGGATAGTTAGCCTAAATTCATATAGTCATGTAAATATAGAGCACAGAAGCAGGTCTTTCAGCTCAACTGATTGATGCCGACTGTAATGCCTATCTAAACTAACTCCATTTAGCTCAATATTATTTTACACCTTAAGTACTGGTCTAAACATTTTCTAAACTTTGTAATTGTATCTTCTTTAATGCCCATTTCTGAATCCTCATTCCTGATAATCACCATACTTTGTGAATAAAACCTACCTGCTAAACTCATTGAAATTTCTCCTCTCTCACCTTAAACCTGTACACTTCATTTCTGGACTCCTCGGCCTTGGGGTAAAAAAATATTCTGGTAATCTATCTGTTATGGAATCATAGAAATCTGCAGTGTGTTGCAGCCTCTTCGGCCCACAATGCTGTGCCGACCATGTAATCTACTCTAGAAACTGCCTAGAATTTCCCTACTGCATAGACCTCTATTTTTCTAAGCTCCATGTACCTATCTAAGAGTCTCTTAAAAGACCCTATTGTATCCGTCTCTACCACTGTCGCCGGCAGTGCATTCCACGCACCCACAACCCTGTTACCTTTGACATCCCCTTTGTATCCACTTCCAAAAACCTTAAAACTATGCCCCCTCGTGTTAACCATTTCAGCCCTGGGGAAAAAGGCTCTGGCCATCCACACGATCAATGCTTCTCATCATCTTGTACACCTCTATCAGGTCATCTCTCATCCTGTGCGCATGACCATGTGCCCATGCGCCGGTCATGCATGCAGCCTGGTACTGCCGTTCCGATCTATTCTTACTTTCTTCTTCTTACCTTTCAATTTACGTTATTTTTTGTATTCTTTTCTCATGGTAACACGTCGAAGCTGCACCCTCTCTGACATGCTGGTAGAGGGAGTTTTATTTGGGTTTTCTTTAGCACTGGAAATAGTTACATCCCGACACACAGGACAGAAGCAAGGTCGCATTGTGTATTCCACGGACCGGCAAATACCGGCCAGTTTAGCGAGCAGAGCGGCGGACACCCCTGCTGAAATCTGGAGGAAAACACACAGAGGATGCAGAGGGGGATGACAAAGCCGAGGAAAGAGGACTGGGTCGAGACAACAGAGACTTATAGAGAAGAGGAGTTTGGTGGGTAATACTGTTCCAGCTGACCGGAAGTGCACTGAGAGCGGTAAGCGTAAAGGAGTTGGGTGCTTACTGATCTGGTTAACAACAGATGGTGCAATCCGGGGCATATTATGATCGAGGAACGTGTTTGCAGACGGGATATTGAACTTTTTACTGTTGGACTTCGGCCACATTCCACTGTGATACAACACTTGGCGGCACGGGAGGTCGTTCCTACCTGTGGCCATCGAACATGCAGCTCCTCCCGTGGAGGGTCAGACACCCTGAGCTAATAGACTGGTCCTGGACTTATTTTCCATCTGGCATAGTTTGCATTTTGTTGTTTGATTGTTGGGGTTTTTTGTATTGCTATATTTACGCTCTATTCTTGGTTGGTGCGGCTGTAACAAAACCAAATTTCCCTCAGGATTAATAAAGTATATCTATCTATCCTCAGGTGCTTCAAGAAGAAAAGGCCAAGTTTCACTCAACCTATTCTCATAAGGCATGCTGTCCAATTCAGGCAACATCCATGTAAATCTCCTCTGTCCTCTCTCTATAGTTTCCCCATCCTTCCTGTAGTGTGGTGACCAGAACTGAACACAGCACTCCAAGAGGGGTCTAACTAACGTCTTATATAGCTGTAACATTACCTCACAGCTCTTGAACTTAATCCCATGGTTGATGAAGGCTGTCACACCATATGCCTTCTTAACAATACTGTCAACCTGATAACCTGTTATGCTTTCTAACTCCAAAAACTAATTAAAAGAAAAACACAAGAGTGTCAGGGATAATTCGTGTACTCTATTTTTACTTTTAGTGAAGCACGCACTTATCATGGTGGCATGATGACATACACCACTCATGTACTTTTAGATATAACTCATAAGGAATTATGTGAACAACAAAGAATGCTAAATCAAGCAATATATTTACAATATTACTGAAATATTAAATACACAACACTATCCTATCCATGTCCCTTATAATTTTGTAAACTTCTGCTCAATCTCCCTTCAGACTCCTATTTTCCAGTGAGAATAATCCCAAACCACTGAACTTATCTTCGTAATGACAGCTCCCAATTCCAGGCAATATGCTGGTGAATTTCCTTTGCACTCTTAATTGTTACCACGTCCTTCCTGTAGTGTAACAATGATGGCGCATAATTCACAAAGTGCATTCCAGACAACATTTTGCATTGCCACAACCTGATGTCCCAGCTCTTATTCTCAATGCCTTGCCTATGAAGATAAGCATACCTAGTGCTGATTTCACTGTTGGAGCCATCCGTGTTGCCACTTTCAGAGAGCCAAGGAATTACACCATAAGGACACTCTGTACATCTTAGTTCCTAAAATCGCTGCCATATACCCTACCAGAATTTGAGCACCCAAAATAGGTTACCTCACACTTGTCTATCCACACATACACACTAATACACATCATGTGCTTTCTGAATATACTGAAATATTGCCTTTATTTACATATCATTTTTCTGCGCTAAGATATTTATGCAAGGAGTTATTGGTTTCCAAGCTAATGACTTTGAAGTTGCGTACACAAAGCAAAGCTAGGAATATTATACTGTCTGTTTGCATACAGACTCATTTCATTCATTCTGAACAAATCTATTTCTTCATAGTAAAGGACAGAAACTTTTGATTTGCAAACTGCTTAGGTTAGTGAGATATTACACATTTTAGAAAACTGATGTTGTACCTAGATTTGCAGTGAAACTAACATTATGTGCATTCTTTTGTAGCCAGCATCCTCCTGACCCATTTGCTGACAGTGCAAGCAGGGCCATGGATCTAATGATTTTTTTCTTTCTACTCACTGCAGTAATTTGTACTGGGCTACTGACATTTTCTTTTTCTATTTTCTGTCTAAGGAAGGATAATGATCTTCCCAGACAAAAACAAAACAATATAATGACAGTAAGAGCTTTCTTGATTCACTGCCTACATATATAAATGCTGAACAATGCATGAACAAAGTTACAAATGAGCCTTATAACTCCTACTTGTCTGTCATCAATAAGAACAAATTCACTTTCATGTACTACCACATATGCAGCCTGTGTACGGTACTGGCAAACTTGTTTACTATTACATTTGGGCTGCTGTTAGATATGTTGCCACTAAGAATTTTAATGAAATTTAAAGAGTATCCAGAATTACTCTCACTTTTTGCATTTCCCTTTGTTGACCAGTAACCAGAAAGTTGCCATGGACTTCTTGGAATTTTTTTTGGAATTATTCGTACTCTCCATTGAGGAAGGCGCTACAAGCAGTCTGATGTGTGTGACACAGGACAATAATAAAATCAAACAAGCAGCCTGAAGAATTCTCATTGTCCAAGCTACAGTATAAAACACATTTGAATTAGATTTCAATAAAATATGGAATGGAAATATTCAAAAGGTATTTCAGATTAGTTTAAGGAAGAGATAAATGGAAATAGTTCCTTTTAAATATTCATGGCATTTTGTTTAGGCTTTTTTTTTGCCTCATCATTGCAATTCCTTTTACATGTTTTCCAGCCACATATTGATTCCACGCCACAAGAAAAGATGATAGGTGTTGGGACAAAAGGTTCTGAAGAAGAATATCAAAATCAAATGAAATTTTACCCTCACTGAAATCCATGTCCTTATGCAGTATCTCAGATAAAGATTCACTGACTCAAAACTTTGAACTGACTCAAAAATTCTAAACTTTACTTGTCTCCTGTGCTGAACTAATATTTAAATATCTTCTTGTTCTGTTTATGCTGGTCTACTGACATTTGAGTTAAATAGCACAAGAAGATATTTTATAAATCAGCATTAAATGAAATTTATACATCACCGATATGGAAGTAATTTCTTTGGTGAAATTAAAGCAGCCATATTTTATATTTAAAGTAAACAATGTCATTTGGCAGGATAATCAAACCACATTATCATTATGTCATGAATTTTAAAAAATTAACTGAAACGAGGCAGGTAGGTAGTTGACGGCCTTGGCTGCTAATGATTTCAGTTACAGCTTAGAATCAGTTTGTGACAAGGAGATAGCTAAGGCTACAGGAAAGAAACATAACTGAAGGATTTAGAGATAGAGGTGATTTTCTCCTTGCCTTCAATCTTCTTGCACTAGATTTACGCATACTTAAGATTAGTTCTTCAACAATCCCACAGGGTGGAAAGCTGAAAGAAATTACTTGACCTTCATTTCTTTAAATTTTGATGGAAATGGAAATCAGTAATTTCTATAATTGATGGCTGATCCATAACAAATTTCACACCCATCTGACATTGACTTCAATTACCGCCTAAGTATAGAAGAAAAATAGAGGTCTTTCAGCAATATTAGACATCCAGTCTTTGCTTTCCATTATCAAACACACACACACAGTAGGCTTAGAGGAAGTATACAAATGTAGATATTAAGCTTTCATCTTGTTTTTAAAATGAGCTCATGTCTGATACATAAAGTCCACTTCAGTGGTTTTAGGTTAAAAAACAGTATTCTCAACCTAATCTCTGCAGCGCCATTGTTTGAAGATTATACACTTAATGGAAAGATGTGCAAATATTAACTATGTAGGGGGTGGAGAGGAAATGAACAGAAAATTCAGAAAATTAAGACAAGTATGGAAGTAATAAATCCAATTTTCCATCTAAATTTCACTTGAGTTTGTTTTTCTCCTTTGTATAAGTATTTATTTTTTAATATTTCTCTTGGGAATTTCCTCCACAAAAATGTGGCATATTATAAAAAAAATTGGGCTAAAATATGATATTAGTTGTTAGATTTTACAAGATATCACTATGCCATATACTATGTTTGACAGCCACCACGAAAATAATTGCTTTGGTGCTTGTCAAGAGAACACAGCCAAAGTTCTGAAGAATGTAAAAACTAGTGATAAGATGGATGTCGAAACTACGTGTCTTATTTCCTTGCTAAACTGAGCCATACGTATAATGAAGCCCACTGCCAACATTTGCAAGTTTTCTCAAAAGAAAGAAAATGTAAATCTGCGAGGCTGCAAAAATTTAGGAATAAATTTGAATAAATATTTCCCAACAATATCATCCATTAATAGACTAAAGAATATCACTGTTCCCTAACTTTCCAATATGCTTTTCACACACAGGCACATAAGCATCCAGCACTGCTGATGACGTGCATTGACATGGTAAATATTATAATGTTCTCTATTCTGTTTTCTTTAATTTGCTATGTACTTACCTGGTTGCATATTACTTTGTCGGTATTTGTTTAAAAAATTAGTGCATTCAGGTTAAAAGCATGTTTTGACATGATAGAGAGCACTGTATCAGCTGGACTGAGTATTTCAGTCCGTCATTCTGAAGGGGACCATAGGTATTCAGCTGTACTTTAAGGAAATACTGCACTAAATGAGGTTCACTGCTAATTCAAGTGCACAAAGTGACAGATGCCAACACAGCTGCTTCTTCTCCATTGACGGACTCCATGTGGAGTTCAATGGGAAAACTCTGTCTTACTGCGATTCCCCAGCTTAATACGGCACATTTCCCACAGCAGCCAAATGTGGTTCAGCATTGGAGTCCCCATTCATTTTAAACTCCCGGCTAGGAGGCCAGGAAGAATTAGCCGAGTTATTTTATATTCAATGTATATTAATGCTTTTAATTACTTACTGTTTTAATGTGTTTCTGTTTTCAGCATTACAGATTTTCAGTGTCTCAGGTGTTATCCTGTTAAAAGCAGTCAATGTTTTCCAGAGATGAGGACCCGGCAGTAGGCCAGCTGAGTCTATTTGGTGCTCAGGTCTTGTTACACCTCAGCAGGTGTGTTTTTCTATGGTGAATTAATCTGATCAGATCTACACATACAAACCAGTCAAATGTAGGTGGCAGGGGATTGTGGGTGGTGACTATGTATTAGGCTAAATCCCTTGGTTTGGCCATATTAATATCATACTGCATCAGTTTAGGATATTGGTCAACAATTAACTACTCAATCAATACCACAAGAGAGCAAAAGCTTTTGATTGATTTCACCACTTAATTCATGGAGACAATTTTTCCATCTATGATCAAAGATCCAATCATTTCCCCTCCATTACCAGCGTTTTTTTTTGCCTTGCTGAACTTACCCTTGCTCAATCAACTCCAGCCACTTTGTCCGTATCAGTACTATAACAATGGATGCTCATATTGCATCAGGTTATGCCTGTCTTTCTGTGCTAATCACAGGATAACTTACAATGACCAATTAACTGACTAACTGTTATGTCTATGGACTATGGGAGGAAACCAGAGCACCCAGAGGAAACTTATGCAGTCATGGGGAAAACATACAAACTCTTTAGAGGCAGCAGTGGGAATTGAACCCTGGTCACCTGTACTGTAAAGCATTGTACTAACCACTATGCTACTTACAGATATTGTTCGACCACTGAATTCCTCTCCAGCAGATTTTGTTGTTTCAGATTCCAGCATTGACAGTCTCCAATGTCTTCATTAGTCACTTTTGGGTTAAATTTAGAGGAGCATCCAGAGAAACTGCACAACTCCAAAGGAAAAAAAGGTCTGCTATGAATATCCATCAACTCACTTTCATGCTTATTAGAAAAAAATTAGTTGAGATGCAGCTTACAATTTACTTAAGCAAACTATATAACCATCACACTGATGGGGAAAATGAAAAGCAATACCACTTACTATTTGATAATATTGACAGACGCCAGAATTTCCTGGTAATTGGCTGCAGGAATTATCCTGAAGTAGTGATGATGTTTTCTGTGGGCTGTCAGACGATCACAGCATAATATTCTGATGGCGTGGTTTTTTGGACTAGTAATGATGGCAAAACTCTCAGCTTTTTGTCAAGTATTTGATCGTCAACATAAAAATGGTCTGAATTGCCTATTTCTGTGTTATATAACTTAATAGCAAAAGGGCAAAAAGAAATCTCAATGCCACAGTGCAACCTTCATATATATATATGTTTAAAAATGAAGAATAAAGCATTGTTGAGATGTGAAACCTCTATACTAATGTCTTTGTAAGAATTGATTCTAAGTTCAAAGAACATCTTTATCTGATGCTGTGGTCCATGTATTATACAACCTTGAGGTTTGTCTCCTTACAAGCAGTTACAAAACAAAGAAGCCCAAAATAACCCATTAAAAAATAATCATCAAACACCCAATGTGCAGAGAGAAGAAAGACAAATCATACAAACAATAAATTAAGCAAATAGCATTCAGAATGAAAGCGAGTTTACAGACATAAAGCTAGTCATCACTATGGTCAGAGAAGACGACAGCTAAGTTCAGCACAGAGCTGAGTAAATGTCCTGGAGCAACAAGCAGAACCATCCCGACCCTGCCTTTTCAATCTGGCCTGGTGATTAAATCATCCAAGCTTTGGATCGTTACCTTGCTCTAGAAACTGGGCCTTGACCTCGCTGCCAAGTTTCAGCCCATACCCAACCTTTCCTAATCAGTCTGGCACTTAGATCAATCAAACTTCAGGTTTTTCCTTACTCTAGGTTTTTGTGTATGGCCTTTGCCTTTGCTCACCTTGACTTTGCCTCGCTTCCACTTGCATTGACTTTGCCTCTGAGTTGCTCGCCTGTTCCTGCCTTGACACTGCCTCCCCTCCACGCACCTCCATTGTTTGCAGTGATCGTTTACCAGAAATTAATTATTAACAATAAAGCATTTCATTGTATTCTTTGTTTTTTTTTGCTGCCAATATATAGTCACCGGGCCTCGTCAGAACAATTTTAAACTGGATTATTGTCTATTTAACACTTACTCTCTCATTTCCTGGCAACCTATTTAAAAAATTGTATAAAATCCATATCTGAGGTATTTGATAATATACAGCACTGCAGATCTATTCTGTTTTACACAATCAATCACTCCCAGAGTAGAATGTGATCACTGTGTTTCTGGGTTGTACTTCATCACTTGTTTTAAGAATTGTTCAGGAAACTAGGTTATATTGTTCTGACAGGTTTCTGTCATTGGGATTCTTAGAACAAGCAGGTTTTAATACCACTGCTCCCTGAATAAGCTCCAACCATGGCTAGCAGCTGTAACTAGGTAGGCTTCTGGGCTCATCCCTCAGCATAGTTTCTCATTCCTTAGGAAATAGATGGAGGCCATTTACCCCATTTTGTCTATATTAGCCCATCAAGTAAATCCCTTCTTAAATTAAATTTCACTGAAATCTATTTTCCCCACATTCCCTTCAACATCCACAGAATCTACCATTCATCTAGAGGCAATTCACAGTGGCAGTTAACCATCAAATAGACAAGGCTTTTGGGGATGGCAGAAACATAAGCATCTGAAGGGAAACCAAGGAGGTCACGAGGAAATTATATAACCTCTCAACAGGCAGCTCTCGGCGTTCAGATTGAGACCTGCTTCTTGAAGCCGTGAGAAAGAGGCTACACTGGCTACATGCTGCACCATCTGGCAGCCTAGCCACCACAGCACTAAAATCTTCTGACCCACTTACACCAGACCCTCTAAAATCCAAACAACAGGAATTCTGCAGATGCTGGAAATTCAAGCAACACACATCAAAGTTGCTGGTGAACGCAGCAGGCCAGGCAGCATCTGTAGGAAGAGGTGCAGTCGACGTTTCAGGCCGAGACCCTTCGCTGACCCACTGAACCAAGCTGTTCATCTACTTGACCTCTGCTCACCCTTCCCACCTGTATGTAACCAGTGCCTATGTCTCCAAACTTTAATTCCACCAATGGATACTAAACAAAGAACACAAGAAAATAGGGGTGGGTAAAGGCCACTATGACCCTCACTGCCTCAATGGTTCAATGTTTCCATGGTTCAAATTAATATCAGAGGATGAAACCAGTACATAACCTGAATTTCCTACTCTTCATAGACATCACTGAAACAGAGAAAAACCCCAAAGAATGAATGACAGAAAACATTAGAACCCCATATCCTCCCACACACCCCTATACAAAAACATCAAACCCCAGCACCCACCATGAAAGCAATAGCAAAGTTCCCAGAGACTATGATCTGGAGTACATCAAAAACTACTGTCTATCACAACATGAAGGCATTTCAGACAGAATCAGAATCAAGTTCACTTTGCCTCTGAGTCACTGATCAGAATCACTGGCATATGACACGAAGTTTGTTAACTTAGCAGCAGCAGTTCAATGCAATACACAATCTAGCAGAGAGAAAAAATAATAATAAATAAAATAAAACATAATGATAATAAGTAAACAAGTAAATCAATCAGGTATATTGAATAGATTTTAAAAACGTGCAAAAACAGAAGTACTGCATATAAAAAAAAAGTGAGGCTCTCTCTCTCACTAGCAAGGGCAAAAGAGATATCACTACTGCAACCGTGAAAGGGAAAACCAACAGCTCACTATTTCGATGTTACAATGTGCCATGTCACTTGTCCGAGTTTCCCCAATGTGGGGGGGGAGGTGAGGAGGGAGGGTGGGGAGGAGAGCGAGAGAGAGAGAGAGAGAGAGAGACAGAGAGAGACAGAGAGAGACAGAGAGAGAAAAAGAATGCTCGAGTGCAGGGGTGTTCTTTCGACAGCAGTGTACACCGCCTGTTGTCTCAATGTTTCAAACACTCACAATGCTTCTGTTGGAAATATTGGCGAGGAACTGGGCCGGCCACAGGGCTGCACCCCGAAGGTGCTGTCTTCCAGGGGACACTTGGAGATATCGAAATGCCAGGCCACTCAACGAGTCCGAAAGCGAGAACCCACTATCTGAAGAACCGTAGTTTGAGCTGCAGCTGTAGATCACAGACTCCAACAGGAGACCAGCCACCTTAAATAGGAAAAAAAGAGATATGAGAAGAGAAAAGTAAGCTGTTCCACAAATGAACTGCAAGAAATTGCCTGGGTCTGCAAAAATCTCTGGCACATCTCAACATTCAAAATGATCAGGACTGATCTCTGCTGTCCTCCACTCCACTTCTGTACCAGTTTTCTATAATCTTCAATTATTCTATCTATCAAATATTTATCTATCTCCATCTTAAATCTTTAATGAGTTGGACTCCATCACACTTGGGATTCATTACTCTCTGAGGTATGAAATTTCTACACTCCTTGGTTTTAAATGACTGAACCCTTAATTTGTAACTACAATCCCTTGTTTGAGACACTCTGGCTTATGAAAAATTCTGAACATCTGTCCAATCAAGTGACTTAGGATGTCTTATGTTATGTCAATCTCTGGAAAATAAAACTGAAGACTTCAGAGCAAGATTACAATACCAGAGGGACATCAGAGATTGCTGTGTACTTGCTTCACAGAGACGTGGTTCAGCCCCAGCACTCTGGATACAGCACTTCAATTTAAGGTCTTCACCCTCCACTACATGGACTAGACCACAGCATTAGATAAAGGTAGAGGCAGCAGTTTTTGCTTCATGATAAATTCACCATTGTGCACAGATGTGGTGGTTCTGTCCTCAGTCCTGCTCCCTGCTCTAACCTGGAATATCTGGCAGTCAAGTGTCATCCATTCTATCTGCTGAGGGAATTTTCTGCTATTATTCTCATTCCAGTGTACATCCTACCACTGGCCAACGTCAGGCGGGTTCTAGAGCAACTGAGCACTATGATCAGCAGTTTACGAGACAGTGCCGGTTGATGCCTTCCCTATCACTGCAGTAAACATCAACCAGGTCTGCTTGAAGAATTTTCTGACCAACTGCCACCAAAATGTCACCTGTGGAATCAGAGGAGCCAACACACTTGATCACTGTTAGAACTAGGAGCAAGAGTAGGCAATCTGGCCCATCAAGCCTGCCCTGCCATTCAATAAGACCATGGCTGATCTGGCCATGGACACACCTCCACCTATCTGCCTTCTTTCCAAAGCCTTGTTCAAGTCCAGTGATCCAGAACTCGACAAGAAGTTTAGGCAAGTCCTATGGAAGGCTAGCTTAAAAAAGCTAAAAAGCAATTCTTAGTGAAGTTAGAATTGAAATTAGGCATCAACTATGACAGGGTTTGCAGGGCTTTACTTCATACAAGGTGAAACACTCCTGATTAACTCAATAGCTTTTATGCACACTTTGAAAAGAATGAATAAAACACTTCTGTTATTCTCTGAACTTCATTCATTTGCAATAGCACCATTTGGCTAATAATCCATCATTTAATTCCTTCTGTCAAAGTGCATCACTTCATAATTCTGCACATTAAGTTCCACTTGCCAGGTTTTCACTCAGTTACTCAAGCTAACCCATATCACCTTGCAGAATCATAATGTCCTCATCACAACATGCCCTACTACCTATTTATGTTCATTGGCAAACTGGGAAGCTTATGTTTTGTTCCCTCTTTCAAGTCATTAATACAAGTAGTAAACAACTGAGACAAGAATCATTCCATTATGTAGTTTTCTTGTTGTGTCCTTCCATCCTGAAAACTATTCATTTATTCCAGCTCCCAGGTTTTTTATGTGACTGTCGGTTTTCAGTCCACACTTCCTCCATCATCTTATGCTCCTAGTTAATGCATTAGCTTTTTGTCAGATGCCTTTTGGAAATATAAACACACTAGATCTACAGTTTCCCTTTTATTAATTTTCCCCTTTACAACCAAAAGAAGAGAAGCAAGTTTTTGAGATGTGTGTTATCTTTCATCAAACAATGTTGACTAGGATTGTTGATATTCAGTCTTCCTAAATGTTTAGTATTTTCTTCCTTGGTTATTGACTCTAGATTAATTGATGTTAAATTAACTGATCTATAGTTCCTTGTCTTCTGTCTCCCTGCTTGTTTGAATAAAGGAGTCGATCAACTGCTTTGCAAACTTCTGGCACCCATATAGAATATTTTAAGAAAGTCAACTGATGCGTCCAATGTGTCTCTGCAACCTCTTCCTTTTAAACCCTTAAGTGCAAACCATCATGTCCAAACTCTTTGTGTTTGTTCAATCTTGAGAGTTCCACTAATACCCTATCCCTTGTTCATCCATGATATCTGAAATTAGTCTACTTTTTCCTAGGAATATTTGTAGTGTCCGCCATGGTGCAGATTGATGCAAAAATTGATTTAAAATGTCTGTCATTGCCTTGTTATTAACTTACTAACATTCTCTCAAGCCTCAGTCATTCCCTTCCTGTTGACAAATCCATAGAAACTCATTGCTTTGATATTACGAGTTTTTTTCTCAAAATCACTTTTCTGCCTTTTGAGTTTTTTCGTCATTTGCTGCTGAATCTTAAAATATTCCCTGTCCCCTGGCCTACAACCAGCCATTGCTACTTTGTATGTTCTACTTTTCAGTTTAATGTTATCGTTGACATCCTTTACTAACAATAGATTATGCCCGCACATCATTATGGAAACAACTGTTTGAATATCCCATTGTTCATCCACTGACCAGTCTGTCTGCATATTTTTCAAGAACACCAAGCAAATCCATCATATAATTACCCTTATTTTAGTTCAAGGCAATGGTTTTAGTTAGAGACAGGTTGTCAAATCCCAGATTAAAGGTCTGTATGGGCAGGAGTCATAAAGGCCAGTGACTGTACTCTCCCCAGGTCACTTGGGCTAGAAGTCTGTGTAAGTCCAGAAGTCAAGGCCTGCAAATCAAACCCATGATTGGTGAGTCCTGGGGATTGCAGAGGTGGTGAAGTCCAGAGGGCAAAGCCTTAGGTCAACTGTAGAGCTCAATGACTCTGGAAGTAGAAAAAACAAAGGTCAAAGACTGAAGTTGTCGAGTCTAGAAGCAGAGGCTCAAAAGTTGAGTACGTAAATATGGACCAGGGACTGGAGGTTGGAGGTTCAGTGCCTGTGATTCTGGATGTTCAGGGTCAAGGATTGTGGCCCAGAGATGGATTGTCCTTTGGTTGAAGTCTTGTCTCAGTGTATGAGGGGTGGGATGTTGGGAAAAGGGACTTATTTTGTTGTTCCTATGTTGTTTTGTTTTGTTCTGTTGCTGTTTTTGATGCTGCTTGTGTTGTTCTACTGAACATTGTGGGCATGCTATGTTAGCATGAGAATATGTGGCAACACTTGTGGGCTGTTCCCAGCACATGCCTGGGTGTGTTGATTGTTAGTGCAAAGAACATATTTTACTGTATGTTTTAATACAAGGTAATTGTGAATGAATAAATCTGCATCTGAATCTAAACTCTAAAATATTTTACTCCTGTGGTGTTCACCTGCAAACTGCATCTGGAATTCTTTGCAAAGCACAAAGCAGTTGCTGGTGAACGCAGCAGGCCAGGCAGCATCTCTAGGAAGAGGTACAGTCGAAGTTTCGGGCCAAGACCCTTCATCAGGACTAACTTAAAGAAGAGTTAGTAAGAAATTTGAAAGTGGGAGGGGGAGAGGGAGATCCGAAATGATAGGAGAAGACAGGAGGGGGAGGGATGGAGCCAAGAGCTGGATAGGTGATTGGCAAAAGGGATATGAGAGGGTCATGGGACACGTGGCCTGGGGAGCCCACCAATCTCCCTCCTGGCACTTATCCTTGTAAGTGGAAAAAGTGCTAGACATGCCCTTACACTTCCTCCCTCACTACTATTCAGGGCCCCAGACAGTCCTTCCAGTTGAGGAGACACTTCACCTGTGAGTTAGCTGGGGTGATATACTGTGTCTGGTGCTCCCGATGTGGCCTTCTATATATTGGCGAGACCTGGGAGATCGTTTCGCTGAACACCTATGCTCTGTCCGCCAGAGAAAGCAGAATCTCCCAGCGGCCTCATATTTTAATTCCACATCCCATTCCCATTCTGATATGTCTATCCATGGCCTCCTCTACTGTATAGATGAAGCCACACTCAGGTTGGAGGAACAGCACCTTATATTCTGTCTGGGTAGCCTCCAACCTGATGGCATGAACATTGACTTCTCTAACTTCCACTAATGCCCCACCTCCCCCTCCTACCCCATCGGTTATTTATTTATATACACACATTCTTTTTCTCTCTCTCATTTTTTTCCCCTCTGTCACTCTCACTATACCCCTTGCCCATCCTCTGGGTTTTTCCCCCCTTCCCCTTTTTCTTTCTCCCTAGGCCTCCTGTCCCATGATCCTCTCATATCCTTTTTGCCAATCACCTGTCCAGCTCTTGGCTCCATCCCTCCCCCTCCTGTCTTCTCCTATCACATCAGATCTCCACCTCCCCCTCCCACTTTCAAATCTCTTACTAGCTCTTCTTTCAGTTAGTCCTGACGAAGGGTCTCGGCCGGAGACGTCGACTGTACCTCTTCCTAGAGATGCTGCCTGGCCTGTTGCGTTCACCAGCAACTTTTTTGTGTGTTGCTTGAAATTCCAGCATCTGCAGATTTCCTCGTGTCTGGAAATCTTTCACCTTTTGATTGTTGTCTCCCATGAGATTCCACTGTTACCAGTCAGAATAAAAAAACATCATGTGTTATTTTCTGCACAGACTGGTACACACTGGCCAGATAAAGAACAGTAGGATTGGATGCCTCACAGATACAGGTGACCATTGATGTCTCTTAAAAAGTTGACAGTAATTTGCAAAAAAGAATTTCTTTCTTTTTAATAGGGTTCAACTTTTGCAAGAAATGAAATATGACAGATGAGTTGGTAAAGTGTATTTCATAGCTTGCTGTAATTCTTGCAGAATGATGAGGTTAGAAGCAAACAACATTTCAACAGGATTTTGGGAGAAATATGATGAGACAACTTTTCAAGAATTGTGCTGAGAACTTGAAACTTGTAGATATTTTTTGAAAGAAGTGGGGAGGCACGGTAGCATAGTGGTTAGCACAACTCTTTACAGTACCGACCACCCGGGTTCAATCCCCGCTGCTGCCTGCAAGAAGTTTTTACGTTCTCCCCATGACCACGTGGGTTTCCTCTGGGTACTCTAATTTCCTTCCACGGTCTGGAGATGTACTGGTTGGTATGTTAATTGGTCATTGTAAATTGCCCCTTGATTTGTCTTGGATTAAATCAGAGGATTGCAAAGGTTTGGGCTCACAGGGCAGAATAACCTGTCCTGCGCTGTATCCCAACAAATAGCTAAATAAACCAGAATGGAGAATAAAATGGGTCCCTAGCTTCATAATGTGAAATTCAGCATAGAGCAAACTTAACTAGCATTGACATTTATCTTTAAATCTGTGCATGTATTATAGTAATGCCTGCCTGCATCAGTAAAGTCCATCAGTAGTGTGAAGGAATCCTTGAACTTGAAAATAAATCTTATCACTTCTGTGATCAAATAGGAATCATGGCCCAAGATCCTACCACCATACCCAAGTAACGTTTGCAACCCAAGGGTAAAGTAAGATTTCCTTCAAAAGAAGGCCTAATTATGTTATTTAAAGTGATTCAGACTCTTAACCCAACTAGCATTTATGATCACAAACAAAAGCAGTGATTGGAGAGATTTCAGTAAGCAATTTGACATAAATCATTCAAAACTGCAACCATCTGCAAGCCAGGAGCGAGATGGCTCAACACGTTTGGCTGTAATATATACAAGGCAAAGCCCAGTATGCCTGAAGGGTGACCTTCTCCCAGAACTCTACTCCATGAGTCATGGGTAAAACTAGAACTGTCCTATTGTAATCTACTGGACATAGAACAGCAACATTTTAAGCTTTCTTCAGAAGGGTAAAGTAGCCTTGGGACTTTCACTGGTCTCAAATAAGGGCAGCAACATATGAGCAGTACCAAAACTAAAATGGTCAATTGCCCTAATGATAGACTGTGCCGTTTCTTCAAACTCTTGAAATCAAAATCATGAAAATCTCTACCCAACCACGTTCTAGGATCACCGTCGTCACAAGGGGTGTAGTGAATCAATGAGAAAGTCCATCAACATTTTTTCAGTCATCTCTGGTGAAACTTTACATATTTTCTGGAAATTTTATTTACAGATACATCTCCTCTGAAATGAATTTCCATTCCTTTGAGCACTTTTGGTCTTTTAATCAAACAGCCAAGCTCGTGTCAGCTGTCATATGGTGTAAGTAGGCATGGTTTTGGTAGGTCTGAACTCATCCAGGTGCATGTTTAACATAACCAATGAACAAGAGACTTAGCGCCTGTCCCATATTTTAAAACAAATTAAAATGGGATGAAGATGAAGTATGTTCTTTGTAAGGAAATGTCGAGGAAGCATGATCCAAAAACAGAGCAGTAGAGATGGTTTACTGGTGAGGGGCGAAATAAGCCATGAGGGCACAGAACAAGAGAGAACTGATACTCAACATGACAAAGCAACAAGGCTAGGAACAACAGCTTGAGGCTATCTAGTTCAATGAGTGAACAAGGGCTGTGGATGAACTAAATTAACTGCAGGGATCGTGAGGAACCATAGCAGGCAAATGGTAAGTGGTCGGATGACACTATGGATAATCTTGAAGAGACCAATGAACTGGGGTTAGAGCTTGCAAGAATAGGTGTAAAGGAGCAGATCTCGGGTGCACAGCCAGAAATAGTGTCCAGGCCTGAGCTGCCTGGCTGGACTGGTGGTTGGCCTGGCAACCATGCCCTCTTCTAAGCATTTTGAAAAAGGTAAAACAGGGCCCTGCTAAATTGAACTGCCACCATTGGCTCAGTGGCCATGAGGCAGTTTAAAGGGTGACAGACGCATAGCCAAGGAGATGTGTAAATTGTAGGACAGCTTGGTCCAGAGCAGGTACCTCTTCAAAGTGGAAGGGTTAGAGGTGGTGAACCATCACAGAAACTTTTTCACTTGTTGATTGGCTCTTTCCAACTGCCCGTTGGTCTGCAGATAATAACTAGAGAACAAATGCTCTGATGTCCGGAGGAAGAAATAGCAGGCTCACCAAAAGCAGGAGATTAATTGTGGGCCTTGTTTCGTCACAATGTCCTGAAGGACACCATGGAGGCAAAATAAATGTTGGATCACCAGGTCTGCTGTCTCAGTGGCTAATGTAAGCTCGAAGAGTGCAATGAAGTGGTCCGCCTTGACCATCCCAGACCCCAAGGGACATCTGTGAATGGCAGTGATGCAGAAGGAGTGAGATACAGGCTCAGTAGGCAATCCAACACACAGAGTCTGGTCCAGGAATTTGCCTGCTGCACTAGAATCCGCCAGCACTTCCTGTACCCGTAGAGCTGACAGAGTGTGGAGGAGGAGGACAGGGAGAGTGTGTCGGGCTATGGTGCTCAAATGAAATGCCGGGGGGAGCTTACCAAATAGAAGACTCTTGTCTCTAAGTACTGGTGCCATTTCCCAGACAGAGTAGGCATTTGATGTGTTCATGGTCAGCTGCTCCACAGCAGGCACGCATGTTGTTTCTCCACCAACACTCATGCTCTTGGGACATTGAGGGAGTTCTCTCCAGCTGCTTGAGTTCTGGAAACTTTGCTGAGGAGGGTCCAGAACCCTGAAATTGTACTGGGACTCAAACTGGGGTCTGGTTGATGACCTGTAGGATCTTTCCCTAAGACACTTGTTACCACAGAGGGCAAAGTTATTAAGCTTTCAAGGTCAGTAGTTGATACAATCTCCTTGACTCTACAGGTGGCTTTGGATCAACTGGATGATACAGATACCCCTGTCAAGATGCTTTTTATTGACTGCAGCTCAGTGTTTAACACAATTATTCCTACAGTGCTGAACAGAAAGCTCCAGAACCTGGGCCTCTGTACCACACTCTGTAACTGGATCTTCAGCTTCCAGGTCAGTAGACCACAATCTGTGTAGTTTGGAAGTAACATCTCCCACCTTGCTGAATATCAACACTGGAGAAAATCAGAGGTGTGTGCTTAGGTCACTGCTCTACTCTGTCTACCCCCATGACCGTGTCGCTGGGCACAGCTCTGATGCTATCTAGTGTATACATTTGATGATGGCACAGCTATTGGCGATGAGGTGATGAGAGGGTGTGCAGGAGTGAGATATATTAGTTAGTTGAGTGGTGTAACAGTAACAACCTGGCACTCGACATCAGTAAGACCAAAGACCAGATTGGGGACTTCAGAAAGGAGAAGATGATGGAACACACACCAGTCCTCATGTAGGGTTCAGAAGTGGAAAGAGTGAACATTTTACAGTTCCTGGGTGTCAGTATCTCTGACGACCTATACTGGGCACATCATATCAATACAGCTATAAAGAAGACATGACAGCAGATATATTTCATTAGGAACTTAAAGAGATTTGGTATGTCACCAAGGACATTCGCAAATTTCTACAGATGTAACGTGGAGAGCATTCTAGCTGGCTGCATCACCGTGCGGTATGGGGGAGGGGGGATTGTCTATTGCACAGGATCAAAATTAGCTTCAGACACTAATAAACTTAGTCAGCTCTGTCATGAGCACTCACCTCTGTAGTATCCAGGACTTCTTCAAGGAGTGTTGCTTCAAAAAGGCGGCATCCATCATTAAGCATCCCCATCACCCAGGTTATGTCTTGTTCTTAATGCTACCATTGGGAAGGAGGTGCAGAAGCCAGAAGGCACACATCCAACAATTCAGGAACAGCTTGCTGAAGTTGCTGTATCAAGATGGAGAGTTGCTTGAGAGTGCTGAACAGATGGTCAATGGTTTTCTGCTGCTTCTAGATCATATGCTCACGTGACAGATGAGTTCCTCTGGGCAAGCAAGCTTTGCTGGGTCAATTGGTGGTTCACTCATCCTGACAGTAAATCTGAAAGAGGCTTGACCTAAAAGCAAAGCAGTGAAGATGATTTTGTGATGACTTTAATATGACAAGGCAACGCAGTACCAGGAGACTGGAATCAACTGCTTGAGGCTAGCTAGTTCAATGAGTGAAAAAGGGCTGCGGATGAGAGCTGGATTTCGAAAGGATTCAGGTCATGAGTTGGAAATGAGAGGCAGGTGATTCCTGTTAGTTAGGTGGCGACTGGGAGGTGCCTGCCTGTACAGGCCTGACATTCCTCCTTGAATCTACCTGTGCCTTATCAACTTCTGAATAACAACAAATACCAAAAGAAATTTTGAGTCATCAAGTTTAGATAAGAGATATTATTCTCTGGTATCAGTGATTGTGCATGTATTGCATGCAGGTTGAATTTCTCTGTTTAAAAATTTTCATGTCTATGTGTATATTAGATAGAACATTTCTGCAAAGGTTAGCATGAGGAAGGATGTGAGATGATGTCTCATATAGAAATTTATTTCCACTTCTTAACAGAGTACAAAATATGAGCTGTGATTAGCATTAACATTCATAAAAATTGTGAAATTGTCCAAAAACATTTAAAATAGCTCTTCATTCACTGAACCAAGACCAAGCCAATTTCCAGTGGGATTACGCTCAATTTAACACTATCTGTGCAACAATTTGCTAAGGATGTTGGTCCTTAAAGCCACAAATACCATGAGAGCAGGCACCATCGACAGAGAACAGAAAGACTGTAGGGGAGAACTCCCAGATTTAGTCAAAGAGACATAGATGCCATCATCTGGAGAGAAATATTATTTGCAGCAGAAGGCCAGCAGATCCAATGGAGCCACTATAAGAAGACTCTAGTAGGAGGTAACCTCAAATAACTCCCCAGGGTCTGAAAATCCACATGCATTTGAGCAATATAAATTGAATGTTCTCACACAATATGTCAGCTGAGATGACCACGGTTGAAAATATTCTGCAGCAATGAGGTATGAACGCAAGCTAGCTAGGAATATAAAGGAGGATAGCAAGAGTTTTTTTAGGTATGTGAAGAGAAGGAAGATAGTTAAGAACAACGTTGAGCCCTTGGGAGAAATTGTTATGGGAAACATAGAAATGGCAGACGAATTTAATAAGTACTTTCGATCTGCCTTCACTAGGGAAGACACAAGCAGTCTCCCAGATGTATGGATGGGCCAAGGACATAGGGTAACAGAGGAACTGAAACAGATTGACATTAGGAAGGAAACGGTGATGAGTAGACTGACGGGACTGAAGGCCAACAAATCCCCAGGTCCAGATGGACTGTAAGTGATCTGGAAATTGCGGATGCATTGCTGATCATTTTCCAATGTTCCTTAGATTCAGGATCAGATCCTGAGGATTGGTGAATGGCTAATGTTATCCCACTTTTTAAGAAAGGAGGGAGGGAGAAAACAGAGAACTATCGCCCTGTTACCCTAACATCAGTAGTGGGGAAGATGCTAGAGTCCATTATTAAAGATGAAATAGCGGCATATCTTGATAGCAGTGATAGGATTGGGCCGAGCCAGCATGGATTTACCAAGGGCAAACCATGCTTGACTAATCTATTGGAATTTTTCGAGGATGTAACCAGGAAGATAGATGCGGGAGATCCAGTGGTTGTGGTGTACCTTGACTTTCAGAAGGCATTTGATAAGGTACAACATAGGAGATTGGTGGGTAAAATCATAGCTCATGGCATTGGGGGGAGGATATTGACATGGATAGAAAACTGGTTGTCAGATAGAAAGCAAAGGGTAGCAGTGAATGGGTGTTTCTCTCGGAATGGCAGGTGGTGACTAGTGGGTGCCACAGGGCTCGGTATTGGGACCACAGTTGTTTACGATTTACGTCAATAATTTAGAGTTAGGCATTGTGAATAACATCAGCAAGTTTGCTGATGATACTAAGCTGGGTGGCAGTGTGACATGTGATGAGGATGTTAAGAGAATTCAAGGTGACTTGGATAGGCTGGGTGAGTGGGCAGAAACTTGGCAGATGGCGTTTAATGTGATTAAGTATGAGGTTATTCACTTTGGGAGCAAGAACAGGAAGGCAGATTATTATCTGAACGGTGTGGAGTTAGGTAAGAGAGAAATACAAAGAGATCTAGGAGTACTTGTTCATCAGTCTCTGAAGGTGAATGAGCAAGTGCAGCAGGCAGTGAAGAAGGCTAATGGAATGTTGGCCTTTATTACAAAGGGAATTGAGTACAAGAGCAAGGAAATCCTTTTGCATTTGTACAGGGCCCTGGTGAGACCACACCTGGAGTATTGTGTGCAGTTTTGGTCTCCAGGGTTAAGGAAGGACATCCTGGCTGTGGAGGAGGTGCAGCATAAGTTCACTAGGTTAATTCCTGGGATATCCAGACTGCCTTACGCAGAGAGGTTAGAGAGACTGGGCTTGTACACGCTGGAATTAAGGAGATTGAGGGGGGATCTGATTGAGACATATAAGATTATTAAGGGATTGGACAAGACAGAGGCAGGAAATGTGTTCCAGATGCTGGGGGAGTCCAGTACCAGAGGGCATGGTTTAAGAATAAGGGGTAGGTCACTTAGGACAGAGTTGAGGAGGAACTTCTTCTCCCAAAGAGTTGTGGATGTGTGGAACACACTGCCTCAGAAGGCAGTGGAGGCCAATTCTCTGGATGCTTTCAAGAAGGAGCTAGATAGGTATCTTATGGATAGGGGAATCAAGGGTTATGGGGACAAGGTAGGAACCGGGTATTGATAGTAGATGATCAGCCATGATCTCAGAATGGCAGTGCAGGTTCGAAGGGCCGAATGATCTACTTCTGCACCTATTGTCTATTGTCTATTGTCAAACCATTTCGGTAACTGGATCAGGGATGTCTTATGATCACTGCAGGTGGTCCTACAAAAGAAAATGTGAGGGATCATTATGTATCAGCTAGTCTCTGACAGATGATTACTGGTGAGCTATGTTGATATTAAAGGTTGTGTGCAGACAGGATTTTTGTCTGCACTAGGGAAATGGGGAAATGAGCTCTCTAACAGTTAAGTCTCTTAATGCCCGCGAATTCAGTTCCACCTTTCTTTGCATTAGCTTGGAGACGTTCTTGACCTCCTGTTCCTGCTGTTTCTTAGGTTGTGCCTATTGAACACACGGTCCCAAATCCGCAAGCAGCTTTTCCTTCAGTGCTGGTTGCTGTCTTCTACTAGCTAGTGTGTGCAGAACACAGCAATAAAGACTCTGCACCTGCTGGGCATGTGCTGCAGGGCACCCAAACTCTGATGCAGGCAGAGCACTTCACTTCCAGAAGGCCAACAGTGTTTTCCTCAGGGATTCTGGTGCTTTAAATGGCTTTTATTTAAGCAGTGTTTGGCAGACTGCAATTGCATATCAGGGACCAACAAAATAGTAGGGAGCAGTTATTTCCCCCAGAATCTATTCCTCTGGGCACTGCTAGTTATGGAAAATATTTGACAGATCTGATTCATTGTGGATAAATACACCACATGCACTACTCAAAAATATGGTATTTATTGTCAGAAGCATCTTCTGAAGAGTCACAATGCCCAAAAAATCGATGAAGTAGAAACCTTCCCTGTCAACGAAAAGGTCTGGAATCTTCATGGGAGCTCTTATGTGCATATGAGTGCAGTCAATAGGCATCTGCACTTCTGAGAAAACAGTTGTGACTGGCAAATCCCAGTGCCTGAGACACCACCTGTTCTTCACTGAAATCAAAGTCAATGAACTAACTCACCTCTGTGCAACTCTAGCTCAAACACACCAGCCAGCTCCCTGAAGACAGATTCTGATCATTGAGGTCCTGCTGAGCTTTCACAGTTGGTTAAGTTAAATCTCCAGGCAGAACTGGCTGTCAGAACTCTTTGATCATCCCTGCCTGTCACTGACATTCACAGACATTCAATAATCAAGAACAATTAAAAATTAATCACACTATTTAAAATATTAATTATTAAAACATTAAAATTATGTTTGAATTATAACATATAAATATAAAATATAAAATAAAAACATAAAAATAGTATAAAATTTAAAATAATCAAAATGTATCTATATGAATGTTTGAAGTATTTCTATCAATTACATTTAAATACATATGTTAATTAATTCAGAAAATATAAATGACCTAAACTTGTTTAGTTGTTTCTGATATTGTCCATTGAAATGTGTGGAATTGCTGATGCCTACTGAGTGCCTAGATTTCCCAGTAATTACGTTGGCAGCAGGAAAAAAGTTCTCTACTCTTGGATTCCATGAGGATTTTAGGATTGCATCACAATAGAAGCAACAGCAGAAAGAACCTCTTGGGGAATTTGAAAGCTCTTTGTTCACTAGAGTGGCTTTCAGCGTTTTTCATAATGTCATTCTGACCTCTGACTTGTGTTATAAATATGTTATTCACAACCACATAAAATCGATAAAAATGCAACAAGTAGCAGAATGTACCCCCTATTACAGATTGACTTCCACTATATAGCTATTGCCAGTGAAGATTACAATTAACCAAGGCTGAGCTGCGGCTGTAACCCTCTTCTTATTGTTAATTTAATGAAGCTGAACCCTCTCCACACTCTGTTACTTAGAACTAACCTGGTTTCTCTCTTTCGCAGTTCTGACAAAGGGTGTTAAAACCAAGTGCTAACCCTTTTTCTCTTTACACAGATACTCTTGCCTTGCTGAGTATGTATAGCATTTTCCATTTTGAATTCAAATATCCAGCATTTGTAGCAAGTGAAAAATCAACAAACAGAAAATCTGTAACTGCATTAACAAGGGACCTCAGACCTGTAATTTTGACTGCTTCCTCTTCCACAGAATGAGCGCCACGGCTGCATGGTAGTTAGCACGGCGCTATTACAGCTCGGGATGTTGAAGTTTGGAGTTCAGTTCCAACATCAGCTGTAAGGGATCTAGTCGTCCTCCTCGTGGAATGGATAGGTTTTCTCTGGGTGCTCCATTTTTCTCCCACAGTCCAAAAATGTACCAGTTATGTTGATTGGTCATTGCAAAACTCTCCTGTGATTAGGCTATAGGATTAAATTGGTGGTTTCTGGGTGGTGTATCTGGAAGGGTCAGAAGGGCCAATTCTGTGGTGAATCTCTAAATAAATAAATAGTGTGGCCAGCAATTTACCAAAGCCATCTAGAATAGTTCAACCATGAGTGTGACATAATATTCTCTAGGTGATTTGATAACTGCAGTTTCAAAAGCTTACATAAAGCTCAGAAGCACACAGAATAGGTATCCCATTCTCATCTATCTGCTCTCTCCACCAGCGACACACTGGCAGTAGTTTGTACCATCTACAGCATGCACTACAGAAACTTACCAAGATTCCTTTACCAGCACCTTCCACACCTTGTATCAGATAAAACATAGCAGTTAGCACAATGCTATTACCATGCCGGTGGCCCGGGTTCAGTTCCACTACTATCTGTAAGGAGTGTGTGCATTGTCCCTGTAACCATATCGGTTTCTTCCGGTTTCCTTCCACATTCAGAAGATGTATGGGTCAGTCGGTTAACTGGTCACATGGATGTTATTGCTTGTCTGCATGTTGCAGTTCATCATATTGTCCTTTTGCGCCTGGTCACCTGCTTGTTCTGAGTTAAGAGTCTGCCTCCAGAGTTATGGAGGCACCATTTCACTTTCTCACAGCATCCCTCTCTAACTAGCAGAATGTCCTCTCAGTGCCTGTCAGGATACTGTGCTGAATCTCTAAATAAAATAAAAATAAAAATAAAAATGCAAGGGTAGTAAAAGTATGGGAATACCATCACCAAGATATTGTCCCCCAAGCCACATGCCATTTTTTTTAGATAGATAGATAGATAGATAGATATACTTTATTAATCCCAAGGGAAATTGGGTTTCGTTACAGCCTCACCAACCAAGAATAGAGCATAAATATAGCAATACAAAAACCACAAACAATCAAACAACAAACTGCAAACTATGCTAGATGGAGGATAAGTCCAGGACCAGTCTATTGGCTCAGGGTGTCTGACCCTCCACAGGAGGAGCTGCACGTTCGATGGCCACAGGCAGGAACGAACTCCTGTGCTGCCCAGTGTTGTATCTTGGTGGAATATGGCCGAAGTCCAACAGTGAAAAGTTCAATATCTGGTCTACAAGCACGTTCCTCGATCGTAACATGACCCGGATTGCACCATCTGTTGTTAACTAGAACAGTAAGCACCCAAATCCTTTATGCTTACCGCTCTCAGTGCACTTCCGGTCAGCCGGAACGGTCTGGAAACCGTCCATGGAGAAGTTTTGATCAGGAATGTCCTCGTGCAGCCCCATGCCAGGAAAACACATAACACTGCACTCCCGGAATGTTCTCTGACGCCTGGCTAGCGCTGTGAACTCGTCCATTTCATTACCCACAAACTCCTCTTCTCCATAAGTCTCTGTTGTCTCGACCTGGTCCTCTTTCCTCGACTTTGTAATCCCCCTCTGCATCCTCTGTGTGTTTTCCTCCAGATTTCAGCAGGGATGTCCGCCGTTCTGCTCGCTAAACCGGCCGGCATAAGCGCAAGCAGCTGGTCCCTGGAATGAACAATGCGACCTTGCTTCTGTCCTGCGTGTCGGGATGTAACTATTTCCAGCGCTAAAAACCCAAATAAAACTCTCTCTACCAGCAAGTTAGAGAGGGTACAGCTTCGACGTGTTACCGTGAAAAAAAAAATGCAAAAAAAACGTACGTTAAAAAGTAAGAAGAAGAAAGTAAGAATACTGATTGGAACGGCTGTAACAGGCTGCATGCACGACCGGCGCATGCGCACTATTTAGAGGTATATTGGCATTCTTTCACCTTTGCTTGGTCAAAATCCTCAAAGTCTCTCCCTGACAGCATTGTTGGGATAACTACACTTCAAGTCCTGTAACAAGTTAAGAAGGCAGCTCACTTTGACTTTCTCAAGGCCAATTAGGAACAGGAAATTAATAGCTTTGGTAATTTCACCTCTTAAGCCCACAGCCCCTGAACAAATTAAAACTATTTCGTTCTTCCCATATTTTCATTTTTTTTTAATTCAAGGATTTGCAATTACTATTGATATTCTCTTTCAACTGCCTCACAGCATTTATGCATCTAATCTCCTTCTAAATCATGATGACAGTGTAGATGACTAAGAATAAATGGGGAACTGTTTACATATATCACTTTCACTGCAGTACTAAGGTCACTACAACTTCAGTCATTGAGATGTATAACTGAAAGATTTATTGAGTATGTACACATTAGCATGTTGATTTCCTAGCCTCTGTTTTCTCCTGCATTGAAGAGGGAATAGGCCTTACATGATACATCCATATGAAAGAGTCCACCACTAAGTTGTCCCTACAGCACAACACCATTCCCCACAGACAATGATCCATGATAAGATGTTGGAAAACTTTGATCATTTCCTACAGGGAGCTAATCTGTCCACACAACAGCAATCATTGACAAGATACATCCACGCTTCCAATATGCTAGCAGAGCATTTGTTGATTGGAAGAAAAAGATGTTTGAATATGAAGACTTCAAATCTGGCACAATGACCATGGTGAGTGGATCACAACAATACCTAATCACTTACTTATTCTTAAGACCCAGAGTATCTCAGAACTCTAAATGAGGTACTGCCACTGCTGTGTCCACAGATGTTCCAAATCTTTTGTCAAGATGATCAAACTCAGACTTTAGATACAACACTGAGTCATATCATCTGCAGAAATTCTCTGGTGACTCAGCAATAGTTGGCTGTGTAAATGGAGGACGGATGGATGATACAGGATCCTGGTGGAGAACTTGGTCAAGTAGTGCAAGTTGAATCATCAGCAGTTCATCATCAGTAAGACAAAGGAGATGGTGATGGACTTTAGGAAGACTAAGCCTGCATTGCTCCCCGAGACTATTGATGGTGAGGATGTGGATGTGGTGAGGACCTTCAAGTACCTGGGGGTGCACCTGGATGACAAACTTGAGAGGAGCACTAACACAGAGGCTGTCTACAAGAATGGCCAAGGTTGCCTCTACTTCCTGAAGAGACTGAGGTCCTTTGGAGTATGCAGGCCTCTCCTTCACATGTTCTACCGGTCTGTTATTGCCAGTACAGTCTTCTATGCAGTGGTGTGCTGGAGCAATGGCATCAACGTGGGTGATGCCAACAGGCACTATAAAATGATTAGAAAGGTTGGCTCTGTTATAGGAGTCAAAATGGACACACTGGAGACTGTTGCAAAACAAAGGACCTTATGGAAAATCCTGGAATTCTAGACATTGTTTCTCACCCTCTGCATGCTACATTGGCTGAACAGAGGAGCACTTTTAGTAATAGACTAAGAAAATTGCACTACTCCAAAGAGCGCTATATAAGGTCATTCTTAGCCATGAGGCTCTATAATTACTCAACCTATAGCCAGAGAAGTGATGACCCCCTCCTGTTAGACTGCTTGGGGTAACTTATTTTTTATTCTTCTATGTCTCTTCTAATATTTATATCTGTGCACTTGTAATGCTACTATGACACCGTAATTTCCTTTGGGATCAATAAGTATCTACCTAACTATCTACCTTTAGTGTCCTTTCCCAAGCATTTGTCCAGTACTCTGAAGTTCTACTTACATCCTGCTAGCTCTGATGGGTGCACCACATTGTTTATATGCATGATTCCAAATTACCTCAGCAAACCTTCAATAAGCTCTGTCATTGCATGGGATTTCAGAATCAGGATCAGCTTTATCATCACCGGCATGTGTTGTGAAATTTGTTAACTTAGCAGCAGCAGTTCAATGCAATACATAATAATATAGAAAGAAAAAACATAAAGAAATAAATCAATTACTGTAAGTATATATACATATATTAAATAGTTACATTAAAATAGTGAAAAAATAAAAATAATATTAAAAAAGTGAGCTAGTAGTGTTCATGGGTTCAATAAACATTTAGGAATCACATAGCAAAGGGGAAGAAGCTGTTCCTGAATTGTTGAGTATGTGTCTTCAGGTTTCTGTGCCACCTTCCTGATGATAACAATGAGAAGAGGGCATGTCCTGGGTGATGGGGTCCTTAGTAATGACTGTTGGCTTTCTGAGGCACCACTCCTTGAAGACGTCTTGGGTAATATGGAGGCTAGTATGCAAGATGGAGCTGACTAATTTTGCAACTTCTGTAGCTTCTTTTGGTCCTGTGCAGTGCACCCCTCAACCCCACCCCCCCGCCCCCTGCATACCAGACAGTGATGCAGCCTGTCAAAGTGGTCTCCACAGTACATCTATGGAAATTTTCCGTGTTTTAGTTGACAAACCAAAACTCATCAAACTCCAAATTAAATATAGTTGCTGTCTTGCCTTCTTTATAGCTGCATCAATATGTTGGGACCAGGTTAGATCCTTAGAGATCTTGAGACCCAGGAACTTGAAACTGTTCACTCTCTCCACTTCTGATAACCTTTCTGAAATACACCATCAGCTCTTTTGTCTTAATGACATTGAGTGCAAAGTTGTTGCTGTGACACCACTCAACTACTTTTGCTCCAATATGCCCTCTCATCTCCACCTTAGATTCTACCAACAGTGGTTGTATCATCAGCAAGTTTATAGATAGTATTTGAGCTATACCTAGCCATACAGAGAAAACACTTTGAGGATACCTAAACCATTTCGACAAAATGCAGTGGTATCATTTACTCATGGGAGCCTTGACACATGGCTACTCAAAATAGAGAAGGAGCATCAAGAAAGGCACTGAGAACCACCAATCCCTTTGGTAAAAGCATGGGAAGGCCAAGGACAAATTGATAGAAAAACAGAAACACACATGTATCATTGTTAACCTTATTATGTCTATTCTGATGTGTCAAATAAACAGACTTAAAACCAAGGTTTAGTATAACTTAATCCTTATTATCACTTGACTTATTAAGTCTGCATGTGTAGCACTGACCAGTAATAACTTCACATTTGATTTATTGTTCTAAAAAAATCATTTCTGATACTACCTGGATAGGACTCAAATACTACAAGCATGAGAGGAACGAGCCAGGTTCACTTCAGTGGGAGTGGTGATCTTCTCTGAGTTCTGAACATGGGGTCCTCTTCCTTGTGATGGTTCTTCCTGGATTATCACTTCCAATGTGCAGCCTTCTCTTTGATGATTTTCCTTCCAATATTCTAAAGGCTTTCTTTCTTCTTATCACTTCCTTGGATCTTGATGACTCTGAAACTGATGTCATTTGTTCTTGTCTTGTCTTGTCCATACTGCACCAACCGCCACTGCTGGGCTATAAACATGCAGGAGCAATGTACGGTTAAGTGCCTTGCTCAAGGACACAACACGCTGCCTCAGCCGAGGCTCGAACTTGTGACTTTCAGATCACTAGTCCAATGCCTTAACCACTTGGCCACGTGCCAACTCTGGATAATGATTTCTGTCCACCCTCACCATCTGTAACTTTGGTCTGGTTCTCCATCATATTGATCATCATTGACATTCCAGGTTTGGTATACAAGACATTTCTGCTTCCTTTCAGGCAAGAGACCTTTTTAATTATAACGGTGCTTGTCCATTCTTTGCAATTTGTCCCTTTCGCAAGATGGCAAATTTTTTAACTCGCAGACATGAAGAAATCTGCAGATGCTGGAAATTCAAGCAACACACACAAAAAGTGCTGGTGAACGCAACAGGCCAGGCAGCATCTATAGGAAGAGGTACAGTTGATGTTTTGGGCCGGGACCCTTTGTCAGGACTAACTGAAACAAGAGATAGTAAGAGATTTGTAAGTAGGATGGGGAGGGGGAGATCCAAAATGATAGGAGAAGACAGGAGGGGAGGGGTGGATCTAAGAGCTGGAAAGTTGATTGGCAAAAGGGATACCAGACTGGAGAAGGGAGAGGATCATGGGATGGGGAGCCTGGGGAGAGAGAGAAGGGGGGAGGGGAGCCTGGAGGGTGGAGAGCAGGCAAGGAGTTATAGTGAGAGGGACAGAGGCAGAAAAAAAGAGAGAGAGAAAAAAAGGGGGGAAAAATAAAAGACATATTAAATAAATAAGGGATGGGGTGTGAAGGGGAGGAGGGGCATTAACTGCTTCTTCTGAGTTAAGAGTTTACTTACAGTGTTTTGGAGGTACTAATTCTCTTTTCCACAGCAGCTATCTCTCTAACTAGCAGTGTGTCCTCCCAGTACCTTTCAGGAGTGTTGACATCTTGTCTCCAACTACAACATACACACCAACTCTATGAAGCACCTCCTTCCCCAACCAGGGCAGCACTTTTGGATACAGATTCAACTGCCACTTCAGAACTGGAGTGGAAGCAAGTCACCCTTGGTCCCAAAGAACTGCTCAAGAGATGAAGGGTGCAAATATGAAATGGAAAGATCCAATTTGTGACACAAAATGTGGTCCATGACTAGTCATGTCACTTTGCTGCATGACTAATTTATGAAAGAATAGAACACTCCTGTTGGGTGTAATTTCTATGGAAAATAATCACCACATCAATCAACTTAGCTTTCTTGATTTAATACAATGCACACAAAATTCTGGCGGAGCTCAGCAGCCAGGCAGCATCTGTGGAAAAAAAGTAAACAGGCAATGCTTTGGGATAAGACCCTGCATCAGGACTGATGAGTTATCTCGGCCCAAAGCACCAATTGTTTACTCATTTCCATAGATGATGATGGCTTGCTGAGCTCCCCCAGCATTTAGTGTGTATTACTTGGACTTCTAGCATCTGCAAGTTTTCTCTTGTTTGTTCTTGATTTAATGGATAATTTGTACCCAGATAAAACACCAATGGGCCTAATGTCTAGGCAAATAAAAAATCATTTACCCAGTGTCCTACAATGTAACTTTAGGGCCAAAATGCTGAGTTATTTACATATCTGAGGTTTTAGCCCTGTCAGTGGATGCTTCCATCAACTCAAATTAAAGAATTCAAAGTCAAAAATGAGTGAGTCATAAGAGTTAGCAGAAATAATGACAGTGCCACAGTCAGTTACCCAACTCCTTCAGACATTAAACCAGAACAGACAAGATCAGACCAGATTTATGGAGCAATAAGTAATTAGTGTGTCATTCAATAGCAGATGCATCTTCCTGACAAAATGTTCTGAAGAGATAATAATTTTGATCTAGCATCTATTTTGTTCTGTTTCTGCAGAGGACAAAATAAGTAGTGAGGGATGTTTAATAAGAAAAAAACAAACTTTTCAAAATCATGGCCTGTTGTAGTGTTTCAGAAGTGTGAGCTTCACATTTCTCATCTCAAAAGATGCCCCATACTTTACTGTGATACAGTAACAACTGTGTGCAGATTCTGCTCTGATTCCATCTATGAGATTGTAGATAATACCACCATAATTGCCAGCTGGTGGTGTAGTGGGATCAACACCGGACTTCGAGACAAGTGGTTCTGGTTTCAAATCTGGCCATCTCCTTGCACACTTTCCATCCATGCTGGGAAAAGCATTGAGCTAGCAACATGGTCTTGTTAAAAAAACAGAGAAAATGCTGAAGAAACAGAAGGGTTGCTTCCTGGTGCAGAGAAGAATACCAACAACCAACATAGTAGGCTGGGTCTTAAGCAACGAGGAGAATCGCTTAAAGGAGATAGTGGAGATACTGATATGGTGTCAAGACAAAAAAAAATTCCCCCACTTTCAACAAAATAAAAGAACTGGTCATTGAGTTCAAGAAGCAGGAAGGAGTACAATCCCTCTACCAATGTTTGAGAACTTCAAGTTCCTATATGTAAATATCACCAATAACTTGACCTGGTGTAGTCGTATAGATGTTATGACCAAGAAGGCAATTCCCCAGAAATGTTTGCAGTGAGTTGTGAATACAGCTCAATCTGTCATAAAAACCAATCTCCCGTCCAGTTACTCTGACTGCACCTCCTGCTGCCTTGATAAAGCAGTCAACATAATCTAAGACCCCTCCTAATCTAATAATTTGCTGTCTCCCCCATCCCCTTGCATTAGACAGAAGATACAAAGCTTGGGAACACATATCACCCAGGTTCAAGGACAGATTCTATCCTGCTGTTGTATGACTGTTGAATGGACCTCTCAATGATAGAGATGAACTCCAGATCTCGCAATTTAAGTTTTAATAGTCCTTACATCTTAGCTGTCTACCTGCACTATATTTTCTCTATTACTCTAACAGTTCTTTCTGCATTCCGTTACTGTTTTTTTAATTTGTCCTACTTTGCTATGGTTACCTTATGTTTAGATGGCAAGCAAACAAAGTTTTTCACTGTGACAACCATAAAACAATTACTAATTACCAGATAACTTCTCATTTGTGTACAACAATGCCATACACATCCATCATTCTGCATTGCACATACTGTATAGATTGGGTACCTGTATTGATATGGACCTATTAATATAGTATAACGTGAATCAGAAATACTAATAAACAATATCTAACACTGAGACATAAAGGAACATATTGAGGTACATGATCAAAACGCTAGTCCAAGAAATTTATACAAAAACATTGCCTTAAATTGGAGAACAGAGTTGGAAAAGAGTTTATCTGATGCACAAATATTCAGGATAATATTCAGGTGAACAGAAATCTCAGAGGATGTAGGTCTGTCAGAAAGAATAGAACAATATTGGGTTGAAGTCACGGAGGAACTTGCATTGTCCAGAAAACATTGATAGAGTTAAGGTTAGCGATAATAAAGCTATGACGATGGTTTAATGAGTAGATGAGATGAGGAAAAGGGAAATTTCAGTGATGTACTGGAGAAAAAAATTAGACATTCAGTTTAATAGGATGGGCTGTGAGATCAGAACTGAGATATATGTTATAAACGGATTGGTCCGCACTCTGTCTCTTGCCAGGGAGTTGGAATAAGTTATTAATTACTGTACATTTGTTGTGTGGACAGAAATCACTTAATGACTTCCAGCTCCACAATTATTTGATGAAAAAAAATACTTTAAGTACGACACTGTATGGAATGGAATGTAAACAGATTCTGTCAAACATTATAGTCTGTTAAAGTTGATATTAAAATTCATGCAAATAAAATTCAGGGTATAGGGGCTCTGGATAGAGGTAGTGCCTTTGATGTCTGGCATGCTGCTCCCTACTAGACAGGGTGGATGGGCATCACTGGTTCTCATCCATCTCCTAAATCTCTCACGTGTTGGCTCCAGGCTCCATACCCCAGTAAACTGCTTCAGCTGGCGGACTAAACCATGTGAGGGGGTGGTGTTAACACGACACCACTGGGCGAAAGACTTCCATGATGAAGTCACCGGCTGGGACGGATAGGTTCTCAGATGAACTATAACGGCCACGTGTTCATGACCAAGGCGAGCCACCTAGTCAGAGGAAATCGGCTGTGGTCAAACCTGGAGAGAGATAGGCTCCGCCAGGTTTCAGTTGCCCAAGACACGCCACATGATGAGCACACCAAAAAGCTGGTGCAAAGCTTGTCATGATGGCTCCCCAACAACTCCACCAGGAGTTAAGGGCGTAAGGAGAAGAAGGAGGAGTAAAATTCATATTGAAATTATCAAACAGTGGTTGACGATCAACATTGGGATTAGCAGATACAAAGTGAACCAAAACATTAAAACTTTTTTTCAACTTATCTGTAGCTTGTATGTCCATTAGCTGTAACACAAATACTGCTTATTTCATCCACTTACAGTATTTTTCAGTGGGTTTGATATAACTCATTTAATGGTCAATCATAATTCAGAAAAGGTTCGGTGATAATTATTCAAATTAAAGATCCCCATACTGGCAAATATAGAACTGTAAATTAGTGTGATCAGTCCTGCTTCGGAATACGTAATCTTCATTGAATTTGTAATATAATACTATTTCCCAATAAATCAAATATGAAATTCTGATTATATTCTTCTATCCTGAATTTGAATACGATAGATTTCAAAAGCAATCTGAACTCTCTAAATCATAAAGATCATTATTAGCTACTGCTATAACTCCGAAGAATACAATACCAACAATATGAATTCATTCCACTTGAAAATAAATTGGACAAACAATTACATGTGGCAAAAATTAATCAATCAAAAATAAATGGACCAATACATCAGTGGAGCAGATGCAATTGTTACATTCAATTTTCTATTTCATGATCTTAAATACTATTGGCTTTGCCTGGTCAGACCAGCCAATGCAACTAAAACATAACCACTATAACAACAGTTTAGATGTTTTATAATCCAAGTTAAAAATTTCTTGGATAACACAAATGCCAGGATAGCTAAGAGGATAATAATGTGATTTGGCGTTGGATGCATCCATCAGACATCAACTAAATAATGGATCTTGTTCTGATTAATGATAGTTCAGAATTAACACAATGGGAAATGAAGTATTTAGCATGTTAAATTAACATTTGAAACTCTTTCAAAAATGCAATAATTGATAGGGAGTGAAGCTATTTTTTGAAAACTAATTATCATAAATTATGTTCTGACTTTTTGGCTATTGTAGTTAACACACATTGCACTCATCACTTCTGAAGTACATTGGCACATTTAACCAGCCCTTTTTTCAAAGTCTCCATATAGAGAATTACAATAGCCATTTTTTTTGAAAAAAGCAAACTCCCACAGATAGTGTGGTTATCAGCTTTGTTGAAGAAGTAATACATAACAGGGTAACTTTACTGTTCATTGAAATAATACGTCGAGATCTTTTACTTATTCCAAATGAAACAATAAACAGTAGTTTAGTTCAATATTTTATCTGTAAGTTACAACATCTAGCCTTCATGCAATCTCTCAGTATGATAATGGAATGTCACTCTAGAAGTTTGGATCAAGTTTCCAGAGACACATTTAAACCCACTAGACTCTAGAGAAAATGCTACCAACTGGAACATAGCTGACAAGATTTTTCTTACATTTTCACTCCTCCATTTTACAGCTGAGCTGCAGAGCTTAAAAATTGTGTATTTTTAATCAAGGAATCATTATGATACAGAAGTAGATAATTCTGAAAATCAAATCTATGCTGGTCTTCTGAAAAGAAGTCCCCTCAGTCCAATTACTCTGTTCTTTCCCTATAGTTCAGTAAATTATTTTTTCAAGTACATATCCAATTCCATTTTAGTTTTCTTCCTTTGACACGACGGAAAGAGTGTTAGATCATAACCCTTTCTTTGCAGAAATCAGTTTACCTCCTGTTGTTGTAAAACTTTGCCCAACACTTCACATTTATGTCCCATTTCTTGAAACGCTTACAGTAAAATTATAGTTGAGACTGTCTCTACCAGATTGATTTTAACTTTCTTTGCTTCAAGAACAACCTTGTCTTCTCTAATTGAACATTGCAGCTGAATCCTTTCATACAGAAAATTGCCCAAGTAAATCTTCAGTTGTACTTCTCTGAGTGTCCTGGATTGTAAGAAGTGTAACCAAATTGCTGCTTCACTTGGATGACTGAGTTCATGAATGGTGGTATAGAAAAAGATGACCGTATAGCTGCATGGATCAGTACTGTAAAAAGTGGAATAGATGGTGGAGATGGATTCATGGACCAAGGAGTTGTAAAGGGAAATGTCCCTCCTAAATGCTGAAAGGTATGATAGTGGAATCTAGTTGAAGATGGTGGAAATCGAGGAGGGTGAACAGTTAAGTATGATGGCTGCTAAGATGGAAGGGGAAGAACTCTATCCATGCCCTATCCCACTAGAGAGGATCCCTCCCACAGACACCCACATCTAATTATGTCATGATGAGGACTCTATTTAATTCTCCTACTTCCTCTATTCTTTGTCAAATTTGCCAAAAGGATGAAACTTAACAAATTTATGCCTCTGACATGACTTACTTCTTCTTGAAATATTGGCTTCATAGTTGATTGTGCTCTTGTTCACATCTTATCTGTTTCCTGTACCTCTGCTCCTACCCACTTCCATCTTCATTTTCCTATCTGTTCAGTAGCTTGAAGGCTCTTTCAGTCCTCCAATCAAATGTACTGCATTTGACTTTTACAATGTGGCCTCCTTGACAATGAAGGAGCAAAATACAGATATGATGACAAGATATGAAGTGTTCAGTCTGCAGAGTCAACTCTGAGCTTCTGTACTTTGGTTATGCCACTCTGATGCATCTGTCTACCTTCCTGCACTGTTAAAATAAGCCCAAAGTAAACCTGAAAAACAGTATCTCATCATCTGTCTGGGTACATTACAGCTTTCAGTCATCTTCTTGGACAGAGATCCCCTCTTCTTCACATCTTTCACACTTAGCTATTCTGTGTTAGTGCAGGCTAATTCTGCTAAAATTAATCCACATGTAACAGTCCTGCCAAAGGATTTCTGCCTGAAATGTTGACTGTACTGTTTTCCACAGATGCTGCCTGGCTTGCTGAGTTCCT
Source organism: Mobula birostris (assembly GCF_030028105.1). Taxonomy (NCBI): domain Eukaryota; kingdom Metazoa; phylum Chordata; class Chondrichthyes; order Myliobatiformes; family Myliobatidae; genus Mobula; species Mobula birostris. The sequence continues at coordinate 83,022,179 of NC_092379.1, read as the reverse complement.
CCAGCATTTTGTGTGTGTAGCTTGGATTTCCAGCATCTGCAGATTTTCCATGTTTGTCATCTGTAATAGTGGCTCAGTTTTTAGCGCATTCTGACCTGCTGAGTAGACACTTCAGTGCATCATTACACAATTTTTCATGATCTTCTCTTTGTATTCTCACTCTTAAATCAGAATCAGATCTAATATCATAGACATATGTCATGAGATTTGTTGTTTTGCAACAGCCTCACAGAGTAATGCATATAAAATACTCCTTTGCCTAATAAAGTGATCACTGGGTCTATGCTTGTGATCTTCTGGAGATGTAGCCTATCTACTTTGAGGTTTAATGTATTGTGAATTCAGAGATGTTCTTCTGCACACCACTGTTGTAACAAGTGTCACATTTCCGTCAACTTGAATGAGTCTGGCCAGTCTCCTCTGACGTCTCTCAGTAACAAGGCATTTTCATTCATAGAACTGCTGCTCTCTGGATTTTTTTTGGTTTTTCACACCATCTTCTGTAAACTCCAGAGACTGCTGTGCATGGGAATTCCAGGAGATCAGCAGTTTCTGAAATACTCACATCACTCTGTCTAGCACCAACAATCATTCCACACTCAAAATCACTTAGATCATATTCCTTCCTGACGTCCTGACCATGTCTACGTGCTTTTATACATGAGTTACTGCCATATGATTGGGTGATTAGATATTTGCATTAACAAGTAAGTGTACAGGTGTACCCATTAAAGTAGCCACTAAGTGTGTGTGTGTGTGTGTGTGTGTATATATAAAATTAATAATTAGTGCAAAAAGAGAGCACAACTAGTGAGGTATTGTTCATGAGTAAGTTCATTATCCATTCAGAAATCAGATAGTGGAGGGGGACAACTGTACCAAAAATGTTAAGTGTGTGTTTCAGGCTCCTGTACCTCTTCCATGATGGTAGTAATAAAGCACATCCTGGGTGATGGGCTTCCCTAATGATGGATGCTGCTTTTTTGAGGCATCGCCTTTTGAAGATGTCCTCTATGCTGCAGAGGCTGGTGCCTAAGATGACGCTAGCTAAGTTTGCAACCCTCTACAGCTTTTTCCAATTTATTTCAGTGCCCCCCCCCCCCATACCAGACAGTGATGCAACCAGTTAGAATGCTCTGCATGGCATATTTGTAGAGATTTGCTGGAGTCTTTGTTGACATACCAAATTTCCTTAAACTCTTAATGAAATATAGCCGTTAGTGTGCCTTTTTCATAATTGCATCAATGTGTTGGGCCCAGGATAGATCTTCAGATAAGCTGACATGCACAAACTTGAAACTGTTCACCCTTTCCACTGATGGCCCCTCGATGTGGTCTGGTGGGTTTTCCTTCGACCTCCCCATCCTGAAATCCACGATCAGTGCCTTGGCAATGAGTGCAAAGTTTTTGTTGTGACACTACTCTACCAACCTATCTATCTCAGTCCTGCATGGCTCTTCGTCACCATCTGAGATTCTGCCAACAACAACTGAGTCATCGGTAAATTTGTTGATGGCATTTGAGCTGTGCCTGGCCATGAAATCATGGCTGCAGAGACAGTAGAGCTCTAGGCTAAGCATGCATCCTTAAGGTGTGCTGGTGTTGATTGTCAGAGAGGAAGAGATGTTGTTTCTGTTCCTTACTGACTGTGATCTCCCAATGACAAGGTCAAGAATACAGTTGCAGAGGGGGGTATAGAGGCTAAGATTTTGAAGCTTATTAATTAGAACTGAGGGTATGATGATGTTGAATGTGATGCTGTTATCAATAAACAGCAGCTTGACATAGGTATTGCTGTTGTCCAAGGTGTCCAAGGCCAAGTGAAGAACCAGTTAGATTGTATCTGCTGTAGACCTATGGTAACAGTAGGCAAAGTACAGTGGAACAGGTCCTTGCTTAGGCATCAGTTAATTCTAGCAGTGATCAATCTCTCAAAGCACTTCATGGTAGTAGATTGTGTGTGATGGTTGTGACAGCAGATCACCCGGTTCTTCTTGGGTACTTTTATGATTGATGTCCTTTTGTAGCAGTTGTGAACTTCTGACTGCAACATTGAGAGATTGAAAATGTCCTTGAATACTCACCCCCGGTTGGTTGGCACATGTTTTCAGTGCCCTACCAAGTACACCATTAGTACGTGTCGCCTTGCAAGGGTCCACTCTCTTGAAAGATGTTCTAACATCTGTCTATGAGACAAAGATCATGGTGTTGCAAGATGCTGCTGGGACTCACACAGTTGTAGCTCTGCTTTCCCTTTCAAAGCCTACATAAAGGCATTGAACTCAACTGGGAGCGAAGCATTACAGACATTTATGAGTTTAGGCTGCACCTTGCAGGAAGTGATAGCTTGCAAAATCTGCCAGAGCAGACATGCATTCGATTTTGGCTTTAACTTCAATCTGAATTGCGTTTTTGCTCCTAAAATTGCCTTCTGTATGTAATACCCGGACTTCTTGTAGAAGTTCTGGTTCACCAGTCGTGGCTGTCAAAGATCAAACCCTCGGCAGACTGCAAATCTCCCGGTTAATCCATGGCTTCTGGTTTGGGTATATCTGGTATTTTCACAAAGGCACACACTCATCCACATAGATGTTCATGAAGTCAGCGGCAACTGCGGCATACTTATTCGCTTTCGAGGATGAGTCCCTGAATACTGTCCAGTCAACCAATTCAAAGCAGTCCTGTAAGTGCTCCTCCACTGACCTTGAACATTTCATAAATTGCCCCCAATAATCCAGCAACTGGATTTCCCTATAATGTATTCTCATAACAACTTCCATTCCTCCCCATCTGCATCCTGTGCCCCCCCCAAATTAAAGCAAATATTTTATCCTATCAATATAAATAAACAAAGGACGAAAGTACTTCAATGGTAGGACAATTGATACAAAATATATTAAAATTCATATCTATTGGCTCAACTCTTCAACAAAATATTTCAATGAGTTTTAAAAACTTAATTGGATGATTTTAAGTGGTTATGGCAGCGATACATTTTTAACTGTGCATTAATTTATGGGATAAGACACCACAACATAGCCTTGGCATCTGGTGAAATGCACTGCTGTTCAGCTCTAATTCATAAAACATCATGCATTTCTCATGGATTCTTTTAGCTTTACCTGCTCAGTAAAAAGCAGAAACATCAACACAAATTTTAAGCTCAGACTATGATCTGCCTGGTCTAATGTCATAACGAGCTCTCTAGTTTCATTATCTTGCTCAGTTATTAATGACTTTTACAGCCTTAAGCTCATCTCAGGTCTGGTTCTACGCTGATAAGTAGAACAACCATGGAACAAGTCACATTAATTAACTGGCAATGCCATCCTGACCCATGGAGATGGAAGGATAAATGTTTTGTGTTAAACTTATAAGTTATCAAAGATTGAAATTTGAAGTTCACATTTAGAAAAAAAAATGTCATGCCTGTTTCTTTTTGGTTTGCACCATCTCCACAAACCTGGAGAGTGAAAAATGCAGCAGGCTGTACTGTATGCCATCACTTTCTGTCAGGCACTTTCCTCCTCAATTCTGCCTTATTGTTTAGACCCTTGTCCTTTTAGTTAGCTGCGTCACCTCCAGACTTTCTTTTGCTATATATTTTTTTTCTGATTGTGCATGTGGAGCACATAGAAATTTCTTTTTTTCCCTGTTGAGTGTGTGCTATAAAACAAGTGGAACTGTGCCTTCAATCTGAACTTAGCTATGGCTAATTAATTTTTGTGTGTATTTTGTAAAAATTGCACAAATACTGCTGGCAACAAATAAAGAAATGAACAGAAAGTTTTGAAAATACTTAGCATTTTAGACAACATCAATGGAGAGAGAAGCAGAGTTAGACTTCAGATTGATATCCTTTCAACTGATCGACTGAGTGCTTCTAGCGTCTTTTAGTTTCAAATCTCTGGTATCTACATTATTTTTCTTTTCAAATAGTGAAGCAGACTGGAACCACCAGTGCTCTGCCTCTTAAATTTCAGTGAATCTCAGACTTCTATGCTTCTGTTGTCAAACAGGAATGACTGGAATTACTGAGTGAGATAACGCTGCATTTGTCACTATGCTCAATTGCTTGAAACCAGGTGGAGTTCTAAGTATAGCCCATTTTGTGCTGAGATTCCTTGGCATTATGTTGGAAAATTATTATTCTGATTCCGAACCAGGTCAGGTCTGCCATCAGATCAGAAGATGTGATCAGGAAAGCAATCAAATGATAGGAGCAATCCCCAGTAGCATTTGTGATATAATCTGCCAATCCTTCCTCCTTGAGGTTTCACTTGGCAGATTAATGCAACTGCAGACCGCTTGTGCAAAAATGACACCAGAAGGCAGATCCTGTAGACTTAAAATGCATAGTTCTTTCAGAAAGTCTTTCATTTATCAGGCCTGTAGATTAGGAACCAATATACTGTATATTGTTATTGCCAAATGATTTTTAATTGTGTGCTTTTTATTTTTCAAAGATTTATAATAATACCCGTTTGTTGTTTGTTTCTACATTTACTTATTAAATGACTCTGAATATCACAAAATATTTCAAAGATGTTGTAGTTCTTCACAGGTTTGACAAAAAATCCTTTCACACGCAAGGACATTCTAAGGGCAGAGCCTTATTTTTTCCCAGCTCAAGTCCAGTTACAGTCAGGACTTAGTCACCACCTCTAGGGTTCTGTGTGCTAGTATGATCACTGGTGTCCTGGCTAATAGTAGAATTGTGAATAAGCAGACTGTGACATTGCACAGAAAACTGAGTCTAACATGGTCTGACATATTAATCTGTGGATCTGCTCCCATAATATCAGTGAGGTTAAAAGTGCTCAGGGATTTTTATTGGAAAATGATTCCAATAATGACAAAATGTGCTTCTTTATTAAAAGCAAAGGAGGCTGGAAATTCACAGGAGGTCAAATAGCATTTGTAGAAAGAGAAGCAAAGGTAATGCTTCTGGCCAAAGATGTGCTTGGACTGGGAAAGTTAGAAAAACAAGTTAGTTTTACATAGCAAATGCAGTCTTCATATTGGCCAAATGGCTTTCATGAAAGCCAAGATGAATCACCTACATTGCAGAGCATGTTTCCAAATATTTCAACCTTAGTCTTGATACCCATGTTGGAATCTAATATTATTGAGGATGACATGGTTCTTGGAGGCTCCTCTTACAATTTTGTATAGGGTTGTAAAAATTACATGTAGTTGGACTGCAGAACTTTGATCCGATCCTTTTAATATAGGGTTTATTAATTGTCAATCACATCTGCTTTTAAGATTTAACATGGATATGGTTCTGACTTAGACTTTTGCTGATTCAGGTTCTAGCTGGGTATTCTACATAGTGCACACTTAATTTTTAAATAAAAACTGGTAAAAATTTGCAGAGCAATTGGCAGAGAGAGAGAAAGAGAGAGATAGAGCGAGTGTGTGAGAGAAAGAGAGGGAGAAAATATCTGCAGAAAGTCAAGTGAAATGCAGTTAATGGAGTACCTTGTCATAATTATTAACCCAATTCCTTACTTAGATTCTTACCTCCAGTCGCATACATTGAGCATTTTTTTTTGCTGGTATACTTAGAAATTCTGTAGATGTAGCTTTTCCTCTCAACTTCACTTATCTATGCTAAGGTGTTTTAACCTCTCTCTACAGTTTGTGTTTCATACTTCTTTGGACCTGCTGAACTTAGCTTTTCATTAAATAACTCATTATTTATCCTCCTGTCTTTATTTTTAACAATGAATTTCTTCATGCAGATCTGACCACAGCAGCTGAAATATAAGGCAACAGCGCCTCCTTATTGTTTTACAGGGGAGATGACTTTGTCTGCAGACGGCTTGTACAAAACAGACACCAGAAGGAGTTGGATCCCGAGCCTATAAAATGTAAGGTAAGATTTTCAGCTGCATCTTGAGTGATAATGACAATGATTTTTCCAAAAATAATGAACACTTTGCAAAATAGGTATTATAATAATTACAGTTTTCCAACTGTACATCCTAGTCACCAAATGAACAGATAAACAATTTTGTCTAAAATTGTGTTATCGCTAATAAAAGGCACATTAAAAAAAGATTATTGTGCTTCCTGTAGGTATCATACATGTGCTCAGTGTGTTTAGTTACAGCCTGAAACGAACCATTCCTAACACATGAGGAATATGAGCACAAAGTGACAGAAAGCTAAATTGGAATAGTTAATGCTTTATATTCAGTGCTAATTGGCATTCAATTCAGAAATGAACAGACATTTTCCATGCAAGTGGCATTACTTAGTAAATTGTGGAATGTGGCTGCACTTGCATCATGCAAGCAAGATGGTAGGATACACAGTCAATGATATCAAGCCTCAGGCAACTATGAATTAGACTGCAACATTCCCACTCTTGCCATGTATTAAACACAGATGATAAACTGACATTGACTGCAGGAAGAATATCTCCCTTCTCTCCACTAATTTAATTTAAAAGTGCCCTCAAAGCCACCATTCAGTTCATGATTAAGGTGCCGGGGACTAATTGAACTGCACTGTGTAAATTGTTGAAGGAAGGAGAATTGTTGGAAACTTCGCATAGAGCGTTGTGGCTGAGATTCACCTCAAATTTCCAATGATTCAATTTACTGGTAAAAATGGAGGCTCTGCAGCCATTTCCTTGACTTACAATCTGATATGTAGTTGCAGAAACTTCAGTGGACTTGACCAAGGAGAAAGGGCTGATGAATTTCTCAATTAGTATCAAGACAGCGTTTTCACAATAATTTATTGGCTGCAAAGTATCATGAAACAAAACACCTGAGGCAATTCAACAAGGCTCAGCAATGAAGCAGACTGCCCACAGAGAGCAAACAGCAAACAGGGCAGTACTTCACCTTGGGTTGATAACTCACATCCATACTGCACAAGTGCTAAGCACTTCTCATCTCCAATAATTGACATTAATCACATACTCTTTATATTCAGTGTCCTTACTCTGCTGAATCCGAAGTCGTATCTATATTCTGGAGTTATTATAGATATGAAACTGAATTAAAGCTATTTTTAGCTTAAGATGAGCAACTTCACTGTACATTTGAAGATATAATAAAACATGATGGAAGACTTTCTACTTTTTTAGATGTTTACAATGGAAAATCTCACCATCATCAAGAACATTACCTGAACTTTCTCTCTCCCCCCATTATTGATGTAGTTTTACTTATGTGCAGTTAAAATCAAAGTCACATAATTATTGACTAATCAACCTCATACTTGCTTTCTGTGTTTCTTTGCATGTCCTATTTATCCCATGCTATGCTGCCCAAGTAGTGACTATAGGGTAATAGAAGGCTGCTGACTTGAAAGAAAATTAGAGAGACAGATAGAGATAAAGTGTGTGTGTGTGTGTGTGTGTGTGTGTGTGTGTGTGTGAGAGAGAGAGAGAGAACGAGAACAAGAGAGCTAGAGAGCTGGAGTATTGATAAATGTCTGAGTTTATGTTGACATATTCACATTTCACTGGTCTTGACCATATATGAGAATCAATTAAATGTTGTGTGGGACATCCTTACTGCTTCACTCTGGACTTTAACATCTACTATCTGACCATTTTGTAAACAGTTGTGAGTAGAGGATCTTTCTCCAGCTCCACTTCATGCACAAAAACATCCGAAACAAAACCACAAAATAATTTGCTGCCTCTTGCTCCTTCTCTATAAGAACTGGCAACAATTACCTCAAATGTTTGAACTAATTTCCACCAGTGGATGAAGGCAATCATCACTTCCCCTTTAACAGGTACAGCAGTGTTTTCAGCTGGTGTTATTCACTCACAAAATGGAAACCTATCGATAATCCCTAAACTAATATGCAGCACAGTCAGAGCTGACTAGATGCTACAATAATGATAATGAGGTGAGTGCATGAATTTTATATTTGACCTGCACCAAGTCAAACAAGCATGATTAATTATACATCATGATCCCTGTGCATATTTTTCCATTGAAATCCAATTTCTTCTCCTTGCTGTCTGGAAAGCACCCTAATGAGTTATTGCCATCTGCTATTCTTTATTCTCAGCCAAATGAATAAAAAAAACTTCATAAGTAAGCTATGGTTTTCCCTGTGAGGTCTACAAAACTCCTAACTGTTGAAACATGTGGTGTTTTGTATCTTTGAGATGCATGACATACAATTTCAAAACACTGATACTTCCTTTTCTTTCCCCCAATGCATTGGCCTCTCCAGAGTATGGCCAGAATAAATCCTTAAAGAAAGATAGTGAGACATTTCAATTCTGAATCAATTGCAGATATAAGAGAGGCCATCCATGTAATGAATAATGCCATCAGAATATATGTGATCTTTACATTTGCCTGAGTAATTCTCTGTGCTTATATATTGTTAAAAGCAAATATTTCCACAAGTGATTTATGAATCACAAGGATCTGAGTAGGTTTATCCTCTGTTGCATTTGTTAAACGTGCTATGTGGTTCTATATACAAGCAAATATTGCCAAATGTCGGGATAGAAGATGAAAATGCAGGAGCTGCTGAGTATGTCAGAAGGGTCTCATGAAATATTATTAAATCTCTGCAGATGATGCATGATCCTTTGAATATTTCTAGCATTTTATGTTTCTAGTATAACAGTAAATAAATTTTAAATATTGCATGTAAAATTCAGCTCTATTATCTAATATTGAAACTGAATTTCGAAGGTATAATGTATATGGACTATAGAATCATAAAGCATAAAAACACACACAAGAACATATAGAAACATAGAGCTAGGAACAGCTACTTTAGCCCATCAAGTCTCTGTTCACTATGAAGCATCCATTTTATACACCAGTGCTACAATAACCCAATTTATTCTCCCTACAGTCCCATCAACACCTCCTTGAATCCCACTAATCATATATAAACTAATGACAAGATACAGTGATCAATTAGATTCTCAACCCACATATTTTAGAGATGTGTGTGGAAACCATAGCACCTAGAGGAAACCCATGCTGACACTGTGGGAATGTGCTTATTCCACACAGATAGCACCACAAGTCAGGATTGAAATTGGGTTCTCAGAGGTATGAGGCAGCAGGTTCAATAGCATTGTCTCTGTGTCTCAGCACAGTATTAGTATTTTGCAGGTTTGCAAATACCAAAATATATTGGATGTCCAGTCCCTATACACTTCTATCCCCCATTAAGGTAGCCATAAAGCTCTCTGATTCTTTACCAATAAAAGAACCAACCTATTCCTGTCCAACACAGTTAACTTGACTATACCTCTTCTCACCCAGTCTCCTGTAAAAATGCTATTCCCTTTTCAGTTGGATTGGATTCCATGGGATCTGCTCCCAGGATGCTGCTTTCCTTTTCAGGACATCAGAATTGTTCTCCTACTTCAAAGACCAGGGCTTCCATTACTCCGTTATTGAATCTACCCTCACTCGCATCTCCTTCATTTCCAGAATACCCCATCTTCCTGCCTCCTTAACAATGACAGAGTTCCTCCTGTCCTCACCTACCATCCTGTGATCCTCTGCATCCAACACATCATTTCCACAACTTCTGCCATCTCCAAACAGATCCAGCACTAAACATATCTTTACCTCCCCCCACTCTCTGCTTTCTTTAGGGATCGCTCCCTCCGTGACTCTTTTGTCCATTCGTCGCTCCCCACTAATTTCCCTCCTGGCATTTATCCCTGCAAGTGACCAGAGTGCTACACCTGCCATTCAGCTCCTCCCTCACCTCCATGCAAGACCCCAAACAGTCCTGGTAGGTGAGACAACTCTTCAACTCTTAACCTGCTGTGGTTGTCTATTGTGTCCGGTGCTCCCAACGCGATCTCCTCTATGTTGATGAGACCCATCGTAAATTCGTCAAACACCTCTACTCCATCCGCCAAAAGTGGAATTCCTGGTAGCCAAGCATTTTAATTCTGATTCTCTTTCCCATTCTAACATGTCAGTCTATGACATGTTTTGCACCTAGATGAGGCTACCCACGGGTGAAGGAGAAACACCTTTTATTCTGCCTGAGTAAGCCTCCAACCTGATGGAATGAATGCTGATTTCTGCTTCAGGTAAAATAAATCCTTTCTCCTCCCCTCTTCTTCTGTTCCCACTCTGGTCTTTTCCCTTTCCTCACCTGCATATTACATACCTACAGGTTCCCTCCTCCTTTCCTTTCTCCTGTGGTCCACTGTCCTCCACAATCTGATTCCTTCCTCTTCAGCCCTTTACCTTTCCTAACCACCTGGTCTCACCTATCATCTTCTAGCTAACCTCTTTCCTCTACCCCCACCATTTTATTCTAGCTGCTTCCCTCTTCCTTTCCAGTCCTGAAGAAGAGTCTCAGGCTGAAATGTTGACTGTACATTCATTTCCAAGGATGTTGCCTGGCCTGCTGAGTTCCTCCAACATTTTGTGTGTATAATAAAATGTATATTTATATTTAAATGAATATATACACACAGTGGCCATTTTGATATGTACACCTGTTCACCTGTTTGTTAATGCAAATATCTAATTAAACAATCATGTGGCAGCAACTCAATGCATAAAAGCATGCAGACGTGGTCAAGAGGTTCAGATGTTATTCTGACCAAACATCAGAATGGAGAAGAAATGTGACCTAGATGACTTTGAGATACGTAATAAAGGGGCCACTTAGAGTGTGTTCATTGTCTTCTGCTGTTGTAGGCCATCCACTTCAAGGTTTCATAGATGCATTCATAGATACCTTTCAGCACACCACAATTGAGATGCATGATTATTTGAGATACAGTTGCCTTCCTGTCAGCTCAAACCAGTCTTGTCATTCTCCTTTGATGTCTATCATTAACAAGGCATTTTCACCCACTGAGCTGCCACTCACTGGATACTTTATTTATTATCACATAATTCTCCATAAATTCTAGAGACTGTTGTGTGTGACCATCCCAGGGGATCAATAGTTTCTGAGATATTTAAACCACACCACCTGTCACTAAAAATCATTCTATGGTCAAAGTCACTTAGATCATATTTCTTCCTCATTGTCATGTTTGGTCTCAATAACAACTGAACCTCTTGACCATGTCTGCATGCTTTTATACATTAAATTGCTGCCACATGATTGGCTGATTAGATATTTGCATTAATAGTCAAGCGTGCAGGCGTATCTAAAATGTGTCTACTGAGTGACTGAGTGTATGTATATTTTGATATGGCAATGGGTTTAAAGTGATGACTTGAAAGATAGAAAGGATCTCTCAAAATCTCTTTCTCTATCTCGGTCAGCTTATCTACTAATATATTTTATAAACTCATTTGATTCTCATAGCTACCTGGACTATACCTCTTCCCACCCTATTACTTGTAGAAATCCGATGAGGCCACACTCAAGTTGGAGGAGCAATACCTTATATTCTGTCTGGGTAGCCTCCAACCTGATAGCACGAATATCGATTTCTCAAACTTTCGGTAATAGGCACCCTCTCCTTCACCATTTGCTATTCACCCTTCCATCTTTCACCTTATCACCTCCCTCTGGTGTTCCTTCCCCTTCCCTTCCCTTCCCTAGGGCCTTCTCTCCTCTCCTGGCAGATTCCCACTTCCCCTATCTTTTATCTCTTTCACTGATTAACCTCTCAGGTCTTTACTTCACCCCTCCTCATCTCCTGATTTCATTTATCACCTACTACCTTGAATTTCTTCCTCCCCTCCCCCCAACTTCTTACTCTTTTTCTTCCAGTCTTGATGAAGGGTCTTGGCCCAAAACTTGGATGGTTTATTCTTTTCCATAGATGCTACTTGGCCTGCTGGGTTGCTCCAGCATTTTGTGTGTGTTGTTTGGATTTCCAGCATCTGTAGATTTTCTCTTGTTTGAAGACAGAAGAGAGCGCAGAAGGATTTTTTTTCACCTGGAAAAGAGTTACCATAAAAAGTAGTAAAGAAAAAAGAAAGAAGCTCTAACTACATTGAAAAATGACTTGACATTATTATATCTATGCATCAAGAACCAAAATGGTGAGGTCAGGAAACCCAGCTCTTTTTCTCAGCAGACCTGGACAAGATGGGCTAATTGGATTCCCTTTTCCTCCCTTCTTGTACTGCATGAAACTGTAATACAGCTGCTGCTTCATGGCACACAAAATCTTGGATAAAGTCCCTGTGGACATAGAACACAGACTAGTACAAAATAGGAACAGGCCCTTCGGCCCACAATGAGATGCCAAACCAATTAAATTATTAATCAAACGGTGAACTAAACCAGTTTTGGTGCCCCATTGGAGGAAAGATGACAGCAGTTTGGAGAGAGTGTTGAAGAGGTTTACCAGGGATATTGCCTGCATTAGAGGGCATGTGCTACAATGAGAGGTTGGACAAACTTGGGTTGTTTCCTCTGGAGCAGTGGAGGGTGAAGGGATATATAATAGAGGTTTATATGATTCTGAAAGGCATAGATACTGTATAGTCCATATTCTCCGATTTGCCTCATATTCAGGTGTCTATTTAAGAGTCTCTTAAAAGTCCTGAATGTTTCTGGCTCTATCAGGTAGTGCATTCGACACATCCAACTCTCTGTGTAAAAAACATCACTCACATCTCCTTTTAACTTACCTCCTCTCACTTTAAATGGTATTAGACATTTCAACATTTGGAAAAAGATACTGTCGGTCTACTCTCTCTATGCCTATCAAAATCATATAAACCTCTATCAGATCTCCCTTTGCCCTACACTGCTCCAGAGGAATCAACCCAAGTTTCTCCAAACTCTTGTTATAGCACATGCCCTCTAATGCAGGCAATATTCCTGGTAAACCTCTCAACACCATCTCCAAACTGCTGAAATCTCTCCTCCGATGGGGCAACCAGAACAGTTTGCAATATTCCAGATGTAGCCGAACTAGAGTTTTATAAAGCTGCAACATAGCTTCCTAACTTTTGAACTCAGTGCCTTGACTGATAAAAGCAAGTCTGCCAGAAGCATGTTGCCTGGATTGTGGAGCATGCCTTATGAGAATAGGCTGAGTGAACCCGGACTTTTTTCCTTGGAGCGGCAAAGGATGAGAGGTGACCTGATAGAAGTGTACAAGATGATGAGAGGCATTGATCATATGGATAATCAGAGACTTTCTCCCAGGGCTGAAATGGCTAGCACGAGAGGGCACAGTTTTAAGGTGCTTGGAAATAGGTGCAGAGGATATGTCAGGGGTAAGTTTTCTTACGCAGAGAGTAGAGAGTGTGTAGAATGGGCTGCCGGTGACGCTGGTGGAGGTGGATACGATAGGGTCTTTTAAGAGACTCCTGGACAGGTATCCTTGAGTACTTCTACTCTATCCCTAGTTATCTTCTTGCCCTTGATGTATGTTAAGAATCCTTCGGGATTCTCTTTAATCCTAATTACCAAGGACTTTTCATGGCCCCTTCTGGCTTTTCTAATTCCATTCTTGATTTCTTTTTTGGATTCTTTATAATCCTCAAGGACTCTGTGTGATTAGGGGTTCCAAAGCTTTACATACATTTCTTTTCTCTTCTTGAACAAATTCATCATCTCTCTCAACATACAAGGTTTTCTTACCTTGCCATCCTTTCTCCTGACCGGAACGTACCTGTGCTGTACTCTGTGTGGTTGGTCATTAAATGCCCTCAACATGTCAGATGTGGACTTGCCCAAAAACAGCTGTTCCCGATTAGTTCCTACCTAATACTCTTCCGTACGAGTTTTTCTATAGTTATCTTAAAACTTAAGGAGTTATGATCACAGTTCTCTAACTGTTCACCCACTAAAAAGTCAGTCACCTGATCAGTCTCCTTAGCCAACACCATGTACGGGTACAGCCTGTCTTCTCTTTGGACCATCTATATATTGATTTCAGAAGCACTCCAAACAAATGCATTAAACAAATTCTGCCCCATTTAAACCTCTTCCACTCAGAAGATCCCAGTTTATATTAGAGAAGTTGAAATCTCCCATGACAACAATTCTATTGGTTTTACTCTCTTCCTTAATTTGTCTTTATATCTGTTCCTCAATATCCCAATGGCTATCAAGCTGGGTTTCCCAACCTTTTTATGTTGTGGACCAATACCAACAAGCAAGCGGTCCGTGGATCCCACCTTGAGAACCCTACTATAAAGAGATCTGTAGTGCAATCCCATCAGAGTCACTGGACCCTTCCGATTTTGGTTCTACCAATATATACTCAATAGATGAACCCTCCATTATATGCCCTCTGAGTGCAGTTGCGATCTGAGGCCTCCATTGGTCAAGCTTGACCATGGATGTTGTATCCTAGCTGTCTAGATACGCAAGCCAGCATATACAACATGGGGAGCAACCTTTTGCTCATGTTGCAAGCTTCCCCTCTCCACGCATCAGATGAACCCAAAGGAATGGTAGAGGCTGATACTGTTTGGCACCAATAGTATCACAGGAGATGCCAGTCAGGTTTGAATGCAACATAGGACTGTCTTAGAGACTCTAGCTCTGGACTTTTCCCTTGGAGTTTACTCCCAAACCCTTCCCCATGAATGGGTATAGCCTTGAGGCAGCAGAGGTTTAAGATCAGAGATTTCCTTCACCTCGAAGAAAGGTCAGCCATAACTGACAAGCCCATCCACCCAAAGCGACTGGCTTTGAGGTGTCAGTAACCTGTCTTTGCCCCTTCTCCTGACAGTAGAAATAGTTCCACCAAACTTAGCAGCTACGCCACACCTGAAGGCCAGGAGCCGGAGGTGGTTGTTGGAGGCCACTTGAGGTGCATGCCATTGGGTGCATTTAATACCAATCCTGGAGTACTGCTCTCAATGAGGTGCTGTAGCATCAACTAGACATCAAACTCCATTCAGAAATGACATGAGAGTCAGAATTTAGCTCCTAGCTCCTTTGTTTTATTGCACCTAATGGCATGGTATACTCAATAAGGAGTTGAACAGAAAATAAAGTACATTGCAATTACCATGTTCGTCCATTCACACAAGTAAATATGCACAGATACGTTTGAACTTAGTTACATTACTGCAAGTAAATATTATGTGTGAACTATTAGCATCTAGGTTAGTATCTAATAAGCTCAAAAATAACATTCTATTTCAGCAAACTGTTATTGATATCTTTAGATTGACTTCTAAACAATACAACATCAACTTACAAGCAATGCTCCTGCTGGGAGAACAATAGGATGACACTGGATAGAAAGTTCTTTCGCTCCTAACATAAAACTTTGGCCTCCTGCCAGACAATATGCTTTTCTACTTACTGCTTCCTGATGCACCTGAAATGACCCAATACAAATCAGAAACTGCTCATTAAAATAACAGCTGAATGTGCTTTATCACATAGAAAAAGATAAATGGTTTGCCTGAAAGGCAGAACAGTCGCTTATACAAACTTAAGGAACTATATTGTCCCTGATTAATAGTGCAAATCTCTCACCTCTTTTACCTCCCTATTTTCTTTCCTAACAACATTGAAACCCTGGACATTAAGCACCCATTCCTGTCCTTCTCTCAACCACGTCTCTATTAAGGCCACAACACGAAAGTTCCATGTATTGATCCATACTCTGAGTTCTTCACCTCTATTCATAATACTCTCAGCAATAAAATACAGACACTTCAAAACTATCTCTTCCATCATATCCATTATATAGTTCCTGCCTGTTTACACTGGTCCTGACATCTACCTTCCTCTCCATCCCTTTGCTTTCTGACTTGATGCTCTGGTTTCAATCCCCTACCAAACTAGATTAAGCCCTCCTCCATAGTACTAGTGAACATTCTGGCCAAGATAATGGTTCCTCTCAACGTAGGTGCAACTCTTCCTCCTTATACAGGATATCCTCGTTCCAGAAGATGTTCCAATGATCCAAGTATATAAAACCCTACCCCCTGTACCAGTTCATCAGCCAATCGTTCATCTGTATTATCATCCTATTTCTGACGTGACTATCACGTAGACTAGGAGTAATCCAGAGATTACAACTTTGGAGGTCGAGCTCTTCAGTCTCTTTCTTAACTCCCTATAATCACTGCACGGGACCTCTTCGCCCTTTCTACGTATATCATTGGTGTCAACATGCACCACAACCTCTGGCTGCTCACCCTCTCCCTTGAAAACATTCTGCAGATGCTTTGAGACATACTTCACCCTAGCACCTGGGAGGCGACACACCATCCTGGCATCCCTTTTGTCACCTCAGAGTCTTCTGTCTGTCCCCCTACCTATTGATTCTCCAATCACTGTTGCTCTGCCCGACTTTACCCTTCCCTGCTGAGCCTCAGAGTCGGTCACAGTCCACTGGCCTGGCTGCTGCTGCTGTGTCCTGATAGTTCATCCATCCTCTCCACCCCCACCCCAAGATATATCCAAAGGGATGCTGAGAGAAATGGCCTCAGGAGAACCCTGCACTGACTGCTTACTCCCCTCACTTCTCCTTGTGGTTACCCATCTATTGGTTGGTCTGTACATTGATAACTTTAAACTCTCTCTTTAGCAGTATGAGGTACCCACCTGCTTCAAGCAGGCTTCAATTATACTGGTGCTCAAGAAAAACGTGGTAACCTGCCTCAATGACTATCATCCAGTAGCACTTACATCCATGTTAATGACACTGGTGATGAAGCATATCAACTTGTGCCTAAGGAGTGAGTTGGATCTACTCCAATTTGCCTCTTGTCACATCAAGTCAGCAGCAGATGCCATATCATTGGCTCTCCACTCAACCCTGGAACATTTGGACAGTGAAGCTACATACATCAAGATGGTCTTAATTGACTTCAGCTCTACATTTAATACCATCATCCCCTCAAAACTTATCAATTAGCTCCAGGACTTTGGCCTCATTACATCCTTTTGCAACTGGATCATTGATTTCCTCACTTGAAGAGCCCAGTCAGTTCCAATTGGCGACAACATCTCCTTCGGAATCACCATCAGCACAGGTGCACCACAATGTGTAAACTCCCGCTCTACCTACTTTATACTTATGACTGTGAGGCTAAGTACAGCTCCAATGCCATATTTAAGTTTCCTGATGCCATGACTCTCATGGGACAAATCAAAAGTGTTGATGAATCAGCATATAGGAGGGAGACTGAGAATCTGCCTGAGTGGTGCCTTAACAACCGCCTCTCACTCAATATTAGCAAAAATGAAGTGCTGATTATTGACTACAGGAGAAAACAAGAGATCCATGAGCCATTCCTCGTCAGAGGATGAGGTGGAGAGAGGCAGTAAATTTAAATTCCTCGGCGTTATCATTTCAGAGGACCTTTCCTGGGTCCAGCATGTAAGTGCCATTACAAAGAAGACACAGCAGCAACTCTGTTTCCTTAGAAATTTGCACAGAATCAGCATGAGATCTAAATCTTTAACAAACTTCTATAGATACACCGTCAAGAGTATACTAACTGGTTGCATCATGGCCTGGTGTGGAAAAACCAATACCCTTGAATGGAAAAACCTACAAAAGGAACTGATGAAGTCTAGTCTGTCACAGGTAAAACCATCCACATCACTGAACATGCTTGCATGGTCTCTGCTACAGAGTCTAGGCACGATCGCAGGAGGGTGGCTGAACAAGATTGGCGATCTCACTCACGAGTATGTACATTCCAGCAAATTAGTGTTTACTTGTGATTGTATTTAACTCCCTTCCTTTAGTTTCAGTCTTGCTGGATCTTGACCAAAGCACAGAGACGGCAATGCTCCCTGTTTACTCCTTGTTTGGGAAAAGAAGACTACAGTTCAGATTGATACTGTAAAAGAGTGGAATTTGTTTAGCATATTTGGTTACTGCTTCTAAGCAACAGTGTTGTTGTTATCTTTCAGTTTGAGAGATTTAGTTATTGGCTCTGTTGGCTAGCGTTAATGAAATTAATGAGGTCCTAATCCGTTCAATCTTTCCTTATTACTCAGGTCCTCCGGTCCCAGCAAAATTGTTGTAAATTTTATTTGTACCTTTTCAAACTTACTCACCTCTTTCCCACAGATGAGTGACTAAAACTACTCACAGTACTCCAAATCAGGCCTCGCTAGTGTCTTGTAGAACTTCAATACGTTGATTTCTGAAAGTCAATGTGCCAAAAGCATTCTTTGTGATCCCATATACCTGTGACACAACTTTCAATCAATTATGGACCTATATTCCCAGCTGGTTTTGTTCTACCTGCTGCCCTAAATGCCAGTGGCATAACAGGCAATTAATTTGGGTGATGATTTGTTCTATTGCATTCCTTTCTTAAACAACAGAACAAAATTAACTAGCCTCCAATCCTCCGGTACCTTACGAGTAGCAAAGGATGTTTTAAGTATCCCTACCAGGGCTCCTGCAGTTTCTGCACTTGCATTCCACAGTGAGTGAGGGGAACACCTTGTCAGGCCCTGGGGATTTATCCAACCTAAGTTACCTCAACATAGCAAACACCTCCTTCTCTGTGATCTATACAGGGTCTGTGACCGCTCTGCTGCTTTGCCTCACTTCTATAAATGCTGTGTCTATCTCCTAATAAATACAAAAGCATAAAGTCAGTTTAAGATCTCTCCCATCTCTTTTGTCTCCACACATAGATTACCATACTGATATTCTGGAGGACCAATTGTATCCCTTGCTAACTGTTTTCTCTTAACAATTTTGTAGAGTCCCTTAGGATGCTCCTTCACTGCGTCTGCTAGGGCAACTTCATGCCTTCTTTTAGTCCTCCTAATTTCTTTCTTAAATATACTTTTGCATTTGCTTCCTGCCTATACCTGTTATTCACCTCCTCTTTTTTTCTTAACCAGGGTCTCAATATCTCTTGAAAATCAAGGTTCCTTAAACTTGTTGTCGTTACCTATTATTTTGAAAATACAAACCAGATTTGTACCTTCAAAATTTCACTTTTGAAGGCCTCCCACTTACCAAGTGAACCTTTGCCAGAAAACAGCCTGTCCCAGTCCACACTTGCCAGATCCTTTCAGATATCATCAAGATTGGTCATTCTCCAATTTAGAAACTCAACCTGCAGAGCAAACCTGCTTCTTTCTGTACTTACTCTGAAACTAATGGTATTATGATCACTAAATTCAAAGTGTTCTCCAACACGGGCTTTTGTCACCTGCACTGTCTCATTCCCTAAAAGCAGATTAAGCATCGCACACTCTCTCGTTAGGACTTTAATATAATGACTAAGGAAACTTATTAGACAAACTTTTTCCTAAGCAACATGCACACAATGCTGGAGGAACTCAGCAGGTCAAACAGCATCTATGGAAATGAATGGATAATCGACTTTTCAGGCTGAGGCACTTCTTTGGGACTGAGAAGGAAGGGGAAAATGCTAGAATAAAAAAGATGGGGCAAGGGGAAGGTTGATGAAGGTGAAGCCAGGTAGGTGGGAAAGGTTAAGGCTGGAGCAGAAGGAATCTGATAGAAGAGGAGAGTGGACCATAGGAGAAAGGGAAGGAGGAGAGGACCCAGGAGGATGTAATAGGCAGGTGAGAAAAAGTAAAAGGTCAGAGTGGGGAATAGAGGAATGGGGAGGGTGGGGGTGGGGGGGTATAGAGAAGGAAATTAGTTTACCAGAAGGAGAAATCGAAATTCATGCAATCAAGTTGGAGGCATGAACTCTATCACAGCTAGTCCTTTTACAGTGTGGGAGCCCCAGTCAATGTTTGGAAGTCAACGTAACCTACTACACCAATTCCATATTTCTTGCAAAAGTCCACAATCTCTCAACAAGTTTGTTCCTCTAAATTGCACGGACTGTTGGATGGTCTATAATGTAGCCCCATTAACGTATTCATACATTCCTTATTTCTCAGTTCCACCCATAAAGCCTCACTGGACAAGTTCTCCAGTCTGTCCTGTCTGAGCACAGCTATGACATCTTCCCCCACTAGGTATTGCCACCCCTTCTCCTTTAACGCCTCACAGTCTGTCACTTCTAAAACAATGGAACCCCAGAATATTGAGCTGCATCCTGACCCATTCGGCAGCCGAGTCTCGTTAATGAGTACAATATCATGATACTGTGTGTTGATCCATGTTTGCTCTCTATATATTGTGCCACACTGGCTTGTGTATCTATACAGCTAGGATGCAACGTCCATGGATGACTCTGACAGATGGAGGCCTCGTCCTCGCGATTCATGCTCTGAGATCATCAACCCTTTCCTATAATAATTCTGGCACTGAAACAAATGCAGATCATTAGAACATTAGTCACACCATGCTCAAGATTGTGATCCTAACTTTGCTGAGGTTTTAACAATATCTGTCTCCACAATCTCCCCACTATCTGTTCTGGCACTCTGGTACCCATCTACCTTCAACTCCAGTTTAGACATCCCCGTGCAGCACTAACAAATTAGGATATTAGTCCCCTTCAGGTGCTACCATCTCTTCTGTACAGTTCCAACCTTCTCTGGAAGAGAATCCAATGATCCAAAGTTCTTACACCCACCCTCCTACATCAGCTACTTAGCTATGTGTTTTAATCCTGACCTGGATCTGGGCCGCTGGGCCGTACCCTCCAAATATCCGGACCTGCCTATCGATTTTTTTTGCACTACTTTAATTTTCGGTTTTCTATTTTCTATTTATGATTTATAATTTAAATTTTTAATATTTACTATTGATTTGTAATCCAGGGAGCGGGAAGCACAGAATCAAATATTGCTGTGATGATTGTACGTTTTAGTATCAATTGTTTGGCGACAATGAAGTATAAAGTATAAAGTAAACTGTGTGAACAACAGGAATTCTGCAGATGCTGGAAATTCAAGCAACACACATCAAGGTTGCTGGTGAACGTTGCAGACCAGGCAGCATCTCTAGAAAGAGGTACCGTCGATGTTTCAGGCCGAGACCCTTCGTCAGGACTAACTGAAGGAAGAGTGAGTAAGAGATTAGAAAGTTGGAGGGGGAAGGGGAGATCCAAAATGATAGGAGAAGACAGGAGGGGGAGGGATGGAGCCAAGAGCTGGACTGGTGATTGGCAAAAGGGATACAAGAGGATCATGGGACAGGATGTCCGGGAAGAAAGACAAGGCAGAGGGAACCCAGAGGATGGGCAAGGGGTATATTCAGAGGGACAGAGGGAGGAAAAGGAGAGTGAGAGAAAGAATGTGTGTATAAAAATAAATAACAGATGGGGTACGAGGGGGAGGTGGGGCATTAGCAGAAGTTAGAGAAGTCGATGTTCATGCCATCAGGTTGGAGGCTACCCAGACAGAATATAAGGTGTTGTTCCTCCAAACTGAATGTGGCTTCATCTTTACAGTAGAGGAGGCCATGGATAGACATGTCAGAATGGGAATGGGATGTGCAATTAAAATGTGTGGCCACTGGGAGATCCTGTTTTCTCTGGCGGACAGAGCGTAGGTGTTCAGAAAAGCAGTCTCCCAGTCTGCGTCGGGTCTCGCCAATATATAAAAGGCCACGTCGGGAGCACCGGACGCAGTATATCACCCCAGCCGACTCACAGGTGAAGTGTCGCCTCACCTGGAAGGACTGTTTAGGGCCCTGAATGGTGGTAAGGGAGGAAGTGTAAGGGCATGTGTAACACTTGTTCTGCTTACCCCTGAATGGTGGTAAGGGCATGTGTAGCACTTGTTCCGCTTACCCCTGAACTGTGTGATCTTCTTATATCTATTAAGTAAGTTGTTCTTGCTTGTTTATCTTGTAATATTATATCCAAATGGTTATTATGGTTTGTCCTGTCTGTAATAGAGGATCAGACAGAATACAGTTTGTAGGACTCTGGCTCTAAAACTGAATCAGGCTTGTTTTTATAATAAGATATAATTTCTTTTATGAGTTCGTATTTTAAAGCAAGATTTTGGTGAATGATGGTCGTCACTTGATTGTGCATGTTTAAGTATTCAGCTTGAGTTAAACTGCTACAGGATCATGTAATGTGTTGGATTTTATCTGGTTTCCCTTGGCATTTTCTGCATTTTCCATCTTCATATTTTTGGTCTTCTATCATATATTCTTGATATGTTTTTTGTGGTAACCACCTGAAACTCCTCTGTTTCTGAGAAGATGCCTCAGACTCTGAGCCAGGCTTTCAACACTTCTTTGTCGACATCTAGTCTGTTCAGATCATGGGAATGTCTTCCATGGAAGATCCTGCTCTTCCATTAGCTTTTGCTTCCTCAGTAATAACGTCTTCATTTTTCTGGATTGTGATTTCATTTAAGTTTTGTGGTGTGTACCTCTTGTCAGAAATACAAATGCTTTTCCTCTTCCTCCTTCTCTCCTAGGAGATGTTCATCTAAATGTGTGTTGACTGTGCATTGTGTTTTCTAAAATTTGTCATTTCAGTTCTTATTTTTCTTTGTAAATTTTCGAGATCAGCTTTGGACTAAGATATTATGCCAAAAGAATATGAAAATATGGGTATAGAGGAAGTGTTTATTGTCTTTTGGTATATTTTTACTATTAAGCTCTGTTTAGCAGATTTTCTTGAGCCTTGAAGTAAATTCTGTTGAAAATTTTCCCTTTATTGCACTATGACCTATTGCCTTTGCTTGCTGATATCCCATATACTTATATGTCTCATATTCATCCATCAGTGGATTGTATCCTGCTGTTCTGTTTTGTATTTCAGTCATTCTATGGTATCTTTCTTTATGTTTAATGTTCTGCACTTATCTACTCAAATGTTCATGTTTATATCTTTAGAAAATTGTCTACTACTCGAATTAATTCTTTTAGCTTTACTGATGAATGAGCATATAATTTCAAATTATCTATGCATAGAAGGTGTGTCATGGGTATAATTTGTTTTTTTTTCTGATTTGATACACAATTTTTGTCAAATTCAGCAAATTAGAAGTGGGCTTAAAGTTAGGCAAAACCATAGTAGGTTTAAAAGGTCACCTTGGAAAATACCTTTTTTTTTTGCCTTGATGGTTGTTCTGTTTTGGTTGTTAATAGATAGGTGATTATAGTATACCAATGCTTTATGATGTTGAAGAAATTTGACAAGTATTGAGTGTGTGTATATATATATATATTAAGAACTTCTATTAACCGTAAGTGTGGGGCAGAATTGAATGCTTTTTGGTAATCAGTAATAACAACATGAAAAATGTCTGCTTTTCTGCTGTGCTTGATCTAGAATGACAGAATCTATTATCAGTAGTTCTTCACATGTTTTCATACCTTACAACATCCTTTCTGCTCTCTGTAAGTATATTGTGGTTATCTAAGTGAGTAGTGGTTCGTTGCAAGATACATGATGTTACAATTTCATATATAGTTATTACTATTATTATTTATTTTTTCTCAGCTCAAGCTGATAAAACCTGAGGTATGGGCATAGCCATGCACACTCATTTCTCAATTGCTAGGAACTTTCAGACTATTCTAGTGGTGTTTAGTATTGTGGCTTTGTGAAAAATCGCATAGATATTCTTGTGTAGCCCTAGTTGTTTAATGCTATTGTGCAGTACCTTTGGGATGATACCAGTCGTAGATATTACTATCAGAACAATGTATACCCTGTTCATATTCCAAAGTCTTTCAATTTCCTCTTTTAATTCAGCATATTTCTGGTGTTTTTCACATTTATTTCTATAAGTTATATGTGTTTGGAAAGGCTATAGCTACTAAGTAAGTTGTTCTTGCTTGTTTATCCTGTAATATTATATCCAGATGGATATAATGGATTGCCCTATCTGTAACAATGGATCACTTGTAATATAATTTGTGGGATTCTGACTCAAAACCGGATCATGCTTGTATTTATAGTAAGGCATGGTTTCTTTTATTAGTTTGTATTTTAAAGCAAGGTTTTGGTAAATGATGTTTGCCACTTGATTGTGCCCATGTAAGTAATCAGAATGCGTTAAACTGCTGAGCTAATCACATGGTCCTATATTGCCATAAATAACTTTTCTGTTTCTGTGAAGTGATCTCCAACTCTGAGGCAGGTATTCAATGCTTCCTTGTTGACACCTAGACTGCTCAGATCATGGGAATGTGCTCTGTCTTCCATGGAGAGACGTGCTCTTTCGTGGGTTAACCTTTTCTGCAATAGCGATATTTTTTTTTCACTTTTCAGGATTGTACTCTCATTTAAGTTTAGTGATGTGTACTTCTTATCAGAATTGCATATGCTTGCATGGAGTGCTGAATCCTGTTTTTGTTGATGAAAATATATCCTTAGAATTTTTACCTGACAGTTGCATAGATTTTTAATATTTGTTATTCTTATTTCACATTCTGTCTAAGGTAGTGTTAAGCTACTTATGCCAAAAGAATATATTAAAATGGGTATAGCAAAAGTGTTTATTGCCTTTGTTATATCCTTACGACTGAACTCTGTTTGAGAGATTTTCTTAAGCCTTGAAGTAAATTCTGTCACAAGTTTCCCTTTATCATGCTACGATCTATTTTCTTTCTTTGTTGATGTCCCAAATACTTATATGTTTCGTATTCATCCATCTATTGTATTGTACCCCGCTGCTCTGCTTTGTATTCTATTAGTTCTCTTCCACCTTTCATTATGTTTAATGTTCTGCACTTATCCACTCCAAATTTCATGTTCATATCTTCCACAAATAGCTTTGCTATTTGCATTAATTGTTTTGGCATTACTGATGAAGGAGCATATAATTTCAGATCATCCATATATAGAAGGCATGACAAGTTGTAATTGATTTCATTGTTTCTCATTTGAAACCCAATTTTCATCCGATTCAGTAAATCAGAGAGTGGAATTAAAGCTAGACAGAGCCATCGTGGACTTAGAAAGTCAACCTGGAAAATGCCTTGGTTTATTTTGATGAGGGTGGTTGTTCATTTTTGGTTGTTAATAGAAGGGTGATTATTGCATACCAATGCTTCATCAGATGTTCAAGGAGTTTCACAATGATTGAGTGTAATTTATATCTATTAAGAACTTCTATTAATCATGAGTGTGGGACAGAATCAAATGCTTTTCGGTAGTCAATAGAGCAAAATGAAAAATCTCTGCTTTTACACCAGGCTTGATTTGGAATTATGCCATCTATTATCAGTTGTCCTTCACATCCTTTCATACCCTTACAGCACCTTTACTGCTCATTTGTAAGTATATTGTGATTATCTAAGTGAGTGGTGATTAGTTCCAAGATGCAAGGTATTGTAATTTTATATTTGTAAACAATAATAGGATGATATTTTGATGGATAATTTGTGATTTCACCTTTAGATAAGAGATATGCTTTCCATCTGTCAAAAATGTTGATACTTTTTCAGGATTTTTAAGAAAATTGTTGATATGCATTAATAGGTACGAAAGAAGGCAAGTAAAATAATGATAATTATTATTATCGCTTTTGTTTCTTTTTGTATTTGCATAGTTTGTTTTTCCTTTGCACATTGGTGTTTTCTCCATCGTTGTTGTATGTGTTTTCTCCTTGATACTATTGTGTTTCTTTGAATTGACTGTGAATGCCTGCGAAAACATGAATCTCAGTGTAGTATACACAGATATACATGTACTTTAATAATAAATTTATTTTGAACTTTGAACCATCTGAAGCCTGCATTCAGGGTGTAAGCATCTCATTAGAAGTTTATTCTGTGAGGTTTTCAGCTCCCAGCTGGTCCTGGGCATATCCAGCTCCAATTTCTTGACTTTGTCATTCTGGAGGAGAAATTGAGTGCACTTCCAGCATACAGTATATAGTCTGTTAAGTATCCTGCAATCCACATCTTTTAGAGGAGCAGCCACTGCCTTAACTACTATCCTGCCTAAACTTGTTATACCTTTGGTTCTAACTTCTCAAGCTTAAGGACTACAATCAAGGCGGGAGCAGAAGATGGCGATGCGCCTGCGCACGCGCAGCCCTCCACTGAAAAATGATATCGTATCTGTTAAATAGAGTCTGTGGACAATTCTGATTTGATGGAGAATGCACGTGAAAGCGCAGAGGAATATCTGGAGAAATTTCTGAAAGGCTCGTTGCTGCTGTCGTTACTGCGTGGTCGGGAATCTTTCGGAGGGTAGGAGGCAAAATCTCCGGCCTTGCCTGCTTTTGGCGACCGAGAAGGAGGTCGAATCGTTCGGACAGCGATGACGTTCAGTACTCAGTGTCGGAGAGCTGATCAGAGCTCTAAGTTTTCAGATGACTCAGAGTCAGATTGTGGTCGGCATGGCAGGGAGAGTTTTTATTCCTTCTCCCGTCTGCACGAGATGTGGGACATTTGAGAGACTTTGAACTTTACTGTGCTACTCATGGACTTCTTCGTCAAGTTGTGGTATTGTTGCACTGTTGTAACTATATGTTATAATTATGTGGTTTCGTCAGTTTTTTCAGTCTTGGTCTGTCCTGTGTTTTGTGAAGAAATATTGTATCATTTCTTAATGCATGCATTACTAAATGACAATAAGAGAGGACTACGTGTCTTCATAACCTAAATACATTATTCAAAATGACTCAGCACCCTCTGTTCTTTCCAAAGTCTGTTGAGCCAATGCCTCCTAATCTAACCCAGGTCCATTCCAAGAAGAACTATTCCCATAATGGCTGCTCCGCTTAAAACTAACTTCTTTGTATTGGACCTTACTAAGTTATTAACAACCCAATCAACCTTCCAGTCCGCAGATAAGTCCCAACAGGCAGTGCTCGTTTTTTAAAATTGGCGTGTAAAGTCCATAAGGAACTGTCTCCAAATCTCGCTGCAATCTCCTGCTACTCAAATTACAGGAGACTGTATATTCTTTCTGTGACCCCATTGATTTTATTCTGGCTTCCCTCACATGCCTGAGACATGCAGCTCTGTAGTAAAATAAAATAGGCAATTGATGTGAGGACAGATTTGAAAGGCCAAAGCACCTTTCTCCGGCTGTATTTTCTATCTATGAATACTTCATCATCACCTTTCAAAAGTGAAGTGAAACAGGCAGCTACAAACATATAACATATTTAGCATTAGAAACTAGGATGAATTTCCAGACAGACATAACTTTTGTTAAACATAATGCACTCCATTGAAAAAGCAAATGATCCTCTGCTAAAAACTAGAACAAGTACATTGTTTATTATTGATCCACCCAAAGAATAAATATCATTCTTTAGTTGTACTAAAGCTCAATATTTATCAATAAAAGTTGGTGACAAATCAGCATATAGGAGGGAGATTGAAAATTTGGTTGAGTGGTGCCACAGCAACAACCTCTCACTCAATGTCAGCAAGACTAAGGAGCTCATTATTGGCTTCAGGAGGAGGAAGCCAAAGATCCGTGAGCCAGGATTCATTGGAGAATCAGAAGTGGATAGAGCCATTAACTTCAAATTCTTCTGTTTTATCACTTTGGTGGACCTGTCCTGGGTTGAGCACACCAGTATAATTGCAAAGAAACATGGCAGCACTTCTACTTCCTAAAGAGTTTGCGAAGATGCGGCATGACACCTAAAACTCTAATAAACTTGTACAGATGTGTGGTGGAGAGTATATTGCCTGGCTGCATCACAGCCTGGCGTGGAATCCCCAATGTGCTTGGATGGGAAATCCTACAAAAGGTAATGGATAAGGCCTAGTCCATCATGGGTAAAGGCCCCACTCCCATCATTGAGCACATCTACATGTTGCGTTGTTGCAGGAAAACAACATTCATCATCAGGGACACCCACCACCCAAGTCATGCTCTCTTTCCACTGCTGCCATCAGGAAGAAGGTACAGGAGCCTTTGGACTCACACCACTAGGTTCAGGGAATCTATCATCGGGCTCTTGAACCGAAGGGGATAACTTCGCTCAATTTTCCTTGCTGCATCATTGAAATGTTCCCGCAACCTATGGACTCACATTCAAAGTCTCTTCATCTCATATTCTTGACTTATATTGCTTATTTATTTATTGTCATTATTTCTTTAATTTTGTATTTACAGATTTTGCACAGTAGTTGAATGTCCAAGTTTGTGTGGTCTTTTATTGATTCTATTATGGTTATTATTCTATTATGGATTTATTGAGTATGCCTGCAATAAAATTAATATGGTGACATATACTTATGTACTTTTAGAATAAATTCGTTTGAACTTTGAGCTTTCATTTCTTCTGCCATTGATGCTAAGTTATATACCACAAAACAATCGATTAATTTTATTGAGAGGAATTTGGTGAACTTAAGCATTTTGCACATTTATGACAATTCACACCAAATGGATGTACAAAGGGTAATAACTTTAAATGTGAAATATTCCTCTTTGATCCATAGACTACATTTTGGGGTGTCCAGGAGTTCTGCCAATTATCTCAAATAGCCAATCGACCTTACGTGTGAGATTGTATGCACACCTGCACGGAAGGACATTGCTGAGAGATTGGGATGCTGCCTTCAGATCGAGGGATAACATACATAGAACATAGAATAGTGCAACACATTACAGACCTTTCAGCCCACAATGTTGTGCCGACCCTCAAACCCTGCCTCCCAAATAAACCCCCACCTTAAATTCCTCCATATACCTGTCTAGTAGTCTCTTAAACTTCACTAGTGTATCTGCCTCCATCACTGACTCAGGCAGTGCATCCCACGTACAACCACTCTCTGAGTAAAAAACCTTCCTCTAATATAAGATAGAGGATAAGACAGCTCTCAGCTCAATAAGAGCTACACTTTCTTGCCCAGTCAGGATTATTCATACCCTTGTGACACTGGAGATATAAGTTGCATGTGATAGTGCATTCTTTCAGGGCATAACTTACTATAAGTCTACCCTGCTTGTCAATAACAGTAACACTTTTCTTCCTGATTGGCTGAATGTCTGTTACGCACGGTTTGATGCACAGAATGATGTGCCTGTAAGGAAGAACCCCTTCTCCAGAGGAGCAAGTACTCTGTCTAGCCATAGCAGATGTGAGGGAGAGCCAAGCCAGAGTCAATTCATTTAAAGCTGCAGGAACTGATAACATAGAGTAACGCTTGGGCGCTGAGTGACAATGCAACCCAGTTAACAGTTCCTTGCAGGTACTCATTTCTCATTGGCTATACATTTGCTTCAAAATACTGTTCAATTTTCTCAATATATACAGTACCTATAAAAAATATTCACACCCCCTTGGAAGTTTTCATGTTTTATTGTTTACAACATTGAATCACAGTGGATTTAATTTGGCTTTTTTGACACAGATCAACAGAAAAGACTCTTTTGTGTCAAAGTGAAAACAGATCTCTCAAAGTGATTTAAATTGTTTGCAAATATTAAACGCAAAATAATTGCTTGCATAAGTATTCAGCCACTCTCAGGTCAGTATTTAGTAGATGCACCTATGGCAGCAATCTGTGTGGATAGGTCTCTATCAGCTTTGCATGTCTGGACACTGCAATTCTTTCCCATTCTTCTTTACAAAACTACTCAAGCTCAGTCAGAGTACATGGGGATCGTGAGTAAACAGCCCTCTCAAGTCCAGCCGCAAACTCTCAGTTGGATTCTCAATTGCTTGACTAATTTATAGTTCATAAACGTAAGGATTCTAGACACAGGCATTCCAAACAGCTTCATTTAGTTTCATTCCTAACATTACATTGGTTTATAGAGAGCAGAACAGCCCCAAGAGACCCAAGGGACAGTTTGAGGCATCCTAAAATAATGGCTGGGTTAGTGGAAGCAGGCACACTACACTTTATGCAGGCAACATCACTAGTGGGGTGGCATTATTCTTTTATCTTCATCTGAGCAGGTGGACACTGATCTATGGGTTTAACTAAGGCATTTTTTTTTGTGGAATAAAACTGAAGGATGTTAGAAAATCTGTTTAAAATGTTCCAATTCTGCATCTGAAATAATTATAGTCTGGTCATGTGATTAATGTAGCCAGCCATTTCTGCTTTTTATTATTACCCAGTTGTTGCTGTTTATGAACCCTGAATTTTTCCATTCACTTATATATTTTTTTTCACCTTGACTGTCCATGTACATGCTGCTCTGCATTGTTCTTTTACTTGATTTTCCTTGCTGGGCTTTTTCTAAAATTAGATCATTTCATTGCAATTCAAGAGGTAGGTGGGTGTCTCGGGTTTGTTTTGAAAATACCTCATCACCATTGTTATGTTTTGTGACTTCAAAAGACTAAGCTATTTTAAATGAGGGCATGGGAGTCCAAAATGTATGTCTAGCTTTGTGTTTGCTTTAACGCTAAGTTAGACTTACATCATGTGGTTGTGTGATGACACATGCCATTCACGTATTTATACATATAACTCATAACGAATTATTTAAATGAACAAAAATGCTCAGTCAATGAATATATAGACAAGATTACTCAAATATTACTGAAATATTAAATACACAACATCTGCATATTCATGTATCTATGTAAAAGTCTCTTGCACATTACTGTAATACCTGGTGGCCCATTCCACGCACCTATTGCTCTCCATCTAAAATACTTGGCACTCAAATTGCCTTTAAATTTTCATCCTCTCACTTTAAATGCACATTCTTTAGTATTTGACATTTCTACCCTGGGAAAAAAATAATTCTGACTGTCATTATTAACTGTGCCTTTCATAATTTTATAAACGTACTGTGTACCACCTGAGCCTCCAATGCATTGGGAAAATTCAATCCAAGTTTGTAAACTATCCGAGTTTGTTCATACCCTCAAATCCAGGGAGCATTTTGATAAATCTCTTTTGTACTTATCCAAAGCCTCAACACCCTTCTTATAAAGCGGTGACCAGAAATGCAATATTTTTTTGCCTGTGTAAATACCTATTTCACATATTGTTAGCAATAATAAGTAAATGCACAATTTTAACATGTTTCCTCAGTGTGCTTCTAATAAACTGTTCTAAATTGATCTGCTGTTAATCCGCACTCATGAAATATGCAACTATTTCTAAGCTTTGTCACTAAAATAGATTTCCAGGTGGACAGAGAAAAAGATTAAGTAATACTTAAAAGTCTTCTTGAAGAAGACGCATTATTCTAATGATTTCTAGGAGTCCTTGGAGCCATCACCACTCAACATGGAGGAGGAGCATTCAGAATGGTATTGAGAACCTTGAAACACCAGGTACATCGAGATGCAGCTCCTCAGAGAACGTGTTAAGGAACTGGAGCTGCAGCTCGATGACCTTTGGTTCATACTGAAAGTGATAGCTAGGACCTACAGGGAGGTAGTTACCGCTAGCCTGCAAGAAGCAGATAACTGGGTGACTGTCAGGAGAGGGAAACAAAATGGACAGCAAAGGCAGAGTACTTCTGTGGCTATTCCCCTCAAGAATAAGTATACCAATTTGGATATTGTTGAGGGGGCTTCCAGGGAAAATAGAGTTGAGATTCTGTTGGGGCAGTAGACACACCCACATGGTCTGTTGCATCCCTGGTGCTAAAGTCATGGATGTCTTGTTTTGGGTTCACGGCATTCTAAAAGGGAAGGGTGAGCAGCCAGAAGTCTTGCTAAATATTGGCAGCAATAACATCTGTAGAAAAGGTGAGTGGATCCTGAAGCGAGATTTTAAGAAGCTAGGTAGAAAACTGAAAAGCAGGACACACAGGATAGTAACCGATGGGCCAAATGGCCTTATTCTGCTCCTTTATCTTATGTCTTATGGTCTTATCAGAAGGACTACTGAGCATAAGCACAATATTTCACCCGCCTTCCCAAACAGGCACCTCCAGCCACATCATTGGAAATAAACTACATTGGCCCCACTGGATACCTTAAACTCCACTGGAATGAGTGCAATGCATTCTCAATCCCTAGCGACTGCCTAGAAAGAAGAAGGTTAATTTATGTCTGCCTTAAGGTTTCTTGAAAGAAATAATACTTTTCTACTCCTTATATGGTATTTTTTCTAAGATATGTACTTCTGAATAGTGTCTACCTATTGCTGATAATACCTTAACCAGAACAAGATAATATTCTGTTGACAAAAGCTGTGGTACTGCACATGGCCATTTTCCTCACTCCAAGTCTTAGTGGAATCACCACAAATCCCTTTCTATGCTAAATGGGTTCTAATAATCGAACTGCTTTTAAAAAAAACACAAAACTGTTTTGTTTTGAAGTTTGACATATTGTTATCAGTGCTAGGCTATTTGTGGTGATACAGAACACAATTGTCTGCGAGTACTTGTCTGAAAACATAGAAGCTTTGGAACAAGCATAGGACATTCATCCTCTGGAATCTGTTCTGTGAATCAATTCAATCCAAACCCCATCTGTCAATTCTTATACCTAACCTGTGCTACAATAATATTTTGTCAGTCATCAGCCTCAGTTGTGAAACATTCAAGTCATCTATCTCTTGCTGTTTTTTTGGAGAAGGTAGTTGCTAACAGGCAAAACAAACACACAAAATGCTGGAGGAACTCAACAAGTCAGGCATCATCTATGGAGGGGAATAAACTCCATCGAGGAGAGGGTCTTAATGACAGGTCTCAGCCTGAAATGTCAACTGTTTATTCTGCTCTGTAGATGCTGCCTGACTTGTGTTTCTCCAGCATTTCGTGTGTGTGGCTTAAGATTTCCAGCATTGCAAAACCTATAACGTTTATGATTTGCAGACAAGCAACAGTCTTTGTGCAGAGACTTATTTTCTGATTGGTAATCTTGCTTTTTAAAAGTTATATTAACTTATTTTATGAAATCAAATGAAATGTAGCTTAAAAATACAGTAATAGTCCAGATATATATAAAAATATTGAGATATTAATCCATAGATGTGTCATTCATCCAAAAATATATCCAAATATGTCCAAATATGTCCATCATTTAGTTTCCATTACGCAAGAGAAAGGTTTCTCTGAAGATTGTGCAATAATTCCAATCTCATGTTGATTGTCAATATATTCTCTTTAGTCCAACTGAACAGCTTTAGCTTTCCCTGCATTCTTCTAAGTCAATCCAATGTTGTGTAAAGTTTAATGACTTCCAATTTTGTCAATTCATAATATTCGTGAGTTTAAACTGCCAGAGGTCTTTAAATACTATGGAATGATGTGCGTATTTG
This sequence comes from Mobula birostris, assembly GCF_030028105.1. NCBI lineage: Eukaryota > Metazoa > Chordata > Chondrichthyes > Myliobatiformes > Myliobatidae > Mobula > Mobula birostris. Next base: position 82,989,271 of record NC_092379.1, on the reverse strand, counting down.
CATACCCATACAAACTTGCAGATACAGACTATATTCAGCTTCTCTTTGGATGTTTATACACTTAAATAAGCTGCAAATAAGTGTGAATAAGGATACAAAACTGTTCATTTGCCAGGTACTGTTTTCTGTTGTTGACAATGTATACAAGATCAGCAAATAATTACTAAGGAAATGCAAAGTCAGATCAGTCACTTCACATTTCATCTCGTATCAAGATGTATGCCACTATGTTTTTTGTCTGTTGATATTGTGGTCTTATTTCTAACAACAAAAATATGCACTATTTTGACACATTAAATCCATTTGTGAATCAGACTTTTACCGCTGTACCATTGAGAGCATACTCACCAACTGCATCTCAGTGTGGTATGGCAATTGTCCCATATTGGACCACAAAGCACTCCAGCGGGTGGTGAAAACTGCCCAGCAGATTATCGGCACCCAATCGCCCACCATTGAGAACATCTCCCATAAATGCTGCCTGGGCAGGGCGAAAAGCATTATCAGGGATGCATCTCACCCTAACCATGGACTTTTTACTCTCCTCCTATCCGGTAGGTGCTACAGGAGCCTCCGCTCCCGCACCAGCAGGCACAAGAAGAGCTTCTTCCCTGAGGCTGTGACACTGCTGAACCTCTCAACACAGCGCTAAGCAGAATTGCATCCGTATTGTACTGTCTCAGTATTTTTATATTTGTGTGCTGTAGCACTTTTTTTATTCGCAGTTATTTTGTAAGTAACACTATTCTTTGCATTTCTGGTCAGATGCTAAATGCATTTCATTGGCTTTGTATCTGTACTCGGCACAATGACAATAAAGTTGAATCTAATCTAATCTAATCTAATCAAGAGAATGAATAATGTGTATCATGTTTTTCACTGGACTCTCAAGATATTTTACCTCCCTTAGCATTTTGAGTTTTTTTTATACAGGAAAGTATTTTATTATGCAGGACAATAACTGCATCACCTAAAATTAGATTCATAATGGATTATGCATATTTCATTTTAAATAAATCTCAGAAAATTCCTGCCATTTGATTGCATTTAACACACAGTTCAGAAGAAGTCTGTGATAATATGGTTTAAAGCCTATTCAGCATAAGAATCCTGACAATAATCTATGATTTGCTCTCATTGACAAAGATAAAAAAGAAATAAGAAATAAAAGTGACATAGATTATTTAAAAAATAAATATTCATTCTGCTTAGAGATTTTTGGTGAAGGTTCCTTCATTCAAGAAGATGTTAGAAAAAAAGGGAAATATAAGGCAAAGACAAGAAGCGACAATGAAACAACTGAACTATATATTGTAAATGTAACTAAGGTTTTATTCAGCAGGTTAAACTTAGCATGCAAGATCCACACAATAGCAGGAAGCACTGAAATAGCACGACAGCTATAACAGAAGTGCAGATAATTAATCTGCAATGCAAACTGATGTTGAGACAATTACCAGATATTTCAGTGAAGCAGCAACAATGATTTGGCATGGGAAAGCAGAAGACACAAGAATATGAAGGTTGGGATAGGACTGCAGGGAAGCTTAGGATTCTATTTTCAGAAGATATGCAGGACAACTATCTCTACTCTTATAGTCAGAGTGATGGATACAGCATTTAAATGCTAATACTATCTACTTATTCTGGCATACAGACAAGACAATTGAGTAATCAGTCATTTCATTCCAGACCACTGCTTTAAAATTGCAGCTACTTCACCTTACACCTTACTATCCAGGCTACAGCAGCCACTAGCACAGCAAAAGACAATAACAATTCATTTTTTTTGTTTTGAGGAACTGGGTGCCACTGATTACGATTTATGCTCATGTATATACTCAGCAATAAAATATATCGAAAGCAATACACACAAAATGCTGGAGGAACACAGCAGGTCAGGCAGCATCCATGGAAATGAACAAACAGTTGACTTTTCAGGCTGAGACCCTTCTTCAGGACTGGAATGGAAGAGGGAAAATGCCAAACTAAAAAGGTGGAGGGATGGAAAGAAAGATAGCTATAAGGTGGGTGGGAAAAGTAAAGGGTTGAAGTGGAAGGAATCTGATAGGAGAGGAGAGTGGATCATAGGAGAAAGGGAAGGAAGAGTGGAACCAGGGGATGTTGGTAGGCAGGTGAGAAGAGGTAAGAAGCCAAAATGGAGAATAGAAGGAGAGGGGTGGAGGAGGGATTTTTTTTTACCAGAAGGAGAAATTTATATTACTGCCATCAAGTTGGAGGCTACCCAGATAGAATATAAGGTGTTGCTCCTCATTCTTGCAGCTAGCCTCGTCATGGCACAAAAGATGGCCATGGAACAATATGTCGGAATAGGATTTAAAATACTTGACCACCCCACTTTAGGCAGATGGAATGGAGTGGCTCAACGAAGCAGTGTCCCATATCTGACTATTAACTCTATGCATCTATAAATTGGGGGGAAAATTCAGCAGTCCTAATGGAACGTATGACATTTCTTTAAGTATCATTCACCTCTTTGATGTCTCTTACTTTTTTTTCAGATGTGGACAGGATCACCTTACCTTTTAAAAGACTTCCCTGCTCCTGCACAGAATTCAAACCATTGAACCAGCACCATAACACATCAATTGTGATAGACTCCAAACCATTTGTATAGTGATTACTTGAAAACAGAGCTAAACCACTGAGTATCTAAGCCAGGATATGAACCAGCTAGGGAATTAAGAATCCCTTAATTCCCTTTTGAAGAAGGACATCATGGTTCCCACTTCTCAATGTCTTCTCGCAACTCACACTCAGTTGCAGCAAAGTTTGTCACATTATCAGCATGCTGTTCAAGAACCTGTCCTCATCTTGGTATGAAGCGTCAAAGTGCATTAACAAAGGAATCTATATCTAAAGAAGATGGTACTTCAATGTGAACAGCTTATATAGCTAGACAGGTAATATGACATCATAACTCTTCACTGTACTGCTTCTGCTCTTCACCTCAAAAGTCCAAAGTAGTCCACTCTTACACGTGTAAACAGAGGTTCATCTGGAGAGATCCTGTCCAGAGGTAGATGTGCCATGTGCTGGTGTCCTGGAGCTGGATGTAACCATTGACAAATATTACACTTAGATAGGATTCTTCTCAAGCTGTACTAGCACTGGAAATCCAGTATTTTTGGTGTAACATAGATAACATGTGGTTATGCACACCATGTCCCACCTCTTGATGTACATCTCAAGAATGATGTCTGAGATATGAAGATCCTTTGCCAGTAAAACAGGATGTTTAAACTCTTCAAGCATGGCTGTTCTACTAAGCTGTCCACCAACCCTCAATACACCATCTTCAAGTACTGGATTGAGCTGGAAATTATAGCTGTTCCTTTTCACAATTTCTCACCTTTGCAAACTTGAGAATTTATCAGTAAAATTCTTTCTTTGACAAAACCAAATTATCTCCATTGTGGCCTTTCTGAGTGCCTCCACTGACAGACAATCTCAGCCGATCTGACCCTTGACCTTTTCAATCTCTCTCTCTCTCTCTCTCTCTCTCTCTCCAGAGAATACCCTTGTGGTTCCTCTTCCATGTCAGGTTGAGCAAGAACGATGTTCAATTGCTTCCTATTCTGAACAAGTGCTGGTTCTTAGATCTAAGAGTCCAAGCCACTGTCTTCCTCAAATGAGTCCAAGATGAGAAGTGACAGATTATACATATTACTACGTCCTCCTCCTCTTCAGTCTGCATGGTATTCATTGTAAAACTGCTCTTCATTTCCAGATCATCTAGCAGAAGTTGTCCAAAACAACCTGGATTCATAAAACATTCCCTTTCAGGCTTACAAAATACTAAGTCCTTGACACCCATGTCTCACGTTGCAGGAATGCTTTCACATTCAACCTTCTAAAGGCTACATCTGCTGTGTTGCTTGAAGTACTTACGTACCTCTATGGAGATGTTTGCGAGACCTTAAGAATTTCTGTAACTCTGTTTGCAACAAAGTTTCAGAACCTGGAAGTTGAAGTTCTGATTTTCTCAGCACAGAAGTACTATCAATCCAAAACAGTGAGTCATGAAGCTGAATGTGCAACCTATTCCTTCACAATGTGCCCACACAGCTTGTTAATTTTGCAGTGGTGAGCTCCATATGATGGTTGAAAATTGATTCTGATGAAGCAACTCTAGATTTTCCTATGTTAAAAGCATTGTGCACCTGGAAGTGCATGTTGTTCAACGATAGATAGATTACTGCTCATCTAACAATCCTGAAGTCCTCCACCTGACAGATTTCATCCAGTCCGCCTTTCCACTCATGACCAATTGATGTAGGTATAATGCCATCCCAGCCTAGCCCTTTCTTACCTTGATCTTGTAGGATCTTCTTAGCAGATAGCGCCACTGGACTCGAGATTCCTAAAGGATCATAGGTGAAACTATCAGGGAAGTGGTCTATCTTGGATCATGATCTTAAAGTTCAAAGAATCAGATTGATACGCACCCAGTAGTTTCTCCACTGAAGGACTATCTTGATCCAAATGCAAATCCTTCATGTCTTTGTTCTTCTATCATTACAGCTAACACATTATGTCTGTTACTTATCCACTTTGTGAATTGAAAGCCACCTTTAGCATGAATGGCTATAAGGTCATGATAGGGAGACACTGCTTCTTCCTCAGATGAGACTGACATAAGGCACTCAACAACATAGGAGCAATGCAAAATCTTATTCAGCATCTCACGATTGAAAAGCTTTTTATTGTTTCCTGCTGTTGTAAAAAAATACTACTTCTACTTATAATGATGCTTAGTGAGGCACAGAGAGATCTGTATTACTGACAAGTACCTTTATTGCTCAAACTAATAAGTCCGTGAATTCATACACTAAATACCTATTGTGCACACCCACTAAGTATCACTGACTCCGCGAAAGAATAGTAAAGCTATTACCCGGGCAAAGGAGTTTACGCTGGCCAGGCATTCCTCGTTGTCCTGGTTCACTTGCCACATGTTTCACACAGGGTTGCTTATGTTTGTATCTGTGATGGTTATTCTTCAAAGTTAGCGCCACCAGCACACACACAGCATCCACTTTTATATCCATTCCTTATCAATTCAAATATCACATTCCAGTATCATGGACCACAGGCCATGTGTCTGTCCTTTAACACCTTGTTATTGGCTCTGCTCCAAGCCAGCTTCAATTTGTTACCCTCTTCCCATCAAATGACAGTCGATAATTTATGGCTTTTTGTTCTCAATCAACAATGAGCTCGAATCACTTCAGGCAGGCATCAACCCCAACATTCACAATCCTGCATGCTATAGCCAACCAAAGAACACCTCACAAATAACTTCTTATTTGGAAATGATCTCCAGTCCAGCAGATTACCTGAAGTATCATTGTATCTTCTTTAAAACATTGGTCAAGCCCAGCATGTCAAGCTCACAAAATGGAGAATAGAGTGTCTTCATAAAATAGCAGCCTCTATCCCAAAGCATGCAGCAAGAACAAAGACTGCTGCCGCTGTCCTTGATTCATTTGAATTCACTGATTTGTAGATTGTCATTCTTTCTGGCTAACACTGCGCATTTTCTAAGAGTGAAATTGGCACAGCTCAGTGATGAAGTTGCTCGAAAGAGATGTGCAACTCTTCTTACGTCCACCATACTTTGGTTGAGGTCACCATCAGACCCCCAGAGAAAATTCAGCAGATCTTCATCTTCCACTGGTATTTATTTTCACCTAATGAAACATTGATTCAATATCTGCCATGATCACTACTGGTTCTTTTCTGTATCTTGTTATGGCTCCAGTCAGTGAGCGAGTAAGATCTGAACCCTGCGAAAACAGAGCTTTAAGTGATATTCTCCGGAAAGTTGGTCCACAGTCAAACACAACACAAAGTTTCCCTTTTCTGGAATGATAAACACCATAATGTGAAATATATAGGACCAATCCACCACAGTATTCCAGGTATTTTTGCTGGCACTCTTACAGCATAAACTTTGGAGATGACATCCTCATGAGAGCTGTGTGGTCAGTGTGAAATGACAAATCCTATTTAAACCTTTTCCTTACATTTAGAGCATGCTGTTTAGCAATCATCCTATTATTTGGCATGTTCCTTCTCAAAGGTAAAGTAATCTATTAGTGGCCATCTACCAGATTTGCAGAATTTGTAACCAGCTTCATTAACTTGATATCTTCTCTTGACAAACCAGGTTGTTCATCCTGACTGCATTCAGGGAAGTCTGCTTAAACTGCGGCTGCCAAAGCTCATTAAGGTTCAGAATGGAAATTCTGTTAATTGACAACTCTGGCTATGCATAGTCTCTTCCATCACCGTGGCCTTCTTTCAGTAGTCCATTCACAACGTTGTTTTAATTGCATCATTAACACTGCAAAATCACTTGCAACAGCTCCAATGCTTTAGGCACAATTGTCACCATCAGCAGCTTAATTTTTGAATCAATTTCTGGCAAGTGGACATGTTTCAGGTGAGACTATTACTGGAGATTCCTCTTCCATGGAATGTTTCCTTGTAGATGTTAGGTAGTTCACAAGAACTTTCACAATCTAAGCCAGCGACTTCCAATTCTGAAACACTGTAGCTACTCACAATCTTCTCTTGACTCATGGTGCGTAACAGAGTGCAAGTCCTTTTTCCTGTGAGATTTAGCTTGTTCATGAGGCTCACTGAGTGGAACACTGTTGTACTTCCTTGATTAAGGAAAGCACAAAGTAACCACTGTCTTGTTACCCTTCTTAGACTTCACTTGCACTGGAACAATGGAAAGTTTGCAATCATGATTGTCTACCCCTCTAAGGCCATTGGATATCAGGGCACTACTCACTGCTGTGTCATATTTTTTCACAGCTTGTTTTGACACCGCACTTTTTTGTTCGAGTGAATATGAAATACACTGGGATGCTTGCCACTGCATACATGTATGAAAGATGATTCCTGCAATCCTGGCTGAAGTTCCCTGTATACAAATTGCCAAGTCAGACATCATATTCCTTTAGGACGATAATTTTCTCACTATGAGCCCTTTTCTCCAGCTAAGGGCACAAATCTAAAGTATGTTCACCCTCACAGATACACAAAGCCTTCTGGCAGGTGAGACCATTCCACTTCCATTAGTTCCAGGTTCAGTTTTAGCTTTACTTCTCACAGTGGCCACAATAGAGGCAAAGCTGCTTCCTTTAGCCTTAAAATAAAATTGTGACTTAGTTTTGTTCACAACTTTGCATGTTGAAAATTATGTAGCATCCTGTATATTTCCAAATACCAGGTGTGTAGCAAACTTTACTTATCTTTCAATAATACAAACAATGTCAATGAACGCAATATTACGGTTGTGCCATTCCTGCAATTTACACACTACCGTTCTCCATTTATCTCCAAGTACATACATCAATTTCTTTATGACAATCAACATATTGGCAGGCATGTTCAGCTCTCACATGTACATAGAAACATAGAAACACAAAAAAACTACAGCACAATACAGGCCCTTTGGCCCACAATGTTGTGCTGAACGTGTACTTATTTTAGAAATTACCAAGGGTTACCCATAGCCCTCTAATTTTCTAAGCTGCATGTATCTGTTCAGGAGTCTCTTAAAAGACCCTATCGTATCGGCCTCCACCACCGTTGCCGGCAGCCCATTCCATGCACTCATCACCATCTGTGTAAAAATCTTACCCCTGACATCTCCTCTGTACCTTCTTCCAAGCACCTTAAAACTGTGCCCTCTTGTGATAGCCTTTTCAGCCCTGGGAAAATGCCTCTGACTATCCACACAATCAATGCCTCTCAACATTTTATATACCTCTATCAGATCACACTCATCATTGCTCCAAGGAGACAAGGCCAAATTCACCCAAGCTATTCTCATAAGGCATGCTCCCCAATCCAGGCAACATCCTTGTAAATCTCCTCTGCGCTCTTTCTACAGTTTCCACATCCTTCCTGTAGTGAGGCGACAAGAACTGAACACAGTACTCCAAGTGTGGTCTGACTAGGGTCCTATATAGCTGTACTGTAACATTACCTCTCCGCTCTTAAACTCAATCCCACGACTGATGAAGGCCATTGCCATCTTAACCACAGGGTCAACCTGTGCAGCAGCTTTAAGTGTCCTATGGACTCGGAACCCAAGATCCTTCTGATCCTCTACACTGCTAAGAGTCTTACCATTAATACTATATTCTGCCATCATATTTGACCTACCAAAATGAATCATCTCACACTTATCTGGGTTGAACTCTATCTGCCACTTCACAGCCCAGTTTTGCATCCTACCTGTGCTCCGCTGTAACCTCTGACAGCCCTCCACACTATCCACTATAACCCCAACCTTTGTGTCACCAGCAAATTTTCTAACCCATCTCTCCACTTCCTCATCCAGGTTATTTATAAAAATCACGAAGAGAAGAGGTCCCAGAACAGATCCCTGAGTCACACCACTGGTTACCAACCTCCATGAAGAATATGACCCATCTTCAACCACACTTTGCCTTCTGTGGGCAAGCCAGTTCTGGATCCACAAAGCAAGGTCCCCTTGGATCCCATGCCTCCTTACTTTCTCAGTAAGCCTTGCATGGGGTACCTTATCAAATGCCTTGCTGAAATCCATATACACTACATCTACTGCTCTACCATCATCAACATGTTTAGTCATATCCTCAAAAAATTCAATCAGGCTCGTAACGTATGACCTGTGTTTGACAAAGCCACGCTGACTATTCCTAATCATATTATGCCTCTCCAAATATTCATAAATCCTGCCTCTCAGGATCTTTTCCATCAGCTTACCAACCACTGAAGTAAGACTCACTGGTCCATAATTTCCTGGGCTAACTCAACTCCCTTTCTTGAAAAAGGGAACAACATCTATAACCCTCCAATCCTCCAGAACTTTCCCCATCCCCACTGACGATGCAAAGATCATTGCCAGAGGCTTTGCAATCTCCTCGCTTGCCTCCCACAGTAGCCTGGGGTACATCTCATCCAGTCCCGGAGACCTATCAACTTGATGCTTTTTAAAAGCTTCAGCGCATCCTCTTTCTTAATGTCTATATGCTCAAACTTTTCCGTCCGCTGCAAGTCATCCCTACAATCACCAAGATCCTGTTTTGTAGTGAATAGTTCATTCAGTACCTTAGCAATCTCCTCCATTTCCATACACACTTTTTCACTGTCACACTTGATTGGTCCTATTCTCTCACGTCTTATGCTCTTGTTCTTCACATACTTGCAGAATTCCTTGGGGCCTTCTTTAATCCTGCTTGGCAAGGCTTCTCATGGCCCTTTCTGGCTCTCCTAATTTCGTTCTTAAGCTCCTTCCTGCTAGCTTTATAATATTTCAGATCTCTATCATTACCTAGCTTTTTGAACCTTTCGTAAGCTTTTCTTTTCTTCTTGACTAGATTTTCAACACCCTTTGTACGCCATGGTCCCTGTACCCTCCCATCCTTTCCCTGTCTCATTGGAATGTAGCTATGCAGAATGTCATGCAAATATCCACTGAACATTTGCCACATTTCTGCCGTACATTTCCCTGAGAACATCTGTTCGCAATTTATGCTTCCAAGTTCCTGCCTGATAGGTTCATATTTTCCCTTATTCTAACTAAACACTTTCCTAAACTGTCTGTTCTCATGTCTCTCCAATGCTATGGTAAAGGAGATAGAATTGTGACCACTATCTCCAAAATGCTTGCCCAATGAGAGACCTGACACCTGACCAGGTTCATTTCCCAATAACTGATCAGGTACAGCCTCTCCTCTTGTAGGCTTATCTACATATTGTATCAGGAAACCTTCCCGAACACACCTAACAAATTCCATTCCATCTAAACCCCTTGGTCTAGGAAGACGCCAATCAATATTTGGGAAATTAAAATCTCCCATCACAACAACCCTGTTATTATTACACCTTTTCAGAATCTGTCTCCATCAACTCCTCGAAATCCCTGTTACTATTGGGTGGTCTATAAAAAACACCCAGTATCATTATTTACCCCTTCCTGTTTCTAACTTCCACCCACAGAGACTCAGTAGACAATTCCTCCTTTTCTGCAGCCCTGTCACTATCTCTGATCAGCAGTGCCATGCCCCACCTCTTTTGCCTCTCTCCCTGTCCTTTCTGAAACATCTAAAGCCTAGCACTCTTGGTAACAATTCCTGTCCCTGAGCCATCCAAGTCTCTGTAATGGCCACAACATCATAGCTCCAAGTACTTATCCATGTTCTCAGCTCATCTGCTTTGCTCATGATGCTTCTTGCATTAAAATAGACTCATTTGAAACCATCGGTCTGAGCGTATCCCTTCTCTATCACCTGCCTATACTCCCTCTCACACTGTCTCCAGGCTTTCTCTATATGTGAGCCAACCGCCCCTTCTTCAGTCTCTTCAGTTCGGTTCCCACCCCCCAGCAATTCTAGTTTAAACTTTCCCTAAAAGTCTTAGCAAATGTCCCTGCCAGGATATTTGTCCTCCTGGGATTCAAGTGCAACCTGTTCTTTTTGTACAAGTCACACCTGTCCCAAAAGAGGTCCCAACGATCCAGAAATCTGAATCCCTGCCCCCTGCTCCAATCCCTCAGCCACGCATTTATCCTCCACCTCACTCTACTCCTATACTGACTATCACATGGCACAGGCAGTAATCCTGAGATTACTACCTTTGAGGTCCTGCTTCTCAACTTCCTTCCTCACTCCATGTAGTCTGTTTTCATGACCTCATCCCTTTTCCTGCCTATGTCATTGTTACCAATATATGCCACGACCTCTGGCTGTTCACCTTCCCACTTCAGGATATCGTGGACTTGATCAGAATCATCCCAGACCCTGGCACATGGGAGACAAACTGCTATCTATGTTTCTTTGCTGTGTCCACAGAATCACCTATCTGACACCCTAACTATAGAATCCCCTATTACTGCTGCCTTCTTTCCTTCCCTATCCTTCTGAGCCACAAGTCCAGATTCTGTGCCAGAGGTGTGGCCAATGTTACTTCCCCCTGGTAGGCCGTTCCCCCCCCAACAGTACTCAAGCAGGAGTATTTATCATTAAGGGGAACAGCCACAAGGGTATTCTCTTGTATCTGACTCCTGCCTTGTGTCTCCTGACTGTTATCCACTTATCTGTCTCCCGAGGCTCCAGTGTGACTACTTGCCTATAGCTCCTCTCTATCAGCTCATCACTTTCCCTGACCAAATGAAGATTATCAAGCTGCATCTCCAGTTCCCTAACCCTGTCCCTAAGGAGCTGCATCTCGACACACCTGGTGCAGTTGTGGCCATCCAGGAAGCTGAGAGTTTCCTGGACTTCCCAAATCTGACACCCCTACAGAACACCAGCCTCATAGACATAGCTCCAGTTTCTATTCTTCATAGGTAACTTACTTCATCTCGACCCGTTATTGCGAAGCCCAAATGAGCTAAAGCCCCACCACTTTGCCTCTGATCACTCCGTCGATGACTGCTCCTTTGATGACTGGTCCACTAGGCAGTGTCTCCCTTTTATGTCTGAACCTTCCCTGCTGTTTAACTCACGATTGGTGCTCTGGTTATAACCACTGATAGACCATGTACAATGGACAAGTGCTCCCAAAGCTCCCTTTTTAAATAACTGCCGCCAAACTGCAAGAACTCTCTCGGTATAGCTCTGTTGACACCACTGATAGGCTATGCTCTGAACTTCTTCCATGGCATTGCAACAACCTCTAAGAAAAAGACCATCGACTTGAAGGGCTTTCACATCTTCAGATTTTATAGGTACCAAGAAAGAGCCTTTTGCATGTAGACAGATGGAATTTTCTGTTCAAATCAAAATGTTCCTGTAGTAAAGCCTTAGCTTTTACATATCCTTTCTTAGCGTCAACATGCTGGGAACTTCTAACAAGTTTTCTAAGGGGAACCCTATTGTGCTGTTCAAGGAAATACAGGTAGTCACTATAGTTGTCAATCTTGCATTGCATTCAACACTATTTTCAAAATCCCTTGTAATAATGATCAGGGAGGCACAGAGAGAACCTGTAATTACCACCAAGTACCTTTAATGTATTAATGGAAGAACGTGTGATTTTATACATCCATTTATTACCCTTGTCCCAGCAGTTGACAATGTGTAATTTATGGCTCTTTGTTCTCAATCAGCAACTAGCTTGAATCACACAGGGCAAATAAAAACCTCAACAGTCACAAACCTGCTTGTTATATCAAACCAAAAACACTTCATAAATAACTTCTTATTTGGAAATGAGCAGTCAGTTATCAAATTCATGTTATCTTGAAGGGGCTTCAGAAAATTAACTGAATCCAAAGTTACCTGTGATGCACTCCAACCAATATGATTAATCTGTATCTGATTCTGATAATTGTATCCAGTTACTTCTCATATTTTCTGCTGAAGGGATTATATCTGGTTTCCTAACTCTGCCGTATCTAAAGTATTAACCATTGCAAACCTTGATTCATAACATGCTTCCAGTAATTCCATAGTTTTCTCTTCTTTCTATTTTTGACCGACTTAAACTCACTTCTGCTTGGTTGTCTCTCAAAAAAATAATGTCTCATTGATGAGCACGATTATTTCAGTTAGATTAAAAATTACCAGCATATGCTGGTGCCCTGGTATCAAAGTCACATATTTCCCTGCATTTCCTAACACTGCTCCCACTCCTTTGTGTTTTGCTGGGTCTCACTACATATAGAATCCAATGTAATTCTAGCCTTGAGGTTGTGTGGCTGTTAATTTTACATTGTTCTCACAAGGTCAAATTAAACCTGTAACACAAGTGTAATGCCCTGATTAAGATATCTACTGTACACTATGAGTTACTTTATTTCAGCAGTTTTCTGTAAAAGCTGTATGCCTTGCTGGTAAGAGTGTTTTGGCTTTGGTTAAAGGTAAGAAGCCATGTTGTCCAATTTAGGAATGTTGTGTCTGCAAATTGTAACTTACCTCCCAGTAGAAGCTTCGGTAGAGCGCGCGAGGATCAGATTTCTGAAAGATAGTAATCTGGTTTGGGGTCTTTTAGGGGGAGCTGCAGAGCGGGGCACAAGGGAAGATTAAGTGGAATGTCACTGAAAGGGGGGTTGCCGTTGCAAGAAGAGCTTTGTGAAGTTGAATAGGTCCAAGAGGAAGAGCCAATAGTCCTGAGAGACCCAATTCATTCGAGATGGTCTTCAAGGGAAGTTAGGAATGTGGCGGTTGCTTTCACGGAGACCGTGGGTCCAGCGCGTGAGTGAAGCAATATACTCCCATCTACTTCAGAAATTAGCTTCAGCATTTATGTGTATATTGGACTGGTTTAACTGTAATGCGCCTTTGTATTTCTCTTTTTTTGTCTGTAACTATTTGTTAAAGTTGAAAATTTGGTAAATATACTTCCTTTATAATTTTATACTGGTGTACAATCTGTCACTTCTGGGCTACGATAATTCTTTTCAACATATGTCCCTTAACTGGAGCATCCTAACTTTCTTGTTTGGTTGAACTCCAAATCATACCAACCCTAAATGTGTACTATTTATGAACAATGGCCTTCTCACCACTGAGTCACGTGACTGTTGCAGAGTTAGTGAACGAGCCAAGTTTGTGCATGAACCCAGTTGAGATCATTATACAAGTTTCAATCATAAATCATTTTAAGTCCATATTTTCCATCTGTTTTCTCGCCCAACCCAATACAATCTCCCAACGGTCTTTGGACTCAAGCCATTGTTTTCAAAATGGGGAAGGCAGGAACCAATATGATTTTCCTTTTCTTTATTTTCTTGACAAAACTCCCCTAATTCTCTGTTTGAGAGAATGTAACATTCCTACTTAGTCAAATCTGTCTCCATCTACTGTCTCTATCCAAGTCAGGATTACCATGTACATCGATTGGCGAGTTTCCAAAACTGGGACCATCATCTTCATCAATCATCACGTACCAATAGTAAGAACATTCCTGTTTCTCCCCCACCAATTTCAACTGGGTGATGTGGTACCATCTATTTTTATCTGGAGAAATCCTGTATAATGATGGACTTGTTTTGCCTATAATTTCAGACGGCCCTGTAAACATTGGTTTTAAAAGTGAGGTAGGTTAGCGTATTCTAATCATCACTTTGTCCTGGACTTAATTTTATGGGGTTGACTTTTGAGTCAAAGTAGGCTTTACTCTGTTACTTTTTCTTTCCTAGTTGATGGGCTGCCAGATCATTTGCCCCTTTCATTATCTCTACCAATTATTGTACCCATTTTTTTGACGCAATCCCATCTAATTCAGGTTCTGAAAAGTCTAATCTTAACAACTCCTTCAACCCTATCATGTCTCCTTCGGTCATGAGTTTATATGGGGTATATAATTTTGATGATGCCACTATATTCCTTATTGTCATCAGTAGATAAGACAAAACTACCTGCCCTGTTGTTCCATGTTGTTCTACTTTATTGGCTATCATATTTTTTGAATGTTCGGTTCACCCTTTCCACAATTCCACAAGACTGTGGTCTATAGGGTATATGCAATCTTGGCTTGATCCCTAGAAGTGCTATGACATTTTGCATTACCTGGGTTGTACACTGAGTGCCTTAAACTAATTCTATACTCTAAGATAATCCCCAATATATAAAAATTCTTTCCAATAAGTTTCTTGCAGTGGCTTTGGCCATGTTTGTCTTAATTGGAAAAGATTCCACTCACTTGGTGAAAGTATCTACCACGACAAGAATATATGTGTTTCCTCCTGGGGTGAGTGTCAAAGCTCCAACATAATATATTTGCAAGTTAGTCCAAGGCCCCTGTACTGTCCTAGTCAGTCAGAGGGCTCCTTTTCTTTTACATTTCTATTAGGATTATATTGTGCGCAAATCAAGCAATTCTTGATGCAGTGTCACATGTCATCCTTCATCCTAGGCCACCAACACACCTCCTTTATCTTTTGCAGGGTGCTGTTGGCTTCCTGGTGTCCCGTTACGTCATGGTGCCGGTGGATCATCTGATTTCTTCTTCCCTCTGGGACCACAACCTTTCCTTCAAACAGGACAAATCCATCCTTAACATGTACACTTTTGTGTTCTTTGTACATTTCTGACCCTGACCCTTCTATTAATTATTTTAATTCTTTATCTTTCTTCTGCTTCTCAATTAAATCCATAACCTTAAATGGTTGCTCCTTCTGCCTTCCCATCCCCTCAATCTGTGGTTGCCATTTCTGCCCATTTAAAGCACCTTACTTCGCTAGCTCAGCCTTGTTATTTCCCCCCTCCCCCAGGGATAATTTTGAGTGGACTTTCACCTTAATGACTCAGTATTCTTTCCCTTTGCTTCATCAGACAGAGCAGTAGATGAGAAGGACTTTCTGTCAGATGAAACAAACTCTCTTACTTCTCAAAGAGGCAAATATTCTGTAGGACTATTACAAACATACATGCTATCGGAATTCATGGCAGATCCGAGCAGAAACTATCCTTAGCAGCTAATCACATATGCTACAGCTGCTACTTCTGCTGGCTGTGCCCTCCTGATGTTGAGCAACTTTAAAGCTATACTTTACCTTCCCTGGCCACCTTCATCTTTTACAAATACCCTGCACCCAGTTCTCCTCTCACCCATCTGTACTGATAAGGAGCCATCTACAAAATATTTAAAGTAGGGACTTTTCTTTGTGTTTTCCCTTTGTCTGTGTTTTTGTCCTCAGGTATTCCTTTCTAATCTCCTTCTACCTCCCTCCTTATTACTTTGATACAAATAGTCCCTTGGTATCATTTGCTATCGTATCGTGATGGCAATGCGATTCGCCAGTACAATAAAGATTACCTGCAAGGAAGGTAGAGACTTTGATACCCTTTACAGCTACATCTCAACCATTCAGTGACAAGGCTGACTGACCAAGTCATTTTAATTCAAACATCCTGCAGCAGCTACATAAATAGTGAAATGCTATTTGGACCAGTTCAACATTTCACTCGAGCTTCCACTTGCACTTTGCATAACAAAACACTGATTGCTTCAAAACTATTTTTCCAATAGAACTCAAACTCAACGTCAGTATGTCAAAAGTACTGAGCAACATCTTTTCTATTCTGTAAAATGAAGCAGATTTGTTAGTAAATGCAACTTCTAGTATTTATAGAAATAGAAACTTCTAATGTCAATCCATACACCCTTTGGAACACCATCCATAGACAGGACGCAAGTTCACCGAGGTGTCCTCCTTTCCTTTGGTAACACTTAAGTAACTCATCTATTGAGTCACTGTTATTACCCATAATCATCTGTATCACATTCTTTAACTCCTTATTTGCTGTCCCTGCATGTCACTATGTTTCTGGGAAAGCGGAGTATATGTTCAGCTGCAAGTATGTTATAATCAGTCTTCTTTGTTCAGTATGATCTAGCCCAGGCATTGCTTTCTGGTTACTAATTGCTTGGAAAAGTTGCCTAAAATCATCCCTGGGCATATGTGTCCCGATATTCTAAGCAATATACCTCAGGTGTTATACCCAGAATGGTGTATTTTATAATATATTCTGATATTGATTAACTGCCCCGACACCTCCCTCTCTGATAGTAACTAGTGGAGCCAATTGCGCCATCTGTAGCACAGGCTGCTTTTGATTGAACGCCAGCGGAATGTCCTCATTCAAAAGCTCCTCATCATGAAGATATCTGATCACCTTACTGATCGTGTGGATAGCAAGAGGCTTTTTCCCAGGGCTAAAATGGCTAACGTGAGGGGGCATAGTTTTAAGGTGCTTGGAAATAGGTACCGAGGTGCTGTCAGGGGTAAGTTTTTCTCACAGACAGTGGTGAGTGTGCGGAATGCAGTGTCAGTGGTGGTGGTGGAAGCGGATACAATAGGGTCTTTTAAGACCCTATTACTTAGATAAGTACATGGATCTTAGAAAAGCAGAGGGCTGTGCACTAGGGAAATTCCAGGCAGTTTCTAGTGTAGGTTACATGGTCGATACAACGTTGTGGGCCGAAGGGTCTGTAATATGCTGAAAATTTCTATGTTCTATGTTCTCTGTTATCTGCTAAATCATGCCAATCCATATCTCCATATTTATCATCCTTCAATTTTTTACATCTAAATGGACTTATTGTTCCTCTCTGTTAAGCAAGTTGGACCAGTAGGTTTTGTATCTGTTTTAAGAATCGTATGCTCACTAGTTTTCCTTTTCTTTTCAGAAACTGATTTCTGTATTTCATTTATAGTTACTTTCAAATCACTGCACTCTTTCTTCAATTCCTCCACTTGGCTCTGAGCTAAATTGGCTTCTTCTTCCCATTTACTTCTTTCTTTAACCAATTTCTCACACTTCAGCTGAAATTGGTTCATATGCACCAAATCCATACTTCTCTGTCCCTGTAAATCAATGACTTTTCCCTTAAGAGTTTAACATAGAAACATAGAAACATAGAAAATAGGTGCAGGAGTAGGCCATTCGGCCCTTCGAGCCTGCACCACCATTTATTATGATCATGGCTGATCATCCAACTCAGAACCCTGCACCAGCCTTCCCTCCATACCCCCTGATCCCCGTAGCCACAAGGGCCATATCTAACTCCCTCTTAAATATAGCCAATGAACTGGCCTCAACTGTTTCCTGTGGCAGAGAATTCCACAGATTCACCACTCTCTGTGTGTTTCTACCTCCTTCTCTAATCTATCCTGCTCTAGCTTAGATTCTTGCTGATATACTGGCATATCCTGTTGTAATCTATCTCACTTGCTTGGCTTTACGTTTTTGCTGGCATTGCAGGATTTCCTGTTATAACCTCTCATTCGGCGTTAGCTTTTTGCTAATATTCTTTTAAATCCTTAATGAGGCAGGTCATTGCTACAGGCTTTAGGAACTACTTAAATTTCTTGTCTGAGAGTTTCCCTTTCCCAATTATACAACAAACTTTGCCGCCATCTCTGCTGGTGTGTCCAGAGTATTCCCCGTATTGTGGCTATTTCCCCAATACATACTTCTAGAGGAAACCACTCCAGTCAAAGCAATCTGAGCCTTCCGACTTGAAGAATTCCCTGAAGTCTTCATCCTTGTTCTGTACTAACAAACTACCCAAACCTGAGATTTCTTTTTTGTCACTCAAGTGGTGTGGCTCGAGTCTCCTACTGACAAAATGGAGATTTAAACTTCAGTGCACTACAGGTTCACCAATTCTGTTACAAGAATCATCCCTTGTAATAATGATCAAGGAGGCACAGAGAGAATCTGTAATTACTGACAAGTACCTTTATTGTCTCAGCTGAAGAACACATGAATTTACACAACTGAATACCTCTATGAACACCTGCTAAGTTTCCCTGACATTCCAGGAATAGTCAAAGAATAGAAAAGATAATACTAGTTAAAAATAAGTTTCTGCTGCTGCTCACATGTTCCTGATAGTCCTGTTTTGAATCTTCTCATGTCCAAGGGATCATCTTCCTCATCCGTGATTGTTACTGCTGCCAGCACACATGAAATGTCTGTTTTTATATTAATTCCTTACCAATTTAAATGTTACATTCCACTGTCATTGGATATAGGTCACGTGTCTGATCATTAACACCTGTTTATTTCCTCTGCTAGAGGCTAGCATCCATTTACTGCCCTCTTCCCATCAAGTGACAATCTGCAATTTATGGTTCTTTGTTCTCTATCAGCAACCAGCTTGAATTTCACAGGGCAAATACAAGCCTAAACAGTCACAAACTTGCATGTTATATCCAACCAAAAACACTTCATAAATAACTTATTTGGAAGTGAGCCCCACTTCAGCAGATTGCCAGAGGCATCATTGTGTCCACTTTAAAACACTGAGCAACTTTAGTTCACAAGATGAAGAACACAGAGTCCCTTCATAAAATGGCATCCTTCATCTCTTCCTTCACGGTAAGAACAAAGGCAATTGGTCTGGCTGCATCCCTTGTCCTTGATTCATCCAGATTCACTAATCTGCAGACTGTAGTTCTTTCTGGTCAGCACTATTGACATTGAATGTTTTTGTTTTCATCTGTGTCCTATCAATATAGCAACTCACACCATAGCACTACCTTGCTGGAGTATTTTCGGCACCTGCCACACTTGAAACACGCTAACTTTGGACACCTGTGCTGCAATTTCATCCTCTGAGTGAAGCTGTTCCTTCCTGTTACGTAGCTGCTCCTCTTATTCTTCCAGTGCATTTTTGTCCTTCAATAATCGCTGACATGTGATTAATATAGTAAAATCAGGTATAATGCGTGCAGAGGAGTTTGGAGACACAGAAGATCTTTTTGCTGCAACAGAAGTTTGAATACTGATACATGACACACAGTAATTTGGTTTCACATCATCTTGTAGGTCCCCTGTTATATACATAGTCAAAACATGCCTTGGAACACAAGAAACATTGTCTGCTGGAAGATGAGACACATTTTCACTTGTGGCAGCAACATGACCTTCAATGGAACATATTTGTTTCAACCATTGTTTCATATCCACTCTGAATGCCCCTCAATCGTGATCAATGTTTGAATAACATTGGTTTTGTTTTTTTTCCTTCTTGCTTGGCTTTGGGATGTAATGAGATCAGCATGCAATGTTGCTTAGCAACAGCACCACTGAGATTAGTCAAGTCTTCAAAAGAAGATTGTATTTGAAAGGCATTTTATCTACTTTTCATAAGATCATTAATTGATAGTATTAAGTCCTTAGTATTGGTCACATTTGTTTCATACTCCTTTTGAAGATTTTTGATTAGATTAGCTTTAGCTTTAGTTTTAATTTCTCTTTTTGCTATCCCTGAATCCCGGGTCTTGGTGCCAATTATATGCTTCAATACCCTTGTATTACTTTCTCTATTTGCATGGCTCGCAATTAACTCTTTGTTCATTCAGAGCACTGGCGATATTCACTTCAGTAAATGTAGGCAGCAAGCAAACCGTGCATTCACAGCACTTAAAACAAAGCAAAAAAAAGCCTTAAATTTAAACACAGGCAACTGGAATATTTCAGCACTTCAATAAAACAAAGCAACATCAGGTAAACATCACATGATTGAACGATGGTTCCTATTGGACTGGCAGTGCTGACCATTCAAAAACCCTGTTCAAACTACAAGTACACTGCATGAATCAACAAAATTACATTCACCTACTGCAAGCTGCTCCAGTTTTGCCAAGTGGTCCAAAAACAAAAAAAAACCCTTTGCCATAGACTGGTGTTTCATTGGTATAACTAATATTTTTGTCAACAAAATGTAATGGTTACTAGAAAATAAACCTAAATTGCTGAAGGACTAAGCTAGGGTTGTTGTCACTATTTGACATGCTTCTATATAATAAATTTCCAGTTTAAAAAGGTACGTTTGATCCTTTATTATGAAACTAGCAAAGAGGGATGATCTAGTAGCAATAAAAAAGGAACAGAACTATATTAGTGCTATAACAGTCTAATTAGCAACACTAAGTGGTAAAATAGCATAAATATTAATACTAAGTGCAATCTGAAATACAATTAGTGATAAATAAAAAATATCACTCCCTGTGGCTCAGTCCCTCTCCACTAAACTTAACTAAACAAAGATGAAACGTGCATACATAACTATACACATTTGCATCTACCATATCCCACCCACGTGACAAATTATAATAATAAACATGCTACAAAATACAATACAGACAGAAAATAGATACATGGCTCCAATGGATGAAAAAGAGATAAATGTCTCCTGCAGACAGAAATAAAAGATACATGGTTCTTACAATTTGGTAATGGCAGTCTTCATAATATTGTCACAGGCAGATGTCCAGCATGGCATATTTAGGAAAGAACTTCATTATGCTTCATGAATGTACATGAATGTTTCATTGTCTATCACTTCTGTCAGTCGGCCATGGCCAGATCTTGTGTGACATATTTTTGTGACATGCTGTGGAATCATTTTCAGTCTCCTAGTAGAAAATCCATTAGCTAGCTGCAAACTTCAAGAAGTTACTTTTTATAAATTCATCCTGTGTGAAGGTGAAGAGAATTTGAAAGAATAAGCTAAATCCAAATGACACACAGTTAAGAAGTATATATTGTATATGTTTGTGACTGTAAAAATAAAAATCTCTGTCTTTGATTTGTGAATACATCTAGAAAATAGATGAGCAAATTCTAATAGAAACAATAATGGACAACAACATAAAGTTGTGCCCTTTTGCACCACCCTCCCTCACCAGGGTATGTCTCCTATTACTATTTGCCCATCAATATTTCCAGATCTGTTCGTGAGATGTGAGATATTGCCCATTCAAGTAGACCTACTGTCAATAAGTGTCAAACTGGTAATGTTAAACTAGGTGTGCATACAGGTCAGATCAAGTTAGTGGTAGTAAGTTTTATTTGTTGAACAACAACTGCTGACTGTATATGACAACCGAGAAGATTTCATAATTTTCTGTTCATGTTAGTTACCAGTATAAATGCCCCTCATAATTGGGATTGCATTCATTAGGTTATCCTCAAGCTTTTACATTACATTTATATTGACACTTCCAATATATTTCATCGGTTGTAAAGCACTTTGAAACGTCCTGACGATGATTCAAAAGCACTATATAAATCAATATATTTACTTTATTTCAGCACATTGGCTTTTTTATAACTGTAAAAGTCACTCATAGCTTCAAAAAACCCTTCACAAACCTGATAATTAGAGAAAAGCAGTCTTAAAATCAAACATCTTTACAGTCCTTTTACATTAAATTGTGGCTATGTACAGTTCTTTGTCAATTTTGGACAAATCATAGTGTAAATATCTGTAAGGCAAATGGTTGTGGTTTTAATCTTCAATTTGGAACACAAACATAAAATTATTTGACATCTCAGTGAGATATTGAGAAGGAACAATTGGTGGATGATTGACATGTAGTGCTAAGTAGAGCTGCCTTCTGCTGCCTTCAAGACGGTATTCAGAAAGGTGCTGGGAAGTTTTCATGGATTTCATGGATTTTAAGCTCACGTAAAAAAATAACCCACAAATGCTAGAGGAACTCAGACTTTCAGGCTGAATTAATGGAGGAAAATGAATAGTCAACATTTCAGGCAGGTCAAGTCCCTTCATCAGGACTGGAAAGAAATAGAGCCAATATAAAAAGGTGAAGGGAAAAGCTGCAGCAAGAGCTTGTAGGTGATAGGTGGATCCAGGAGAGAGGGATGAAAGGCAGGTGAGAAAGGGGATAGTTGGAATCTTGTCAGAAGCTTGGTAGTGATATGTTAATATAGCATGAGGGCCAAAGATAGTGGAGTAGGATGAGAGAGAGTGGTCGAGCATAGTATAAAGGGAAGGCGTGGAGAGTGAATCCATTGTGAGAAGCGTGATAGATTAATAGAGAGAGTGGGGGAAGGAAAAGAGATAGTGTGGCTTTGTTATTATACATTAGCTGTTTTGATTTCTTATACTGCTACAATGACTGCATTGAAAAAGATCATTGTTGCCTTTGAACCACTTTTTGATCCTGCAGCATAATAAATAGTAATATATAATGCTAGTTACTTCTTTTGTTTTTATTTAATTGTTTTGAAAGTCTCACAAACAATAAATACATGAGGCTGTAAGGGGGAATTTCAAGTGGGTGCAGCACAGAATTGGTAGTGGAATTACATTGCTCTGTGAGGACACAATCACCTAAAAGATGATTTTAGAGAGCTATTTAAAGTTATCCTTAAGCACACATAATAGATATTTAGGTTAAAGTGGATAAAATCACAGAATACTGGTGTTTCAAAACACTGACAAGCTGCTCGGGTTTTGTTTGCAGATTAATAGGTTAATTGGCCACCATAAATGTGCCTGGTGTGTAGGTGAGTGGTAGAATCTGGAGCAAAGTAGTGGGAAGATAGGGAGACTAAAATAGATTAGTGTTGGATTAGAGTAAATGAGTGCTTCAAGGTCATCTTGGAATCAATGGTTCAAAGAGTCTGTTTCTGTGCAGTATGACTCTGTGAATACACGAGCAAAGATGTGCAGCTGAGTAGGCCTTCTTTCGAAACATATGCCTTTCCTAAGAAAACAACTGCATGCTGTATTTTGATGGTTTGTTCACAGTTTTATGTTGACCAGGGCTTTCAGTTAGCAAAATGTAGTATTTTGACCAGAATTCAGTGTTCCCACAAAGGTTGGAATACATGAAGTGGAAATCATGTTGTGAGTCAAATGTTTGACACAAAATAAAATAAATTGTGGGTGAACACAACAAAACTCTAGTCAATTAAATTTTGGAATACACTTCAACAAAAGAGGCCTACAACATTTGCAACACCAGGAACATGTGAAATAATATTGATGAATATGTTTCATTTGACTGCATCTGTTATTAATATTCAGTGCTTGAAGAATCATTGTACTTCCTAAGAGTGAGAGAAGAATAATTTTATTTTAATTATTTTACCCCTACAGAGATATGTTCTCTCTCTTTTGTTGAACCACTGGATATAGGTTGCATTCAATTGCTTGTTCGTTATTTCTTTAAATCAGGCAGTACATCACAGACTTCAAATCTTACCTCAAATTACCTGAAATGCCATGTGGTCTTCTAATGCTGAAATATTCCATTTGAAGCATATCTCCTAAGTTACATAATTAATCGAGAATGCTAGGCTCTGAGTATCTTAAATGTATATAAAGAACAATCCTCTAACATTCAATTCCCAAAATAAATCAATTCATCTTACTTCATTAATATCACATAACAAATATGAAGACTAACGCATTCAACTTAGTGTATAAGATTGACGTCAGGGTATAGACAGTTCATTAAATTCTTGAACTAGCTTTTTTGTCTAATGCATTTATTCAAGGCGTAAAGTCCATGCTCTCTTGAGTCCTCAGAGCTGAGTTCTTTAATTTTTAAGCAATATTTTATTCTTTACATTAGTCACAGAGCTAACCATGTTTTTTTCTAGTAGTTTGTTGCACCTTTCCTTAAAAGTGACAGATGAGAGAGAAACTGAAGCCACAAAAGACTGCAGATGACAGAATCTGAAGCAACACACAAGATCCTGGAGGTACTCAGTTGGTCAAGATGCATTTGTAGAGGGAAATAGACAATTGATATTTCAGGTTGAGATCTGACATCAGGTCTGAGAGATAGAGGGAAGAGAGCCAGTATAAAAAAGATGGAACAAAGTAGTGGAGTAGGGGATAGGTGGATCCGGCTGAGGAGAGGTGAGAGGCAGGCGGAAGATAAGAGAGTGGAAAGAGCACCAGAAGATGGAAGATGGCTGTGAGAAAAGGCCGAAGATGATGGATTCTGACAGGAGGGGAAGGTGGACCATGGAATAAAAGAAGGGGGGTCGGGAGTAGTAGTATTAGTAGTGAAAGGGTTTGCGGGTGATGTGCTGACGGCTGGAGAGGTTGGAGAAGGTGAAAGAGACATAGTAATGGGGGCAAGGTAGATTAGCACAAGAGAATAATGGAGACAGGAAGGGTGCAGCTTATCAGATATTCGAGAACTCAGTGTTCATGCCATCAGGTTTTAGATCAGCCTGGCAGAATATGAGGTGTTTTTCTTTGGCTTATACTTAGCTTCATCTTGGCAGTAAAGCATGCTGAGGAGAGACATGTTGGTGTGGGAATAGGGAGGAGAATTAAAATAGCTGGCAACATGAAGGTACAAATGTCCATGACAGACAGAACACAGGTGCTTGGTGAGCAGTAGCACAATCTGCGGCCAGTCTCATCGACGTAAGGGGAAGCGACATCAGGAGAACTGGATGCAATGAGGAAGATCTGCATATGAAAAACTGCCTCACCTAGAAGGGTTGTTTAGGGCCCTGGAGAGTGGCAACAAAGGAGCTGTACTGAACCATGCATGCATCTATTTACAGCACCAGAGCTCTGTAAATTTCTAGATGATCCTTTCTCTTCCGCGCATGCCTCAAAAATCTCAGGAAAAACTTCCATCGATGTTTCTGAATATTCATATGCATTTATTAAACCATTTAATGTTTTTGTTTCAAACTTTAATCATTTTAATTGTTTTAATTAGTTACTATCATGTTAATATTTTCTGAACACCTCCAAACTTCATAGGTTAATGTAATATAAAAACAGTTAAAGTCAATTTCATCTCTCCCAGCTGACAAAATCCTGCTGTCATCTTTACTACCCTGTTTAATGCTGCAAGCGATTCTATAGGTGTAAGGCATCTGCAATGTGCCTCCCCAGGTCCACTTAGACCATTTCTTTGGCCTTTGAGTTGTGGACGGTGCACAAAATAGACCTCCTGCATCCAGAAAGGTAACTGTGAAGTGTAGGATGGAGGTAGAACATAAGAGGAAAGGAGGCAAACTGTGGGCTATGACCCCACGCAATGGAACTAATCTATTGAATTTAGGACTCTTCCTATGATTTATTTTGCATGCTATATTTCACCACTCAAAACTTGATGATATGTTGATTACTATTCTTCACATGCCGTCATTTACATAAATTTTGTATTTCATCAATTATAATGCCAGTGAGGTCACTAAATTTATGCATTTTAAAAATGAATGCAATATTTCTGCAAATCTTAATATTTGCTGTTTTGTATGTACATAGTTTATTTTATGGCATTCTATTGATTTGTGACCTGGAGTAGCTTCTGAGTGTTTTGCAGATAGGTTTATTCTGATTACTAGGCATTGGAGAGAAAAAACATTCCATTCATTGCCCTGAGCTCGAAGACACTGCATGAACCTTTAAATCTGCCAGTTCATTTTAATGAGGTACTTATTATCTAGGTTTATGTACATCATATAAATTATATAATTAAAATCCAGCTTGAATCGATATGAACAAATCAATCTCCAAAGGAGCGCCATGATAATGTGTTAAACATTTTAACACTCCCTCAGTAACCAATCTGTGAGCAAAATCTGCAGGGTGCATATGCTACTAGTTATATCGTAGTTTCATTTCAGTCTGACCCGAAGTTTGATCTCACACTGAGAAAACACCATGCCTGGCACCAGTGGCTCTAAAAAAAATTACCAGTGGAACTCAAGCAAACATGATTTCTAAGTCCAACATTGAAATGTTTCAGAAAAGCATGAATTTGTCAACTTTACCTTTCTGGGTGTAAAAAATGAAACTCACTAAACTGTAGGATAACATGCACAAAATATTAAAGGAAATCATCATCTCTGGAGAGGAATGAACAGTCAGCATTTCAGGTATAACCATTCGTCAGGTCTGAATGATCAAAGTCCTAAGTAAATTTGCTATCAAAGTACATATTGCACATGTTACTATACAATTCATTTTCTTGCGGACATTCACAGTGGAACAAAAAATACAACATCAATGAAAAACTACACACAAGCAAAGACTGACAAATTGACGGTTTATTCCTCTCCTTAGACTCTGCCTGACCTCCAGCATTGTGTGTGTGTTATTTTGGTTTTCCAACATCCGCAGAATCTTTTATGTTTACATATTATAATATTACATGTGTAGGGTTCCCAGTAATATTAACTGTAATGTTAACTGTTAACTGCTAATTATAAAATGGCTCGGCTCCTCTGAAGTGTAATAATGAAATGGCTTCTTTGCAATGTTAACTATGAGGAAATGTTCTCTGTAGCTGAAATGTTTGGGTTATAGTTATAGATAACGGAGGAACTAACCGATGGAAGTTATGTTATTCTATCTGTATGTTTGGGAACCTGGGTGAGTGCGCGGGGTTTTTCGGGAGGAGAACCGAAGAGGAAGGTCGTGCTGGACGCGCTCTGGTCGACCACCATGGCTGGTCCCAGGCAGTGGGCCAAGGAGGTCGGAGGAGATCAAATGGTGGAAAGAAGACCCCATTAATTGAGCTCCAACGGTTGTGCATGAAGAGGTTGAACTCTGATAAGGTTGGTGCCTTTTACTTTCCTTTTATATTGTATCTCTATTAATTACATAGTTCCAGTATGATCTATAAAGTGTAATCTATAAATCGTACATTGTGTGCTGTCTGATATTTGATGTGTGAGTTTGTACCAGGGTGCATTACACAGCAGCTACGCAAACGTGAGACACTGTTTGGCGGGCGGACGGGGTTTCCCCTAGATAAACACGGGCCGATAGTCCTGAGCATTACAATTGTGGTGGCCATCGTTCGGGGTTAAATTCTGTAGATGCTGTGTTATCACTCTGTTTAAAATACAGTTGTCATGGAGACTGGCTTTCAGCGATGGTGTGCGGCTGTGAGGGTGCCAGTAAGCAATGCATGCGTGTTGAGGGGAGTGGAGACTAATGTATCAGAGGAAGGGATACTCCGAGGTTTGAGTAGGGTTAAAGCTGTCGGCAAAGTGGAAATTGTATCGCGGAACTTTGATTTTGAGACGGGCACAGGCCTGGTATTGGTGCAAACAAGCGAAGACTTACGAGGGGGGTGTTGCCAGAGGAGATTGGTGTCCCAGGGGAGGCGGGACCATGGCGCCTGCAAATTGTCAGGGAGGGAGGGGTCGAAGCTCAGCGAGCTGAGTCGCCAGCAGAGTGGGGAGGAGATCTTAGGGAACAAATCCTTTCGGTACTGGAGGATGAAGGGAAGGATTGGTCAGATTTGGAAAAATCGGTTAGTTCCCACCCCTTAGCGAAAGGCAGGGGTTCCGAGTTGCCATCTGTTATTACCCCTTGGCGAGACAGGCAGAGGGGCCCCGCCAGAGGATAAGAACTTTCTCTGGGATAACACCCACCCCTGAAAGGGAAGAAGATTATGAGACGTGGATAGAGCAAACAACAGTTGTTAAGTGAGCGGCAGTGCTCAGATGAGGAAGAACGACAGCGATTGGTTGAAAGATTGCGGGGAGTGGCAGCTGGGGTAGTTTGCGGTGTGAGAGATAACCAGCCCGCTGTCACTCTGAAGGATTATTTGGAGGCTTTGGAAAGTGCTATTGGGTTGGCCGGATGCTCCTGGGAGCTCTTCGGGGAGTTTCAAAACATACGTGAGGAGCAGGGTGAGAACCTCTCCACGTACCTCTTTCAGCTAGAGAGACGGCTTGGGGGACTGCGGCACCGGGGGTGCATTCGGGTGGCTCAGGTGGATCAGGAAGTTAGGAGTGCCCAGGCCGAGGACAAGATTGCTTGGAGTCTCCGGCAGTCCTATAAAATGCGCCCTCCTCCAACGTTCGTTCAACTGATCAGAGATGTGAGGGGGGATGAAAACGCGTTGAAGCCGCGGGAGGGCTCTGTCAGTGGGGTGAAATCCTCAGGTGTAGCCCCTGGTGGTGAAGTGAGCAGAGCCGACTCCAACTGGAAATTGATAAGGGAGGTGGTGGCCAAACTGAAAACAGAGGGGTCGGTAGGCAGGGCCCCTCCAGGGGACGGACAGCGCAGAGGGCTGTGAGTGGTGGGGGGTCCGCGAGAAGAGGGGTGACTGGTAGCATGTGCTATAACTGTGGGAAAGAGGGACACTTTTGGAGAGAATGTGAGTGGTGGGGGGTGTGCTATAACTGTGGGGAAGAGAGACACTTCCAGCGGGAATGTGGGCAGCAGGGAGCCCCTCGGAGGGAGAGGTGTTGGGAAACTTAGAGGAGACCCAGTGAGAGAATGGCCTGGTGTCTCTGGGGGAACATGTTCCCAGCGATGTACCAAGGAACCCCCGAAAGCGAAAGACCCAATTCCGGAAGGATTAGTGGGACCCCGATCTTGCGTGTTACTACAGATGGAGGGAATCTATGCTAAAGCCATACTCGACACAGGGTCACAGGTCACGTTACTATACCATTTGTTTTACAACTAGTACTTAAAGCATTTCCCCTTGATCCCATTCAGTGCACTGGAGATTTGGGGCGTCAGTGCTGGGGATTATTCGTATGATGGGTATTTGTTAGTGAGACTGGAGTTTTCAGAAGCTGATATGGGAGTGTCCGTAGTTCTGGAGATGTTAGTGCTGGTTTGTCCGGATCCGGTTGAGATGGGGGTGCCTCAATTCTGGAGGGGACCAACACCCCTGTGGTGCGGGGGCTCATGGGGGCCTGCCAGGAAAGGGTGAGTTGAACTTTTTGGAGACCCGGGCTGTGCACCCAATGTTTCGAGCTGCTTCTGAGGCAGTGTGGAGCCACCCTAGGCCGGATACTGAATGTAACCGAGGGACTATGTGGTGCACCCAGTCGAAGCCTAAGGTAATAAGGCCCAGGGAAGTAGCGAGGGTGATGGGGACCCCCAGATTTCCCGACGTGCTTGATGGCAAGGCCCTTTTAGTGGACGCCCCGGAAAACCTTGAGGGGTAGTCGCAATTTCCGGCTGAGGTGCTGGTGAGACCCGAAGTGCAGAGGCCCTCGATGGTACAGGCGAACAGGATTGCTGTGATTGTCAAGAACAGCACAACGAAAGAAATCACTGTTAAGAGAGGAATGCCACCGGCACATTTATTCCCGGTGACTGTAATGTCGAGCGCCCCCGTGAGGCCTGCTGGGGCGGGACGGTTGGAAAACAGAGGGAAGCCGACTGCTGAGGCCTTTAACTTTGGAGACTCTCCGGTGCCGGTGGGTTGGAAGAAGAGGCTGGTGGAGTTAATGTTGAAGCTGGAAGATGTTTTTTCCCTTGGCAAGTTCGATGTGGGTTGTTCCAAGAGAACCCGCCATACCATCTGGGTGACTGAGGACACCCCACTCATAGAGAGGTTGCCGCGACTGGCCCTTGCAGATGTGGAAGATGTGCGCCAGCACCTGCATAAGTTAAAGGAAGCTGGGGTCATCTCTGAATCCCAAAGCCCTTATGCGTCTCCAATAGTAGTGGCCCTGAAGAAGAACGGAAAGGTACGCACGTGTGTGGACTATTGGACTCTGAACCGGCGCACTGTCCCCGACCAGTATACAGTCCCGAGGGTCGAAGACATGCTGGCCTGCCTGAGTGCGGCGAAGCGGTTTAGTGTGCTGGACCTGAGGAGTGGATTTCCTCCAATTTCCTGAGGAGTCTCCTCTATTTCCCGCACTTCAGCCCTCACCCCATCCTGCCGCCACCATAACGGGGACAGAGTTCCCCTTGTCCTCACCTACCACCCCACCAGCCTCCGGGTCCAACATATTATCCTACGCAACTTCTGCCACCTTCAACAGGACATCTTTCCCTCTCCACCCCTCTCCGCTTTCCGCAGGGATCATTACCTCCACGGCTCCCTGGTCCACACGTCCCACCCCATTGATCTCCCACCACGGACCACTACACTACATATGCTCAGGCTCTTCCTACCAAGGACCAGAGGGCGACTATGGTGGCAAAAGTGTTATGGGAGAAGTATTTCGTGCATTATGGCCTTCCCCAGTGGATACGTAGTGATCAGAGAAGGGAGTTTCATAGTAAGCTCATCTATGAGTTATTGGGCATGCTGGGAGTTGAGAAATCGAGGACCACGCCCTATCATCCGCAGGACGATCCCCAGCCAGAGAGGTTTAATCGGACCTCGCTAGACGTGCTTAGGACTCTAGAGATTAGCAAAAAGAGCAGTTGGAGCCAACATATTGGGCATCTGGTTCACTGTTATAATTGTACACACAATGAAACTACTGGGTATTTGCCTATTATCTGATGTTTGGATGTGAGGCGAGGTTGCCCATTGACCTCTGTTTCGGGGCTGATGCGGGCGATGTACAGCCGAGGCCTTATCTGAAGTATGTGTCTGATATGAGGAGAGAGCTGAAAAGGGCTTTCGAATTGGCTGGGGTGGTGGCTGCCAAGCAGAATCGGGGAAATAAGAGGAAGTATGATCAGAAAGTGAAGTTCTCCCAACTCCTGCCAGGAGACCGAATCCTCATAAGGAATTTGAGTTTACCTGGAATTTGGTTTGACTGCTGGGCGGCCACACCCTATGTGGTGGAAAGTCAGATGCCCAACCTACCAGTTTTCTGGGTGAGGCCAGAGGACGGGAAGGGGCCTGTCAAGATACTCCATCGGAACCACCTATTGCCGCTTACCAAGAGGTGCAGGTAGACCAAGAGCCCGAATTGGAGTTTACGCCTAGTACAAGGGCTCTGCAGAGGCACGGGGCAAGGGAAGAGCCCACCGCGAAAGATACAAGGCTGAGCCCAGCCCCGAGAAGAGATACTGATTCGGAGGATGAGGATTCAGATGTACGGTACATGCTGCTGTTCGCTAACTCCCCCGTGACGGAGGAAGAAACTCCAGGCCCTTCTCCCACTGCGTCAGGGGAGGTGAGGGGGCTATTGGTGTGCAACAGGGACTGCAGCCGGACTCTGGAGGAGAGGGAGGGAGGCCTGAACCCGAGGCAGGGGGCTCCGAGTCGCAGAGGGGTTTGAGTGACAGATCGCGGGAGTTTTCGCCAGGTAGCCCCAAAATGTCTCCAGTAGTGGCTGAGCCAGAGGAGCTAGAAGAGGAGGTACGGAGGTCTCAGCGGATTAGTAACCCCCGGACAGGTTGGCTTATGTAGCACCTGGGGAGCAGGGTGTGATCCCTACCATTTTAGGGAGTTATGTCACTGCTTTCTGCACTTGGATTGGGCTCTGTGTTCTGCAGGAAGGGTTGGAGAATTATCTGAATGTCATGAGGGCATGACTTAATTCGGTGGGGGAGTAATATTAACTGCAACGTTAACTGTTAACTGCTACTTATAAAATGGCTCGGCTCCTCTGAAGTGTAATAATGAAATGGCTTCTTTGCAATGTTAACTATGAGGTAATGTTCTCTGTAGCTGAAATGTTTGGGTTATAGTTATAGATAACGGAGGAACTAACCAATGGAAGTTATGTTATTTTATCTGTATGTGTGGGAACCTCGGTGAGAGCGTGGGCTTTTCGGGACGTGCTGGATGCGCTCTGTTTGACTGCTGTGATTGGTCTCAGGCGGTGGGTCGAGGAGATCGAATGGTAGGAAAATAAAACCCATGAATTGAGCTCCAACAGTTGTGCACGAAGTGGTTGACCTCTGATAAGTCTGGCGCCTTTTGCTTTCCTTTTATATCGTACCTCTATTAATTACATAGTTCCAGTAAGATCTATAAAATGTAATCTGTAAATCGTACATTGTGTGTTGTCTGATATTTGATGTGTGAGTTTGTACCAGGGTGCATTACACAGCAACTACACAAAAGTGCAACATAGTTCGGCGAGCAGACGGGATTTCCCCTGGATAAACACAAGCCGATAGCCCTGAGCCTTACACATGTTTATTACAGTGACCATTGCTTATCATTATGAAAGAATTGACAGCTGATCTCTGCTCAGATTCAAGATTTCTGTACATATTGCAAGATTTTTGAGGGTTAAGCCAATTGTTCTAAATTCCTCCATGTTCTTCAATAATTTCAATGGTCTATGAGTTATTTCAAATTGGCTATTTTTTTCTCAAAGATGATGAATGCGAAAGATTAAAAGACAAAAACTTGAGTCATCACTCTTTCAAACTTTTACCAGGTTGTATCTGTTCACTGGAAAAGATAAATTTCTTCAGAGTTTTGTTCAGTCTATAACTCACAGCTTTATTGATAAAGCCAATAAAATGTGTCAAGCAGTCATAAAATGCTATGGCACAGGGGGTCTCTTAGTGAAAATTTATTTTTCTATTTTGCTCTATCAATTTATCTCCACTCTGCATAACTCAAACATTTGGTTATAAACTCTAATATCATAATTTCCAAAACAGAATGGAAAAGAACTGTAACTTTGTCAGACACCAAACTATTTTGAATATTGCTGAAATCTGATATAAATTGCAAAATGGTAAACTTTTTATGAGTGGCATTGCCAATGGCTAGCAGTTTGTGGCATTGTATTGCAGCTTGACTAATTATTTTTGCATATGGGATTATATTACACCTGTACAACACTCTCTGTTTAGACCATAAAACCATAAGACAAAGGAGCAGAAGTCGGCCATTCAGCCCATCGAGTCTGCTCCACCATTTTATCATGAGCTGATCTATTCTCCCATTTAGTCCCACTCCCCCGCCTTTTTAGTATCTTCTGTTCTCAAAAGCTTACCAACTGTGTCCTTGTACTGGCACAAATACATCACAATGCAAAGAAAATACACCACAACATTGATGCTGATCATAAAGGTGACACTAGGTCAGTTTGGAGACACTCTAGGTACCATTGCCCGACCACAGGTCGCATGCTGTTTGTTGAAAAGAAAAAATGGAGACCTGGTTTCGATAAGATTGACAGTGAAGTTTAATGAAATGCAGGAGAAAAACTGGTCTACAATTATATCATGGCATACAAGATCTGAAAATAAGTTATACTTAAGTAATGAATACTTTGTGTTAATTTATTATATGCAGTATTACTGGTGAATGCAAACTATTAGTTGTCGTCTGAAAAAAACAACTAATTAATGTGAGAATAACAGAATATTTAAAAAACAACAGAATCTTCAAAGGCTTCCTCTTACCATCTCCTCAAATATTGACCATTTTCAAATATTTTGATACTTGCATTCTAGAAAGTAAAAATCTACATCTTGCCACATATGTACTTAATGTGACTAACATAATTACAGACATCCTCCCACAATTCATTCTGTTTGTGATAAAGCTAGTCCAATTCTGGTAAACAGACAGCAAGGTGATTGATGCCAGCAAGTATTCAGAGGGTGTGAGCTAGAGCAGATGGTTGGAGTAGGGTCTGCAATGATAAACAGTGCAATATGTGCGTAAGTTTTCAACAGAAGTGTATGTTGTGTCCTTTATTCACTTGAACAACAACATGCCATATGTTCCTGTCAATTTATATAGAATAAGACCTATCATTGGTGTTGCTTTGATTTCAAGAAAATAATACCTCACAGCCGAGCTGATATACGTCATTTTAACCAGAAAATACAGCTTTTGCAGCATGTTTCAAAATCAGAAACAAAACATTATTTATGGATTTATAATTGAAATCTTCAGCAGTAACTTTCCAAATGACCTCATTGTATAGTCAATGTAAACTACTTACTATCTATTAAAATGTCTATCACTGCACTGTTTAGTCACAGCAATAGTACTCTCTGGTAGATCAGTTCCGTTCACCAATTGAAAGGGGAAAATAGTTAGGATGCCTTCAATTTGAAGCATTGTTTTCAGACTGATCTAGATTAGTCACTAAGCCATTCTGAACCAGATCATCCCAAACCACATCCAATCAAACTAATGTTTCATTATAGAAAACATTTCTTATAAAATAAATGCATGTAAAATTTGAGTTGTTCATATTACTTAGGATTCATTCACACTGCCATTGTTAAGCTTAGATAGCAATTTAAAAACCTGTTCATCACCTTTCATGCATAACATATAATGAGTAGATTATGGCGGAGCTGTAGCGTAGTGGTTAGCATAATGCTTTGCAGTAGCAGTGACTAGGGTTCAATTCCCAATGCTGCCCGTAAGGAATTTGTATGCTCTGCCAGTGACCACATCGGTTTCCTCTGGGTGTCCTTGTTTCATCCCAAAGTCCAAAGATATACTATTTGGTAGGTTAATTGGTCACTGTAAAATTGAGGAGGCTAGGATTAAATCAGTGAATTGCTGGCTGGCACAGCTTGAAGGGTTGGAAGGGGCTATTCTGCATTGTATTTCAATAAATAAATAATAAATAAATTGAAATGTATTGCTGCTTAATTAAGAAAAGGGAATTATCGACTAAAAGTATAATTCTTTGGCAGAACTGCTACTGTGTTTTTATCTTCAAATCAGTCAGATTGACTGATTCTGGGAAGTATGGTGCAACATAACATAAGATATTAATAGTGATGTTTCCTTCTTTGTTTGAAAGATGGTAACTCGGTAAGAAATCTGTAAACATGGGATTTTTCTTGTTATTTCTTGTTTTTATTTCCTCGCTGCTCTACAATGAAAGAATAGTGCATTAGTAGTTATTTCCATCGATCCAATATATCAAACTGTGAATTGTATTCTGTAAAGAGTCTCAAATCACAGTGCAATAGAGCTCAGCTTTCAATACTATCATCTCCTCAAAGTTAATCAATGGAGCTTCAAGGCTTTGGCCTCAATATCTCCTTGTGTAAATCAGTGCTCAGTTTCCTCAGGTGCAGTCCTCAGTCAGTTTGGATTGCAACATCTCCTCCATAATCTCCATTAGCGCAAGTGTATCACAAGGATGTGTGCTTACCCCCTGCTGTACTCACTTTACACTTATGACTGGGTGATAAAGCACAGCTTCAGTGACATATCAAAATTTTCTGATGACACCACTGTCATAGGTCGAATCAAAGGTGGTGATGAATCAGCACGTAGGTGGGAGAATGAAAAACTAGCTGAGTCATGCCACAACACACAACAGCAATCTCGTACTCAATTTCAGCAAGACCAAGGAGCTGACTATTGATTTCTGGAGGAGGTAACTGAGGGTCCATGAGTCAGTCCACTTCGGAAGGTCAGAAGTGGAGAGGGTCTACAACTTTAAATTCCTCAGTTCCATCATTTCAGAGCACCTGTCCTGTGCTCCTTTTCTGCCGCAGTGGGGTTAGATTTACTCACCGTAGGAAACATCCTCTCCACGTCTACTTTATCGAGGCCTTTCAATGTCCAATAGGTTTCAATGAGAACTCCCATCATTCTTCTGAATTCAAATGAGTAGAGGCCCAGATCCATCATAGGACAAGCCTTTCAATCTCAGCATTTTTGTGAACCTGCTTTGAACCCTCTCCAATGTCAACACATCCTTTTTTTAGATAAGGGCCCAAAACTGCTCACAATATTTCAAGTGAGGCCTTTGCAGTGCCTTATAAAGCCTCAACATTACATCCCTGCTTAAATATTACAGTCCTTTCAAAATCAATGTTAACTTCACATTTGCCTTCCTCACCGCCGACTCAGCCTGTAATTTAACTTTAGGGAATCCTGCATGTGGACTCCTAAGTCCCTTTGCACCTTGGGTTTTTGAATGTCCTCTCCTTTAGAAAATAGTCAACCCTTTCATTTCTTCTACCAAAGTGCTTGACCATACACTTCCTGACACTATATTCCATCTGCTACTTCTTTGTCTATCCTCCCAATCTGTCTAAATCCTTCTGTAGTCCACTTGCCCCTCCACCTATCTTGGTAACATCTGCAGACTTGGACCCAAAGCCATCAATTCTGTCATCCACAGTAATGAGTTCCCAACACAGGCTCCAGTGGAACATCACTAATCACCAACAAACAACCAGAAATGGTTTCCTTTATTCCCACTCTTTGCCTTCTGCCAATCAGCCAATGCTCTGTTTATGCTAATATCTGTCCTACAATACCATGGGCTCTTGAGTTGTTAAGCAGCCTCACGTGTGTCATCTCATCAAAGGCCTTCTGAAAATGCAAGTACACAACATCCAACAATTCTCCTTTGTCTATCCTGCTTGTTTTTTCCTCAAAGAATTCCAACAGATTTGTCAGGCAAGATTTTTCCTTAAGGAAACCATGCTGACTTCTGATATTTTATCACATGCCTCCAAGTACACCGAAAGCACGTCCTTAAAAATTGATTCTAACAACTTCCCAACCACTGAGGTCAGACTAACTGGCCTATAATTTCCTTTCTTTTGCCTTTCTCCCTTCTTGAAGGCTGGAATGTCCTTTGCCATTTTCCATTCCTTTAGAACCATGCCAGAACCTGATGATTCTTACAATCCCAGCTTATCCAGTCTCTGCTCATATCTTAACCATCCAGTCTTGGCAACATTGGCCTTGTGAAAAATCTTGCTGAAATCCATGGAGACACATCTATCACTCTGCCCTTGTCAAATCCTCTTGGATACCCTTTCAAAAAATTCTATTAAACTTGTGAGACATGATTTCTCACGCACAAAACCATGCTGAATGCTACATATCAGTACCCACCTTTCCAAAGACAGGTATGTCTGAGCTCTACAACCCACTATTCACCCTACTTCTCCCCACCACCATGCTCGTCTGCCCCTGGGGTATAGCAAGGCTTATCCATGTAAGTAATGGAAGGAGCACACTACCCCAAAAACAAGACAGCCACCATCCCCATAAGCCACTCATCTACCCTGTTTATTGAAGAGTCTGCAGTTCTTCATTGATATTAAAAGTCATTCTAGAACCAGCATATCTGAGGAGGAAGCAAACCATTCTTGATCCCAAGGAATATGAGACACAAGAGAATGCGGATGCTGGAATCTGGTGCAATACACAAAGTGTTGGAAGACTTCAGCTAGTCAGGCAGCATCTATAGAGGAAAATGAACTGTTGACTTTTAACATCCTTTAGTATATTTTAGGTATCTCTGAATATCAGGGATGTTAATAAACATCTAAGCACTTTGACAGCTGAGACATTTAGTAAACATGTTATTTGGCATAACCAATTCTCAGCTTATTTCTGCAAAATACAAAATTGCTATTTTTCATTAGCAGACCCAATACTTCACATAACTTTGCAGGGGAGGCCCATGCCAGGGAATTTGTAGGGAAGGTCCAAGCCAGGGAAATTATGGGGAAGGTCCATGCCAGGGAATTTTCTCCTGTTAAAATCACAGTTAATGAACAAGTGATTAGCGAGCGTGGGTGATGAGACAGTGCACTGAAGACTTGGACCAGCTCCTTGTGCTTTATTTGTTCTGCACTTCTGGTCTTTAATCAGGTGCAAAATCATTATTTTAAGGACTAGCTTTGTCACATTAGTGAAACTGCACATCAATCATCCACAAGAAACAGAGAAGCTACCTCACTGCCCTAACCTGAAATCAAATATCTCCTTGCTACACCATTTTCCTCATCTTTTTATACCAGCTATCTTCCTTCTTTCTATAAGGAGGTTTGTTTTTTTTTGTCACTGCGTAGTCTAATTAAAATGGCTGGTTATGTTATAATTGAAAGGGCTGCTTTGTTATATTAACTGCTGAAAAAGTTCTCCTGTTAGCCGTTTGTTTGGATCACATTACTGATAAAAAATGATGTAATGAACCAATTGGGATAGTTGTTATGCTTCTGGTGTGTCTGAAGATATTGTATGCGCTGGGTTTTGGGACAGAAGGTGGGAGAGAGAGAGACAGAGGATGGACCAGGTGCTGTGAATCCGCTAACGGGGTCAGACCCCGAGTGGGGCGTTCGGCGAGGAGAGGAGACGGAGACGGACTCATGTGGAGCATCTGGTTGACCACCGTTGTTGGTCCCAGGTGGCCGGTCGAGGTGGTCTGAGGGGTCGCAGGGTCAAGAAGAAGGGTCCTGAGCTCCAACAGTTTGTGCACGAAGAGATTGAACTTTGATAAGTGTGGCGCCTTGTATTTTCCTTTTATATTTTATTCTCTACTAATTATATAGATCCAGTAATATCTATAAACTGTAAATCATTTAATCATATCTGGTGTATTGTCTGTTATTTGGGCGGGGTGGGGTACATCACACAGCATCCACACAACTGATTATCCAGTTTGGCGGGGCCAAGGGCTGTTTCCCTAGACGACAGTAAGCCAAGTGACCCTGAGGCTTGGCCAGGGGGCTACATTTCTTTCCAGTTCTGATGGAGTATCTTTGTCAATTTCCCTCCATGCCTCCAATGAGTTCTTCCGATGCTTTGTGTGTTACTCCAGGTTTTCACCATCTGCAGTCTCCTGTGTGTCCAGAGAGGCTGTCTGTGCCTGAATCCCATGTCCTTGCTGCCATATGAGTTTGAAATGCTGAAGTAACAGTTTGCACACATAATACCTAGTGATTAACTTAATGTCACTGGAATTCTCAGCTGTTCTGCTTGACATTCAACCACATTTGACAATTCACCCTGAGAGGAATATTTGGAGAAACACTATTCATTTCAAGGGACTTGAACTAAGCACTAATTTACAGTGGGTTTTCTGGATGTGGATGCAGTAGTAAGGATTGCATTGCCTTACCTTGCAAACTTATCACTCAGCTAAACTGTGAAGTTTACAATTGCAGTTCCTTACAGCTCCTCATGAAATATTGAAGGACACATTTCATTTGCTTTGTTGAGTGCAGTCCTGAATAACGAATAATTCTGCTTTTCTCTATGTGCAGTTCTCAAAACAAATATCACTCATGTACTTTCAAATAACCATAAAATGTATTTTTTTCTATAAATTAAACGCAAATAACCAAATGTCTGAGACAGAATCATTGT
Organism: Mobula birostris; assembly: GCF_030028105.1. Lineage (NCBI taxonomy): Eukaryota > Metazoa > Chordata > Chondrichthyes > Myliobatiformes > Myliobatidae > Mobula > Mobula birostris. Next base: position 82,950,264 of record NC_092379.1, on the reverse strand, counting down.
ATAACTTTAACTAACCTGGTTGAAATGACATTGAAATCACAAAATTAGGCAATATAGTACCTCTTATTTAAAATCTATGGGTGCCATTTCACAAGATATGTTTTATGTATCTATGAAATGTTCAATCATATAGATAAAGGATATTCATGTATACTGAACTAACACCTGGCAAGAGTACCAGAGGGTCCTATTTCCCCATGATTTTGCCTGTTCTAATTTTCCTATCAGCAGTTTCCTCTGCTGGCTTTAGTCAAACTGGTTGTTGGTTGCTCCTTCAGGGTGAAGGAGGCTGCTAATGGCCCTGAAGATTGATTGTAAGCAGTTCTGCCTTGATTGTATCACCATGCTACAAGTAGCAGTAGCCTGCCTGAGTTAAGTTGATGGGCAATTGCAAGGGCCTTTTTTAGAGTATGCTTCATGAGGAGAGGCAGAACGTCAGTTATCACTGGTCAGCTTTCATTAGGTGTGGAGTGACACTTGAAATGATTCATGCTTCTTGCACACAAAAAGGCAACAAATTGTGAGTTGTACCTCTAAAGTGTACAAGTGATCACATGACATGTAATCACAAAGGGATTATTACATAGAATATAGAATGTAGAAAAGTACCACACTGGACAGGTCATTCAATCATGATGTTGTGCCAATCGTGATGCCAATTTATAATAAATGCTCTCCTCCTGTGGATCTTCCACATCCTACTATACCTTTCATATTCAGAGAAGAAGATAAAGAAGGTAAAGGTGGGATATGAAAGTAAACTAGCCAATAATTCTGCATGGAGGTCGGTAACCAGTGGTGTGCCTCAGGGATCTGTTCTGGGACCCCTACTCTTTGTGATTCTTATAAATGACCTTGATGAGGAAGTGGAGGGATGGGTTAATAAATTTGCTGATGACACAAAGGTTGGAGGTGTTATGGATAGTGTGGAGGGCTGTCAGAGGTTACAGCGGGACATTGATAGGGTGCAAAATTGGGCTGAGAAGTGGCAGATGCAGTTCAACCCAGACAAGTGTGAAGTTGTTCATTTTGGTAGGTCAAATAAGATGGCAGAATATAGTATTAATGATAAGACTCTTGGCAGTGTGGAGGATCAGAGGGATCTTGGGGCCCAAGTCCACAGGACACTCAAAACAGCTGCGCAGGTTGACTCCGTGGTGAAGAAGGCATACGGTGCATTGGTCTTCATCAATCGTGGGATTGAGATTAGGAGCCGAGAGGTGTTGTTGCAGCTATATAGGACCCTGGTCAAACCCCACTTGGAGTACTATTCTCATTTCTGGTCGCCTCACTACAAGAAGGATGTGGAAACCATAGAAATGATGCAGAGGAGATTTACAAGGATGTTGCCTGGATTGTGGAGCATGCCTTATGAGAATAGGTTGAGTGAACACAGGCTTTTCTCCTTGGAGCGATGGAGAATGAGAGGTGACCTAATAGAGGTGTACAAGATGATGAGAGGCATTGATCATGTGGATAGTCAGAGGTTTTTTCCCAGGACTGAAATGGCTAGCATGAGAGGGCACAGTTTTAAGGTGCTTAGAAGTAGGTACAGAGGAGATGTCAAGGGCAAGTTTTTTATGCAGAGAGTGGATGTTGGAACTCTAAAAATTGATGCAGGATAGGTAGTAAATGGGAAAAGGAAATGGTAGATGAACTGAATCAATATTTTACATCGGTCTTCACTGTGGAAGACACTAGCATTATGGTGGATGTTCCAGGTGTCAGGGGTTATGAAGTGTGTGAAGTTACCACTACTAGGGACAAGGCTCTTGGGAAACTGAAAAGTCTAAAGGTAAATAAGTCACCTAGATCAGATGGTGTACCCCTCAGGGTTCTGAAAGAGGTGACTGAAAAGATTGTGAAAGTATTAGAAGTGATCTTTCAAGAATCACTAGATTCTGGAATGGTTCCAGAAGACTAGAAAATTGCACATGTCACTCCACTCTTCAAGAAGGGAGAGAGGCAGAAGAAAGGAAATTATAGGCCAGGTAGTCTGTCCTTAGTGGTTGGGAAGATGTTCGAGTCAATTAGGATGAGGTCTCAGAGTACTTGGATGCACATGATAAAATAGGCTGTAGTCTGCATAGTTTCCTCAAGGGAATTTCATGCCTGACAAGATAACAAACAGGATAGACAATGAAGATTCGGTGGATGTTGTGTACTTGGAATTCCAGAAGGCCTTTGACAAGGTGCCATATATAAGGCTGCTTAACAATCTACAAGCCCATGGTATTACAGGAAAGATTCTAGAATGGATAAAGCAGGAGGCAAAGAGTGGTAATAAAGGGAGCCTTTTCTGGTTGGCTGCCAGTGACTAGTGGTGTTTCACAGGAGTCTGTGTAGGGACTGATTCTTTTTAATTTATATGTCAATGATTTGGATAATGGAATTGTTGGTTTTATAGCAAAGTTTGCAGATGATACAAAGATAGATGGGGGCAGGTAGTTTTGTGGAAATAGGGAGGGTACAGAAGGACTTACACAGACTAGGAGAATGGGCAAAGAAGCAGCAGATGGAATACAGCATCAGGAGGTGTATAGACATGTACTTGTGCAGGACACCCTAAAGGTTAATCTTGCAGGTTGAGTTTGTGGTAAGGAAGGCAAATGAGATGTTAGCATTCATTTCAAGAGCAGTAGAATATAAAAGCAAGGATGTAATGTTGAAACTTCAGCATGCAGGATGATTGCATTTCTTACTTTAATGGCTAGAAGATCCATTTTGCTGAAATGGAAAGAGATTAACCCTCCTACTATATTTCATTGGTTTTCACAAACTATGGTGTGTTTGAATTTGGAAAAAATTAGAAGTGTGGCTTATGACCCTTCCATTCAATTTGAAAAAACTTGGAGGCCATTCATTCAGCATTTTCATATGATGTAATTTGACCATTTCCAAACTTATTTTATTTCTCTGTCCTGCTGGTTGAGAGGAATGGAGTCGTCGACACTAAGGTTTTCTTCTTTTCCATTTTTAAGTTGTTAGAATTGCCCAAGTCTTTTAGTTTAGGTGACTAATTCTGTTTAGTTTTTTTTTTGGGATGGGTTTTTTTTTCTATTTTTTTTCTTTTTCATGATTTTTCTTTAGTTTTTTTTTGTCCTGTATTATTCATTGTTATCCTACACGATTGGGAGCTTTGTCAATTTATACTATTTGGTCTTACAATTACTCATTTTAAGTGCAACAATGTATCTCCTACTCTTTGTATTATTGCTATGTTAAGTTTTCATTCTATGAAATTAATAAAAAGATTGAAAAAGAAAGAAAGAAACTTTGTAAAGCACTGGTGCAGCCTCACTTGGAGTATTGTGAGCAGTTTTGGGCCGTTTTTCTTAGAAAGGTTGTACTGTAACTGGAGAGGGCTCAAAGGAGGATCAGAAGAATAATTCCAGGATTGAATGGCTTGCCGTGTGAAGAGTGTTTGATGGCTCTGGGCCTGTATTCACTAGTATCAGAAAAAATGAGGGGTGACCTAATTGAATCCTATCGAATGGTGAAGGCCTTGATAGAGTGCACGTGGAGAGGATGGTTCCTGTGGTAGGAGTGTCTAAGACCAGAGGACACAGCCACAGAATAGAAGGACGTCTTTTTAGAACAGAGATGTGGAGGAATTTCTTTAGCCAGAGAGTAGTGAATGTGCAGAATTCTTTGCCACAGGCAGCTGTGGAGGCCAAGTGTTTATGTATAGTTAAGGCAGAGATTGATAGATTCTTGATTGGTCATGGCATTAGGGGATACAGGGAGAAGGCAGGAGGTTGGGGCTGAGAAGAATAATGTATCAGCCACGATGAAATGGCAGGGCAGACTTGATGGGCCAGATGGCCTAATACTGCTCCTATATTTTATGGCCTGAGATAAAGTTTAGCTTTATTTGTTGCATGTGCATTGAAACATTGTAATATATACTGAAATGTATTGTTCACATCGAGAATGTGCTGAGGAGATCCCACTAGTGTCGCCATGCTTCCACCACCAACATACGTTGCCCACAACATACTAAACCTAACTGGTATGCCTGTGGAATGTGAGAGGAAACTGAAGCACCCGGAGGAAACACACGTGGTAACGGAGGAAATAGCCAAGCTCCTTAAAGGCAGTGATGGGAATTGAACACCGATCTTACAGTTGACACAGTAAAGCAGTGGTCCCCAACCACTGGGCCGTGGACCGGTACCAAGCTGCAAAGCATGTGCTACTGGGCCACGAGGAAATGATATGATTTGGTGATATGAAACGATATGAGTCAGCTGCACCTTTCCTCATTCCGTCACGCACTGTTGAACTTGAAGGCACACGAGGTCATCAGTGACCCAAGATGCAAATGACCCAAGACGCGTAAAGGAATGGGTCCGTGATCCATTTGTGAATGTCCCCGGTGAATCATCCATGTCAGCGCGAGAAGAAGATCAACTCCTCGAGCTTGCAAATGACAGCAGGCTGAAAAGTATGTTTGCCATAGCCTCTCTGCCGACATTCTGGATCAAAGTCAAGGCTAAATATCCTGAGATAACCACGAAAGCACTGAAAATGTTGCTTCCATTTCCAACATATCTCTGTGAAGCGGGGTTTCCTCCAATGAATGCAACAAAAACTAAATTGCGGAATAGACTGGACACAAGGAACCCCCTTCGAGTATCGCTGTCTCCCATCACCCCTCGATGGGACCGTCTTGTTGCAGGGAAACAAGCCCAGGGCTCCCACTGATTCAGCAATATTGGTGTTTTGCAATGATTTTATATGTTCATACGGGGAAAATATGTGCTGTGTGTTTAATATCCAAATGTTACTTAAAATGTTATGATGCTATTGACTTATAAGTGACTTATAATTGACTTATCACTATATTCATGCGAGAAAAATATGCGCTGTGTGTTTAATATTAAACTTGTTAGATAAACCTTTTTAGAAACGAAATTGAGTGTATTAGCCACTTATAAGTGACTTATTGTTGACTTATCACCTATATTCCGGTCATGATTAACACCCTTCCCCCACCCCCCGGGTTGTCAACAGTCCCGTATTAGCTGGGACATCCTATACATTGGGCTAAATTGGTTTGTCCCATACGGGATCACCCTTGTCCCGTATTTCCCCCGCTGAGGTAGAGCGTTCCTACGAACCCTTTCGTGCCGAAATGGCACAAAGCAAAGAAGGAATTACCATTTATTTATATGGGAAAAATTCTTGAGCATTCCCAGACCCAAAAAATAACCTACCAAGTCATACCAAATAACACATAAAACCTAAAATAACACTAACATATAGTAAAAGCAAGAATGATATGATAAATACACAGCCTATATAAAGTAGAAATAATGTATGTACAGTGTAGTTTCACTGAACAGAATCGCCAAAACCGATTTGTAAAAAAAAATTGGCACGTACATGCATGCGCACACAGGTGCCCACACAAGGCTTCATGGTCATTGTAGTCTTTCTCAGGGTAAACACAGTGAGAAAGTTGGCAACCCTACTGCACCCACCCCCCACCCCCCCGGATTGGCCGGTCCACAAGAATATTGTCAATATTAAACAGGTCTGCAGTGCGAAAAAGGTTGAGGACCCCAGCAGTAAAGCATTATGTAATTGCTGCACTATCTTAAAAGAAGTTAATTGTCAACTTGTATCTATCTAAACCCCTCTTAAACACCAATAAGCTATCTCATTCCACTGCAAAGCCCAATAACACATTCCAAACAACTACTACCCTATGCAGAAATGGAGGGAAGAGCAAAGACAAGATGGTGTGAAACAACGACTCCTTTGCTTACATCTTCTGAAACTGCTCTATTTCTATCTTTGGTATCTCTTTTTTTTACTGTTCAAGGTTCTTTTGAAGACCCTGAATTAACTCTGACTTCAGTTCTTTGTGGGAATGGGATCCACTCTCAGGGCATCACGACCGGCGGCTTTTTGATATCCCAAGGACACGGCCTGGAAGATTAGCGCAGCTTCAGCATGCCAGATTTTCATGGTTCTGGAGATGGGGTGATTCAAGGCCAGTGCATCGAACTGAGGTGTCGCGGGACAACATGGAACATCGGGAGCAGCGGGTTAGCTGCCATGGGCTGTGTGTCCAGAGACTCCATTAGCCACTTCTTTGTCCATGATGTAACTGATCTATATGCCACTGTATTTTTGACAGTCATTTATACTGTCGAACATTCCATTATATTGATGTTGTCTGCAAACTTGCTCATTCACCTATCTACATATTCATTCAAATCATTAATATACGTATATCACAAACAGCAGAGGTCCCAGCACTAACCTTTGCATAATACCATTGGTCACAGATCTTTAGAATTCAAACTTTTAGCTATACCAGAATTCTGAAACTACTATGAATTCTCTAAAAGTGGTAGAGCTGTCTATAAACAACTTACCTTTCAATTAGTCACCAACAAAAATGCAAGCAGCTAATCAACTATGCAAATAGCATGGACTAGGGGCCTTGCTGTTATCAAGTACTGGGTGCCTGATGGAAGTAGATTGTTTCATCGTTCTACCCTAAAGGGGAATGCTGCCATGAAAGCAGCATCATATATTGGAGTCAACATGATGTTCCATCTGGTTACACATTCCAGCTCCTAATTCCATACCCACATATTGCCCATTAGCAATTTAGCAACTGTTGTGGGATGGGCTAAAAATTGTATATGTATCAAGAATAATTTTTCTATTGAAATGGCATTCACTGCTCTAAGTTTAACTTTAAAAAGCCTAACTTTGCAAATTCAATATTGTTTTAATTACATTAATTGCAAATCTACAATGCCTTTGGAGCTTCACAGTTTAAAGATTTTCTTTGTGCTTGAAGGAATATATGTGACGTAAAGAAGAGAAGAAGAAGAAGAAAGCACTTAACTCTGAGTGAAGTCATCGGGATGCCATCATGACGGTGTTTTTTTTAGCAGGTTTTCTTATTTTTACGAGGCCGAGTTGCTAGCTTGATGCTCAACCCAGCACGGATGGAAAGCATGCAAGGGAGCTGGCTGGATTCAAACATGGGAGCCTTCGCTTGGAATATGTGACGTTAATGTGGTACTTAAATACTAAAACATATCATTTAGCTAAATATCAGAAAGTAAGATTAAATGAACAGATACATAGAAAACTGACCATTCCATCTAATTCTTAAATGCAATTTACACTTTTAAGTAATTTAAACTCTTTCTCCTTTGAAATTATTAAAAAGTGTCAATTTTCTGTAAAATTTTCTTTCAGATTTTCTTAATAGCAGTGTAGTTTTTTTTAAGAATTTAAAACCAATAAAAATAAAACCTTCAGAAAGAAGCTTGCAAGAACGCAGAGCATAATTCCTCTGCATCATTGCTACTGACATACTGAAACCTGTTACAATTATGTTTCACAGGATACACTCAGATTCAGATAATGCTGTCTTGTTTGGTTTGGTCTCGGATGACTAATGTATCCAGACTCTTTCCTGTAAGGTGTAGGGGCACTCACTGCATTTTCAACAGAATAAGGTTCTTGTAATTGTCCTCAAATAGAGCTTTAATACTACTCTTACATGCAGATTCCAAAACCGTGAGCTTTGCAATTGATTTTGTTGGAGACTGTGATCCTGGTCCTTTCAATGAATTGATTTTAAAACGGCAGGCTAAGGATCCCCTGCAGAATTAGCTGGCAATCTTGGAGAAAAGACACCTGCTCGATGAGAGCAGAAGCTGAGACTCCTCCAACAATATTTCAGATCCTGTACCTGCCTGATTCCGCGTTCAATCCTCCGAAGCGTATCACTAACCAGCTCCTGTAGAACAGCTAATCCTAGGTCTAGTACACAGGTAACTGGTTGGCAAGTTGCTGACTGACAGATGTTTGACATCTAGACTGCCATTTGTCCCATCCACCACATTTCTTCTGGCAGCTTGACTTGTACTGCACTCTTGAGTGCACGCTTGGCAGCCTTGGTTCAAACATGGACTGAGGAGCTGACCTCCAGAGGTGAAGTGAGAGTAACTGTCCTTGAAGTAGTGGCATTATTTGATTGAGGATGGCATCAGGGAATTCTGGTCAAACTGGAGTCTATGGGAATAAAAGAGGGGACCTCTATGGTTGGAATCATATCTAGTAGAAAGAAAATAGCTATGACGGTGGTTGGAACTCAATCATCTCAGCCGCAGGGCTTCTCTGCAGGAGTTGCTCAGACCAGTGTCCAGGGCACAACCATCTCCAGCTGCTTCAGCAAATGGCTATCTTTCAATGGAAGGCCAGAAGTTGGGATGTTCATTGATGATGGCACAATGTTCAGCAATAATCGTGACTTTAGGTAATGAGGCTGTCCACATACAAATGCTGCAAGAGCTGGAAAATACCCAGGCCTGGCTGATAGATCACAAGTCATAGTCATGTCACACAAGTACAATGACAAAATTCAGCTGTCACCCCTTGACATTCAATAGAGTTACTGTCATTGAATGCCCCACTATCATTATTCTGTGGTTACCATTTGCTAGAAACTGAAATGGAAATACAATATACATAAAGCGTGGATTGGGACAGGTTGTTCTCTGGCAAAGACGTGATCGGTAAGTGGGAAGCCTTCAAAGGAGAAATTTTGAGAGTGCAGAGCTTGTATGTTCCTGTCAGGATTAAAGGCAAAGTGAATAGGAATAAAGAACCTTGGTTCTCAAGGGATATTGCAACTCTGATAAAGAAGAAGAGGGAGTTGTATGACATGTATAGGAAACAGGGAGTAAATAAGGTGTTTGAGGAGTATAAAAAGTGCAAGAAAATACTTAAGAAAGAAATCAGAAGGGCTAAAAGAAGACATGAGGTTGCCTGGGAGCCAAAGTGAAGGATAATCCAAAGAACTTTTACGGGTATATTAAGAGTAAAAGGATTGTAAGGGATAAAATTGGTCCTCTTGAAGATCAGAGTGGTCGGCTATGTGCGGAACCAAAAGAAATGGGGGAGATCTTAAATGGGTTTTTTGTGTCTGTATTTACTAAGGAAACTGGCATGAAATCTATGGAATTAAGGGAAACAAGTAGTGAGATCATGGAAACTGAACAGATTGAAAAGGAGGAGGTGCTTGCTGTCTTGAGGAAAATTAAAGTGGATAAATCCCCAGGACTTGACAGGGTATTACCTTGGACCTTGAAGGAGACTAGTGTTGAAATTGCAGGGGCCCTGGCAGATATATTTAAAATGTCAGTGTCTACGGGTGAGGTGCCAGAGGATTGGAGAGTAGCTCATGTTGTTCTGTTGTCAAAAAAGGATCGAAAAGTAATCCGGGAAATTATAGGCCGGTAAATTTGATGTCGGTAGTGGGTAAGTTATTGGAGGGAGTACTAAGGGACAGAATCTACAAGCATTTGAATTGACAGGGACTTATTAGGGAGAGTCTACATGGCTTTGTGCGTGGTGGGTCATGTTTGACCAATCTATTGGAGTATTTTGAGGAGGTTACTAGGAAAGTGGATGAAGGGAAGGCAGTGGATGTTGTCTACATGGACTTCAGTAGGCCTTTGACAAGGTACCGCATGGGAGGTTAGTTAGGAAAATTCAGTCACTAGGTATACATGGAGAGGTGGTAAATTGGATTAGACATTTGCTCAATGGAAGAAGCCAAAGAGTGGTAGTAGAGAATTGCTTCTCAGAGTGGAGGCCTGTGAATAGTGGTGTGCCACAGGGATCAGTACTGGGTCCATTGTCATTTGTCATCTATATCAATGATCTGGATGATAAATTGGATCAGCAAATTTAATGATGATATAAAGATTGGACGTGTAGTGGACTGTGAAAATGGTTCTCAGAGCCTGCATAGGGACTTGGAGCAGCTGGAAAAATGGGCTGAAAAATGGCAGATGGAGTTTAATACAGACACGTGTGAGGTATTGCACTTTGGAAGGACAAACCAAGGTAGAACATACAGGGTAAATGGTAAGGCACTGAGGAGTGCAGTAGAACAGAGGGATCTGGGAATACAGATATAAGATTCCCTAAAAGTGGCGTCATAGGTAGATAGGGTCGTAAAGAGAGCTTTTGGTACATTGGCCTTTATTAATCAAAGTATTGAGTATAAGAACTGGAATGTTATGATGAGGCTGTATAAGGCATTGGTGAGGCCGAATCTGGAGTATTGTGTTCAGTTTTGGTCACCAAATTACAGGAAGTATATTAATAAGGTTGAAAGAGTGAAGAGAAAGTTTACAAGGATGTTGTCAGAACTTGAGAAACTCAGCTACAGAGAAAGGTTGAATAGGTTAGGACTTTATTCCCCGGAGCGTAGAAGAATGAGGGGAGATTTGATAGAGGTATATAAAATTATGATGGGTATAGACAGAGAGAACGCAAGCAGGCTTTTCCACTGAGGCAAGGGGAGAAAAAAAACCAGAGGACATGGGTTAAGGGTGAGGGGGAAAAGTTTAAAGGGAACATTAGGGGGGGCTTCTTCACACAGAGAGTGGTGGGAGTATGGAACGAGCTACCAGACAAGGTGCTAAATGCGAGTTCTTTTTTAACATTTAAGAATAAATTGTGCAGATACATGGATGGGAGGTGTATGGAGGGATATGGTCCGTGTGCAGGTCAGTGGGACTAGGCAGAAAATAGTTCAGCATAGCCAAGAAGGGCCAAAAGGCCTGTTTCTGTGCTGTAGTTTTTCTATGGTTTCTATGGTTTCTATAATGTGGTTATAAGAGGAGCACAGAATCCTGTGGTGTAACTCATTTCCTAACTTGCCGAAGACTGTCCATCTACAGTACTCAAGTTGGGAGCATGATGGAATACTCTTGACTTGCCTGATTGGCTACAGCTTTAATAACACCCAAGAGGCTCAAAACCATCAGGACACAGGAGCTGTCTTGATAGGCTCCCATGCGCGACTATTTACTCACTCCACCACTGACATATAGTAGCAGCAAAGCAAGGCCCACACTTTCCATGCAGAACAAATTATGTCTCAGAAATGATTGTTTTCAAGCTGGAGCAGGTTGGATTTGCAAACTTATACAATTCACCATTCACTATTACATAAGGGAGGTTTCTGACATTGGTCGATAAGATGTAAGTACATTCCACACTCCCTTGTCAATGACAGGCATACAGAGCGAGCTCACAGCTACTCTGTGTTTGTAGACATCTCTTTTGCTCTTTAAATGTAACTACTTGAAATAGTACTGTACCACATGCCATACTTTAAATGATGCAGGGTGATATACTTTTGTCAAATCTGGTGATATATGATCAATGATCTGAGTTGTGAACTCTGTTTCTCTCATCACAGTTTGTGCAAGAACTTCTGTTTATTTCTCTTAATTGTAGTGTTTCTATTTTTAAATTCTACCTTTTATGAATGAACTAAACTTATCTCCGATGATAAACGTAAGAGATTCTAGAGATGCTGGAAATTCTGAGCAATATACACTAAATGCTGGAGGAACTCATCAAATCAGGCATCATCAAAGAACCTCAACACCCAGGTCATGCCCTTTTCTCACTGCTGCCGTCAGGTAGAAGGTACGAGTGCCTCAGGACTCGCACCACCAGGTTTAAGTACAGTTACTACCCTTCAGCTATCAGGCTCTTGAACAAAAGGGGATAGCTACACTCATTCTATTTTTGGTGTTCCCACAACTGATGATCTCACTTTAAGGCCCCTTTATCTTGTTATTTCATACTTGTTATTAATTGCTATTTATTTATACTTGCATTTGCACTGTTTGTTGCTCATTGATCCTGTTTATAATAACTGCTCTATAGATTTGCTAAGTATGCCCGCAAGAAAAACCATCTCAGGGTTGTATGTAGTGACATGTATGTACTCTGATAATAAATTTTACTTTGAACTTTGGAGGGAAGAAATAAACAATCAATCCTATGGGCCAACTCTTTGACCATGTGCTCACCCAGATTTACTACCACAGCCATGTGTAACTCTTCCATTTATCCCCTCCTAATTTCTTACAATTTCTCCCTCACCTAGTCTCACCAATCATCGCAGCTGTGCTCTTTTCCTTCCTCCCACCTTCTTATTCTGGCTTATGCCATCTCCCTGAACAACACACATAGAATGCTGGAGGAATTCAGCAGGTCAGGCAGCATCAGTGGAGAGGAATAAAAAGCCAACATTTCAGACCCAGACCTTTCATCAGGATACCCCTTTCTTGATGAAGGGTCAGCATGACCCGTCGATTGTTTATTCTCCTCTATAGATGCTGCCTGACTTACTGAGTTCCTCCAGCACCTTGTGTGTGTTGCTGAGTTCCCTTTGAGAGATTTGAACTGAAGTCTCCAGGTCAATGGAGTGTAGTGAATTTACTGAAGAAAAGCAGTAAGTTGTATAATAGGTTTTCCTGAGACAGTTTCTGTTATAAATGTTATTTACAGCAGAAAACCGAAAATAAAACAAATCTGATTTTAAAATATGGACTGAATTCTATTCCTGCATCCTCGTTCATTATCCCTTACTCCTAGTTTTGCTTTATCTGCAGGAGAATTGCCTTAATCTTTGCTTACCATCAAATTGAAGAATTGTTTTCAGCTTTGAACTTTTGCAATGAATAGATTGTGCAAATGTAACGTTATTTATGTTCCAGTTTGTATGGATGCTAGTAATTTTCAAGGTTTTCTTTTCTAATTTGTTTGTGTAGCAATCCATGTAATTTGGCTTACAAACAGAATAGCACTCACAACAAACAATCCTAAAAACTAAAGGAAGTGACTTTTTTGCTATCTCATCACACAAAAATCACATTCAAGCTTGCCACATGCAAATCATTGTGGATGCTGGAAATTTGAAAACAAAAATACTAAAAATGCTGGTAATAATCAGGTTGAACAGCTTCTGTGGAGATGGAAGCAGAGTTACTGATTGATATCAGTCACTGTATCTTTTTGATTAAAAGTTTATCGTACTTTTTTTTTATTATCTCAGAAGATGCTGCCTGATATACTTTGGTAGAGAAGACTCTTCTAATTTTAACTTGGCAAGTTTAGGGAAACTTGGCCAATGAGCTATTCACAAGATCACACAAGACAAAGGAGCAGAAGTAGGCCATTCGGCCCATTGAGTCTGCTCCGCAGCTCCCCCATGAGCTAAACTATTCAATATCTAGTTCCAATTTCCGGCTTTTTTCCCCATATCCCTCGATACCCTGACTAATTAGATATCTGTCAATCTCCTCCTTAAACACCCTCAATGATCGGGCCTCCACAGCTGTATGTGGCAACGAATTCCACAAATCCACAACCCTCTGGCGAAAAAAATTTCTCATCATCTCTGTTTTAACTGGGTACCCTCTAATTCTAAGACTGTGGTCTCTTGTCCTGGACTCACCCACCAAGGAAAACAACCTTTCCACATCTACTCTGTCCAACCCTTTCAACATTCGAAATGTTTCTATGAGATCCCCTCTCATTCTTCTATACTCTAATGAATACAATCCAAGAGCCGACAAACGCTCCTCATATATTAGCCCCTGCATTCCAGGAATCATTCTCGTAAATCTTTTCCGAACTCTCTCCAACATCAGTGATAGGGGGCCCAAAACTGCACACAGTATTCCAAATAAGGTCTCACTAATGCCCCATAGAGCCTCATCAACACCTCCTTACTCTTATACACTATTCCTCTTGAAATGAATGCCAACATAGCATTCGCTTTCCTTACCACCGATCCAACTTGGTGGTTAACCTTTAGGGTATCCTGCACGAGGACCCCCCCAAGTCCCTTTGCACTTCCGATTTTTGAATTTTCTTCCCATCTAAATAATAACCTGCCTGATTATTTCTTCTTCCGAAATGTACAACCGTACATTTGTCAACATTGTATCTCATCTGCCATTTCTTTGCCCACTCTCCTAAATTGACTAAGTCTCTCTGCAACCTTTCCGTTTCTTCAACATTTCCTGCTCCTCCACCTATCTTGGTGTCATCCGCAAACTTAGACACAAAACCATTTAATCCATAATCCAAATCATCGATATACATCGTAAAAAGAAGCGGCCCCAACACCAACCCCTGCGGAAAAACCACTAGTAACCGGCAACCAATCAGAATAGGATCCCTTTATTCCCACCTTTTGCTTTCTGCCTATCAGCCAATGCTCCACCCTTTTCAATATCTTTCCTATAATTCCATGGGCTCTCATCTTATTAAGCAGCCTCATATGCGACATATCGAAGGCCTTCTGAAAATCCAAATACACAACATCCACAGCCTCTCCCTTGTCAATCTTATTCGAGATTACCTCAAAAAATTCCAATAGGTTGGTGAGACAGGATCTTCCCTTCATGAAACCATGCTGGCTTCGGCCTATCTTGTCATGCGCCTCGAGGTATTTCCTAACCTCGTCCTTGAGGATTGACTCCAATATCTTTCCAGCTACCGATGTCAGACTAATAGGTCTGTAATTTTCTTTTTGCTGCCTCCTTCCTTTCTTAAATAACGGAACTACATTTGCGACCTTCCAGTCCTCCAGAACCATGCCAGAGTCTATTGATTCCTGGAAGATCATTTCCAATGCTTCCACAATCTCCAAAGCCACCTCCTTCGGAACCCTTGGGTTCACCTCATCCGGACCGGGAGACTTATCTATTCTTAGTCCATTTAGCTTCCCAAGCACTTTCTCTCTGGTAATCTTGACTGTACCTAATTCTATTCCCTGATTCAGGCCTTCCTTCCTAAAGAGTCGCACCAGACAGTCAGCCATTCTTGTCTGGCGCGTAGTGTCAGGATTGGTCTCCTTTCAGATTAACCATGTCACGATATGAACGTTCCTGACTCAACCCTTGTTTTTTACAAGGCTGAGTGGCTAGCTCAATGCTCAACCTGGCATGGATGGAAAGCGTGCCTGGGGGGCGGCAACTTGGAATCGAACTCCTGAACCTTCACTCCGAAGTCCAGCGCAGATGACACTGCACCACCAGCCGGCCAATATTCAGGCTCTGGTTTAAGAAAAAGAAGGAAGCATACTTGGGTTCAGGATATTGGGATCAACTGAATCACTGCTATCTAGAAGGATGAGAACAGCAGATGCCTGGGAACTCCACCACTTGGAAATCCCCCTCCAAGTCACTCACCAGCCTGACTTGGAAACATATCGCTGTTTCTTCATTGTTGCAAGGTCAAAATCATGGAATTCCCTCCCTAAGAGCACTGTGGGTGTACCAGACCTCAGGGACTGCAGCAGTTCAAGAAGACAACTCATCACCACCTTTTCAAGGGCAATTAGGGATGGACAATAAATGCTGGCTTAGCTGGCGATGCCCATATCCTGGAAATGAATAAATAAAAAATATATTAAAAAAATCAGGAATACACTTAAGAGGAGAATCAGGGGAGCAAAGACAGGGTATAACAGGGCCTGCCAGTAAGGTTAAGGAAAATCTTAATAGATTTACAGCTATATTACGAGTAAAAGGTATCAAGAGGAGTTTGCAGCCTTACAGTGCATTAAGATGGACAAATCCTCAAGGCTTGACCAAGTGCATCAGTCAATTTTGTGGGACGCTATAGAGAGAAAATTGTGGAGACCCTTGCAGAGATGTTTGCTTTATTATTAGCCACTGGAGAAGTTCCTGGAGACTGGGAGGTTGCTAATATTGTTCACCAGTTTTAAAAAGGGAGCAAGAATAAAACAAGGGAATTACTGACTGGTTAGCTTGATATCATTAGGAATTTTGAGGGACTGGATCTACCAGCATTTGAATAGACAAAGTCTGATTAAGAGGTGTCAGCATGGCTTTGCCTGTGAGGTCAAGCTTGGTAGGTTTTTTTTGAAGATTTAACCAAAGAGATAGATGTGGGCAGATCTATAGATATTGTCTATTTGCACATTAACAAGGGCTTTGATAAGGTCCTGTATGCTAAGTTGGTCTGGAAAGTTAGATACCATGGAATCCAGGGTCTGCTAGTTAGCTGGATTCAAAATAGGCTTGGAGGTAGAGAAAGAAGGTGGTGGTTGAAGATTGTTTGTCGGCATGGAGGCTGGTGACTAGTGGTGTGCCACAGGGATCAGTGCTTCGACCCTTGTTATTTAAATACTTGGATGTGAATACCAAATCCCTGAAAAACACAAATCAAGAGGCATTGTTCATAGTGATTGTTGTTGACTGTTCATTTATAACTTGTCTCTGCAACTTCCTTATTATTGCTGTAAATTATTCATTCCTCCCCCATCCAAAAAAAGATATGATGTCCTCTCTTAATTCTCCCAGTCCTTTCTGCATTCTTACATCAAATATTTCTTTCTTCCAACTTCATGGAATTCCTCTACGAGAAATTAATTTGCTGGCATAGGAATGTATTTAATTTCAGTTGTACAAGTTATTCCAGCTATAAATTGGAACTAATCATGTATTATAATAGCAGTGTTATGCTCAAAGTTTCACCCTTCCCATTAGATGAAACAGGGCAGCTGTTTAAAATGCCTACAGTTTACCATGCTTGTATTTGTGCCATCTTGGATATTTTTTGGGCCAATAAACAAAGGCTTCATAGCTAAGTAGAATGTGGGGCTGGGGATCTTGCTGAATATATTTATATCCTATGACACAATTAAATGCCTTACACCAGTTTAATATTAAATTGCAGAAATACTGCTGGGTGCCTTAGCAGCCCACAAAATCTGGCAAAGCATTTTGGAACTGTCACCTGCATTCAGGGCTCTTTGTCTTACTTGGGTTGTTAGGAGAGGTGCCCATTTTGAGTGTTTTTTTCATTTACTTCATTGCTCCTGGTAAACTTTATCTAAACATCTTGGGCCAGTTTTATTTGGTTGAAGAAACACTTTAGAAAGATGAGTGAGAGGCTCTGTAATCACCTAAAGCAGCAGCTCAGCCTATTGAAAATCAGCAGATTCTTGTAGGAGGGCTTGTAGGGTGCACAGGATGCATGGGCCAAGAATCACTTGGATCTATTTAAGTAGCTGGATATTAGGAGGCTACATTTCTCCAGAAAACTACTAAAGTTTACTACAACAAGACTCCTGGGCCAGAGGGTCATGTCATGATTTTTATTTTCTTTCAAGTTACTATAGAAGACAAGTTTCATCTCACAGCCTGCAGGAAAAACCTACTCTAAGCATGGGACTTGAAATTGATTTCAGTCCTCAGGCAAGAGAATTACAGAATTTATAATAGAATTCTGCTTCCTCCATTTTCAGCACATTCCTTGTCATCAGGGCATAGATATAAAATCCACTCTTTTTTCGTTCAGGATGTCTCTAATCACGGGTTGACTGGGGACCGGACACTGTATATTTATCCTGTGTCATGAGCCTCTCTCCTCCCCATTGCAAACATCAACACATCCTTGCAGGAATAATGCAGGGTAATTACTGTGGGAAAAAAAAACTGGTCTGTATGTATCATACAATTGGTCTCAGAATGATACCTCTGCATTGTAGACAGAGACGAGTCTGTATTCGGTGGAGACACAGGAGCAGGGTGAGGAAGACTGGAAGAAAATAAGGATGCAGTAGAGAAAGATGAGAAATGCCAGATAAAAGTTAATTATTTATTGATTCCTTGTCCCACAGTAGGGCAAGAGTGAGGTAACAGTTATATTACCGGATTCAAGGCATGCTCCATTGATTTTGAGATGTGAGTTCAAATCTTGTAATTGGAACTTTAAGTTTAGTTCATTAATAAAATATGGAATTGAAAATACTATAATTAAGAGGAATACATAGCAGCTCAGGCACATTTTGTGGATAAAGAGACAGAGTTCACACGTAAATAATTGATCATGTAATATCAACTTTATCCAACCTGCATCATTAACTGTTCCTCTCCATGTAGATGCTGCCTGACTTGCTGAGCCTACCAGTATTTTCTGTTTTGGTCTGGATATTCAGTATCTTCTATATTTAGTCATTGAGTCATGGATCAGTACAGCAAGGATATAAGGCCCGCACCTTAGAGAGTCCACCCAGCTCACCCCAATTTTCATGCTTGGTTCATATCCCCGCCCTTCCATGTATCTATCCAATACTTCATAAATGAAACTATTGTACTTGTTTCAACTACTTCCTCTGATATCTAGTTCCATATGCTTACCACTCTCTGAGTGAAAAACTTGTCCCTCAGTTCCCTTTTAAATCCTCTTCCTCTCACCTTAAATTTATGACCCTTAGTTTTGGTTTCTCCTACCCCAGGGAAAAGACAGTTATCATCTACTTTATCTATATGTCTCTTTACCGTATCTCCCAATAACTGGGTGACCAAATTTATGCACAGTACTCCATGCAGCCTCACTAATGATTCATACAACTACAACATAATCTCTCAATTCCTGTACTCAATGCCCTGTCTTCCTGGATTGCCACTTTCAATGAACTATGCACTTGTACTCCTCTGTCCCTTTTCTCCATTACTCTCCTAGTGATTGACTTAAGTTGCCAGACTTACACCCATTAGAATAAGTCGTCCACTGGATTGACTTTCCAAAGGGCATCACCTCACATGAAATTGTATTGAAATCCACTGACAACTTCTAGGCCCTAACTGACCAAGATATCCCTGAAACTTACGATAACTTCTGACTCTATCAACATGTCCTAATTCTGTATCATTTGCAAACCTACTGATCAGGGCTTGTGCATTTACATTCAAGTTATTTCTATAAGGAACAAATAACAGGAATCCCAGCACTGATCCCTGTGGCAGATCACTAGTTTCCAGTTTCCATTCCAAGAAATGGCATTCAACCTCCACTCTCTGCTTCCTACCTCTAAGCCAGTTTTGAATTTAATGGAAATTGTCGGACATTCCAGCCATTATTGAGACTCCAGAATAGTGTGTTGTCTTCCTGGTGCTAGAGTCAAAGATGCATTAGAGTGGGCACAGAACATCCTGAGACAGTAAATAGACAGACATTGCAAGCTGTATTAGTATTAATGACATGGGTATGAATGATTCTCAAGGTGAATTTAAGTAGTTAAGTTGGAGAGAAAATCAGGATGTCTTGGGTGGAAACCAGAAGATTTCTCCCTGTGCCATGTGCTAATGAGTACAGGATAGGAAGAAATGGGAAATGATTGAGTGGTTAAAGAGCTGATGCAGGATTGAGAGCTTAAGGTTTTGAGTTCATTGGGCTCTTTTCTGGGGTGGAGTGATCTGTGCAGGAAGAAGAGTTTGCATCTGAAATGGTGGGGGACTCTGATCCTTGCTGGGTCTGTTCTGGAAGGTTTAAAGTGGTGTGGCAAAGGAGGTGGGGCACAGAATGCTGTGCAGCCAGTACAATAACTGACTCAGATGTAGAAAATAAAACAAGCAAGTCCAGAATAGAGATAGAGAGAGTGAAAAAGGATGGCATGGGAAGAGTGGACAGAGACGGAAGGGATGGCATGGGAGCTTAACTGCATTTACTTTAACAGAAGGAGCTCACAGGTAAAACAAATGTGCTGAGAGCACGGAGGCACAAAAAATTGCAGATTCTGGAATGTGGACCAGCAAACAAGATGCTGAAGGAAAATCTGTAGGTCAGGCAGCATCTGTAGAGGTGAAAGGAATGTCAATGTTCTGGATTATGACCCTGCAGCAGAGCTAGAGCATGAATGGGCACATGGGATTTTGACTTTGTTGCGATCACGGAAACGTGACTGAGGGAAAGGTGCAGCAGTGGGATGGGTATTGTACTGGTGCTCAGGGAAAGCATTACAGCAGTGAACAGGATATCAGGATTGGTCAATGGGGCTACATGACCAGAACTATGAATTCTTATTACAAAGTATTACACTATAGACTTGTAATAGTCAGTGAGAATTTGAACAGATACAGTGTCAATAAAAAGTATTCAGAAGATTTCATGTTTTATTGTTTTACAACATGCGCGTCAAAACTAGAGGCTGTAATTGCTGCTGAAGGTGCATTTACTAAATACTGACTTGATAGGGGTGAACAGTTATGCAATCAATTATATTATATTTGTAATTAATTGAGATCACTTTGTAGAGATCTATTTTCACTTGGACATGAAGGAGTCTGTTTCTGTTGATCAGTGTCAAAAAAAGCTAAATTAGATCCACTGTGATTCAATGTTGTAAAATAATATTAAACTTCCAGGTAGGGTGAATACTCCCTAAAGGCACTGTATGTAATTAGCTTGCAGAAGGGCGTGAAAGCTAAAGGGTTTTATTATTAATTTGACTATTATTTTTTATCAGTTTATGCTGGTAAAATCTGAGGCATAGGATAACCAAGCACACTAATTTCTCAACTGCTGGTGTCACGTACCCCGTGACAGGTTAAAACAGAAATGGAAAACACTTTGGAATCCAGTATTGCTATTAACTAATGGTATTTATTAGTAACTGTGCAATACAGTAATATAAATGCAGATAAATCAAACAGGTTAGCAATGATTATGTATAAGTAAGTGTGGAAATATATGAAAACCAAGCTTCTTTAAGTCTAGGGGTAAATAGATAGTCTTATGATGAACAGTAAAGTTCAGTTCAGTTCGTGGTATTGAGTTGAGTAGTGATGGAGAGAGAGAGATGTTTGGTTCTTCAGGTGAGCTGAGGCCGTCGATCTTCTCGTTGTCCTCCGAATTCCTTTAGAAGCCACTGACTGTGACCACAACAAAGGGAACCATTCTTCTGTGGTGGAATTATCAACCCAGGCGAGGGTTGGTAACACGAAAAACTCCACACCAGTCACACCCTTTTCACACTGTGAGAGCCACTGATCGATCCTCCAAAACCCACCTTTTCTGTGGGCATAACAAAGCTCATTCAGTGTCCAAAACCATGTGTCTGTAGGTATAACAGCTGACCTTCTATTTATCTCACCGTGCTGAATACTAGCTGTCCATCAAGCAGCTCCTCCCGTCTCTCTATCTCTAAGAACTTGGAAGCTGCCAGTGTCCTTGCAGAAAGTATAACCAAACTGTGTGCAGTCTTCATCTCTCTCTCTTTTTAACAAGGTGTCTGTGTTGAACAACTCTCTCTTTTTCCATGGCAACCCAAAAGCTGACAGCAGTAGTCAGTGTCCTTATAAAAGTGTAAACATGAGCTGAAAGGCAGAGTCTGCCCCTCTCTCTCTCAGCAGAAATCCAAAAGTTAGTCTCAGTTCTTTCTTGTCCCTTAAAATGACAGTCCACAGCAAAAAGGAACCCCAGGGGTACATAACACTGGGAACTTTCAGACTATCCTTGTGGGGTTTAACATTATGGCTTTCTGAAGATTTACATCAGCGGTCCCCAACCACCGGGCCGCGGACCGGTACCGGGCCGCAAAGCATGTGCTACTGGGCCGTGAGGAAACAATATGAGTCAGCTGCACCTTTTCTTATTCCCCGTCACGCACTGTTGAACTTGAACATAGGGTTGCCAACTGTCCCATATTTGCCGGGACATCCCGTATATTGGGCTAAATTGGTTTGTCCTGTATTTCCCCCACTAAGGTAAAGCGTTCCTATGAAGCCTTTCATGTTAAAATGGCATGAAGCGAAGAAACAATTACCATTAACTTATATGGGAAAAATTTTTGAACATTCCCAGACCCAAAAAATAACCTAACAAATCATAACAAATAACACATAAAACCAAAAATAAATAACAGTAACATATAGTAAAAGCATGAATGATATGATAAATACACAGCCTATATAAAGTAGAAATAATGTATGTACATTATAGTCAGGAAGATAAAGACAAAACCGATTTGTGGGAGAAATAAATCGGCACGTACGCGCATGCGCACACAGGTACCCGCGCAAGGCTTCGTGGTCATGGTAGTCTTTCCTGAGGTAGTGTCCTGGGATTTGACTGCTACTTTTGTCCCTTATTTGGGAGTGAGAAAGTTAGCAACCCTAACTGTAAAAGACATGTTGAGGTGAGTTTAACTCTACTTGAACACCCCCCGCCCCCCGGTCAGCCGGTCCGCAAGAATATTGTCAATATTAAATGGGTCCCCGGTGCAAAAAAGGTTGGGGACCCCTGATTTACATAAGTGTTGTTTATGACGATTGGCAAAAATAAATTTAAAAAATTAGGCGGGGCAAGTGAAGTGGCCACTGTTCAAATAACCATTGCTAGAGTGGACAGAGTTAGAGAAATTATTTGAGGCTTTTGCTCTTCAAGGCATCACCAAGGAGAGGCTTGAGCGAGAGAAGGTGAAAAGCAGTAGGTAGATTTTTTCAATAGGTTTTAATAGGTACATTTAATATGAGAGAAATGTTGCAATATACATCTTGAAATTCTTTTTCTTTGCAAGCATCCACAAAAACAGAGGAATACCCCAAAAAATGAATGACAGTTAAACATTAAATGTTATAACACCTGAGCTCCCCCCTCCCATACACAAGCAGCAGAAGGCAAAGACTGACCTCCTCCTTCAGCAAAAAAAACAGTGATGCCCGCCACTGAGCCCTCAAGCATGCAGCAAAGCATCAATTAAGACACAGATTTGCCCCAAAGACTACTTGTTCACCCAGTAATTTGACATATTACGGGCTCTCTCTCTCTCTACCTAATAAGGGAAAGAGAGGTATCCCCGTTTCACAGTGAGAGGGGAGACGTAACAAACAACTCACTGATTTATGATGTTAAGAGCCATTTTTTCCGAGCTCTGCGCCCAAAGAGTTGGCTCCAGAAAGGCTCAGCTTTCCGGACACACAGCCCACTGCAGCTGATCAACTACTACCAATGTTCCGTCTTCTCTTGCAACACCTCAGTCAGGGGCACTGGCCTAGAATCAGCCCGTCTCCAGAGCCATGAAAATCTGGCACCCTGAAGGCACACCATTCTTCCAGGCCGTGTGTTTGGGATATCAAAATGCGGCTGGTCGTGAGGCCCTGAGAGTGGGTCCCATTCCCGCAAAGAACTGAAGTCAGAGTGTAATCGAGGTAAGGGCCCTCAAAAAAACCTTAAAAAGGAAAAAAAGAGATACCAAAGATAGAAATAGAGCTGTTTCTGAAGATGCAAACAAAGGAGTCACCGTATAGCGCCATCATAACTTTCCTCTGCCACTCTGTTCTTTTGCTTTCCTTATTTATATTTGCAAGTTATAACAGTAGAGATGCCAAGCAGAATAGTCGAATGCTCCTCTTGTAGATTTTGGGAAAGCAGGCAGACCTCCACTCTTACTGCAAGAAGCGCATCTAGCTGAAACTTCTAACACTCCACATTGAAGAGTTGGAATTGGAACTGGATGAACTCTAGATTACTCGGTAGGCTGAAGGGGTGATAGACAGGATATAAAGAAAGTTAGCTATACTCAAGGTGCTAGACACAGGAGCCTGGGTAACAGTCAGGAAGGGGAAGGGGTTTAAATAGCCAGTGCAGAGTACCCCTTGAGTTAGGATGCTAATCTGAGGAAAGGTGGATTTTCATACATAGATGCTGCTTGACCTGCTGATTTCCTCCAAAATTTTGTAGGTGTTTCTTAAGTTTCTCAGCATCCGTGGAATCTTTTGTGTTTTTGATACCGTTAGACAGAATCTGGATGAGATGGATTGGGAGCTGCTGCATGGAGTAAAACAACATTTGGTAAATGAGAGATGTTTAAAGGCGAAATAGTAAGAATAGCGAGAGAGTGATCCCTCTCAGAGTATAAGGCAAAGCTAGTAAGTTTAGGAAACTATGGTGAACAAAAGCTATTAAATATTTGATCAGGCAAAAGAAGGAAGCACATATCAATGGAAGAAATTGCTATCAGATAAGTTATTTGAGGTTCATGAGGTATACAGGAGCAAGTTTAAGAAAGTAATTACAAACTTAGGAAGGCATAAGGGGACCATCTAATGTCTTTGACAAGTAGGATTAAGGAGAATTCTGCAATCTATTGCATGTTAGAAGCAAGAAAATAGCAAAGGAAGGAACAGATCCTCAGGTGTGGAATCAAAGGATATGACCAAGCTCTTAGGTTGATACTTATCATCAGTTTTTACCTGGGAGAACAATATGGAGGTGAGAAAGTTAAGAGAGAGCTACACATATTCTGGAGTATATCTGTATGAGATAGAAGAAAATAACAGGGATAATGACCCATGAATTCACCCAAATGTAATCCTAGGACGTTAGCGGAAGCAATGGAGGAAATTGCTGGGTGATGGAGACTTTGAATCTTTGTTAGCCATTTTTACGATGCCAGAAAATTGAAAGATAACAAATGTTGCCTCCTTGTTCATAAACGGCAGTCGGGATTTGATTGGAAACTGCAGGTCACTGTGGCTAACATCAGTATTAAGAAAATTGTTAGAAAAGATACTGAGGAACGGAATTTATTTTCATTTGGAAAGAAAGGGATTGATACAGAGAAGTCAGTGCAGATTTGTACAGAGGGGATAACATCTCACAAATCCGATTTTTTTTTGAGGAGGTAACCAGGGAGCTTGATGGCAGAGGAGTAAATGTTGTCTATATGACTTTAGTAAGGCTTTTGACAAGTCCTATGTGATAGGTTGATGTTTATGGCACAAGGAAATTGAGATATGTCTGAAAACTGGTTGCAAAATTGCCTAGATTATAGAAGCTACAGAGTAATGGTGGATATCCTTCTGGTGAATTCTGCAACAAATGATATGTGGTAGATTTTAGTGCTGGGCCTTTGTAACTTGTAATATGACTTGGATTAGAATGTATTTGACGTAACTAGTAAGTATGAGGAAACATGAACAGTTGATGCAATCATAGATAGCAAAAAAGATAGTTAAGGACCTAGATCAGCTGGAAAGTTGGGTGGAGTGACACCAGGTGAAACTTGATCCAGACAAGAGTAAAGTAATGCATTTTGTGAAGTCACATTCTCACAGGACTTATAGAATAAATGGCAGAGTCCTTATGAGTGATGATGTACAGAGAGACCTTCAGGTACAAATCCATAGCGCCCTGCAACTGGTGAGGCAGTTTGACAGGGTAGTGAAAAAGACATTTTCTATGTTTGCCTTCATAGGCTACAGTATCTTGAAGTTATAGAAAACATTGATTATTAGGCACTTTCTAAGAACTATTCAGTTCTGGTTGCCAGACTGGAGGTAGCAATAGAAAGAGCAAAAAAAAAGATTCACAAGTACATTGCTTGAAATGGAGAACTACGTTTGCAAGGAGAGATTGGACAGGCTGGATTTATTCTCACTGGAACATAGGAGACCAAGAGTGTGACCATACTGAGGTTTACAAGATCATATGGGGCAGAAATAGGAAAGATAATCAGAATCATCAATGAGACGGAGTCTAGAGGCATTCTGAGAGTTGTTTACCTCAGGGTTGGTGACTACCTGGAATGAACTGCCACAAAAGAGAGTGGAGGGAGATCATATAACAATGTTTAAAAGGCACTTGGACAGGTAGTTTAAGTGGAAATGAATAGAGGGATATAGGCTTAATATTGACCAATAAAATTAGCCAGATGGGCATCACTTTTGGCGTGGGGAATTGGGGCCTGTTTGTGTGCTGTACATTCCTTTGATCCTCTAGTTCATGAATACATGAAAAAATATGTAATATTGCTCATTAGCACCCAAAACCTTGTACTACTGAAGTTTATGATGGTAGACACATGGCAAAAACATAGTTGCAATACATGCTGTCTATAAAATGAGTCTAGTATGGCACACGGCCAGATAGAAACAAAGAAAATGGAGGAAAATAAAAGAAGTCAGCCATTCAGGCCTTCAGACTGCTCCACTATTCAATACCATCAAGGCTAATACTCCATCTTTATTTCCACATTCTCATTCTCTCTCCAATCTCTTGAGGCTCATCAGTCCAGAACTCTATTTATCTTCTTAAATTTATTCTCCAATCAAACTTGCACAGCTTCCTGTGGTAGAGAATTCCACAGTCTTATTGTTCTCTGGGCGAAGATATTGCTTTTTGTGTCAGTCTCCTCCTTTTGTATGCTGAATCAAAAATATTGCCTCTCCCCTCACCCCCACATCCTCAGTTTAAATTACCACTTGAAGCTGGGTTGAATACACTGAAATCATTTATGTTATGGTTAATATATGATCTCGCTCACGGGCAAAATGACATTAAATACCACGGAGCCAGACATTCAACCCCCTGTGAAATACAGTACTGTCGAAGAGGTTTGTGAGCTTCATAAGCACATTGTGAAAGCCATTTGCTTCTGTTGAGAAATGGACTAGTCAGAGTAATGACACATGACAGGTATTGATTTAAAAGGCTGCCAGGAAAGTATTAAAGTCTGGATTATAAACCAAAATATTCATTTACATGTACAGAAGTGAGATAACACTCCAACACAGGTCGAGACTTTGAGTATAATTATAATTAAATCGAGGATTTACCATGTTATTATTGTTTAATGGATGTGTTTACTTACAATAACATCTTAATTGTTCAATCTTGTTCAATCCAACCTCTAAAATAACTCAAGTCCCCTAAACTCCAAATGTAAGCATTTTAATTTAAGAGGAATTACAGCAAAAATGCTGCAGAATCCAGCTGAGTTATGATCGCAGTGGGTTTCTGCCACTCACACTGCAACGTGTCAATCTGGCATTATCAAACTGCGGCAGAATAGGAAGTGCTAGTTCATTTATTTTGCTTTAGAGGTGATTCACATCATCTCATTTCTGCTGCCAAAGGAAACAGCACTCAACCTGCTTCTGAACTTCTGTTGACCAATGTCTGACACGTAACAATGTAGAAATGAGACCAGCCTTGTTAACTTGCTGTTTTTTTACCATCTCCCCCCTACTCACTCCTTCTTCTATGTCTTACTCTATGTTCCAATTAACTCTGAGGGTGAGATGTCCCCCACCACACGGGCAGTGCCTAATTAAGGTGTTCAATCATTTTCCTTTCGTTTAGTGTACTTCACAGCCACACAATTTTACAGGTGTATTAAAAATGAAAAAATAGAGCACTCAGACTGAAGGTATTTGCAAACACTATTGTTCCTTTATCACCTCAGGAATTTCAAGAATCATCTTTAGATCAGCTTGAAGACTGATCATGGTTGCAATTAACATGCCACCGTTCCTTTGCATGCATCCTCTTGGCAAGGCAATTACAATCCCTCACATCGCACAACACCAAAAATAGACAGCCTAAAATATCTACTTATTCCATTCCTCTTTTCTTCATTTTAGAGAAAGGAAATCTATGCCAAATAAACTAAGGGTGAAAAAACTGGTAATCCTCAGCTCAAATGCTTCACACTTTTCAAATATCATAATGGAAGCTATCTCCCAAAGGACCGTTCATGTCATGTTTGAAATGCAGGCTAGAGACTTGAGTACCCATAGCCTTTTTCTCTGGCTGACTACAATTCTGGTGTTTTGTATATAAAATAATAACTTACCTGCATGCCAAATGGTGCAAATTATTGTTTACAAAACATGCCTAATTAAATACAGGCATTGAAAATGTACACTTTGATTTTAATTAAGATAAAGTCAGAATCTAAGAAATAGCATGTTACGGGCTCCTGAGCATCCAGTTAGGATTATGGATGCACATTATTGAAAATATTCAGAAAGGGAAGTGTTGAGAGATATTTGGAGACCAAATGACATGGCGATGATTGGGTGATCACCTGCAATCTGACTAGACAGTTGAGCTGCCTCAAGGACCAATAGCTCCCTCCTCTTCCTATTTCTTATGGGCTCATGCCATTGCTGTCTTAGAAAAAACACTGCCGAGGCACATTGTACACATTCAGATGGGGATTATAACATAGAAGATGATCTTGGTGCGACTCACATTACATGTATACGCAGTTGGAGTTTGGCAGTATTTGAAGATCAATCAGACTCCTTGATGTGGAATTTCATGACTCTGGTTTTCACATGTTATCCTTAAAGTGAAAGATAATTCAATAGCACAATCAGCTTCGATGATTGCTGCCATGTATTTCCCTACTAACAATTAAAGGGTAGAATAGATCAGATAGTTTACTGTTCTGTTGACTGCAATTAAATGCTGAAACATTTTCTATGGATTCTTCAGGCAAGAACTCAGCATACAGTGAGAACTAAAGAGCATGTTACTCTGAGTGTTAAGATATACAGTCATAATAATGTCTGAAGCAACAATCTACTGGAAGAGAATATGCTTTCAAGCCACTGAGATCCTCTGGAAGACTACTCATGTCTCCAAATTTTCAAATCTGCATTCTCTTGTATTTCTATGAACTATCGTCTTCCCAAGCTTCCAGTACTTTCTGATGGTAGTATGAATTGGTGATGCAATAATCAATGGACAACAGTCAAGGAGCAGATTCCTGAGTGGACATTGAAGAGAAGTGCATCAATTTTCAACTTTATGCTCACACCTTATTTACATTTTCCTTGGGTAAAGATAAAGAAATAAAAACTGAGACCCTGAGCACATGAAAGTATAAAAGCAAATGAGATGCAAACAGTTCCCTCAGAACAACTTCAGCATTTTTTTCTTTTCAGTACAACATTATATAAGGCTCTGCTTTAAGCTTTCAATCATTGCTTTCTTTCATAATTAACCTTGTGGGATCAATTAATGTCACAATATACATTTGGGAATCCATTTATTTCAAAAGCCTGTAAAGAATCACTCCTACTTATGCTGAATCCCAGCATTATATACTTAGCAAAATATAAGAACAAAATATCAGGGACTTGGAGACTGCAGCAATAAACTGTTACAGATGGTTTTAAGGGGCATGCGGTAAAGGGTTTAGCTAGGATACCTGAACCAGTCCCTCTATGTTGGTCATTTCTGTGGTTACATTTACTATGTGCTCCTTGATTTCAGTTGAAATAAAGCCTCAATACCTCATACCTATTGTTGCAGGTATGATTTTAGGACATGAATTGATTCATTGATTGCTTGCTTAGCTATCCAGACTTTACAATTCTGGATAACTTTGATGTAGAGCATGGGATGCAGCAATAATGAGGTGAAGCAATAGAGTCAGAGGAACTGAAGAGAATCTTCTGAGACAACATGTGGGTAGGATTTGAAAGACCCTACCTGATAGAGTGTTGGATATGGAATGTAACTTTGGACTGAACAGAAGATGACAAAAGTCGAAAGGATAGTTGTTTGAAAGAGACATCACAAATTAGATGGAACCAATAGTCTCCTCCTGTAGGGACTGAAGCATTTAGATATCTTCTATGTTTTGGTTAGAGTTTATGATGGGAATGGAATGGCACATCTGCTCATGATCACGGAGCATGGTGATTCCCAGCATAAATGTGCTCAGCTCTACACAGAGCATCTGCATCCTATTGTAGGAAGATCTACTGGAATTACCTGATTAGGTGAAAGTAAGGATGCTATTTGTTTCCTGGTACACAATGCACATACAGTTTACAGTAACTGCTTTCCTGCTACACTGTTGCAAAATTCATTACATTGTAGCACTCTGGGTTGGGGGAGGGGCATTGACAAGCTGCCCCAGCATTCCCAATGGCCAGCACTACTCACTGCTCTTGCTTTAAAATGGTTTTGTGGGATTATGGTGGGATGTTTAAGTTCATTTATGGTAACATTTTAGCTTGGAATATCCAACTATTAGCATACCTGTTCATAGGTCACCTCCCCCATCTGCATGTGACTGAGTGAGTTCTCTTCCAGGTCACAGTCTGTTTTGGTGCCTGTCACAATAAAACCTGCAGTTGAACTGAACGAGATTCTCTCGTCTGTCATCAAGGACCAAATACTCGCCACACTGGTGTCAGGTGTGGGTTTAGAAATTGATGGCGAGATTGAAGAGATATGACGTTGCATGGAGTGCTTTAAGAACTGGGGAGTAAGTTGAGAGACCGAGCAAATGCCTCCCCTGCACCTGTAGGCTGGACTCCCAAAGACAGGACTCTGCCCTAGAGGGAGGAACTTGGAACTGAGTATCGTGTCTTCCCAGGGGACCCTGATAGGATGAGTGTACCAAGGCTCCCCAACCTGGGGTACACGGCTGAGTGTATCATCTGCCCCCCTTGTGGCCCACACTGGGGACCCCAAGATGCCTCAGCCATGGGAGGATGGGCAACATGGCAGGCACTACCAATGCCACTGGAGCAAGAGAAAGACCAATGGGTCTCAGAAATTTGTGCTACAAAGTCTACCCTGAAGCTCCCAAGGTGCAATGGTGCCAGTTGCCTAGGGCCTTACCTGGTACAAGTCAAACTTGCTGCGTGACAACATAGGTGGAGCCCCACCGATACGTGATACACCTTTCCCTGGAGCTGGAGGGCGATGCCCTGTGAGCTGTACTTGACCTAATGCTAATGCTGGCTGAGCAGTGTAACTACAGGGCCCTCGTAGTGGTGTTGGAGCGGTGTTTCAAGCAGATGCCATTGGAAGAAGCAATGAGCTGACAATTGGGCAACAGATGGCAGCATGTGGGAGAAAGCCTGGGGACATTCACAACAGATCTCCACCACTGTGCCCAGCATGGCTATCCCTAGTTCCCTCCCACGACCCAGAAAGAGCAAGCCCTCCACGCTTTTGACGCCTGGGCACCTTCGGCAGCAGGTTCACCTGATATCACCATCACTGCTGGCCGAGGCAGAGAGGGCAGAAGCAATCTTAACCTCTCAGGGTATTCCAGCATCACTCTGCACGCTTTGAGCCTGGGCTTGTGTCACCGAGGTGGAGGAGGAAGCTGGTGAGGAGAAGTCTGTGAGACAGGTTCACCCAGTGTTGTGCTAGCCCTGACATGTGCCAAGGAGCGATCTCAGATACCAGTGTGGCGAGCCAGGCCATGTGGCCCGGGACTGCCCCACACCAGGGCAATGCCACAGCTTCACACAGCCATCAGGAATAGTGAGTAGACAGCACTGCCCGAGACCTCCAGCAGAATCCCTCTATCATCGCCTCTCAGGGTGAACAGCAAATCTTATACATGGACTACGCGGTGGAGGACATCAAATTTTGTGCGTTGGTGGACACGGGGTCAACCATCACCATCATCCATCTGGGTGTCCTCTCCAACACAGAGCAGCCATACCTGCCTGGGTGGACAATGATGGCGGTTCAGCTGGCTATGGTCACTGGTGACGGTGTGGTAATTGGAGGGAAGAGATGGCTATGCACCATAGTGAAGAAAAACACAGGGGAGCTTGAGATGAGGTTAGCCAGCATCTGGGACTCTGGGGGGGGTGGTGTGGGGTGAGGGGGCAGGTGTGGATGTGTCAGGGGCAACACTCTACCTCGGCGCTGAAACCCTGGCTCACCGGCAGGGCAGGTCCAGAAGGAGGTCTCAGCGGGGTAAGCAACAAACACCACCGGTCTCGCAGTGGCCCGCATCGGTGCAGCACACCCCGCTGCTGCCCATCACAACACAGCGGAACCAGGGGCAAGCTGAGGTGGCAGCACTTCAGATGGCAGCTGGCGGCAAGGTAGACCTCCCCACCATTGACTAGCAGCTGCACCGCGAGCAGGCGAGTGATCCCGTGTTGGCCCAGGTGAGCATGGGGCAGCAGACGGAGTGGGCTGAGGTCTCTGCCCTGCATCCAGAGACCAAAGTCCTAGACTCTCGGTAGGGCATGCTGGAGATGTGTGACAGGTCGCTGTTCTGGTGCTGACAGTTTTCTGATAAGGACAGGCATCTCCTGCAGCTTGTAAGTATGCAGATGATACTAAGATAGGTGGCATTGTGGATAATGAAGTAGATTTTTAAAGCTTGCAGAGAGATTTAGGCCAGTTGGAAGAGTGGGTTGAAAGATGGCAGATGGAGTTTAATGTTGATAGATGTGAGGTGCTACATTTTGGTAGGACTAATCAAAATAGGACGTACATGGTAAATGGTAGGGTATTGAGGAATGCAGTAGAAAAGAGGGATCTAGGAATAATGGTGCATAGTTCCCTGAAGCTGGAATCTCATGTGGATAGGGTGGTGAAGAAAGCTTTTGGTATGCTGGCCTTTATGAATCAGAGCATTGAGTATAGGAGTTGGGATGTAATGTTAAAATTGTACAAGGCATTAGTGAGGCCAAATTTGGAGGATTGTGTACAGTTCTGGCCACTGAATTATAGGAAAGATGTCAACAAAATAGAGAGAGTACAGAGGAGGTTTATTAGAATGTTACCTGGGTTTCAGCAACTAAGTTACAGAGAAAGGTTGAACAAGTTAAGTCTTAGGTCTTTATTCTTTGGAGCGTAGAAGGTTGAGGGGGGACTTGATAATGGTACTTAAAATTATGAGAGGGATTGATAGAGTTGACACGGATAGGCTTTTTCCATTGAGAGTGGGGAGATTTAAACAAGAGGACATGAGTTGAGAGTTAAGGGGCAAAAGTTTAGGGATAACACAAGGGGGAACTTCTTTACTCAGAGAGTAGTAGCTGTGTGGAACAAGCTTCCAGCAGAAGTGGTTGAGGCAGGTTCAATTTTGTCATTTAAAAAAAAAAATGGACAGCTATATCGACAGGAAAGGAATGGAGGGTTATGGGCTGAGTGCATGTAGATGGGACTAGGTGAGAGTAAGCGTTCGGCACACACTAGAAGGGCCAAGATGGCCTGTTTCCGTGCTGTAATTGTTATATGGTTGTGGTCTCCCAGGGGCTCAATGCCATGGTGCTGCGGTGGGTGCATGAGCTGGTTGGGAGCCGGCCATTTCTGGATCGCAAAGACTTTGGGCAAGCTGTGTGAACATTTCTACTGGTCTGGGCACAGGCAGGACATGGAGCTGTTTGTTCACTACTGCAACACTTGCACAGCCCCCAGAAGGGACCGAACCGCCAGTCCATTGAGCCATTGCAACAGTACCTGGTGGGGGCTCCATTCTGGGTCTACGGCCACATCTGGAAAAATGGACGATCCCCCAAGCTTGGGAGCCACTGGAAGGGACCGGGAGAGGTGCTTGGCCACATCTCTGATGTGGTATATCGGGTGCGGTTGCTTGAGCGGCCAAAGGCAGTTGCGCTACATTGAGACCAGCTAGCATTGCGTCGTCCCTCGGCCACCAGTGACCCCACGAGGTAGAAGGAAGGAAGTGACTCTCCAGCCCTCCAGATGCCCTGCTTCTTGCCTCATCAAAGAGTGCCTTCCATGATTCATGGTGAGGGGGCTTTCGGGGGAGGGGGTGAGTGTTACAGACACTCCACAGCGCCCCAGGTGGCAACGTCAACCAGCACAGCAAATTTTTGACTTTGGACTCTGGGGTACCAGGGATGACTGACACCTTAGGTGGGGGCATAGTAGAGCTCACTGGGGCGGTGGGGTGGAGTGGAGCCTAGCCAAAAGCCTGCACCATCATTCCTAGTAGTAGTGCTATTTATTGTTCTTGTTTTAAAATACTTTTGTAAGGTTATGGTGGGATGTCCAAGTTCATTTATTGTTACATTTTAACATGTGTTATACAGTTATTCACATGTGTATTTGTGGGTCACCCTGACTGTAAGTAGGGTGTGTAATAACCACCTCCCCTGTGTGTCTGTGACTGAGAGGGTTCTCTCTTCAGGTTTTAGCACCCGGTCTGTTTTTGTGCTCGTCGCAGTAAAACCGGCAATTAATCTAAACAAGCTTCTCTAGTCTGTCATCCTGGACCAAATGCCACCACAAATTATTGCCCATAGACAGATATTATCTGAGAAGTACTCTTAGCAATCTCTTTCATTTCCATGGCTGCACATTTTTTCATAATCTGAATGTATTTTGTCTAGACTAATTTTCTTGTATTGCATTGCTACACAAATGTTGGGCTGAGTATTTGTTACATTGAAACTGTCATGAGCCATGGCAAAAAAAGATAGAATTTATCACCTAAGTGCCTCCATACTGCTTCCCACTGTAGAACAAATATTGTTAAAATAAAGTGTTGCCTTAAAATGAAGGCAGCTGCCTGAAAACAAGTCTTTTTTAACAAAGTGATCACGACTACAGCAAAACTAAACATTCTTTGAAGGGTTTCCTTTGTGATTTATGAAGGTTATGTCATTGTGTAATTGGGTACTTTGGATCATATAGGTGCAATCTGTAAACCATTTGGACTCTAATCTTTACTCTGTAAACTTGCAAAGTTTTTTTTATTGCCTGTGTAGTAGGGTATCGTTCGGTACGCCATACTGATTACAGAAAAGTATGTTGTAATTATTTTGTTTGAACAAACAATAGTAGTCACTTGCTTTATGCATCTGCGTGTTGCAGTTTGATTAATGTAGTACATGTCACTTGTGCTGTGGTGTCCCAAGGGTGATGGTGTTCACAACAACTGGCAGTACTATGCTTGAGGAAGACTTTGGCTGCAGGTCAATTTGCAGCACACAACAGAATTTACTTACAACCTTTCTTGTAAACAACATAATCCATTTAAACACCACATTCTGATGCTTAAACATGTGTGGCTGACTCTGCAGATGTGGATGAACTGTGCCAGTGGAAAAGATTGATTCAGCTTGCATCCAATATCTGGTCCCATTTTTTATTCAAGGGGCAATAGTATAGAATATAAATATTGACACAAGGAAACCAGTGATGCTTGTGTTAAAATAAATCAATATACTGTAGTACCTCCTTTTGGAGAGGGTTACCTAAATGAGGAATGGTAGTTAATTTATTATTCCCTGATGCACTTAGGCGCAGTGAAGAACTGCATGCCATCTATACAGCTTACTTCACTACATCAGTATATCAAGATAGTAGAAGGGAAAAGGACTGAGAGAAGGAGAGCTGCCCAAGGAACCCCCTCAGGTGTACTGGTTGTTAATGTAAACAATGCATTTCACTGTATGTTTCAAAGTAAATGTACATTCAGTGGCCACTTTATAGAACTATAAGATATAGAAGCAGAATTAGACCATTTGGCCCATCAAGTCTGCTCTATCATTTCACAATGGTTGATTCTATATTCCTCTCTGTCCTAATCTCTTTCCTTCTCCCTGTATCCCTTTATACCCTGGGCAATCAAGGATCTATCAATCTCTGCCTTAAATATGCATAAAGACTTGGCCTCCACAGCTGCCTGTGGCAAAGAATTCCACAGATTCTCCACTCTCTGGCTAAAGAAATTCATCTTCATCTCCGTTTTAAAAGGACACCGCTCTATTCTGAGGCTGTATCTTAGACTCCCCACCATAAGAAGCATTCTCTCCACATCCACTCGATCAAGGCCTTTCACTATTCAATAGGTTTCAATGAGGTCACCCCTCATTCTTCCAAATTCTAGTGAATACAGGCCCAGAGCCATCAAACACTTTTCATATGACAAGCCATTCAATTTTGGAATCGTTTTTGTGAACCCTCTCCAGCTTTGGCACATCCTTTCCAAGATAAGGGGCCCAATACTACTTGTAATACTCCAAGCAAGATTTCACCAGTGCTTTATAAAGTCTCAACATTACATCCTTGCTTTTATATTCTAGTTCTTTTAAAATAAATGCTAACATTGCATTTACCTTCCTCATCAACAATTCAACCTGCACTTAACTTTGAGGGAATCCTGCACAAGATCTCTGAAGTCCCTTTGCACTTCAGTTTTTTGTATTTGCTTTCATTTAAAATAATAGTCAGTCCTTTCATTTCTTCTACCTAAGTGCATGGCCATACATTCTACAACAATGTGTTCCATCTGCCATTTTTTGCCCATTCTCCTTACTGTTTAAGTCCTTCTGTAGCCTCTCTACTTCCTCAAAACCACCTGCCACTTGACCTATCTTCATATCGTCTGCAAACTTTGCAACAAAGCCATCAATTCCATCATCCACAACATAAGAAGAATCGGTCCAAACACAGACCTCTGTGGAACACCACTAGTCATTGCAGCCAACTAGAAAAGGCTCCGTTTATTCCCATTCTTTGCCTCCTGCCAACCAGCCATTGCTTTATCCATGCTAGATCCTGTCCTTTAATACCATGGGCGTGTAGATTGATAAGCGGCCTCAGCCTTCTGAAAATCCAAATGCATATTATCAACCATTTCTCCTTCAGCTATCCTGCTTGTTATTTTTTCAAAGGATCTCAACAGATTTATTAAGCAAAATTTTCTCTTGAGGAAACCATGCTGATTTCAGCTTATTTTATCATGTGCCTCCGAGTACCCTGCGACTTCATCCTTAATAATCGACTCCAACATCTTCCCAACCACAGAGATCAGACTAACTGACCTATAGTTTCCTTCCTTCTTGAAGCATGGAGTGACATTTGCAATTTCCTGTCTTCCGAAACCATTCCGGAATCTATTAATTCTTGCAAGATCATTACTAATACTTTCATGATTTCTTCGGCCATCTTTTTCAGAACCCTAGGGTATAAACCATTTGATCCAGGTGGCCTACCTACTTTCAGACCTTTCAGTTTCCCAAAACATTCTCTCTATTTATGGTAACTTAACAGACTTCATGAACCCTGACACCTGGAAATTCCACCATGCTGCTAGTGTCTTCCACAGTGAAAATTAGATATTAATATCAGATATACCTGTAACGCGCTGTAAGGATTCACTGCTAATGTAATGGCTTCTTTGTAATGTTTCACTGCTAAGGCTAATGAAATGGCTTCTCTGTAATGTTCACTGCTGATGTAACGGTTTCTATGTAGTTAGCAATATTTGGGTCATGGCTGGGATTGATTCCGTTGGATGCTGTGTGATTGCCCTGTTTAAATCTCTGCTGATATGGATGCTGCTGGGGTGGAGTGCTGGTGTGCCTCCGTGGGGTTACCGGTAATTAATGCATGCGTGTTGAGTGGGCTGGATATTCGTACCCCGGATGAATTGTTTACTCGATTTTTGAGTATGGTTAAAGCTGTTGGCAAAGTTGTAATCATAGCGTGAAGGTTTGATAAAATGGCGGGCTCAGACCTTGTTTTAGTTCAGACTAGCGCTGACATAATGGCAGTAGGACTGCCGGCGTCTATCGGTGTCCCAGGTGAGGTGGGGCCATGGACTGTCCATACTGTCAGGGAGGAGGAGAAGGGAGCCCAGCAAGCTGGGTCACAAGCTGAGTTGCGGAGATTTCAGAGACAGGGTTCTATCGTTTCTGAGGAGCGAGGGGAAAGAGTGGTCAGATGTGGAAAGTTTAATTAGTCCCCGTCCCCAGTGAAGAGTGAGGGTTCTGAGCTGGCTTCAGCCCTCACCTCCCTGGTGAATAAGTGGCCCAGTGCACTGGCAGAAGGTCCCGACCGGAAGCTAAGAATGTTCTCTGGAATAATGCCCACCCCCAAGGGGGAAGAGGAGTGTGAGATTTAGGTGGAGCAGCCCTCTCAGTTGTTAGATGAGTGGCAGAGCTCTGATGATAAAAAGCAACAGAGATTGGTTGAAAGTTTGAAGGGGTTGGCGGCTGATGTAGTGAGAGTCGTGAAAACTAGCCAACCCTTGCCAAGTATCTAGATGCATTAGAGAGCATTTTTGGTACGACAGGGCGCACACTGGAGCTCACGTGGGGGGGGGGGTGTTTCAAAACATGCGTCAGGAGAATGGAGAGAAGCTTTCCACGTACCTTTTTCGGCTAGAGAGAGACAGCTAAATTGTTTGCTGCGCCGGGGGGGTCATTCAGGCTGCTGAGGTGGATAAGTTAAGGATGGACCAGATAGCCAAGGGCGCCCAGTCCCAGGACATGATTGTTAGGAGTATCTGACCGTCCCGTAAAATGCACCCCTCTCTCTCATTTCCTGAGCTGATCAGTGAGGTGCAGGGGGAAGAGAATGCGTCGGAGGCACGGGAGAACTCCATCAACAGGATACAGTCCTTGGTAGTAGCCCCTTGTGGTGAAGTGACTGCGGCTAGCCAAACCCAGGGGATGGTAAAGGAGATGGTGGCAGAGTTGAGAACTGAGATGTCCTGGGTGTTAACAGCGGGTGTGGACCCTCTGTATGATAGGACTGGTAGAGAGGGGGCGCCCCCCCAAGAAGACAGACTACGCAGAGGGCTGTTGGTGACCGGGGTTCCGCGAGAAGTGGGGCAGCTGGTAGCGTCTGCTATAACTGTGGGGAAGAGGGACACTTCCAGTGAGAATGTGAGAGGCAAGAAGCCCCTCGGAGAGTAAGCTCCTGGGTACCTAAGCAGGGAGAGGCATCGGGAAACTTAGAGGAGACCTAGTGAGGGAATGGCCTGGTGTCTCTGGGGGAACAGGTTCCCAGCAATGTACCAGGGAACTCCCGAAAGCAAAAGACCCACTTCCTGAAGGCTTAGTGGGACCGTGCTCCAGTGTGTCGCTATGGATCGAGGGTATTTACACTATAGCTATACTCCACACCGCATCACAAGTCACATTACTGTACCGTTCGTTTTACAACTAGAATCTGAAGCATTTACCCTTGACACCATTCAGTGTGCTGGAGGTTTGGGGTCTCAGTGCTGGTGATTATCCATATGATGGCTATTTGTTAGTGAAACTGGAGTTCTCAGAGGCCT
The DNA here is from genome assembly GCF_030028105.1 of Mobula birostris. Taxonomy (NCBI): domain Eukaryota; kingdom Metazoa; phylum Chordata; class Chondrichthyes; order Myliobatiformes; family Myliobatidae; genus Mobula; species Mobula birostris. The sequence goes on along the minus strand of NC_092379.1, from coordinate 82,912,043 downwards.
ATGTGGGAGCGTCTGAGGTCCTTGATACAGTTGTGCTGGTTTGTCTGGACCCTGTTGAGAAGGGCAGTGTTTCAATTCTGGTGGGGACCAACTGCCCTCTGGTGAGGAGGCTCATGGGGGCCTGCAGGGAGAAGGCTGGTGAGAGCTTTCTGGGAACATTGTCCGTGCACCCGGGGTTTCGGGCTGCTTTTGAGGAAGTGTGTGGCAGCATTTGGCTGCATATTGAACTTAAACGAGGGACTGTGTGGCTCACCCAGTCGAAGCCAATGGTGGTACGGCCTGGGGAGGTAACGAGAGTGATGGGAATCCCCATATTTCCCGGAGCGCCTGAGGGTGAAGCTCTCTTAGTGGACGTTCCGGAAGACCATGGGGGGAGTTGGGATTTCCTCCTGGGGTACTGGTGAGGCCCAAATTGCAGAAGCCTTTAGTTGTACAGGCGGGCCGGATGGCAGTGATTGTTTAGGACACGACGAAGAGGGAGGTCACCTTCAATTGGGGGATGCCCCTGGTGCATCTGTTCCCGGTGATGGTAATGTCTAGTGCCTCTGTGAGACGCGCCGGGGAGAAGCTATTGGAAAGGGGGGGAAAGTTGACCGCTGAATTGTTCAACTTTAGGGACTCCCTGGTGCCACCGGGTTGGAAAAGGAGGCTGGTGGAGAAGATATTGAAGCTGTAAGGTATCTTTTCCATTGGCGAGTTTGATGTGGGTTGTTCCAAGAGCATTTGTCACATTATCTGGGTGACCGAGGACACCCCATTTAGAGAGAGGTCGCGTCAACTGTCCCCTGCAGACGTAGAAGACGTGTGGCAGCATTTGGGTAAGTTGAACGAAGCTGGGATCTTTACCGAGTCCCAAAGCCCCTATGAATCCCCAGTAGTAGTGGCGTGGAAGAAGAACCGGAAGGTACGCATGTGTGTGGACTATAGCACTCTGAACAGGCACACCATCCCTGACCAGTATACGGTCTTGAGGGTCGAAGACACGCTGGCCTGTCTGAGTGGTGTGAAGTGGTTCAGTGTGCTGGATATGAGGAGTGGATATTACCAGATCCCTATGACTGAGGCCGAAAAATAGAAGACGGCCTTTATATGTCCCCCTGGGATTCTTCCAGTTTGAAAGGATGCCCCAGGGCATATCAGGAGCCCCTGCAAACTTCCAGCGGGTCATGGAGAAGACGGTGGGGGATATGAACTTGCTTTAGGTGTTGGTGTATTTGGATGACCTCATAGTATTTGGATCCACCTTGGAAGAACATGAAGTGAGGCTACTGAAGGTGCTTGGTCGCCTGAAAGCTGAAGGGTTAAAACTTTCCCTGGACAAGTGCCAGTTCTGCAAGATGCCTGTTAGCTATGTCGGACACATAATCTCATGGCATGGAGTAGTTACAGACCCGGCTAAGATAAAAGCGGTGACCACTTGGCCAAGACCCCAGCCTGTGAGCGCTCTGCGCTCGTTCCTTGGGTTCTGTGGTTATTATCGGAGATTCGTGAAGGGCTACGCCAAAGTGAGTCACCCATTGTGTCAACTTCTGTGTGGTTACCCTCCCTTGGGGAAGACAGGGAGGGAGAATAAAGGACAGGAGGGTGGAGAGTATCTTAGTCTGTCAGAGCCCTTTGGACAAAGGTGGGATATAAAATGTGAGGAAGCCTTTCAGTCGCTGAAGGAGCTGCTGACCCAGGCGCCAATGCTGGCTTTTGCGGACCCTCGATTGCCGTATGTACTGCACACTGATACCAGCCGAGAGGGTTTAGGGGGCACCCTGTATCAGGATCAGGGCACCTGGTTGAGGCCTGTGGCGTTTGTCTATCACCCTCCAAGAGAAACTATCCCACGCACAAATTGGAATTCCTGGCGTTGAAATGGGCGGTGGTGGATAAGCTGAGTGACTATCTCTAAGGGGCCAAGTTTGAGGTGAGTACGGACAACAACCCGCTAATTATATATCCTGACCTCAGCGAAACTGGATGCCACAGGCCATCGGTGGTTGGCAGCTTTGTCTGCTTATGATTTCAGCCTGAAGTACCGGCTGGGGAGACAGAACATTGATGCGGATGCTTTGCACTGACGGGTGCATGGGAGACTGGACAGAGACAAGGAGTGGGAGAGTGTTCCTGCCCCTGGGGTGAAGGCCATGTGTCAGTTTGCCATCACAGTGAAGGCAGAGGAAAAGGAGAAACAGGATCAAGTGGTGGATCAATTGGGGGCTTTTAGTAACACCATACCCCAAGTTTACTCTAACCTGACTGCTCTGAAGACAAATCAGCTGCCGGAATTGAGTTCTGGGGAAGTGGCAGCTGCTCAGCGAGATGATCCGGGCATTGGCACTATTTGGTCTGCGGTTGAAAAGGGAGACATGGCTCCGGTGGAGAAGACGAAACATGCTTCTGTGCCTCCATTAATGAAAGAATGGCCTCGGTTGGAGTTGAAGAACCAGATCTTATACCAGGTCTCGTCACCCCCGGACCGACCTCGGCGTTGCCACCTGGTTTTGCTAGAGAAGTATCGGAGGATTGCACTGAAGTCACTTCATGATGATTCTGGACTTTTGAGGGTGGACAAGACCTATGGATTGCTCAGAGACCGGTTTTACTAGCCCTGAATGAAGTCGGAGGTCGAAGAATACTGCAAGTTGTGCACTTGCTGCATATGGCAAGAGATACTGCCCACGTGGGCAGCTCCTTTGTCCCACTTGCAGAGTGCAGGGTCCTGGACCTGGTGTTTATGGATTTCCTGTTAATAGAGCCCGATGCCAGCACACGCCGAATGCCTTAGTCATCACGGACCACTACACCAGATATGCTCAGCCTTTTCCTACCAAGGACCAGAGGGCAACTACGGTGGCAGAGTGTTATAGGAGAGGTATTTTGTTTATTATGGCCTTCCCAGGCAGATACATAGTGACCAGGAATGGGACTTCGAGAGCAGACTCATCCATGAGTTACTGGGCATGTTTGGAGTTGAGAAGTCGAGGAGCATGTCCTATCACCCTCAGGACGATCCCCAGCCTGAGAGATTTAATCAGACCTTGCTGGACATGGTCGAGACCCTAGAGATCAGCAGGAAGAGCAGGTGGAGTCAACATATTGGGCATCTGGTTCACAGTTACAACTGTACACAAAATGAAGCAACTGGGTACTCGCCATATTATCTGATGTTTGGGTGCGAGGCAAGGTTGAACATGACCTTTGTTTTGATACTGACGAAGGTGACTTACCACCAAAGACTTATCTGGAGTATGTGCCTGATACGAGGAGAGAGCTGAAAAGGGATTATGAATTGGCTGGGGTCATGGCCACCAAGCAGAATCGAGGAAATAAGAGGAGGTATGATCAAAAAGTGAGGTTCTTCATATGGAATTTGGGGCTACCTGGAAAGCATAAGTTGGCTGACCGCTGGGCGGCCACACCCTATGTGGTGGAGAGTCAGATGCCAAACCTACCAGTTTTCCGGGTGAAACCAGAGGAGGGGAAGGGGCCTGTCAAGGTTCTCCATCGGAACCACCTGCTGCCTTGGGACAAGAGGTGCAGGTGGACTCAGAGCCCAACTTGGAGCCTACACCTAATAAGGGGACTCTGCGGAAACGCAGGGTGACTGCAGGGCCCACAGGAGGAGAGGCTGGGCTGGGCCCCACCCATGAGAGGAATACTGATTCGGAGAATGATGATCTGGATGTGTGGTACATGCTGCCTTTCGCTAATTCCCCACTGATTGAGAAGAGACTGCTGGCTCTTCTCCCACTGAGTCAGGTGAAGTGGGGGGGAGGCCATCTGTGGGTAGCCTGGGTTACAGCAGGACACTGAAGGAGAGGAAGCGGGGCCTGGACATAGGACAGAGGTCTCCGAGTTGCGGAGGGCATGGATGATAGGTCGGAGGAGGACTCGTCAAGTAGACCAGAAGTATCCCCGGTAGTGTCTGAGCCTGAAGAGTTAGGTGAGGAGGTACGAAGGTCTCAGAGAATTAGGAGACCATTGGATAGGTTGGCCTATGTTGTGCCTGGGGAACAGAGCGTGATCTCTACTTTTTTGGGGAGCTATGTCACTGCCTTTTGCACCTGGATTGGGCTTTGTGTTTTGCGGGAAGGGTCGGCAAATTATCTCAACATCATGAGGACATGACTAAATTTAGTGGGGGGAGAGTGTAATGCACTGTAAGGATTCACAGCTAATGTAATGGCTTCTTTGTAATGTTTCACTGCTAAGGCTAATGTAATAGCTTCTCTGTAATGTTCGCTGCTGAGGTAACTGTTTCTCTGTAGCAGCAATGTTTGGGTTATGGCTGGAAATAACAGAACTGTGGTATGCATGTTAGCCAATCAGAGTTTGTTGCTCTGTCTTGTGAATCTGGAAGGATGTTTCTTGCAGTCTTTGTGGAGGAGGGATGAAGAGGGAGGACACGTGTGGAGAGAGCTGGTAGACCACCGGACGGAGTGGACTGGGATCTGAGGGTCCGAAGGTCGGCGATGCTCGGAGGAGATCGATGGTGGAAGAATGGCGAATGAGTGAGCTCCAACGTGCACTTTTGACTTTTCCTTGAACTGGGCCTTTTTAAAATTTTCATCACTAAACCTATATTCAGATTAAGATTCATAAAGTTAAATCATTTAATTGCATATGGTGTACTGTCTGATATTTTGTGTTGTGGGTTTGTAACTGGGCGGTACATTACACAGCATCCACACAAACGTGATTTCTCAGTTTGGCAGGGCTAGAGGCTGTTTTCCCCAGAAGAACGCGAGCTGGGTGAGCCTGAGGGTTACATACCTGTATGTCTGCTTATTAATGCAAATATCTAGTGCAGCCAATCAGTGCGTAAAGGTATGTGGACATGGTCAAGTACCTCAGTTGTTATTCAGACCAAACATCAGAATTACTTCCTGTTTACTGTTGACCTGTATGCACACTACACACACTTTGAATTATACTTTATTAACCATTTGTGGCAATATTTTGTTTTATGTGATGTGTATGATGTACAGTATGTTTTGTGGGAGCACTGTGATCCAGAGGAACTTTGTTTTGTTCAGTTTTATTTATGTACAGTTAGGTGACAATAAGCTTGAATGAATGGGGAAGAAATATCAACTAAGTGACTTTGACTGTTGATTTAAGAGAGGGTAGATTGAGTGTCTCAGAAAATGCTGACCTCCTGCGATTTTCACACACAACGTTCTTTGGAGTTTACAGAGAATGCTGTGAAAAATAATTTTTAACAATCATCCAGTGAGTGGCAGTTGTGTGGGCAAAAGCATCTTGCAAATGAGAGAAGTCAGAAGAGAATAACCAGACTGGTTCAAGCTAGCTGGAAGGTAAGAGTAACTCACATAACCACATGTTATAACAGTGGTGTGCAGAAGAGCATCCCTGATCACACAACACGTCGAACCTTGCAGTGGATGGACTGCAGAAGCAGAGCGCACTGATGTGATAAATTAACTTAAGTCTTGAATACAAAATGGAGACATAAGTGAATCTGCAGATGCTGGAAGGGTTGAGCAATGAATAAAAAATACTGAAGCAACACAGCAGGTGCCTGACTTGTTGAGTTGCTGGAGAATTTTGTGGGTTGCATAGAATGTAGAATATAACATTACATTTAGAAAGGAAGTATGGTGCAGCCAGACGATATGGTGCAAAGACATGATGAAATTGTTTACAAAGTCAAGAGTATCTATAAAGCTCAAAATGATTTAAATCTGATCCAAAATAGAAGTGGAAGAGATCTGGACATTTCAAATAAATGATTTGATCTTTGTAAGTGGAGTATAAAATCTAATAGTGGTGAATTAATTGCAATATTTTGGTAGGACTAATCAAAATAGGACATACATGGTAAATGGTAGGGCATTGAAGAATGCAGTAGAACAGAGGGATCTAGGAATAATGATGCATAGTTCCCTGAAGGTGGAATCTCATGTGGATAGAGTGGTGAAGAAAGCTTTTGTTATGCTGGCCTTTATATATCAGAGCATTAAGTATAGGAGTTGGGATGTAATGTTGAAATTGTACAAGGCATTGGTGAAGCCAAGTTTGGAGTATTGTGTACAGTTTTGGTCACCGAATTATAGGAAAGATGTCAACAAGATAGAGAAAGTACAGAGAAGACTTACTAGAATGTTACCTGAGTTTCATCACCTAAGTTATAGAGAAAGGTTGAACAAGTTGGGCCTTTATTCTTTGGAACGTAGAAGGTTGAGGGGGGATTTGATAGAGGTATTTAAAATTATGAGGGGGATAGATAGAGTTGACGTGGATAGGCTTTTTCCATTGAGAATGGGGGAGATTCAAACAAGAGGACATGAGTTGAGAGTTAAAGGGCAAAAGTTTAGGGGTAACATGAGGGGGAACTTCTTTACTCAGAGAGTGGTAGCTGTGTGGAACGAGCTTCCAGCAGAAGTGGTTGAGGCAGGTTCGATGTTGTCTTATGTTCAAGCTTACGAGAGACACTATTACAGTTGATAAAAACTTCCTCCATCGCAGAGTTTAGAAAGTTAGATTCTGGAATACACTAGCTCAGAGAATGGTGGAAGTAGAGTCACTCTCAATATTTAAGAATTATCTTGATAAACACTTGAATCTCCAAGTCAGAGAAAGCTACAGGCTAAGAACTGATAAACAGAGATAGAAGAGACTGCAGATGATGTAAGTTTGAGCGATAAAAATAGTCTTCTGGAGGAACTCATTAGATCAGGCTGTATCTGTAGAGGCAAAGGGATAAACAACCATTCATGTCAAGACCCTGTATCAGAACTGAGGCAACATAGGGATTGTAAAGAGCTGAGAGGGAGGGCGTGCAGGAGGAATGGAACCAGACAGCAGGGGTTGATGGGCTGATGGTGATGGGTGAGTGAAGAAGGATGGAAATAGCCACAGAGACTGGGGGTTGTAAAGTGGAGACAGTAAGGGGCTGCAGATTATTGAATTAGGGTCACCTCAGTCCTGCTGCAGGTGATACCTGAGCTGAAACTTTCACCTCCATGGATGCTACCTGACCCACTCTTTTTCTCCAGCAGCTTGACTTTTTTGTCATTGATAGAAGGGATTGATGAAGATGGTGTTGATGTTCAACAAAGACATAAAGGCTGAAGGCCTTGTTTCCGTTTCTATCTATAAGAGTATTATAATTCGAGCTTCTTAACAAGCTTCAGTGAAAAAAAAAATAAAAAGGCAGGTTATTTGACAAAGCATGATGTAACTGAAGAGAGGTTTCCTTTCGCGAAATGTTCAAAATGCAGAAACACATATTTAAAATCTTGGCTAAAAGGTACAAGGAAAATTACTAGACTATTTTAATACACACAGAAATTTGCTGGAGGAACTCAGCAGGTCAAGCAGCTTTGACAGAAATGTTGGCCAGAAAGAACTAAAATCTACAAATCAGTTAACAGGAATGAGGCAAGGACAGTGGAAAGAGACAGAATAAAAATCTTTGTTCTTACCATGTGTTTCAAGGAAATTTTATGATAGTGTCCTTGCAGCTGTCATTTTATGAACTGTTTGAACTGATCCTTGCTTCAGGATAACTTAATCAGAGCAGCTGAGCGTGGACACAAGGAGTTTCTGCCAACAATCTACTAAAGCCGAGTCCGTTCTCAGAAAAGAAGTTGTTAATTATGTAAAATGGCAGGGGTGCAGAAGGATCTGGTCAGCTAGGCTGAGCTGTTGGCTGACCTTTAGAATGATATGAACCACCCCAAGTTGGATAGGACAAAAGGCATTACTTAGGTCACAAGGGTGAAGGGAGAGCCATAAAGCAATACTGTTTGTAGTCTTGGACCACATCCAATGAGAAACTGCCATAGGTCAGTCAGATGACTTTGAGACAACAAAACTGAAACATCATAGATTGATCTGATAAGGAAAAAAAATAAGAAAGGAGGATTCTGTGAGCACAGGCAGTGATAACTCTCTTCAGACCAACCACTGTGGATGTGGAGGGCCCAACATCGGGACCACAAGGAACGCCTGACCAGAGTAAACTCCTTTCCCTCGGTATTACCTTTTCTCTTCTTTGACTGTTCATGGAGGGTTAAGGAAACCTAGTGGGTTTCCCGTGAATGTGCACTAAGCCAATAAAGGTACTTCTCAATAAATACAGATCCTCTCTGTGCCTAAATGATCATTATTGTTGAGGGTTAATACTTGAGGATCAATCCTTGTAATAGAAGGAATAATCAGTTGATGTTTTGGGCCGAAACCCTTCATCTGGATTGGAAAGGAAAGAAGAAAAAACGGTGGTCATGGATAATTTTAATGATTTGAGGAGCTATGATTTAAGATTCACTACTTGTCAGAGTTGAAAACAGAAACAACTGGGGAATTCATTAAGAAATTGAATAGGGACATGAGAGCAATCTATTTACAGACCAATAGGGAAAGTGACTGATGAATAGGATCTGGCATGGACTCTATAAGGCATGGATGTTTTCCACCACAATGATTTATTGAAGTATTCCAAAACTTTCCCTTCTTTGTTTCTTTTGCATGAAGTCTATACCACTTGACAAACAGCAGGGAGAAAGTCAGTATATTTTCATTTCCACAGAATTATAACCACAATGAGTTACCAAGATGTGAGATGGGGTGCCTGAGGATTTGTGGGTGGATGATGGGGGAGGAAAGAGTGGTCAGGGCAACTGATGCCCAGTAGATTTTTGAACAGAACAGCAAGTAATAGATATGGTCTTTATCACCCCCAATTCTAACAAACAGTTTATCAGAAGCTTCATCTTTATGGTGGTTACCCGGCTGTAACCTGCAAAATTTGTTTTCCTCCTGTATCTAATCCCAGGTTATGAAGGTGTTTACAAAAGACAAGCCACACACATCAAAGTTGCTGGTGAACGCAACAGGCCAGGCATCATCTCTAGGAAGAGGTACAGTCGACGTTTCGGACCGAAACGAAGGGTCTTGGCCCGAAACGTCGACTGTACCTCTTCCTAGAGATGATACCTGGCCTGCTGCGTTCACCAGCAACTTTGATGTGTGTGGCTTGAATTTCCAGCATCTGCAGATTTCCTCGTATTTACAAAAGACAAGTTGGCTTCTTCTATTTAGTCATAGAATAATAGAGCAGTACAGCATGAAGACATGCCCTTTGGCTCAATGTCTCCATGCTGACCATGGCACACACTCAGCTATCCCAAATTTCTGCATTCAGCTCACATCCCTCTAAGCCCCACCCATCTAGGTGCCTTTTCAAGAACATCTTTGATGCTGCTGTTGTATCTACCTCAACCACTTCTTCAGGTGGCTCTTATATTCTTACTGTGCTCTACGTGAAAAGGTTGACCTTTAGGTTGCCTTTAAATATTTCCTCCTTCACCCTAAAACTATACGCCCATGTTTTGGTCATCTCTGCCCTTTTACAATCTATCTTATCTATGCCTATCATCATTTTGATCATTCTCCTACGTTTCAAGAATTAAAGGTCTATGCAAGTTAACCTCTCACTAGAACACAGACCCTCTAGTCCTGGTAATATCCTTGTTGATGTTTATATATCCAAAATATAAGGTATTTTGTTTGAAACATGATCTCCAACACTCCTTTCTGATTGTTGTATCACGTCACCCGTTACACATGAAAATTCAGAAATTCTCTTCAGTGCAAAACTAATTTGGTCTCTTTGATTTCTAAACTGGATTTTCAACTCTGTAACCACCTATCAAATTTAAACTACTGCATTTTTCCAAACAGTTGGCAAAAAGAATGTTTGAATTGAATTCTTAATGCTGTCCAGTTGTTCTTAATATTATGAATGAGTTTGAGAAATCTTTTTCCTAATTCATTCCAAATGGGATCAATCACCATGGAATAGGAAAATCCACATTATTTCAATATTCTTGACTCTTGAGAAATCAATGAGCAATATTTAATTGTAACTTTATCTTTACATTGAACAAGAAATTATTCAATAAATGACTAACCATACGCAGCAACTCTTTGTGTTCACATCATGTAAAACCCTCCCAATTTTGGTAATTGCGATTTGTAGCACTGGTCACAGATCTTTTATAAAGAAAGCATCAAACTGATGGTTTAATTACCGTACCCTTGTGTTATAAATATTTTTTTCAGAAGTCGGATCTTTAGATGTTAGGCTTTAATTAACAGATGATAACTCCAATAAAACTTCAGATATTCAAAGCATTACATGATTCATTAAATAATGATCTGATATATAGATTAGAAAATCTATTCATAAATTATGCAGTCGGCAAAATGGACCAGAGGGTACAAATTTTCTTATTTGTACCACGTTGCCAATCTTAGCATTATTAACACGGTTTGGCAGATTTAATAACATGGTCACACATTGCTGGCACACAGCAGAAAACCTCCACTTCTGGTGATATCAAACTGTAAGTGACAATAATATGATATCAATACTATAAAATGGACCCTGCTGATCTTGATAACACAAGTTGATCATCAAACCAAGCATTGTTGTAAAGTGTCTGTTTCAGCAAACTGCATGGTATAACAGAATCCTGAATGTTTTGCAAATATGAGCTAAAGTCGATAAATTAATGAGAACTATAGTTATTCACACGAGTGAGGAAATAAAATTCTCAAACCTCTGCAGTAACTGCTGTGTCTGTAGTTGAGATTATGCCTTGAATTAATACTTTGATCACCTCCATTTCCAGACAGAAATGGGTGCTCCTGTGATCATACCTCCAGCCAAACAGAAAGGAAGCGTAATGGAGGAGCCACTGGACCAGGAAAACAGACAGAAGAATGAAGAAGAGTGCTGATGTCCTGCATTCATCCAGGAGGCTGATGCCTTATGGATTAAAACGTTATGCAAAATTTAAATCTAGCATATGAAGTACCTGAATTGCTTGTTTTACAGTTGTCTCTAGTTGGAACATTGCCTTATGACTTCAGGTGATAGGAAATTCATACCTGGGATCTGTCTTTTCCCAATGAAGGACCACTTTTTAAAAATATGATATTACTCCAGAGTTATAGAGTAATATAAAAATAGAGTAATATGGCAAAATAAAAATGTACTATTTGATTGAATATATAAAAAAGTAATTGAAGCATAATATATATATTAGCAAAATTAAATACTCTGGAAATGTTGCAGATTATACTATTAAATACCCTCAGATAGTACAGGTCAACCTTCATTCATCCGACTACCTGTAATCTGGTTCCTTCGATAATCTGGCACTGATTATGCTTAATGTGATCCTTCTGTAATTCAGCATTTTCACTAATCCAGCACTCCTCAGGTCCCAATGGTGCCAGATTAGTCGGATTAGTGAAGGTTGACCTGTATTAGTTATGCACAATTACCACTTAGAGGGACTATGACCTGAACCAAACTTATTTTTGGCAGTAGTTAAGTAGAAAACTCAGTGAGATCGCCTTGACAGTTTGGCTTATCTCCAACTCTCCATACTGCAATAGGAAGGGAGTGACAAGCTGCAATTTGCACTTAACACTCAGCTTTATTCCAGCCAAGGATTGGAAAATAAAAAAGGCTAATGATTTTTTTTTGAACTTTATATAATTTTGTGTTTTAGTTTTATTTATGTCATGAACTATATTACAAAGTAAATTTTAACTGTTAGATTTTATTAATAGCTTTTACTTATAGTTCTTTGTGCTTGAGGTAACTTTTTTTACAGAGAGAATTGTGAGCAAGTGAAAGCTTCTGCCAGGGATGGGGGAAGAGGCAAATACATTAGGACATTGAAAAAAAACTCTTAGATAGATACACCTAAGATAGAAAAATGGAAGGCTATGTAGGAGGGATATGTCAGAACAGGGACAGGGTTAACTAAGGGGACTTATTTTGAGAGAGGTTCCTGCCTTGTGATATAGTGCACTTTCTCTGCATAAACATGTCTTTGAACAACAAGAATTCTAACCTTTGCCCTATTCAGTTGCTCTGCTATGAGAGGTTGCTTACAAATGTGCAATCTATGCAAAGTTTGTGTTTGGATACTCCTGTAAAGGAATGAGCAACATGTGAGAACTAGAACGGGCAATTGATCTGGTAAGTGACTTACAGTCTGAAAAACTCTGAAAGCATTCACTGCCAACTTGGAGTGTTGATGGTCGACTCTTGACTATTTATTTCTATATCAGCCTCAGGGTAGGCTAAATCAAAAATTTCCTGCTAATAATGTTCCTGTTGAGGATAAGCAAAATATTCTGGAACAGTTAACCATAAGTAGAGGGAAAGCTTAGAGATCTCTTATGGCAAGATCAGCCAGGTTGAGATCATTGTTCCATTGGCTTTTCTGATTTGATCGCCTAATACATTGAATTGGATTACGTACCTAAACACAGAATCTCCTTGTTTCAATAAAAATATATCCAAGTACAGCCTTACTGTCAGTAAAGAAATTGATATCATCTAGTTCTGCATCCAGCTGTTTGGTTATCATGTGTGCCATCTCAACTGCTAGAACAGCAGCATCCTTTCTAACTAAATGTGGTATTGTTGATGCTTGGCGTTTTCTCCATCCGACAGACAGTGAGTATTCCTTTTTCTCTCATGTTCATCATTCTTACACCAGGATTGATTTTTTTTTATTGACAGTCAAATGATTCCATTAGTTCGATCGATGGAATATAAAGAGTTTGCTATTTCTGACCACTCTCCTGTACTTCTACTTTTAAATCTTCCTGGTCCTATCCCTATGAATAGATTTTGGTGATTTAACTCTGTTATCCGATGAGGACTTATTAAAATTTATGGAGCATCAAATTACTCTTTTTTTTTTGAAGAAATACATTGGAAGAGACGTATAGTCTTATTATATGGGATACTTTTAAAGCATATATCCGGGGTCAAATTATTTCTTATACTGCAAACATCATTTAAAAAGTTAACAAAGAGAGAAATGAACTAGCCAATCAGTTAAAACAACTGGACCAGAAATATGCTTCGGTACCCGATCCTGAAACTTATAAGAGGTGTACTGAAACTAAAACTAAATATGATCTTCTTTCAACGTATCCAATTGAAAGCCACCTTTTAAAAGATAGAAGTCAATTTTATATTCATGGAGATAAAACTGGCAAGCTATTGGCTAATCAATTGAAGCCATTTATGGCCAAGTGGCAAATTAAAGAAATATGTAAAATTAATGGGGACATGACAACTGACCACCTTGAAATTAATGACAATTTTAGGGAATTTTATTCTAAATTGTATAGTTCTGACTCTGTTAATGATAATATTGCAATGAATAAATTTTTAGATCAATTGAATATTCCCAATCTTTCGTTAGATGATCGTAGGCAATTCGATCAACCCATTTCCCAGGAGGAAATTGCTCAGGCTATTCGAGTATTGCATTCTGGGAAATCCCCAGGACCCAATGGATTCTCTGGAGAGTTTTATAAGGCTTTTTCCTCCTTGCTTATACCACACTTATGATCTATCCTTACAGAGTCCTATAAGGTAGGAAGATTACTGCAGTCTTTTTACGAAGCTTCTATTTCGCTTATTCTCAAAAAGAATAAGAATTCTACTGAATGTTCTTCGTATAGACCTACCTCTTTACTCAATTTTGATACAAAAATTTTATCTAAAGTGTTGGCTCGCAGACTTGAAAACATTATATCTTCTATAGTTTTGGATGATCAGACAGGATTTATTAAAAATTGATATTCCCATTTTAATATACGGTATTTGTTAAATGTTATGTACTCTCCATCTAAGGAAATATTGAAATATGTGATATCTTTGGATGCGGAGAAGGCTTTCGACAGAGTTGAATGGAGCTATCTATTTACATCCTTAGAAAAATTTAATTTTGGACCTAATTTTATTCATTTGATTAAATCACTTTATCTATCTCTCTCCACTCGGGTTCTTACTAATTTTCAGAATTCTAAACCCTTTGAACTCCAACGTGGGACTGGACAAGGTTGTCCTTTGAGCCCTCTGCTTTTTGATCTGGCATTAGAACCCTTAGCAACTGCTTTTCAAGAGTCTAAAGAGATTACTGGTATTTTAAGGAGAGGTACTATTCATAAAGTGTCAGTCTATGCTGATGACTTATTGCTTTTTATCTCTAATGTTACAACCTCTTTACCATTTGTGTTCCGTTTACTGACTAATTTTAGTCAGTTCTCAGGATATAAATTACATTTACAGAAGACAGAACTGTTTCCTTTGAACAATTTAATGCCAACTGATATTAACCTTCCTTTTAAAATTTTAAGAAAACAATGTACGTATTTAAGAGTAACAATTACTAAGAATTATAAAGATCTATTTAAGGAAAAATTTTTAAGTTTATTGAATTATGTTAAAAAAACACCTTCTAATTGGTCGCCTCTCTCTTTATCACTGATTAGCCAAATTAATTCTATTAAAATGAATATCTTACCAAAATTTTATACCTTTTTCAAGCTGTGCCTGTTTTCATTCCTAAATCTTTTTTTGACTCTTGGGTTCAATTTCTTCTTCCTATATGAGGAAGGGAGGAGAAGATGGCGGCGCAACGCATTTGTACCGTATTTGTAAGTATATCGTATTTGTAAGTAGGTACCGTGCACAATCCTGATTTGATGGAGACAGACGTGAGAAGCATGGAGGAACAGCTGAAGAAACTTCTGAAATGCCCGCTTCGCTGCCGGTGCTACTGTGCAATCAAGAATCTCTGACGGGGAAGGCCCCAAATCCTCGGCTTTGCCTATTGCCTGTTGCCGGGGCTGGGGTCGAAGCGCTCGGCAGAGATGGTGCTCAGTGCTCGGTGTCGGAGGCTCGAGGTTTTCGGACGGACTCAAGAGTCAGCTGTGGTCGGGTGCTTTCAGGGTGCTGCAAGTTTGCGGCGCTGAAAACTCACATCAGGGAGAGTTTTTCTTCCTTCTACCATCCGCGTGAGATGATGGGACTTTCGAGAGACTTTGAGACTTTTTTTTACCGGGCCCATGGTCTGTTCTTTATCAAATTATGATATTGCTTTGCACTGTTGTAACTATATGTTATAATTATGTGGATTTTGTCAGTTTTTCAGTCTTGGGTTGTCTTGTTTTCTGTGATATCATTCTGGAGGAACATTGCATCATTTCTTAATGCGTGCATTACTAAATGACAATAAAAAAGGACTGAGTGTCCTCATAACCTAAATCTAAAATATATGGAAGAATAAAATACCTTGTATAATAAAGCTCACCTTTAAAAAAACAAACAGAACAGAGGATTTGCCTTACCCAATTTTAGGTTATATTATTGGGCAGTTAATATATGAAATATTATGTTCTGGATATATTATGTAGCCCCCCCCCCCCCCGGCCACCCTCAGGGTCGCTCGGCTCCCAGTCGTCTAGGGAGACAGCTTCGGCCCCAGCAAACTGGGTAATTCATTTGTGTGGATGCTGTGTGAGGTATCCCACCCCGCCTAAATAACAGACAATACACCAGATGCAATTAAATGATTTACAGTTTATAGATATTGCTGGAACAATACAATTAAGAGAGAATAAAACATAAAAGGAAAATAAAAGGCGCCACACTTATCAAAATTCAATCTCTTCGTGCACAAAACCATTGGAGCTCAAGGACCTTCTTCTTCACCCTGTGACCCCTCGGACCACCTCGACCAGCCGCATGGGACCACCAACGGTGGTCGACCAGACGCTCCACACGAGTCCGTCTCCGTCTCCTCGCCGAACGCCCTCCTCGGGGTCCGACCCCATTAGCGGACATCACAGCACCTGGTCCATCCTCTGTCTCGCTCTCCCGCCTTCTCCCCAAAACCCTGCGCATACAGTATCTTCAATTACGCCAAAACCATAACAACTATCCCAATTGGTTAATAGCAATTTCTTATCACACTCTAAAGCAAGAACAAGCTGCTAGTGCAAACTTTCTCCCCATTTAACACAACAAAGCTGCATTCCCCAGATTAACATAACAAAGAAGCCATTTTAATTAGCCTCCGCATGTGACATAAAAGTCGAAACCCCCTTACAATTACATTAATCATGAGAATTGCCCTATATGGGTTTCTTTGGAAGTCAACGCTGTTACGAAATTTTTCATTATTTCTTTACTTGGATCCTCGCTTCTTTTATCTTTAAATAAACTAACCGACAATGTGGTGGTTAAACATACATTGAGGATTTGGTTACAGTTTAGAAAACATTTTGGTTTATTGAGATTCTCCCTCTCAAGTCCCATATTTTCTAATTGTTTTTTAAAATATCTTTAATTGACTTACCTTTTAAAGAATGGAATAGATTGGGTATTAAATGATTTCAGGATTTGTTTGCTGGAGGGATTCTCTCTTCTTTTGTGTAATTTTCAACGAAATTTAACCTTTCCAATACTCATTTTTTTTTCGATACTTATGGATTAGAGATTTTTTAAGATCTCAATTACATACATTTCCTACAAGTCCAGGTACGAATACAATAGATACAATTTTTAATCTGAAACCCTTTGATAACGGTTCAATATCTTACATTTATGGTCTACTGTTGGGACTGAAAAAGGCCTCTTTAGATAAAATTAAAGGAGGTTGGGAAAAGGATTTACAGATTTTCAGATCTGAAGAGACCTGGAAGATTATTTTAAAACTGATTCATTCTTCATCATTATGTGCTTGTCATTCTTTATTACAATTCAAAGTGGTACATAGAGTCCATATTTCTAAACACAAGCTCTCCTGTTTCTATGCAGATATTTCACCTTACTGTGATAGATGTACTAATGGAGTGGCCACACTAATTCATATGTTTTGGACATGTCCGAGCCTTGTAAAATTTTGGAAGGATGTATTTCAAAATTTTTCTGTACTTTTCAATGTCAGCTTTAAGCCCAATCCTTTGACTGCCCAGGTTTGGTATTGTTGAGGATAGTGCTACAAAATTGAAGCTGTCTAATTTGCGGGTATTGGCCTTTATGTCTCTAATGGCCAGGAGGGTGATCTTGTTCAAGCGGAAGCAGGCTGCCCGGCCCACTCATGTTCAATGGCTATCTGACGTTGTGTTGTGCCTTGATCTAGAGAAGATTCGTTGTTCGATTTCTGATTCTAAACATGATTTTCTAATGTTATGGGGACCGTTTCTGAATTATGTTCATGATCTTTGAACTGTTATTGAAGTATGGATCTGAGCCATTATTATTATTATATCATATGGTAAGGTATTTTTCTTGTTTCTTCTTTTTTTTTTTACCAACCAGCTCATTTTGGTAGTGGGGGTAGATTTCTTAAAATAAAATACAATTATTTTATTTTATTTCATTTCATAATTCAATCTTTTTTTCTACATGATTAATTTGGAATATGGGATATTATGCTCATATTACTGTGATTTAAATGTAATGTAATTCATATTATTACTTGTATCCTTATGGATTTTTTATTTGTATTCATGCAATTTATATAATCTCAATAAAAAAATATTGAAAAGAAAAGAACAGCAGCCCTGAGTTCAAACCTTGGCATGGTGAGATCTGGTTTGGAAACAAGCATTGCATTTCCCAGGGTGGTTCCAACATCTCTATATCCAGGAGTGCCTGTGAACTTCAGGTATTCAACACAGCAACAGCTTTAGTTGACACATCACAGAAGATGCATTTCTCTTTCTTTTGGCCTGTAGATAATGGAATTGTCTTGTGGGTTTTTTTTTCAATGTTCAAACCCTTAAGATCCCGAAGGGAAGAACACCTCTGCTGCCACTGCCCATGTTTCTCATTAGAGAGCGGTACGTTCCATTCACAAGTGTCTGACATCAACTCTCTTCGCACAAAGCACCCCTAGATATTGACTGAAGCAGCAAAAGGGTCGAATATGCTTTTGATAGTAAAGGGCATAAAATGTCTTTCGGCATTGGTGACTTGCGAAGTGAGGGTATTGGTAATGGGGTCCCTTCCAAGGCCCAGATTGTACTGCATTGGAGGGAGGTCCTGTCCAATATGAAGATTCTGTAGACCTTTAACGGGACATTCAGATAGCAAATAATGCATGACCTCAGCACTATTGGATGCAATCTTAATCAGTCGGAGATTAGAAATGCACCGACATGTCTTGTGATGCTTTCAGACTGATGACTGCTTCTTTTTCACCATAAAATGATTCAAGCCACAGTCAAAATAGAAATGCCTTTCTATGTATGTACCTCCATGCTTCAATCCCAAATTCCTCTCTCCCTTGAAAGCTATCTTCTTAAAGCCATAGGTTGCCATAGCTGGCGAGGGACAGTTATCAAATACATGAACTGTAATGTAGTACTCCAAAATCTGATTGTCCAGCTGGTGTTCACAAAACCACAAGAATCTGATGTAGGCTCAATGATCCTCTCTCACTAGGAATGTTGTGGAACATTTATTCACTGCAACGGACTCAATTCATTTTGCATTTTTCATACAATCATTTTGCATTTCTGTGATAGACGAAGTCCACAAAGAGTAAAAACTGGTGGACAGGGGGCATGATACTGTGTTTTATACCTGAAAATTTCAGTTATTCACTATTCTTGGATATTATTCAGTAGTTTCTCCACCATAGAGTTTATTGCTCTTGCTGTGTCCAAGAAACTTAGCCCTAGTAGTTAACCCTCTTGTTGCAGCTTGCAATGCCAACAACAGATTTGAAAGCTCCTGTAGCTTCTGTGATACTTTGTGTGAGAGCTTTCGAAAATTATCAAGTCTACTGAAGAGAAATTCTTTGAATGCCTCTGGAGAGCCATAGCATTTGTCTAATCTCTGCCACAACATTTGTAAGTCCATAACTGGATTATTAATATGAACTTCCCTACCCTTTCTTGTATGTCACAGTTTGAGGATGAAGGGGAAGCCTTTTAGGACGGAGATTAGGAAAAACTTCTTCAAGCAGAGAGTGGTGAATCTGTGGAATTCTCTGCCACAGGAAACAGTTGAGGCCAGTTCATTGGCTATATTTAAGAGGGAGTTAGATATGGCCCTTGTGGCTAAAGGGATCAGGGGGTATGGAGGGAAAGCTGGTACAGGGTTCTGAGTTGGATGATCAGCCATGATCATACTGAATGTTGGTGCAGGCTCGAAGGGCCGAATGGCCTACTCCTGCACCTATTTTCTGTATTTCTATGTTTCTATGTTGCAGTGACTCCCCATAATGCTCTTACGGAGAAGGTCTAGATCTTCACGAGGTTTTAGTTCTTCCATGACTTTATGAAAGCTTGACTTCCAGAACGGGTAGTTCGCAGACAAGTTGATGATCACTTTTAGTCCCTCTGTGACTAAGTCTCAACGAGGCTGATACCAAGCCAAAGCTAATGCACCTGCAGCTCCTGAACGGGAGCATTGTGGAGACTGGTTTGCCAAATGTGTTTCTTGGGATGGATGGAAGTTTAACCTATCTATGACTGTGCAGATAGGGCTGGCATCGGTAGCAACACCTGACTGAGGTCTTTGCTGTAATGGAACTGCAGTAAGGGGTGTTGTGGGTCTTTGCTGCTATAGACCTTGACTGTCAATATCTGAACTAAGTGGCTGAATAGTGTGTTCAGCTTTTGCTTCTTGAGCTGAAGCACTGTTTTTATAGCCAAAATATAAATAGAGATTTTTTTTTATGAAGATGCTTTTACTATTATGATGGCGAGTCATGGTTCTGGTTATAGACTTGAGTCTCCACTATCTGAGTCTGCTGATGCTTCATGCATATTTGCCTCTGATGAGGCAGCTCAGCTACACATCTTCTTAGAGTGAACTTAGTGTCGCCTCTGTATGTGCTCTCTCCAATTCCGTACATTCTCTCTCTACATCTATAGGTGTTTTCTCCACTCGCATCTCAACTTCACGCTTAGCTTAAACTGTTCCCATTCTCTCCTCTTCATCTTTGGCTTGAGCTTGCACAGTAGCGATGATAGTTGTCGATTTGCTTGAGCATTGCAGAAATGTGGTAGATAAACTGCATTCTGACCCTTCTTCTAGGTCTTGGTGATCAATATTGCTCAGGTCAGAATCTGGTATCATCATCTACGGTCCTCAGATGTGCCTCCAATCCTGGATGATATCTTTGATGTTGAGCTATCCTTTCACTCAACTGCCCTCAACGTGTGTGTGGACACAGCTATGCAGTGTGTTAAACAACTTCTCAAATATCACCCAAGACGGAAGCTCTCTTTTCAGGTTTTTAATGAAATTTCTCTCTTTATTTTTCTTTTGAAAAGATATTTCATTTTCAAGGGCAAATAAAGAGTGGATGGAAATGCAAGTCTTTCCACCATGTGCTTCAACTCAGAATAAAAATCAGCCTGTGCAAGAAATGCCTCAAAGGACAGTGTGTAGGAGGTGATATTCATATAAAATGAGCTAGGTCTCTAGAGGCTAAACACAGCCCAAAACGTTAATTGTTTATTGCCTTTTATATATGCTGCATAACCTGCTAGGCATTTTGTGTGTTGCTCCAGATTTCCAATGTCTACAGAATCTCTTGTGTTTACTCCTGCTTTTTTCATGCTCTTATGCCTGACCAGACTTTTAGCTCAACTCCACTTTTATGCATAGCTCTTAATTGCACTATACACCAAACATCTATCTATAAGTACAAAAAAAGGACAATGTTGACAAAAGATGTTAATTATATCCCTTGGAATCATGATATATAGGCTTCAGTTGGCTTTTCTGTCATTGGTTGCGACCAAGCTAATATTTTTAATATTCCTTCCATTAATCTCAGGATTGCTACCTGTGCCATGTGCTAGTGAGGCTAGATATAGGAAGACAATGCAGCTAAATACGTGGCTAAGGAGTTGGTTTAGGAGGGAGGGCTTCATGTTTCTGGACAATTGGGCCTTGTTCCAGGGAAGGTGGGATCTGTTCCGATGGAACGGGTTGCACCTGAACTGGAGAGGGATGAACAGCCTTGCAGGAAGGTTTGCTAGTGCTGCTCCAGGGGGTTTAAACTAGATTTGCAGGGAGAATGGAACCAGAGTGTTAGAGCAGATAGTGAGGTGGAGGAGGATAGAGGTCATGTGAGAACTACAAGTATAATGCATGGAGTAAAGCCAGATCTAACATATAAAGAGGCTTTGAGGAAAGAGAAACAGAATAAAGGGTATAAAGCTAGTAAGGTAGAAGGGCTAAAGTGCATGTACTTCAATGTAAGAAGCATCAGGAACAAAGGTGATGAACTGAGAGCTTGGATACATACATGGAATTATGATGCAGTGGCCATTAGAGAACTTGGCTGGCACCAGGGCAGGAATGGATTCTCAATATTCCTGGATTTCAGTGCTTTAAAAGGGATAGAGAGGGGGGAAAAGGGGAGGAGGGGTGCATTACTGGTCAGGGACACTATTACAGTTACAGAAAAGGTGGGTAATGTAGCAGGATCCTCTTTTGAGTCAGTATGGGTGGAAGTCAGGAACAGGAAGGGAGCAGTTACTCTAATGGGGGTATTCTATAGGCCCTCTGGTAGCAGCAGAAATACTGAGGAGCAGATTGGGAGGCAGATTTTGGAAAGGTGCACAAATAACAGGGTTGTTATCATGGGTGACTTTAACTTCCCTAATATTGATTGGCACCTGATTAGTTCCAAGGGTTTAGGTGGGGCAGAGTTTGTTAAGTGTGTCCAGGATGGATTCCTGTCATAGTATGTTGACAGGCCAACTAGGGGGAATGCCATACTAGATCTACTATTAGGTAACGAACCAGGTCAGGTCACAGATCTCTCAGTGGGTGAGCATCTGGGGGACGGTGACCACCACTCCCTGGCCTTCAGCATTATCATGGAGAAGGATAGAATCAGACAGGACAGGAAAATTTTTAATTGGGGAAGGGAAAATTACGAGGCTTTAAGGCTAGAACTTGCCGGTGAGAATTGGGATGACATTTTTGCAGGGATATGTACTATGGACATGTGGTCGATATTTAGGGATCTCTTGCTGGATGTTATGGATAAATTTGTTCTGGTGTGGAAGATAAAGAATGGTAGGGTGAAGGAACCATGGGTGACAAGTGAGGTGGAAAATCTAGTCAGGTGGAAGAAGGCAGCATACATGAGGTTTAGGAAGCAAGGATCAGATGGGTCTATTGAGGAATATAGGATAGCAAGAAAGGAGCTTAATAAGGGGCTGAGGAGAGCAAGAAGGGGGCATGAGAAGACCTTGGTGAGTAGGGTGAAAGAAAACCCCAGGGCATTCTTCAATTATGTGAAGAACAAAAGGATGGCAGGAGTGAAGATAGGTCTGATTAGAGATAAAGGTGGGAAGATGTGTCTGGAGGCTGTGGAAGTGAGCGAGGTCCTCAATGAACACTTCTCTTTGGTATTCACCAATGAGAGAGAACTTGATGACGGTGAGGACAGTATGAGTGAGGTTGATGTTCCGGAGCGTGTTAATATTAAGGGAGAGGAGGTGTTGGAGTTGATAAGATACATTAGGACGGATAAGTCCCCGGGGCCAGACGGAATATTCCCCAGGCTGCTCCATGAGGCGAGGGAAGAGATTGCTGAGCCTCTGACTAGGATCTTTATGTCCTCGTTGTCCACGGGAATGGTACTAGAGGATTGGAGGGAGGCAAATGCTGTCCCCTTGTTCAAAAAAGGTAGTAGGGTAGTCCGGGTAATTATAGACCAGTGAGCCTTACGCCTGTGGTGGGAAAGCTGTTGGAAAAGATTCTTAGAGGTAGGAACTATGGGCGTTTAGAGAATTATGATCTGATCAGGGACGGTCAGCATGGCTTTGTGAAGGGCAGATTGTGTCTAACAAGCCTGATAGAGTTCTTTGAGGTGGTGACCAGGCATATAGAAGAAGGTAGTGCAGTGGATGTGATCTACATGGATTTTAGTAAGACATTTGACAAGGTTCCACACGGTAGGCATATTCAGAAAGTCAGAAGGCATGAGATCCAGGGAAGTTTGGCCAGGTGGATTCTGAATTGGCTTCCCTGCAGTAGGCAGAGGGTCATGGTGGAGAGATTACATTTGGATTGGAGGGTTGTAACTGGTGGTGTCCCACAAGGATTGGCTCTGGGACCTTTACTTATTGTGATTTTTATTAACGACCTGGATGTGGGGGTAGAAGGGTGGGTTGGCAAGTTTGCAGACGACACAAAGGTTGGTGGTGTTGTGGATAGTGTAGAGGATTGTCGAAGATTGCAGGGAAACATTGATAGGATGCAGAAGTGGGCTGAGAAGTGGCAGATGGAGTTCAACCCGGAGAAGTGTGAGGTGGTACACTTTGGAAGGACAAACTCCAAGGCAGAGTATAATGTAAAGGGCAGGATACTTGGTGGTGTAAAGGAGCAGAGGGATCTGGAGGTACATGTCCACAGACCCCTGCAAGTTGCCTCACAGGTAGATAGGGTAGTTAAGAAAGCTTATGGGGTGTTAGCTTTCATAAGTCGAGGGATAGATTTTAAGAGTCAGGAGGTAATAATGCAGCTCTATAAATCTCTGGTTAGGCCATACTTGGAGTACTGTGTCCAGTTCTGGTCGCCTCACTATAGGAAGGATGTGGAAGCATTGGAAAGGATACAGAGGAGATTTACCAGGATGCTGCCTGGTTTAGAGTGTATGCATTATGATCAGAGATTAAGGGAGCTAAGGCTTTACCCTTTTGGAGAGAAGAAGGATGAGAGGAGACATGAAAGAGTTATACAAGATATTAAGAGGAATAGATACAGTGGACCGCCAGCGCCTCTTCCCCAGGACACCACTGCTCAATACAAGAAGACATGGCTTTAAGGTAAGGGGTGGGAAGTTCAAGGGGGATATTAGAGGAAGGTTGTTTACTCAGAGAGTGGTTAGTGTGTGGAATGCACTGCCTGAGTCACTGGTGGAGGCAGATACACCAGAGAAACTTAAGAGACGATTAGACAGGTGTATGGAGGAATTTAAGGTGGGAGGGTTATATGGGAGGCAGGGTGCCACTTGACTATCCTAGTTATCCTAGTGCCACTTTCCAGGTGGGTGATCTGTTAGTTTTTGTGTGAGGGAGGGATGGGGATGTTAGGGTTTGTAAGATTTTGTTTATTTTTCTTTTTCATGCGGCGGGGAGAATTTGATGTCTTTTCTTTCAACGACTTCCATGATTTTTCTGTATTTCATGGCTACCCAGAGAAGAGAAATCTCAGAGCTGTATTCTGCATACATACCTTGATAATAAAATGAACCTTTGAACAATATCTCCAGAAATACATTGAATACTTTTGCACTGTAGTAGATCACTCACTGCTCAGAATCTAAACTTACTGAAAGGACAAGTCTTTGTTCATTTGATATGAAACATGTAAGGGACAATCTCTGATGAGTCTCTCAGATCACTAGAAAGTCCTGATTTCTTTTCAATATTTGAATCAAGGACAATGATTGACAGTTAACAAAAGTTATACAACCATACAAGCCTATTGATAGTGGA
Source organism: Mobula birostris (assembly GCF_030028105.1). NCBI lineage: Eukaryota > Metazoa > Chordata > Chondrichthyes > Myliobatiformes > Myliobatidae > Mobula > Mobula birostris. The sequence continues at coordinate 82,887,719 of NC_092379.1, read as the reverse complement.
GAGGGGAGCATTTTAGTCTGCATCCTTAGTACAGGATGTCATTGTCTTTCAACCAAACCTATCCTTGAGCACCCAGTGCGGCGGATGACTGTACTCCTATCTCCCAACTATTGAAAGAAACAAAAAGAATTGTCATTCTTGTACTAAATGTCCATGGTATAGTTTGAACAATAACACTGAGCCAATTATTTCCCTATTTCTGGTTTACTAAAACTCTTATTTTGGATAGGTATCCTAGCAAGCTTTGCTAAATTGCTTCATAATATTTTAATAGTGCAGAATATAATTTCAAACTATACTTATAAAATTAGTATGTTTAATTACACAAGTCACCCTGCACAAAAATGATTAATGCGGTCCAAGAATAAACAATGCCTGTGACATGGTTAGTGTGTTTTCTAAAAAACTACCTTCCCACAAACTTAACATATATCTGTAAACCATACCTAATTTAGTAGGCAGCAATCGAACTGATAATATTCTTACTAAGCACCAGTTATTAATTACACGGTAAAACTTTGTTGAAGAACTTGGTTTGGTTTAATAGTCTTCATAAGAATTGATTCCTTCACAATTTCTCTTGTATAAGTAATGGAAATTAAGAGAGGATTGTCTTCTGCCACTAAACTGCCTATAAGAAGAATTTGTAGTTTGTCAAGCAGGCCTTGGAAGTTGACTGCATGTTCACAATGAGGGCACTTACCTCTTCTTCGCATTTGTTTTGGTGTATCTTAGGTCAACACTTGAATTAAAGTTTAGACTGGCACTCGAGTTTTTTTTTATTTGGCGATTTTTCTTTTACCCTTTTAGGTGCTTCTTCGTTGCAAAAAGAAGTAGAGAGGGTAGCAGAATAATAAAACAGCAAAAAAAAAATGAGACAGCAAGTCTCAAATCATGGGAGTCTATATCATTAGGTTCTTAAAGGTTGATAGACTTATACACACCAAATTTACAAATGATAATAGAATCATTGAGTTATATTGCACAAAAGTAGGTCCTTCAGCCCACCACATTAATGCTTTTTTGGCCATCTGCACTAACCCTTTTTTCAAGCATTGGATCCACTGTTGGCCTGATATTAAGCAAAAAAAATCAAATCAAATTAAGTTTAATTATCATTCAGACCATATATAAATACAGTCAAATGAGACAGCATTCCTCTGGGTCTCAGGTGCATTACGTACATCCTAAATAGCGGGAGAGAAAAACACACACACACATCGTTATGCAAGATAACACATGTATAGTCCAAGTTTCTGAGCAACATGCAAATTGATCATACAGCTTCCGGTAATCCGGTCTGTCCTACCACCTGTCGAACTCTGGATGGCAGCACTGACAGGAGAGACCAACTCTCAACCCAGCACTGATTCCACGCTATACCGCCTCTAGTATTGTCTCACCTGGACTGCAGCAGCTAGGAAGCCCGCTTGAGGTCTTGTCCGCACTACAACCCAGGCCACGCTGCTGCCTCAATGCCTGTCTCACTGCCAAACAAGGGAAACAGGCCTGCGGCATCTCACATTACCGAAGTCCAACATAGTCTTGACAGTCACTCACACTGCATGCTGCTTTCGCACACTCGCTCCAAAGTCTTCAAGTAACAGGCAACGATATGATCTGTACCTATGTCAGCTCCTCTGAACCTTCTCCTGGCTGACTGCCGTCTTCCTCTTTTCCCAGCCCATCCGCTAGCTTCTCCTTTTCCAGAACATCCACCAGCTTCCCCTCCTCCCAGCAGATTGCTGGCTTCTCCTTAACCTGACCTGACAGCCAGCCTCTCTAACTCCCAGTCTGCCGGCCGGCTACTCCTTCTTCCAGCTGAGCATTGGCTTCTCATTCTCTCGGTTGTCCGCCAGCTTCATCCCCTCTGGCTTCACCTTCTCCTGGCTGAGAAAGAAATGTACCCCATTGGTCGGCCCCTAAGTGGCCACTGCATTTGAACATGCTGCCATCTTGCCTGAAGAGCAATAGAGATCAGCATTAGTTCTAGTGGCTTTTATCCTTTGACCCTAATCCTAACCCTAACTTTTTCCAACATGGGTCATTGATAGGTTCAGCTCAAAGGGATCCCTGGTGACCATTGATATGTTTCTAAGTTGTATGCTATGTTTCCGACTTAATTGTAATGTTTTCTAATAATCCCTGTTGAACATCCAATCTCTTTGAAGAATTCTCAAAAACTATAAATCAGCAAACAAATTGCATTTTTTAAAATAAGTATCTTTAACATTTCATAGAGAACCAAGTAAAATTGAGATAGGAAGTTTAAATGTAGCGGTAATTTTAGAAAAGGAAAAAAAAAACATTTTTTTTTTATTAATGCAGGATATGTTTTGAGCCCTGCAGTCTGCCATATAGCATTGAGCTTCTCAGGCCTTTAAGCATCTGTATTTACTAATCAATATCTTAACCAGCTCTTGTGTTTTCAGTCTAATCTTGTCAAGTTAATTGCAGCTGGCACATGTTTCTCACATTCTATGATTATTTAAAGAGGACTCTCAATCAGGCCCCTTAGTGGGGAGTTGCAGGAAGTATGGGATACAGAGAGAGATGATGAGAAGTAAATTAAAGGAGTTGGGGATGCAGGAATTCACATTAAAAGGGTTGCTGGGCATGGGTGAGAGAGCACAAGTCCGGGTATTTTTAGCATTTTTAAGGGGTACAGGGGTTTTTTTTTACAGAATATGATGAATAAACAGGAATAGGATACTAGGATGGTCAAAGATGGGAGGGTGAAGTGTAGGTGTGTGTGTGTGATTGGGTGAAGGGATTTAGAATGTATGTCTAGTGTGCATTCTGGAGCAGAAGGTGGCGGTAATGCACCATTAAGCTGGATACTAACTGCCATAAAACAAGATACAGACAGGCCCTTAGTGGGGTGGTATTGGTTGCGTTGCAATGGGTGCAGAAAGCCAGACAAGTCAAAGCATTGATATGTTCAGATTCATCCCCAGTTCTAGCAAGTTTAAGGTCTTCTCACACAAACAGTCGCCAAGATGTACTTTATGAAGTCCTTCAGTTAGTTACAAGAATTGCAAATCAGGGAGGTCAGGTAAAATTTCTATGGGTTCCAGCACATGTAGGGGTGAAGGGAAATGAGAGGGTGGATGAGTTGGCAAAGAGGGGGTTAAAGAAAATGTGGAAATGCACATTAGTATCAGTAAAGCAGAGGTTAAGTGTGTAATCTGGGGAAAAAGACTACCGAATGTGGCAAGGAAGATGAGACAGGGAGGGGAAAGGGAGGCATTTATATCAAATACAAAAGAGTGTTGCAGTTACTAGGGTAGGTAATGGATACAGAAGAGAGGAAATTGTGTGGACTAGGTTAAGGCTGGGGCATTGTGCATTAAACAAAACATTGAAAATGATAGGGAAACACCAGACAGGATTGTGTGAGGAATGTCAGGAAGAGGAGTCAGTAGAACATGTAGTTCTGAGTTGCAGGAAGTATGGGATACAGAGAGAGATGATGAGAAATAAATTAAGGGAGTTGGGGATGCAGGAATTCACATTAAAAGGGTTGCTGGGCATGGGTGAGAGAGCACAAGTCTGGGTATTTTTAGCATTTTTAAGGGGTACAGGGGTTTTTTATAGAATATGACGAATAAACAGGAATAGAATACTAGGATGGTCAAAGATGGGAGGGTGAAGTGTAAGTTTGTATATGTATGTGTGTGCGCGCGCGCGATTGGGTGAAGGGATTTAGAATGTATGTCTAGTGCACATTCTGGAGCAGAGGGTGGCGGTAATGCACCATTAAGCTGGATGCCAACCGCCGTGAAACAAGATACAGACAGATAGGCCCTTAGTGGGGATTGGCCGCGGCTGGCAGGGCTTGGAGGTGGCTGTGTTGGCTTGACTGGAAGCTGGCTGTGTTTTGCTTGATATGTGAGTGTGTTTTGGAACCTGTTGAGGGAAAGAGAGTGGGGAAGGAATGGAGATTGCTGGGAGGGGGTCGTGTGGGTCCGGTAATGGTGGACAAGATAAGAGGTGGGGTTGAGGGAAAGAAAGTGGAGAAGGAGAGGGATAGAGAATTGGGACCAGAGGTAGGCAGCTGGGGAGAGGTGGATTATTGTGAAGGGAAAAATAAAGGGAATGAGGAGGTAGTGAGGGGTTGGATGAATAAAAACCAAGACAAAGGGAATAAAAGAATAAGAAATGATAGTGGAGAAAGCTCTGAAAGTGAGGAAGATAAACAAGCTCAGAGAGGAGGTGTTGTCATAATTAGGTTTAATGAGAAGGCTCAGGGACATGAAGAAAATTAACCCGTTTGTGCTAACAACAACTCTGACAAATAAGATAGGGGAAATAGTATTTGCAAAAGTCCTTAATGATGGCAACTTATTGGTAAGATGTGCGAATGAGGAGCAACTTGAGAAAGCACTCAAGCTAAAAGAGATGGGAAAATGCAAGGTGGAGTACACTGGGAGGGTGGGAGCACAAAACAGTGGTTGTAAAGGAATGATCATGGGGATACCAATGAATATAAATATGGAGGAGATAAAGAGGAATATCAAAGGAGGGAAAGTAATGAATGTTCAAAGACTGAAAACAACAAAGGAGGGAGTGAATCAGTATTGATTGAATTTGAAGAAGGAGCGCTAAGGAAGGTGTTCCTGGGTTTCATGAGTTACCCAGTAAGGGTGTATGTGCCAAAGCCACTGAGGTGCTATAATTGTCAAAGGTTTGGACACGTGGCTAAAAACTGTAAAAGGCAGAGGAGATGTGCTAGATGTGGGGGTGATCATGAATATGGAAAGTGCGGAACAAGAGTTCAACCAAAATGCTGCAATTGTGGAGGAGCTCATAATGTTGCATATAGTGGGTGTGAGGTTGTGAGACGGGAGACTAAAATTCAAGAAATAAGAGTGAAAAGAAAGATCACTTATGCAGAAGCTGTAAGAATGTCAAGAGAACAGAATAATGTTCCTAATGAACAGGGAGCAATAGGGATACGAGAGATGCAACAAAGAACAAATGACAGGATTTATGTAGACAAAAAGGCTCTAGTAACATTCATTGCAGGAGTGATTAATAGTACTGCTGAGGTAAAGTCAAAAAGTGACAAAATTCAGCTGGTGGTAAAAGCAGCAGTAAACCATTTAGGGTTAGTAGGACTGACATGGGAGGAAGTGAGGGAGAACCTCAGTAATCAGTCAAGCCAGGAAGTTTCATGTGTTGGTTAATACTAATTATGGTGATTCTTTTACAATGGACTGCAAGGAGCTTACTGGCCAATAGCCAGGAATTCAAGCACTTTATTAAAGAAATGGCTGTAAAACCGGATGTAGTGTGTATTCAGGAAACTTGGTTGAAACCAACTTTAGACTTTGTGGTATATGGGTATACAATGATAAGGAAAGATAGAAATCTAGAGGGAGGAGGGGGTTGTGCTATGGTAATCAAGCAAGGTATACCATATAGGGTACTGGAAAAAGGAGATGATCAGGAATACATAGTGGTGGAAGTGTGGGACAGAGGGGAGGGAGTGGTTATAATTAACTACTACAATCCATGTAAATGGTTGGATTTGGACAGCCTATTAAAGATACAAGGACAAAACAGACAAAGTAGTGTGGTGTGCAGATTTCAATGCTCATAGCACAATATGGGGGGATCAGATTACAGATCCAAATGGGAAGGTAATTGGTGTGTGTGTGTGTGTGTGTGTGTGTGTCCAGTCCTGCTTGAGTGCACCATGACACAGTGGCCCCACCAACCTATGCACTCAGTGGAGGTTCTGATTTTCAGGATTTTTTTTTGTGTCAACAGGGATCATAAGATCTCCCATGTTATGTTTTATTTTCTGAGTTGTATGCTATGTTTCTGAGCTATGTGATCTTGCCATCTCACAAGTAAAATGCCATATTTCTGAACCACAGTGCAAATAAAAAGTATTCACCCCTCTTGGAAGTTTTCATTTTTTTAATTGTATTACAACCTTGAATCAAATTTGCTTTATTTTGACACTGATCAACAGAAAAATACTCTTTTGTGAAAAAGTGAAAATAGATTTCTACAAAGTGATCTAAATTCATTACAAATATAAAATGCAAAATAATTGTTTGCAGAAGTCTTCACCCCCTTCAAGTCAGAATTTAGTAGATGCACAATTACAGGCTTGAGTCTGTGTGGATAGGTCTCAATCATCTAGACACTGCAATTTTTCCCCATTCTTGTTTACAAAACCATTCAAGCTCTGTAAGATTACATGGGGATCGTGAGTGAACAGCCCTCTTCAAGTCCAGCCACAACTTATCAATTAGATTGAGGTCTGGACTTGGTGGATTGCTGTTTTTAAGCCATTATTGCGTAGCTTTGGCTATATGTCTGGGGTCATTGTCTTAATGAAAAACAAATCTTCCTCCAAGTTGCAGTTCTCTTGCTGACTTCATGGTTTTCCTCCAGGGTTTCATTTTATCCTCTACCTTCACAAACCTTTCAGTGTCTACTGTAGTGAAATGTCCCCACAGCATGATGCAGCCACCACCATGCTTCACAGTAAGGATGGTGTGTTTTTGATGATATGCTATGCTTGGCTCAATTTTGGTTTCATCAGACCATAGAACATCTTTCCAGTTGATTTCAAAATGTTCCATATGCCTTCTGGCAAATTCTAGCCAAGATTTCATGAGAGGTTTTTTTTTTCAACAGTGACTTTCTCTTTGTAGCTCTCCCATTAAGCAGCCACTGGCAACAGTTGTTGTATGCACAGTCTCCCACCTCAGCTACTGAAGCTTCTAACTCCTCCAGAGTCATCATAGGTCTCCCTCACTAGTCCACTTCTTGCATGGTCACTCAGTTTGTAAGAATGGCCTGCTCTAGGCAGATTTACACCTGTGACATAGTCTTTCCATTTCTTGATGATTGACCTCAATGGACTCCAAGGGATATTCAGTGACTTTTAAATTTTCTTGTATCCATCTTCTGACTTGTGTTTTTCAATAACCTTTTTGGGAAGTTGGTTGAAGTGTTCTTTTGGCTTTGCGGTGTACTGAATCATCAGTAGTTGGACCTTCCGGATACAGGTGTAGTTTTACTGCAATCAGTTGAAACACCCGGACCTTGACACAGCTGTCCATTTAAATGATTATGTGACTTATAAAATAAATTGACTGCAGCAGTGATGATTTGGTGTGTCATATTAAAGGGTGTGAATACTTGAACAATCAATTATTTTGTGTTTTCATATGTAATTAATTTTGTCCACTTTGGAGAGTTCCGTTTTCACTTTGAAACAAAAATTTATGGGGGGGGGGGGAGAAAGATGATAGGGAATGGGTATTTGAATACTCTTTATAAATACTGTACATGATCTTGCTATGCTTCCAAGTGAAACTTCCATGTTATATGCTATGATTCAGAGTTTTATGCTGTGTTTCTGAGTAATATACTATGTTTTGAGCTCCAGGTCGGTCTTGTGCTTTTTAAGACCAGCTTTGAGAGCTCCAGTTCTGCTCTGGGTTTTCCAGTCCTAGACCTAGAGAGCTGGATTTTTTTTTCCTGATCTACCTCAAGAGCTCACTGAAGCTCCAGGCTTGACTTGTGTTTTTTTTTCAGACCTCCCTAGGAGCATCAGATCTGTTCAGGATTCTCTAACGCTGCCTGGAGTTCCAAGTTTGCCTTGTGTTTCCCAAACCTATCTCAAGAGTTCCCTGGGCCATCAGGTGCCAGCCTTGGCGGGGGGGGGGGGGGGGGGGGTGGCGGTGTTGGTATTGTCATGAACTCTGCAGCTTGCTGTAGATCATTGAGCTTCTAGGGCTTTTGAGCATTATATTTACTAAACAATATCTTAACTAGAGTTGTTAAACCCTCGTGTTTTTGTTTAATCTTGTCAAATTAATTGCGGCTGACACGCATTCCCACATTTGATGATTATTTAAAGAGGACTCTCAGTCAGTGCTTGGGGGGGGGATCATTGTGTCAAAGAAGATGAATTCTCATGGTGTCACTCAGTCACTCCTCCAAGGCTCTGATTCTGATGTGTAACCTCTTGTTCCTGTCTCTTTCTGGGGATCCTACCATTCCTCCACACCTGGATCCAGTCCTTCTTGAGTGCAGCATGACAGAATTTTTTTTTTGAAGTCATACACCATGGACATGATAAGAAAAGGTTGGGTCATTGGTTGAATAATGGAAATACAAAGCTGAAAATTGAAGCATGGTTCTAAATGTTCCAAATCCAGGGACAGAAACCTAAAGAGATAGAGTTCAAACACTAAATGGGGTGTAGTCCAATAAGATGACTGTCCTAAGAGTATGAATACCTCATTAAAATTACTTTACCCATCATACTGTATGTACGACTACAGACTCTGCATAATTAGACATGTTCATATTCCTCTTTTCAGAGAAAACTGATCAATATATAGTAACTAAGAAATAGGATGAAGTTAGATTTTACCCTGTGTGACTAAAGACCAAGTTATCAGAAGATTGATGTCAATAAGAGAGACAATGGGGAAACATTCAAAATGCTAATATGAGAGACGAGAGAGATTAACGAAAAGAGACACAGTTCCGAGTATTGTCAGACCGGTTGTTTTGAACCTGAACTGTTTGAAGTTTGATGGACAGGCGATACCCCAGCAGGGGGATAAAAGGAACAGGTTCGCTAGGCAAGGGACACACCACGACACCATGAGATAACGAGACCCTGGAAGTGCGGTGTGCCTCCCCACAAGTTGGTGGGAGTTTTGGAGGTCTGATCACAGGACCGACCATAGACGCACAGGGTGGAAAGGTACGATCGGCGGGAACCTGGTGTGTGTGTCTGCCCTTGCCGGGGTGCCGGGTTCACTGCAGAAGAACGATCGTATCCGGAATGGAGGGGTCACATTCGGTGACCTCAGAAGACATTACAAAGGGCTCGCCCGAAAGCTAACTGCGAGGAATATCAAAGGTCTGTTTGAATCCGATTTGAATATCATCATTCGCTCTCTCTCTCTCCCCCCAATGGCACAACAGCGATTACTGCGAACTGAACTAAACTGAACTGAACTCTGCGTCACTTGAGACTGATCATTTTACCCCTAGACTCTGATAGAGCTTGTTTGATCCTATTATCCTAGTTCTGTGTACATGTGTGTTTTATCATTGCTAACCTGTTGCATTTATATCCTTACTATTAGAGTACTGTGTTACTTATTTCTTTGATAAAACTTTCTTAGTTCCAGTAATCCAGACTCCAACTAAGTGGTCCATTTCTGCTGGTTTGGCAACCCAGTTACGGGGTACGTAACACCCGTATTTAGAGATACAACACAGTACAGGGCCTTCTTGACCTCCAAAGCAGAAAGTACTTGAATGATAATCCATTGTATATCTATCACAATTTCATCTCACTTAATTAAACTTCCAAACTGAACCTAATCAAGCCATGTTTACTATTTCCAAATCCTCCTCCCCACATGTCAAAATTACTCTATCTCATTCTCTAGAACTAAAACAGACTATGGCTCTTTCTTTACTTGAGTAAAGAAACAAAGTTTTGGAAGCAGTCCAATCCACCTTGATCACCTTGTTATGAGTTAATTCAAATTTATCAGCAAGTTTATTAAAATGTGTCTGCATCTGGTTATTTTCATATTCACTCCATGTCTAAGTGGTGTGAATTGCATGTTAAGTCTTACACCATTTCCTTATTTAAAAGCTTACTGCACCTGTTTGTCTTCCACCTTTTCATAGCCTCCTGGGCAGGTTTCAGTTATGCTGTTGCAATAATTTCTTTCACAGGTGCTTCTAAGTCCATCAGTTACTTTCCCATCTTCTGCTGAAAATGTTATAATTACAGATATTATATTGCCTCAACAGAGCAAACATAAGCCACATCTCTTGTAGGCACTATACCCCAGCCCTGCATCAACCTCTATTTCAAATACTCTATTATAAATTATACCCTTAAATTCCAAGTTCGTGAAATGTTGATTCTTATTTTGTTTTCCAAATTCTCTCATTGTTTTCCCCCAAGAACAGCACCATCCAACTGGGGAATAAAAGTACCTGTACATTTTGGGGAATAAAAGAAAGAAAGATGAGAAGTTGACAGTGTGGAATTTGGTAAAGACTACTAATCCAGGCAACATTCTGTTTTCTCCTCTATTTTATATGTAGCTCTTCCCTTTGCCTTCGCAAATCATGAGTATTTGATCAAAGTATCTCGGCTGACACCTCAGTACTGCTGTGTCGGAGAACTTCTATTGGATCAACATAAAACCCATGCCATTTCTGATCCTTACATTCATGCTGGCGATCATATGATCCTATTTCAATCAAAGGCAATAGGGATATTCCTGATCCAATGTCTATCTTTTATTGGAAATCACTAAAAGCATATTTGGTCTATCATCACTGTAGTTGATATATTTGTAAATCATACTACTACAACAATTAACTTGCTATTTTCACCATACCTTTTCTGAAGATAAGACTTTACGCAGGAGTGTTCTACAGTGCCTTCTTTCTTTCCTGTCTCTTCCCCTCTAAATTATTTAGAGTACTTGCAATTGTGCACCTCTAAGACACCATAAGAGCAAAGCACAAAGTAATTACTTCAAATGGCTGGAAAAAGAAAATATGGAATCCAATTATTAAGACCTTAAGTCTCACTGTAAGAGCCTTTTGGGCCAAAATCCCTCTTTCATTCTAGGTACAAGATTAATCATATAAGCGCTGTTCATTATACTTCTTTTTGCCAATAGTGTCATGATGAATGCAAATCAGTAATTCACACGCTACATTCCTCTCATGTAAATCCTTCGAGAACTCTTGCACTACATATACTGTATCATGCCACGGTGCCCTGACATCCTCTCCAGGGACTATGTGTTCCAATCCATTAAAGGAGAAAATAAATAAACAAAGGGCTGAACAATTATTTAGAACTAATTTGATATTTTGCCAAAAGCAGCACAGTCTCAAACATCATAGTGTTTCCCAACTGGTTCCTTTTCTCCTTATTGACCAATGGTAAGCAGATTATGCTGATGTCAGATAACACACGAGGAATTAAGCAATCTATGTCCAATAATGGATTGGTGCAGTGGAGACCTCAGATGCACACCTCCTACACATGAATCAATCAAGTTAAAATACAACATGTACTTTGTAGCTATTTTATGAAATATTGAAGTTATATAGAAGACAATACACAAAATTAAGGCTGTGGCTTTGCATCATTTAAAACAATTCTCTACAATAAAAATAAAGATGATAACTTACTAACCATGTTGGAACCTCCTAATAGAATGGGGCCCCTTTGCATCACTTTGGTTTGATAATGCAAGTTTCATAATATGCTTTACAGTATTTTAAAAGTACTCAGTTTATGTGAGACGTTGAAACCATGTTATGGCTTCCCACACAATCCATGAGGTAAAGAAAAAAATGCAGCTTTTAGAAATACAGGTTTCCCCCGCCATCCGAAGGTAGAGCGTTCCTATGAAACGGTTCGTAAGCTGGAATGTTGTAAAGCGAAGAAGGAATTACCATTTATTTATATGGGAAAAATTTGTGAGCGTTCGCAGACCCAAAAATAACCTACCAAATCATGCCAAAATAACACATAAAACCTAAAATAACAGTAACATATAGTAAAAGCAGGAATGATATGATAAATACACAGCCTATATAAAGTAGAGGTACTCTTCCACAATCATTGCCTACACTGTTCTCTGTAGCGAAAATCTCATGCAAGTGCTCTCAGCAAAAACGTGACGCAAGCGCCGACAGCAAAAACACGGCGCAAGCGCTGTTGGCGAAAACACTCTCTCCAGTAACCTCTAAGCTATGAAGCTGCCAAATCATACCAAATAACATATAAAAATACACAGCCAATATAATGTAGAAATAATGTATGTACGGTGTAGTATCACTTACCAGAATCGGGAAGAAATCGAGCACACTGATGATGGTGTGTTAGACTGAGTCATTGGGGGTTGAGGTGGTGCAGTGGCCCCCACCCTCTGGGCAGCAAACCGATACCGATCCGTGAAGCATGCAGGGGTACAGCAGCACCTAATTAATTAGCACGTTTATTTCAGCTTTTTTCTTAAAGATGTGCTGTGTGCCTCCCAGCTACCACTGCATTCTTCGCGAATCGGAATCTGTTCACGGTCCAAGGGTTGGGGTGGTGGGACACTGGGGTGTCATCTCATCGTCATCTGTTGCCATTAGGGCAGGCAGGTCACCTTCTCCTATGACTGCCTGTCTCAATATCGAAGTTCGAGGTTCGTCGTCTGCTGTGGCTGATGTGGAAGGCTTGAATAACGATAGTATGCTTGACTGCTGAGCCTCGCGCATTTTTCTATCATACAGTTCTTTGTAAGCACTCAAACCATCCTGCAAATATGCCCTAAACTGACGTACCCTTTCAAATTTAAAGTCGTACTTTATCATTGCAGCGAAAATCTCATGCAGTTGCTTCACGTTCAGTTTCTGGACGACTTCACTTTTGGTCCGTTCGTTACTGCATTCGGTTTCGATTGTTATCCTTTCCTCTTCCAATTGTGTCAGCTCTTCATTTGTCAGTGCTTGGTCATGGGATGCCAAAACCTCTTCAACATCATCTTCGTCAACTTCCACGAGTCAAATTCACTTTGTTCTTACTTCGTTCACCACAATCGAAATGCTTAATTATGTCTAGTTTTACGCTTAGTGCAACAGCCTTACGAGCTCTTTCAGGCTTTTCCGATACCTTTGAACTCATCTTGCAAACGGCTGCTCACAGGCACGTGTTTAAGCAATGCCGGCGAGAATCCCATTCTGAATCCGGGGGAGAGCGGCTGCTCGGGGCGCGCGCTGATTTTTTTTTTGTGAGCTGCCTTTTTTTGTAACAGTGAAGACACCTACTGTTAGCGAAAACAGGAAACTAATGTAGGTCTTTCGTAACAGTGAGGTTTCATAAAACGAACGTTTGAAAAGCGGAGGACTCCTGTATCTTGGAAGCAGAGGTTCTTCAGTTTGCTGTTCAAACATATAAAAACCTCTCAGCCAAGAGCAGATTTGTTGAGGTTCAGAATCCAATGCAAACAGTAGAGTTTTTTTTTCTGGCCAGGGTTGTTGGATTCACAGCCAAGCAATGCAAGTAAGTTGCAAATGACAGTAAATTGGCATCAGTGGCTACTGCACAACCAATATGTACAATGAAGATTAACTACGTAGTCTCAATGGAGATTAACAATGTAGCATGTAAAGATGTGAGTCCAATTATCCTCCTCAAGGCACATAAATATGCAACAGCAAATTATTTGCTTCTGGGTAATACCTAGAATCCTTCTGGATTTTGGATTTGCAACAGAAAAAATATAATGAAATAAAAACAGAAAATGCTGGAAATACCGCAGAGCTGGAGACACAGCTCAGCACATCACAGAAACCAGCCCCCTCCCCCCCCCGGACTATGTCTACCCTGCCCTGTGCCTCATTAAAGCAGTCAACATAATCAAAGACCCCACCCACCCTGGACATCCTCGCTTCTGCCCCTCCTATTAGACAGATGGTACAAAAGCCCGAAAGCACTTATCATCAGGTTCAAGGACAGCTTCTATACCGCTGTTGTAAGACTAATGATAGGTTCCCTCATATGGTAAAATGGACTCTTCACCTGGCAATCTACCTCATTGCAACCTTGCACTTTAAAGAATACCTGCACTCATGACCTTCTGTTTTCAAATAGCTCCCACCTTGTAACGATGTCGTCCTCTCACTTGCTACCTCAAAGAATGACTTATTCCCAATGAGACTTTGTCAAGACACTGGAGCAGGGATCCAATTGCAGACCCAGCACTGTGCACACAGTGAGATTAATTGAGTAACAAATCCCAAGGTGCAAACAAAGTTGGCATCAAAGTTCAGGCAGAGATCAAAACATCCAGAGAAATCCAAAAACCAGAATCAGACAGAGTCAATATTCAGACAGATTGCGTACAGGTACAAATGCTGGAAAGGCTCAGGAAAATTCACTGGCACAATCTGACAACAAACAAGTGAAAACACAGGACTGAAATACACTGAGCAATAAACAGAGAGGCAGGTGATAGGTGGAGCACAATGAGACACAGGTGGCAGTAATACAGGTTTCCCCCGCCATCCAAAGGTAGAGCGTTCCTATGAAACTGTTCGTAAGCAGGAATGTCGTAAAGTGAAGAAGCAATTACCATTTATTTATATGGGAAAAATTTGTGAGCGTTCGCAGACCCAAAAAATAACCTACCAAATCATGCCAAGTAACACATAAAACCTAAAATAACTGTAACATATAGTAAAAGCAGGAATGATATAATAAATACACAGTCTATATAAAGTAGAAATACTTTTCTACAATCATTGCCGCATTGTTCTCCGTAGCGAAAATCTCACAAAGGTGCTCGCGGCAGAAATACTCTCTCCAGTAACCTTTAACCTATGAAGCTGCCAAACCATACCAAATAACACATAAAAATACACAGCCTACATAAAGTAGAAATAATGTATGTACAGTGTAGTATCACTTACCGGAATCGGGAAGACAGCGCCAAGCACACATACGATGGTGTGTTAGGCTGAGTTGTCGGAGGTTGGAGTGGTGCAGTGGTCCCCAGTCTCCAGGCCACTGACCGATACTGATCCGCGAAGCACGCAGTGGTAGCCGGGACACACCCAGCACCTTTAAGAAAAAAGTCAAAATAAACAAGCTAATTAATTAGGTGCCGCCCGGTCCTGCATGCTTCATGGCAATGTATCGGTCCGTGGCCCAGGGATTGGGGTGGTGGGACACTGGGGTGTCATCTCATCGTCGTTTGTTTCCATCAGGGCAGCCAGATCAACCTCTTCTATGTCTGCCTGCCTCAATGTCGAAGGCAGAGGTTCATCGTCTGCTGTGGCTGATGTGGAAGGCTTGAAAAACAACAGTATGCTTGACTGCTTAGCCTTGCGCATTTTTTTATTATTCAGTTCTTTGTAAGAACTCAAATCATCCTGCAAATATGCCCTAAACCTACGTACCCTTTCAAAATTAAAGTTGTACTTTTCTGCAATCATCGTTGTCAATTGCAGTGAAAATCTCACGCAGTTGCTTCACGTTCAGTTCCTGGACGACTTCACTTCCGGTCCATTCACTACTGTATTCGGTTTCAATTGCTATCCTTTCCTCTTCCAATTGCATCAGCCCTTCATCTATCAGTTCTTGGTCATGGGATGCCAAAACTTCTTCAACATCACCTTCATCAACTTCCACAAGCCAAACTCACTTTGTCCTTACTTCGTTCATCACGATCGAAACGCCTAATTATGTCTAGTTTTACGCTAAGTGTAACACCTTTACGAGATCTTCTAGGCTTTTCCGATACCTTAGAACTCATCTTGCTAACGGCTCCTCACACGCATGTGTTTAAGCAATGCCGGCTAGAATGCAGTTCCAGGGGAGGAGCTTGTCTGCTCGGGCGCGTGCTGCCCTTTATCATGTGCTGTTTTTTCGTGGGCTGCCTTTTTTCATAACAGTGAAAACACATTCTTTTAGTGAAAACAGGGAACTAATGTAAGTCTTTTGTAACAGCGAGGTTTCGTAAAGCGAACATTCGAAATGCGGGTGACACCTGTAATGAGAAACAGATGAGAGACGGAGTACTCAGTAATACAGGGGCCGGAGTAGAGCAGGACTGGGGACAGGAGCAAGTGGCAATACAAAACCACAGAATGATAGCTAGGGGAAAACACACAAAAAGACAGAGTTCAACTAGAGGTACTGACAGATTTGGTGTTATTAAATGGCTCCTGCCCTGCAGTGATGGCACTGTCTCACTCACTGCTCTAACAAATGCTGTTCTCAGCTACAGAAACTTTATGTCACCCTTCGGATTGTCTTTATTGATGAACACGTATTGGTATGTAAGCTTCTTTTGATAATATCATTGCAACACCTTCCATTACTCAGCTGATTATTAAAAGCAGGATTATTGGGCAAAATTTAACTGGATTAAGTTTGACTTGCTGTTTGTGAATAGAACATAATATTTGTCCCATTGCTGGGTATTATTATGACAGTACTTGGACAGATTGGCCAGAGATGTAGCTAGTTCTGAAACACAGTCCTCCAGCTGGGATGTTGTCAGGTACCTCGGTTTTTGCTATATCATGAACTCTCAGTTGTTTCCGGATGTCACATGGGGAAAATGAAAGTGACTGAAGAATGGCTTTTGTGATGGTGGGATTCTCAGAAGGAAGCTGAGGTGAATTATCTCTTTAATGCTTTTGGGAGAACATGGCTGGGAATATTTTAGTCTTGCTTTCAATACACAGGTGCTGGGTCCTGCAACCCATCTGCCATCAATGATATTACATGTGGAGCTTTCTCCTTTCATTAGCAGATTAACTGCCCACCACAACTCTTGAGCAGATATATTGCAGCATTGATTTAATACTACATACTAAAGCAGTCTAATGATTTTATTAAACACTGTTTAACTTTCATAAATCCTTCCTCTTTCTGCATGATTATGTTTGGTTTTCTAACTGACCTCCTCCAGGCTTTCTTAATAGTGGACATCAACATTTTCCCAGCAACATAATGTTGTCAATTGCCCTGAGATTCCTGATTTCTATTTCTCTTCTATCAAATAAATGTTATTATTTTACTGCTTTCCAATCCACAAGGAATTTTCCAGAATCCAGGCTATTTTTGAATATTGCGTTTAAGTCATTCATTTAATCTTTGTGCCTCATTTATTAAGACAGTGAGACATATTTAGGTACACATGTTTATGTTAGTATAAACATACAAGTAGAACTTCTCTCACCAGTTCTAGCCAGCTGTTACCATCTGGTTTTGGTTCCTTCAGCCCTTTACCTTCTCCCTAAGTGTTCCGTTTATCATATTTCTTCCTTATAGGAATCAATAATAATTAGGGCTCCACAGCAGTGTAGCAGTTAGCGCCATGCTATTACAGCTCGGGGAATTGGAGTTTGGAGTTCACTTGCGGCACCACCTGTAAGGAGTTTGCATGTTCTCCAGTGCTTCAGTTTCATTCCACATTACAAAGACGTACCAGTTAGTAGTTAATTGGTCATTGTAAATTGTTCTCGAATTAGGCTAGTGTTAATTAGATGGGTTGCTGGGTGGTGCGGCTCATTGGGCTAGAAGGGTCTGTTGCACACTGTTTCTCTAAATAAAATATAATTAAACAGTATCCTGCTCTGCTAACCTTTGTGTTCTAGCTTATTGCATCCTTAAATGTTTTAGCATCATCCCACCCTCCTTCAAACTCTTTTCTTCCTTCCTTCCACCATCTATTGTTCATCTGCATCTGTCTGTCATTCAGCTGATACCCCAGCTGTCTTGGTCAGCTCATCATCCTTCACTCATTGTTGGTCTACCAATCATTGATCAGCTACCCTTCTCATTTTAATAACATCATGCCTCCCTCTCAGTCCTGATGCAAGGTTTGAAACTGAAAAATCGACATTTACTTACCCCCCACAGATGCTGTGCAACCCACTGAGTTGTTCCCATAGACTGATTGTCGCTTCCTGTTTAGAAAATTGAAAACATTAATTTTAGAGTCTTGGGGATCAGTGAATATTAACTAAATGAAAGGAACAGTAATTAAACTGTAAATATACAATATAGTGATAACTTATCATTCATGCATGCAGTTTGTTTTAGAACATGAAGATAGGCAAGAATAATAGATTTTATTTATCTCCCCAAGTTTCAGTTAAAAACTTAAACCTCATCAAGGTCTCATCAGCAAAATAATAACACATAGCCTTGAAAATGGCATTTGAAACTCAATAGGAGATACTAAATTGCCTATGTATCTACACATGTATATATATACACACACACAAACACACCTATAAAAAGTATTTACACCTGGGAAGTTTTCATGTTTTATTGTTTTCAAAATTGAATCACAAAGGATTTAATTTGGCCTTTTTGACACTAATCAACAGCAAAAGACTCGTGCATGTCCAAGTGAAAGCAGATCTCTACAAAGTGATCTAAATTAATTACAAATATAAAAATCAAAATAATGGATTGCATAAGTATTCACCTCCTTCAAGGCAGTATTTGGCAGCAATTACAGCCTTGTGTCTGTGTAGATGGGTCTCTATCAGTTTTGCACATCTGGACATTGCAATTTTTCCCCATTCTCCTTTACAAAACTGCTCAAGCTCTATCAGATTGCATGGGGATCGTGCATGAACAGCACTTTCCAAGTCCATCCACAAATTCTGAATTGTATTCAGGTTTGAACTCTGACTTGGCCACTCCAGGACATTAACTTTGTTGTTTCAAAACCATTACTGTGTAGCTTTGGCCTTATACTTGAGATAATTAGCTTGGTGGAAAACAAATCTGCCATATCGCAGTTCTCTTACAGACTGCATCAGGTTTTGTTCCAGGATTTCCTTGTATTTTTCTGCATTCATTTTACCCTCTACCTTCCCTTCCAGAACATGTTGCAGTGAAGCATCTCCACAGCATGATGCAGCCACCACCATGCTTCACAGTAGAGATGGTGCGTTTTTGATGATGAGCATTTGGTCTGGCTAAAAAGCTCAATTTTGGGTTCATCAGATCATAGAACCTTCTTCCAGCTGACTTCAGAGTCTCCCACGTGCCTTCCATCAAACTCTAGCCAAGATTTCATGTGATTTTTTTTTTTTACAGTGGCTTTCTCTTTGCCACTCTCCCATAAAGCAGCGACTGGTGAAGCACCTGGGCAACAGTTGTTGTATATGTAGTCTCTCCTATCTCAGCCACTGAAGCTTGTAATTCCTCCAGAGTTATCATAGGTGGTCTCCTTCACTAGTCCCCTTCTTACACAGTCACTCAGTTTTAGAGGATGGCCTGTTCTAAGCAGATTTACAGCTGTATTCTTTCCATTTCTTGATGATTGACTTAACTGTACTCCAAGGAATATTAAATGACTTGGAAATCTTCTTGTTTCCATCTCCTGACTTGTGCTTTTCCATAACTTTTTTTTGCCAAGTTGCTTGGAGTGTTCTTTTGTCTTCATGGTGTAGTTTTTGCCAGGATACTGACTCACCAGCAACTGGATCTTCCAGATACAGGTATATTTTTACTCCAGTCATTTGAAACACTTTGACTGCACAGGGTGATCTCCAGGTAACAAATTATGTGACTTCTAAAACCAATTGGCCGTGCAGTGATAATTTGGTGCACCATATCAAAGGGGGTGAATACTTGTGTAATGAATTATTTTGATTTTTATATTTGTAATTAAGTGAGATCATTTTGTAAAATCTGTTCTCATTTTGAGATGAAAGAGGCTTTTTCTGTTGATCAGCGACAAAAAAAAGCCAACTGAAATCCACTGTGATTCAATGTTATCAAATAATAAGACATGAAAACTTCTAAGAGGGGTGAATCCTTTTTATTGGCACTGTATATATAATATACACTGAAGATAGATGATTTGGTTCTTCTGACCCAGCAGAAGCTTTCTTGCAGCAGGTTTCTGTTTTACTAAGATGATTGCATTACAGACAAAATGAATGTTGTGACTTGTATATTGTGTGTTTGATTTCATAACCAAAAGATACTAAAAGTAGAATTTCCAATATCTGTCAGCAGTTTTCCAGAAACTAGGACTCAGTTACTATGGAAACAGTTTATTTGTTTTTGTTCATGTGAATTTGCAGGAAAAGTTTTTATTCACTCTTCTAGAACAGAATATTGTCCGTCCTGCAGCTTGAAGATGCTTGTTCAATTTTCTACCTTCCAGCCATTTCAGAAGAAATAAAGGCCTGCTACTGAAAGTACGTTGTAATGAACTGATTTTTAGTGCCTCCAAATAATGAATTTTATTTAATTGATCTACCAATATTGTTTTCTATGGTTATTTGGTGAGGTGTCCATTACAATAATAAAATGGTTGAGGTTACTCACCCTCACATTGGAAAAGGAGAAGTACTTTTTTTTTAACAAATATTACAGTTTTTGGTATTTCACTCAAAAATGTCATATTTCATGCAGCTAAAAATTAAATGAGCATAAAGTCCTGTTAATTTAAGATAGCACAGAACAAGCCCCCGGCCTAACAGATCAATGTGAGCCAAGATGGTCATCTAAACTAATCCTATCTGTCCATGTTTGGCCTATATCCTTCTGAACTTCTCCTAACTCTGGATGAAATACACAAACTCCACTCAGAGAGCACCCAAGTTTAGGATTGAACCCATCCTCTGGTATTGTGAAGCAATGATTCTACCAGCAGCACCACTTGCCCCTAATTTGAGATGCTGAATTTTCAGTAGCATTTTCCTTCAACAGCAAAGGACTGCGTAATACATTGAAAATGCTGATAAATCGGGCCAGAGTTAAGATGGTGGCAAGTGGCTGCCTCGTTGAACTTATTTGTTGAAACAGCTTAAATTTCTCTTTTTAATGTTGCTTTTTTTTTCCTTTTCAAGGTGGTTGAGGTACTCTCGAGATCCTTATTTGCAACGGCACTCAGTCTGTGTTTTTCTTTATGGTTGATGAGTTCATGTTTCTGGAGCTCGCCAGTCGGCCATTTTCCAACTTTCTCCAGGCACGGCTTGGAAGATGGTCCATCCAGGTTGTCGCCCTGTGGACAACCAATTCCAGGCTGGTGTTGCTGACAGGTGTCACGGGAGAAGGAACATCAGGATTTCGCTGCGGCAGATGTATGGACAGAGGTCTCTGTAGTCGAGCAGCCATTCTTTCTCTCAAGGGTGAGAGAGTTTGCTGCTGATTTTGAAGTCGAAGAATCTGGGAATAAAAAGCAACATGGCAGATTGCAATATTGTAGCAACGACTGTCAGTCTGCCCTTTCACTGTGAAAATGGGTGATATCTCTCTGTGCCTTGTTAATGAGAGAGAAAGCTGTGGCATGTCAACCTGTCGGGTAAGCAATAGATTTTGACAGCAGGTCATGGTCTCTCTTAGGGGGATTTGCTATTGCTTGTTGGGTGGTGGGCACTGATGTTGTTTGCTGGAATGGGCAGGAGGTGGATGTTGATGCTTTGAGGCTTGCACTGGGGAGAGAGCAGAGGGGACTTTAGGTTTCTAATGTTTTTCTGCCATTCCTTCTTTTGGGGTTCTTCTGTTTTTTGCAGACGACTGCCAAGACAAATATTTCAGGTTGTATGTTGTATACATTCTCTGATAAGAAGTGGAACCATTTGAAACCATTTAAAATCTGATCATTACTTGCTTTCTTCACTGTGAACGTTTGTTGGGATATGAACCTGCATTGTCAAGGACAGTGTTATGAAGTATGAACAGATTGCTGAAGGACATTTGTTTTGTGTAAAGCCCATCCTCTCATAAGCATCAATGAACAAGTCAGCAATAACTTGGAGCTCAGCATCCAAATGTATGTGTATATAAGTATCATCTTTGTAATGTAGTTTAAGGACTGTAATTGAACTAATCTTGAAGCTGGAGTGGTGATGACAAAGGTCAAAGTGCTTTCCAATAAATTAGCTCCAGTACAATAGATAAAGGCGAGGGACAATACTGTTGTGATAAGTGGCAAAAAAGGTTTGGTATAATGACACAGATTTGCTTCATCTGTTTGCTTTGAAATTTGATCTGGTTTGAATTCTGTAATAAATCATTGAGGAAGTAATATAAAATACCACAGAAGAGGTATTCCAAATCCTAATATTTAGAGTTTCAATGAATTCCTAACAGTTTTGGTCAACCCATTGTGAAAGATCATGACTGTTTCAATGTGAGTCTGGCCAAAACAGCTTATGTCTGTGCTGATACAGGATTCAAATTCACCTGAACCAGACCCCTGCTCAGATATTTCCAGGTTTTGCTCATTTTCCTTAGACACGCTGGCATATTTTAAATGACTTTTTCATATATAGTTTAAATCACAATGAAAATGACATTACATCACTGAAACTATATAACTTTCCTTTCATTTTCAGTGATTTAAATCAGTTTGCTTGCAGAATTGGTTCACAGTTTTGATGAAATTCCATTTTCAGCTCTATTAATAACATTACAGTGGATTACCACACACAAATACTTTATAGTTTTTTTATATTCTGCTACTAAATTATGCTCTTTTTAATATACAGTATGTGTTTATGTACATTATTTTAGTGGGGATTTTAATCACGTCCCATTTATGCAATTTTAGGCTGAGTTTAGAAGTAATATCCCAAAATGAAACTCTATCCAACTATGTAATTTTAATGTTCATGTTTTATATGGTAAAATAGATCCAGGATAGGAATACTCAGATTAAATTTTGTACATGAATTATTAACTTAAATCCTAGCTCCCTCTTGAAAGTATCAGGAAAAACTAAGGTTAGAATAAGTTCTTGTAACTTCTCCCTAAGTTTCTTTTAAGTTTGACAAAGAGTAAAGAAATGAAAATATGTCAGTTGTAAATGTGTCAAGACATCATACAAGCATAGTTCACATGCAAAAGGGACATTATCCTTCCGTTGTCAGTAAGTTCAAATGAAGTTAGCACTCTGAGATAAATGTACATGTTTACCAAATAATGTGGCTGCACAAGTTGCTCAATATTACAGAGCTGGTCCTTTCTTCATTGAAGTTAATCAGGATATGTATGTATTCTGGCAGATTAGCACATGGCATTACCTATCTAATATCAGAAATGACAGCCCAACTGCTCCAATAACATAGAATTTTGGTGGCACATAAACCAACAGCAACATTGAAGAGAGTACTCTGCAGACCCAAAGAACTAACCAAGCTATTGGACAAGACCAATGCGGTCTACAAAATCCAGTGTGGGGGCTGCAGTAAATATTACATCAGACAAACTGGGAGAAAACTATCTACAAGGATCCATGCACTGGCTGTAAAGTGACATGACCAACTGTCCCTAGTCTCTACCCATGAAGATCGAGAGGACACAAATTCGACTGGGCATCATTGAAAGTCATGGCACAAGCAAACACTCGGATTGCTAGAGAATTCCTAGAAGCATGGTTTTCTGCAAGCAGTTATATAAACACATATGTAGACCTCAATCCCATTTATAAATCAATGCGGGCAAAAATTCCAGAAAATACAGAGTTCACTAGGCAACCTATCAGCGATGAATCCCCCTCCCTACGTCACAATTGAGTTTCCATAATGACAACCAATTAATTAATTGATAAGTATATAAAGGCCAAGCATTTGGAGGACACACCACCAGTGAACAGCACACCACTAATGTTTCCTCATATGGTAATGAAACATTTGCAAATAGATTGCCAAGTTCGGAGAACAGCTCAATCCAATGTCAAGATGGAGTACAGGAAGGAGATAAAGAGCCTCATGACATGGTGTCAAGATAACAATCCTTTCCTTAACGTCAGCAAATCAAAATAGCTGATTATCAAACTGGTCAGCTGGTTCAGGAAGTACCTGAAGCACATTCAATGGAGCTGAATTTAGCATCATCGATACAGGCTGGAGCTGTATCAATGTTACTAAGGTAGAGACAATTGAGAGCTTCAAGTTCATAGCCACAAATATCACCACTTTTACTAGAATAACCACAGACATAGTGGCTAAGAAGGACACTAGCACCTCTACTTCCTCAGAAGGCTAAAGAAATTCAGTGCATCCCTGTTGACCCTAACAAAATATAGATACACTACTAAAAGCATCACAGCCAGGAATAGCAACTCCTCCGCCAAGTCTGTAAGAAATTGCAGAGTGTTGTGCTCAGTTCAGTCCATCATGAAAACCAGGCTCATTTCCCCGTCTACACTTCTTGCTGACCAGGTCAGGCAGCCATAAACAAAAGCACTTCCCATAGTCATAGTCATAGACATAGTCATACTTTATTGATCCCGGGGGAAATTGGTTAAGAGAATATCCATCCTGAATATTCTCTTCCCCTTCCCCCTTACATTGGGCAGAAGATACAAAAGCTTAAGTATACATACAACTAGGCTCACAACAGCTTCTAAACTGCTCTTGTAAGACAGTTGAATAGACCTCTTGTATGATCAAGGTGAATTCTTGATCTCACTGTCTGCCTTACATGATCCTTGCCTCCTTCTTATTATCTACATTTACTTTCTCTGCAACTACATTCTGAATTCTGTTATTGTTTATCTCTTTGTACCATCTTTGTAACAATTCAGTGTGCAGTACTTCTGTATGAAATTATTTGGATGGCATGCAAAATCAAGTGTTTTTTTTTCACCATTTCTTGACAATTATAAACCAATTTCATTTTCACTTCCAATGATTGTCTGTACTGGTCTGTCTTTGTGACACTTTGTTAACCTACATGGGAAAATATGCAGAAGGTGCACTCCTCTAACAAATCAAGAGTTGTCAATTGTCATAAAATATCTCAACCCTTGTGCATAAATATTATAATCTGGACCAACAATCAGATATAATTGCTTAGTGAATATAGGTAAATATTTAAGTGAAGGTTGTACTGAAAATAAGGAATAGCAAACAGATAAGAAGGGGTCAGTTTACATATTTATGCAACTAGATATATAGATACGTAATACTTAAGTTCCTAAGAAGATGGTAACCTGCCTCAGTGAATATTGTTCAGGAACACTTACACCACTGTGAAAAGATCATATGACATAGGAGCATGAGCCCATTTGGTCCACCGAGCCTGCTTTATCATTTCATCCTGGCCGATCCAATTTCCTTTCAGTTCCAATCCCCTGCCTTCTCCCCGTATCCCTCAATACCCTAACTAATCAAGAACCTGTCAACCTCTGCCTTAAATGTACCTAGTGGCTGCACCTCCACAGCCATCTGTGGCAACAGATTCCACAGACTCACCAATCTCTGGCTAATGAAATCTGTCCTCATCTCCATTCTAAATTGAAGTCCCTCTATTCTGATACTGTGTCCTCAGAATAGAGGTATCAGACTCTCCCACCATAGGAAACCTTCTCTCCACATCCACTCTGACAAGGCCTTTCAATATTCAATAGGTTTCAATAAGGTCTCTCTTCATTCTTCTGAATTCCAGTGAATACACACCCAGAGCCATCAAACGCTCTTCATATGACAAGCCATTCAATGCCGGAATCATTTTCGTGAACCTCTATTGAAATCTCCCCAAGGTCAGCACATCCTTTCTTAGATCAAGGGCCCAAAACTGCTCACAATACTCCAAGTAAGGTTTCATGAGTGCCTTATAAAGCCTTAGCATTACATCCTCACCTTCTTGAAATGAATGCTAACATCACATTTGCCTTCCTCCCTACAGACACAACCTGCAAATTAACATTTAGGAAATCCTGCATGTGAACTCTCAAGTACATTTGCGGCTCAGATTTTTGAATATTGTCTCCATTTAGAAAACAGTCTATGCTTTTATTTCTTCTACCAAAATGTGTGATCATGCACTTCCTGATACGGTATTCCATCTGCCACTTCTTTGCCATGTTCCTAATCTGCCTATGTTCTTCTGTAGCCTTTCTGCTTCTTCAAACCTACTTGCTCCTCCATATATCTTCATATCATCCACAAACTTGGCCACAAAGCCAATAAATTCCGTCATCCAAATCAATGACATAACATTAAAAGAGGTGGTCCCAACACAGACTAATGTGGAACACTACTAGTCACTGGCAGCCAACCAGAAAAAGCTCCCTTTATTCCCACTCTTTGCTTTCAGCCAATCAGCCACTGTGTTATCCATGTTAGTATCTTTCCTGTAATACCATGAACTCTTAATTTTTATGCAGTCTCATCCATGGCATCTTGTTAAAGGCCTTCTGAAAATCCAAGTATTCAATATTCACTGATTCTCCTTTGTCTATCCTACTTGTCATTTCTTCATAGAATTCCAAAAGATTTGTCAGGCCATATATTCCCTCACAGAAAACATGCTGACCACTGCCTATTTTATAATCTATCGCCAAGTATCCTGTAACCACATCTTAGACAATTAACTCCAACATTTTCCCAACCACTGAGGTCAGACTAACATGCCTAAAATTTCCTTTCTTTTGCCTCTCACCCTTCTTGAAGAGGAGAGTGCCATTTGCAATTATCCAGGCCTCCAGAACCGCGTCAGTAACCTTTGATTCTTGAAAGGTCATTGCTAATGAGTCCATAACCTTTCACAACCCTGGTGTGTAGACCATCTGACTTGGTCACTTATCTCCCTTCAGAACACTCAGTTTTTCAGTCTCCCAAACACATTATCCTGAGTAAAGTCAATTTCACACACTTCTACCCCCTAACATGTTTAAACTTCCAGCATACTGCTAGTGTCTTCCACAGTAAAGACTGATGACCAAATAAATACTAATTTCCTCCACCAGTAATACCACTCCAACATCACTTTCCAGTGGTCCGATATCTACTCTCAGCCTCTCTTTTACATTTTGATCCATCAACACAGCCATTTAGAACCCAGCCAGGGTACCTCATCTGGGCCAAACATCTGAAGAATGTATGGTAATCTCTCTACTTTCTTAGAAGTTTGTGAAGATTTGGCATGCCACCTAAAACTTTGACGGACCTCTATAGATGTGTGGTGGAGAGTATATTGACTGGTTGCATTACATCCTATTATGGAAGCACCAATACCCTTGAATGGAAATGACTCCAAAAGGTAATGGATACAGCCCAGTCCATCACAGATAAAGCCCTCAACATCATTGAGCTCATCTTCACAGGAGCTCTATTGGTCACAGGAAAGCAGCATCCATCTTCAGGAACTCTACCATCCTGTGTATACTCTCCCGATCCTGCTCAGACCACCAGGTCCAGGAACAATTGTTACTGCTCAAACATCAGGGTCTTAAACAAGAGGTGATAACTTCACTCACTTAAACTTGGCCCATCGCTGAACTGTTCCCACAACCTGTGGGCTCACTTTGAAGGGCATGTCATCTTATGTTTTCAATATTTATTGCTTATTAATTTATTATCATCATTTTATTTTTTTCTCAGCTCAAGCTGGTAAAACCTGGGCACAGCTGAGCACACTCATTTCCCAATTACTATGACATTTTGAACTATTCCAGCAGTGTTTAGAATAGTGGCTTTCAGAAGATTTACATAAATATTGTTGTGTAGACTTAATTGTTTAATGCTATTGTGCAGTGGCTATGGGATTATACCATTTGTCAATATTACTATTAGGACAATGTATACCCTGTTCATATTCCATAGAGTTCAACTTCCTCTCTTAGTTCAGCATATTCCTGTTGTTTTTCATTTATTGATTTCTGTATGTTATTAGAGTTTGGAAAGGCTATTTCTATTAAGTAGGACACTCTTGCTTGTTTATCTTGTAATATTATATCTGGGCAGTTATTATGAATTATCTTATCTGTAATAATAGATTGGTCATAATACAATTTGTAGAACTCTGACTCTAATACTGGATCAGGCTTGTATTTATTGTAAGGTATTATTTCGTTAATGAGTTTGCAATTTAAAGCAAGATTTTGATGAATGATGCTTGCCACTTGATTTTGCCTGTGTAAGTAATCAGATTGAGTTAAGCTGCCGCAGGATCCTGTGATGTGCTGGATTGTTTCTGGTTTCTCTTGGTATCTTCGACATTTATCATCTTGAATTTGTTGATCTTTTTGAAACAGCCTGGTTTCCTTGGCTGCATAAGTCTAGGGAAGACAATCTCCAGCCCCGCCAAACTCGTAAGATTGAGGCACGCTCTATCCCATCCCAAACCACAGTTGTGTGGATGCTGTGTCATTTGCTACCCTGTTACAAATTAATGCCACAAAATAACAGACAGTACACTTATATTTATGAATCTTAACTAAAAGGTTAACAAAACAAAAGGGCCCATTCTAATTAAACAGTCAAGTGTGCACAAGTTGGAGCTCATCATGAACTTCTCTGTCACTCACACGCTGGGCCCTCGGTCAACGTGAAAGCACACACCACCTTCCGAATGTCGCTTGCAATCCATCTTGAACAAACCAGTCTCCCACCAGAACATATGCTATGACTGGTTCTCCCCAGCATCTTCTCCCTTCATCTCCTCTCAAACAAAAGCTTCAAGCTCAACCTTCGTGTCCTTCACCAGAGAAATCTTCCCTTAATCTGACGATCCTAATTGGATGGCACACATTTCTCCTCTCTCTTATCTTCAACAGTAGCCCAAACAAGCAAGAAAACAGGACAAGCTACTCTTACAAAGCTGCCAAAATGAAATACATACAGCTTAACAGTAAAAATATAAACATTTTATTCTGTATTTTTGATTTTTTTTAATGTGAACAACCTGGTCTTTTATTGCCGCAAGGAACCCTTCTGTTTCTGGGAAGATGTCTTCAACTCTGAGCCAGGTGTTTGACACTTCTTTGTTCATATCTTGTCTGCTCAGAGCGTGAGGATGTCTTCCATTGATTAATTTTTGCTTCAATAGTGATAATGTCTTCATTTTTCTAGGTTGTGCTCTCATTTTAGTTTAGTGGTGTATACTGACAATCAGAATTGCATACACTTACATGGAATGCTAATTCCTGTTTTCATCGATGGAAGTATATCCTTAAAAGTTTTATCTGACTGTTGTGAAGACTTTTAATGTCTTTTGTTCTCTTCCCACTTCTGTCTTAGTTGGTGTTAATCTGATCACCTTCGAGTGTACATAATGTTTTCTGAAACTTGTCATTTCTGTTTTTATTTTCCATTATAAATTTTCCATATTGGTTTCGGTCCTAGATATTATGCCAAAAGAATATGTTATTATAGGTATATTGAAAATGTTATTGCCTTTGTTATAGCTTTACTGTTGAGCTCTGCTTAGCAGATTTTTTTGAGCCTTGAAGTAAATTCTCTCAAAAGTGTTTCTTTCATCACACTATGGTCTATTTTCTTTCTTTGTTGATATTCCAGATATTTATAGTGGCATGCAAAAGTTTGGGCACCCCGGTCAAAATTTTTGTTACTGTGAATAGTTAAGTGAGTAGAAGGTGAACTGATCTCCAAAAGTCATAAAGTTAAAGATGAAACATTCTTTTCAACATTTTAAGCAAGATTAGTGTATTGTTTTTGTTTTGTACAATTTTAGAGTGAAAAAAGGAAAGGAGCACCATGCAAATGTTTGGACACCCCAAGAGATTTGAGCTCTCAGGTAATTTTTACCAAGGTCTCGGACCTTAATTAGCTTGTTGGGGCTATGACTTGTTCACAATCATCATTGGGAAAGGCCAGGTGATGCAAATTTCAAAGCTTTATAAATACCCTGACTCCTCAAACCTTGTCCCGACAATCAGCAGCCATGGGCTCCTCTAAGCAGCTGCCTAGCACTCTGAAAATTAAAATAAATGATGCCCACAAAGCAGGAGAAGGCTATAAGAAGATAGCAAAGTGTTTTCAGGTAGCCGTTTCCTCAGTTCGTAATGTAATTAAGAAATGGCAGTTAACAGGAATGGTGGAGGTCAGGTTGAGGTCTGGAAGACCAAGAAAACTTTCCGAGAGAACTGCTCGTAGGATTGCTAGAAAGGCAAATCAAAACCCCCGTTTGACTGCAAAAGACCTTCAGGAAGATTTAGCAGACTCTGGAGTGGTGGTGCACTGTTCTACTGTGCAGTGACACCTGCACAAATATGACCTTCATGGAAAAGTCATCAGAATAAAACCTTTCCCGCGTCCTCACCACAAAATTCAGCATCAGGAGTTTGCAGAGGAATATCTAAACAAGCCTGATGCATTTTGGAAACAAGTCCTGTGGACTGATGAAGTTAAAATAGAACATTTTGGCCACAATGTTCAAAGATATGTTTGGGGAAAAAAATGGATGCAGAATTTCATGTAAAGAACACCTTTCCAACTGATAAGCACAGGGGTGGATCGATCATGCTTTGGACTTGTATTGCAGCCAGTGGCACGGGGAACATTTCACCGGTAGAGGGAAGAATGAATTCAATTAAATACCAGCAAATTCTGGAAGCAAACATCACCCTGTCTGTAAAAAAGCTGAAGATGAAAAGGGGATGGCTTCTACAACATGATAATGATGCTAAACGCACCTCAAAATCCACAATGGACGACCTCAAGAGGCGTAAGATGAAGGTTTTGCCATGGCCCTCAGAATCCCCCGACCTAAACATCATCGAGAATCTGTGGATAGACCTCAGAAGAGCAGTGCATGCAAGACGGCCCAAGAATCACACAGAATTAGAAGCCTTTTGCAAGGAAGAATGGGTGACAATCCCCCAAACAAGAATTGAAAGACTCTTAGCTGTCTACAGAAAGTGTTTACAAGCTGCGATACTTGCCAAAGGGGGTGCTACTAAGTACTGACTATGCAGGGTGCCCAAACTTTTGTTTCGGAACCTTTTCCTTTTTTGTTATTTTGAAACTGTAAAAGATGGAAACGAAAAAGTAATCTTGCTTAAAATATTAAAGAAATGTGTCATCTTTAACTTCATGCCTTTTGGAAATCAGGTAATCTTTTACTCGCTTAGCTATTCACAGTAACAGAAATTTTGACCGGGGTGCCCAAACTTTTGCATGCCACTGCATATGTTGCATATCAATCGATCGGTTGTATTGTGTCCTGCTGCTCTGTTTCATAGCCTCTTAGATTTATTGCACCTTCCTTTCTGTTTAATGATCTGCATTTATCCAGTCCAATGTTCATGTTGATATCCTTCAAAAATAGTTCTACTATTTGAATTAATTGCTCTAGCTTAACTGATGAAAGAGCAGATAATTTCAAATGTATAGAATGTGTGTTAAGGTATAATAAATACTGCTTTTTCTGATTTGATACCCGCTTTTCATCTGATTCAGTAAATTAGAGAACGAGTTTAAAGCTATACAGAACCATAGTGGATTAGAGATGTTTAAAGGGTGCGGTGGGGAGTGGGGTTGCTGTAGTTGTCTGGCTGACTAACCTTGACTGTGCTGAGACCCAGCTACACTTGTCAAACACCTCCTCTTCTTAACCCTTAAACAGGACTCCACTAATGAGCACCAGCCCATTGTCTCCCACACTATCACTGACCTTATTAACTCTGGGCATCTTCCATCCTCTGCCACCAATCTCACAGTTCCCTCACCTCGCATGTCCCGTTTCTACCTCCCACCTAAGATCCTCGTAACTACCTGTTCAGGTAGACACATTGTTTCTGCTTGTTCCTGCCCCACTGGACTTATATCTACACATTTTGACTCTGTTTTATCCCCCCTGGTTCAGTCCCTTCCTAGCTGCATCCAGGTCACTTCTCACGCTCTTGATCTTTTCAATGATTTCAAGTTCTCTGGCCCCAATCATCTTATTTTCACTGTGAATGTCCGGTCCCTATACACCTTCAAAACATTCCATTTCTTTCTGGACACCAGACTCAACCAATTCCCCTCTACCACCACACTCCTCTGTCCGGTGGAACCTGTTCTCACTCTCAATAATTTCTTCTTCGGCTCCTCACACTACCTTCAAACAAAAGGTGTAGCCAGGGCACTTGCATGGGTCCCTGCCATGCCTGTGTTTCTGTCAGCTACATGGAACAATCTATGTTCCAAGGCTACATTGGTATCACTCCCCAACTTTTCCTATGCTACATCAATGACTGCATTGGTGCTGCTTTGCATTGGTGCTGCTTTCTGCACCCATGTGGAACTTGTTGACTTCATCAACTTTGCCTCCAACCTCTACCCTGCCCTCAAATTTATCTGGTCCAGTTCTGACACCTCCCTCTCCTTCCTCGATTTCACTGTCTCTGTCTCTGGAGACAGTTATCTACTGATGTTTATTATAAACTCACGGACTCTCACAGCTACCTGGGCTATACCTCTTCCCACCTTGTTACTTGTAAAAATGCCATCCCATTCTCTCAATTACTCTCTCTCTGCTGCATCTGCTACTGGGATAAGAGTTTTCATTCCAGAGCTAAGGAGATGTCCTTCTTCTTCAAAGAAATGAGCTTCCCTCCCTTCACCATCAAAGCTGCCCTCAACCGCAGCTATTCCATTTCACACACCCTGCCCTCACCCCATTCTCCCACAACCCCACCAGGGATAGGGTTCCTCTTGTCCTCACCTACCACCCCACCAGGGATAGAGTTCCTCTTGTCCTCACCTACCACCCCACCAGGGATAAGGTTCCTCTTTTCCTCACCTACCACCCTGCCAGGGATAAGGCTACTCTTGTCCTCACCTACCACCCCATCAGCCTCCACATCCAGTGCATAAATCTTTGCAACTTCCACCATCCCCAACAGGATCCCACCACCAAACACATCTTGCCCTCCATCCCACTTTTGTCTTTCCACAGGGATCGACTCTATGTCACTCCTTTGTCTATTTGTCCCTCTCCACTGATCTCCCTCCTGTCACTTATCCTTGCAAGCAGAACAAGTGCTACACCTGCTCCTACACTACCTCCATCACCACTATTCAGGACCCCAAATAGTACTACCAATTGAGGCAAAACTTCACCTGTGAGTCTGTTGACATCATCTACTGTATCTGGTGCTCCCAGTATGGCCTCCTGTATATCAATCAGAACCAACGTAGACTGCAAGACCACTTTTCCAAGACCTATGCTTCCGTCTGCCATAAAAAGCAGAATCTCCCAGTGGCTACCCATTTTAATTCCACTTCCCATTCCCGTTCTGACATACCAGTCCATGGCTCCACTACTGTCATGATGAGGCTACACTTAGGTTAGAGGAGCAACGCCTTGAATTCCATCTGGGTAGACTCTAATCTAATGGCATTAACATCGATTTTTCGAACTTCTGGTAATGCCACTGCACCCTTCACCATTCCCTATTCCCATTTTCCTCTCTCACCTTATCTCCTTACATGGCCATCACCTCCCTCTGGTGCTAATCCTTCTTTTCTTTCTTCCACGGCCTTTTGTTCTGTCCTATCAAATTCCCCCTTCTCCAGCCCTCACTTTCTCCAATCAACTTTGCAGCTCTTTACTTCAATTCTCCACCCTCTTCCAATTTCACTGATCACCTTGTGTTTCTTCATCCCCTCCCTCATCTTCTTACTCTGACTCCTCTTTTTTTTTTCTCCAGTCCTGATGAAGAGTCTCGGCCTGAAATGTTGAATGTATTCTTTTTCATAGATGCTGTCTGTCCTGCTGAATTCCTCCAGCAGGATACATATGTTGCTTGGATTAGAGATTTGCACTGGAAAATGCCTCAGTTTATTTTGATAATGTTGATAGGTCTAGTTTAGTTGTTAATAGATAGGGTGGTTATGGTACACTTCATCAGATGTTGCTGGAATTTCACAAGGATTGGGTGTATTATTTTTACTTTTGTTATTATTTAATGTTTGTCAGCTCAAGCTGGTAAAACTGGTAAAACCTGAGGTATGGGCAATGCCAAGTACACTCATTTCGCAATTGCTAGGAACTCTCAGACTATTTTAGTGGTGTTTAGTATTGTGGCTTTCTGCAGATTTACATAGATATTGCTGTGTAGGCCTAATTGTTTAATTCTATTGTGTAGTGTTTTTTGGATTTGTAGTTATTACCATGAGGAAAATATACACCCTGTTCATGTTCCAAAATCTTTCAATTTCCTCTTTTAACTCAGCAGGTTTCTGGTGTTCTACATGTACTGCTTTCTGTAAATTTTGTGTGTTTGGAATGGTTATATCAATTAAGAAAATTGTTCTTGCTTGTTTATCCAGAATTATTATATCCAGATAGTTAATATGGATTGTCCTATCTGTAATAACAGATAGGTCATAATATAATTTGTGGGATTGTCACTCTAAAACAGGATTAGACTGGTATTTAGAAAAAAACTACAGCACAATACAGGCCCTTTGGCCCACAATTTTATTTTAAGGTATAGTTTCTTTTATGAGTTTGTATTTTAAAGAAAGATTTTGATCAATGATGTTTGCCACTTATTGTGCCTGTGTAAGTAATCAGATTGGGTTAAACTGCTGCAGGATCCTAAGATGTGTTTGATTGTTTTTGGTTTCTCTTGGCATTTTCTACATGTATAATCTTGGATTTTTTGGTCTTTTATTATGTATTTTGATCAAAATTAATTTAACAAAACATGATTATTATTTCTTTTCTTTTTGTATTTGCACAGTTTGTTTTTTCTGCACATTGGTTGTCCATTCCTTTGGCTGCGCTCATTCAATGATTCTATTGTGTTTCTGGTACTTAACGTGAATGTTCACAAGAAAATAAATTTTATTGTTGTATGTTGTGATAAGTATGTACTCTGATAATAAATTTACTTTGATATTTGAACTTTGACTTAACACTTAAGAGCAAATAATTTATGACAGGTTACATATTGAGGTACAATGAAATAATTTAGCTAAAATTTCTAAGCACAGAATCTATGGACCGACACCATCTAATGGTGTCATTATTTTAATATTTGATTAGTGTTACAGCTGCTATATGATTAGAATTGCCTTTTTAGTCCCTGTAAATTTATAAAATGTGTTGACAATCTCAATCAGTTTTCCTGCATATAATCTGTCATCCAGACATGCTGTTTCTAAAATTTCTGTGGAAAGTCTTCATCAAAGATCTATATACATGTCATGACCTGATTTGAAAGGAGACTGAAATGCCACTGTGAAGATTTCTGAAACAACATGACATTTTTAGTGTAAATGTCACTGCTCTAAATCACGGAGTGGAATCCATTGCACTGAACAATGCACTTTGAATTTTACTCTTCACATCTTTGATTGGAAAAGAAGGGATAGATTCTTCTATCTTGATTTTCTACCTTATCATGAATCTATTTATTTATAAGTCGTTACAGCATTTTCACAATCAACAGCAAAAACCAAAACTTGCAGGAGTCCATTTAAATTGTTTTTATGATGAAGTAAATTCATGGAGGAAGTCAAATGTGATATTATGTGATTAATACAAATGATGATTCATAAAAAGGTGTTGGCACAGCTTTCCCTTTTAAACTATAAGCCAAAAGGTTTAAAACTGCACCTCAGTCCTTTCTGCAAATGAAAACTTCTATGTTGTATGAAACTATGCAACCATCCATAATCTGCTCTCTTTGACAGTATCAGCCTGGTGTTATAAGTTTTGTCATAACTGGGGTACTATCAGAAGTAGAGGCTTATAAACTTAAAGCTGCTTCTTTCTGAATAACCCAAACAGAATAGTGTGCACACAGCAGTCAGACTTTAATAGACCTGGCTCCTTCTTTATATAATAAGGTTCAGTCCTGTAACATAGTAGTGAAGCAGCAGTTTACAAAAGATAGCATCCAAGAGCTGAGCTAAGTAGAGAGAACAATTCTTGGACTGCATGCCAAAGTAGCTAAGATGGCAGTGAATTTTGAGATGGTGTGGACATGTGTCTGAGGGAGCCAGAGTTGAACAAGTATGCAGGACTTCAATTTGAGGTTGAAACTAAGATGTTTGTGGAGGGGGTGGGGTGGTTCTTGCTTTTCTTGCTTTTAATTAACTGCAGGGAGTGTTAATTGGCTTCCGGTTTAAGATGACACTGGTGAAGCTTAGCGACTACTTATTGACAACAAATAAAACAAAGAAAACAACTGAATACTTTATTAATAACACTTTTTTTTCTGGTAAATGATCACTGCAAACAATAGTCTGTAAGTTTTCTTTTTGAAATGAGCTTTTAAACATACCTGTACCACCTGGTGATTTTGAGGCATGAACTGAAGTCTGAAATGTGCATTACAGTTGTGGCAGGGTGGTCCGAATTCAGGTGGTGGGACCAGGCCCGACAGCAGGGAACGAGCCAATGTTCGGCCGTTACTGGAGTGGATTTGGAGGTGATTCGCTGTGGCAGAACCGAGGTGAGGCGAGGCAGAGTTGAGTGGAGAGTGAGGAAAGAACCAAGGTTTATTCGAGTTACGCACCGGGACAAATTGGAGAGGTCTGATATGGGCCAAATAGAGGAAGCAGGGCACTGATCTGAGAGCATAGTTGAGTAGCAGGGCCAGGTCTGAAAGCAAGGAATGACCCAAGGTTTGGATGATTTAAGTACCAGGCCAGGCTGGAAAGGGCAGGGTGCTGGGGCCAGAATCGAGGGATGCTTAACTTGGCACTGCACTGAACTGAGGCTGTGATCTGCTCCTGGACCCAGTGCTGTGATGCTTGGCTTTGTGTCTGTGGACTCACTTCCATAAACTTCAGTTCTGAAAGCTATTTGCTTCCTTTTATAGATTGCATGATTTATTTTCTTTTCTCTGCAGATCATGTGTTTGACAGTCTTCTCTTAATGGGTTTAATTGAGTTTCTTCGTTTTGTGGCTGCCTGTAAGGAGACAAATCTCAAGGTTGTATAAAGTATATATACTTTGATAAAAAAATTACTCTGAACTTTGAACTTTAAATAACAGCAGAAAAAGAATGAAACACGTTGCAGGCCAGGCAGCCCCCAATAAGACGGCAACAACTGTTTGTTTAACTTGATGGGACTTCACCAGTACCGAAAGATCACAATCATAAAAGTTGGCTGATTCTTTCTCAGCATATTCTGCATGGCCACCTGAGTAGTTGAGATATTTTTGTTTCAATTTCAGATTTACAGAGCATGAAGTTTTCATTTACTTTTCAAAAGTGAAGATTTGATGGTCAAAATCTGGTTGGCTTTCAGTGAAAAAACTAAGCAGGTGCACCTGGAAGTAAGTTACGGATCCAAGGGCACAAATTTAATGCAATTGATGAATAAATCAGAGGTAACTTGGAAATCAAAATTATAATACAACATTGCATAGTACTGAACAGGAACAGGTTTTTTAACCCATGATGTACCAAACTAATTTCATTAGTAATAAAATTCCCAACCAAACTATGCTCTTCTGCCTACGCAACATGTATATCTTTCCATTTCCTGCAAATTTATGTGCAATATGACAGTCTCTTGAATGCCTTTATCATATTTGTGTCCACCACTTTCCTGACAGTACAACAATCTCTATCTAAAAACCTTACCCCCCACACTTCCTAGGAACATGTCTTATTTCACCTCAAATGCACACTCTGAGGTATTAGACACTTTAACCCCTGGAAAATAATATGGATAGTCTACTTTTGCCTCTTATAATCTTATAAACTTCTACGATATCTGTCAGATCTCTCCTTAGTTGTGCTGCTCCAGAAAAAACAACACAAGTCTGTCCAAACTCTCCTTGTAACATGTGCCCTATAATCCGGACAACCTCCTCTGCAACCACTACCAAGAGTCAAAGAAACATAGAAACATAGAAAATAGGTGCAGGAGTAGGTCATTCGGCCCTTCGAGCCTGCACCGCCATTCAGTATGACCATGGCTGATCATCCAACTCAGAACCCTGCACCAGCTTTCCCTCCATACCCCCTGATCCCTTTAGCCACAAGGGCCATATCTAACTCCCTCTTAAATATAGCCAATGAAGTGGCCTCAACTGTTTCCTGTGGCAGAGAATTCCACAGATTCACCACTCTCTGTGTGAAGAAGTTTTTCCTAATCTCGGTCCTAAAAGGCTTCCCCTTTATCCTCAAACTGTGACCCCTCATTCTGGACTTCCCCAACATCGGGAACAATCTTCCTGCATCTAGCCTGTCCAATCCCTTTAGGATTTTATACGTTTCAATCAGATCCCCCCTCAATCTTATAAATTCCAACGAGTATAAGCCTAGTTCATCCCGCCTTTCATCATATGAAAGTCACGCCATCCCAGGAATCAATCTGGTGAACCTTCTTTGTACTCCCTCTATGGCATGAATGTCTTTCCTCAGATTAGGGGACCAAACTGCACACAATACTCCAGGTATGGTCTCACAAAGGCCCTGTACAACTGCAGTAGTACCTCCCTGTTCCTATACTCGAATCCTCTCGCTATAAATGCCAGCATACCATGTGCCTTTTTCACCGCCTGCTGTACCTGCTTGTCCACTTTCAAGGACTAGTGTATAATGACACCCAGGTCACGTTGCACCTCCCCTTTTCCTAATCGGCCACCATTCAGATAATAATCTGTTTTCCTGTTTTTGCCACCAAAGTGGATAACTTCACATTTATCCACATTAAATTGCATCTGCCATGAATTTGCCCACTCACCTAACCTATCCAAGTCACCCTGCATCCTCTTAGCATCCTCCTCACAGCTAACACTGCCGCCCAGCTTCGTGTCATCTGCAAACTTGGAGATGCTGCATTTAATTCTCTCATCCAAGTCATTAATATATATTGTGAACAACTGGGGTCCCAGCACTGAGCCTTGCGGTACCCCACTAGTCACTGCCTGCCATTCTGAAAAGGTCCCATTTATTCCCACTCTTTTCCCCACCACCGATGTTAGGCTAACCGGTCTATAATTCCCTGGTTTCTCTCTCTCTCCTTTTTTAAAAAGTGGGGTTACATTAGCCACCCTCCAATCCTCAGGAACTAGTCCAGAATCTAAAGAGTTTTGAAAAATTATCACTAATGCATCCACTATTTCTTGGGCTACTTCCTTAAGCACTCTGGGATGCAGACCATCTGGTCCTGGGGATTTATTTGCCTTTAATCCCTTCAATTTACCTAACACCACTTCCCTACTAACATGTATTTCGCTCAGTTCCTCCATCAAACTGGACCCTCTGTCCCCTACTATTTCTGGAAGATTATTTATGTCCTCCTTAGTGAAGACAGAACCAAAGTAATTATTCAATTGGTCTGCCATGTCCTGGCTCCCCATAATCAATTCACCTGTTTCTGTCTGCAGGGGACCTACATTTGTCTTAACCAATCTTTTTCTTTTCACATATCTATAAAAGCTTTTACAGTCAGTTTTTATGTTCCCTGCCAGTTTTCTCTCATAATCTTTTTTCCCCTTCCTAATTAAGCCGTGTGTTCTCCTCTGCTGAACTCTGAATTTCTCCCAGTCCTCAGATGAGCCACTTTTTCTGGCTAATTTGTATGCTTCTTCTTTGGAATTGATACTATCCCTAATTTCCCTTGTTAGCCATGGGTGCACTACCTTCCTTGATTTATTCTTTTGCCAAACTGGGATGAACAATTGTTGTAGTTCATCCATGTGATCTTTAAATGCTTGCCATTGCATATCCACCGTCAACCCTTTAAGTGTCATTTGCCAGACTATCTTAGCTAATTCACGTCTCATACCTAAAAGTTACCCTTCTTTAAGTTCAGAACCTTTGCTTCTGAATTAACTATGTCACTCTCCATCTTAATGAAGAATTCCACCATATTATGGACACTCTTACCCAAGGGGCCTCTCACGACAAGATTGCTAATTAACCCTTCCTCATTGCTCAATACCCAGTCTAGAATAGCCTGCTCTCTAGTCGGTTCCTCGACATGTTGGTTCAAAAAACCATCCCGCATTCATTCCAAGAAATCCTCTTCCTCAGCACCTTTACCAATTTGGTTCACCCAATCTACATGTAGATTCAAGTCACCCGTTATAACTGCTGTTCCTTTATTGCACACATTTCTAATTTCCTGTTTAATACCATCCCCAACCTCACTACTACTCATCATCCTTCCTACAATGGGGTGACCAGAATTGAATGCATATTGATATAACTCTTTAGCAGTAAAAGAGCTCTAGTCAAGATATCTTAAGTAATATTTTTTTACTGAAATCATAATTCTGATAGTTGAAAAAGCTCTTTGAAGAGAAAATATAAATCAAAATAATACCGAAATTTTGTACACGTGCAAACCTTATGCTTTTATAAACAATATATGAATAAAAATGAAATAAGTAACTGCAAGATTGCAGTTATGTTCACAAGCAATAGTATATTAGAATAGTAAGATATTTGAGGAAATGCACAAATGCTGTGTATTTAGCTGTGCATAGATTAATATTCATCATAGTATTTAAAACTAGGAATGCCCTGCAATATGGGAGACAGAGATTTTATTCAAACAAAGTTAATCATTTTCTGTATTTATTCCTACCTATGACAAGAAAACAGCAGCAAAGCTGGAATAAATTGATTTGAAAATGGCTTCAGGCTTTTCTGCACCAGGTAGTTTTTTAAAAAATATTTCTATTCACTACTGTAACAGATTAACTGACACAAAAAATATTATAAATACATTTAAAATGTTGAAAATTTGCACAAATGCATCAAATCTTGGCATGGATCACAAAAACTGCATTCAAACTGTGTATTGGATTTGTTAATGGACTTGAGATATTTATTCTGAATTTCTCAGATAATGCAGTTGATGAATACTTGGCAAAACCAATATGTAACCATTTTGCCAATATCCAGATTTCCTGAGAACATAATGTATTTTTTAAAATAAAACAAATTACAATTAGAGTAAACAATTGGAACTGAGGAGAGCTTGGGACTAACAACATTTTCCTTTTCTAATGTTATGCTATGATATTCTGATAATACGAAAAATGATACTTCAAACTTTTAAATCAGTATTTGGGCACACTAGTTATAGAAGGTTTAAGAAAATAAAAACTTAGAAGGTTTTCACCTCTCAGTCTAACAGATTCTGGTGCTATAGTAACATTCCATAAAATCTCATTGCATCTCTCAGAAAAGAAATCCAATAGGCATAAAGCTTTAAAAATTCGAGTCTTAGTTTTAGAAAAGTACGGTACAGAAACAGACCCTTCAGCCCATGTCCATGTTGAGCCATTTAAACTGCCAAGTCCCATCAATCTGCACCTGAACCATAGCTATCCATAACCCTATCATCCATGTACAGTACCTAACTAAACTTTTCTTCAATTTTGAAATTGAACATATGCACCATTTGTGTCTGCAGCTGGTTCTGCACACTCACGGCCCTCTGAGTGACGAAGTTTCCCTTATGTTCCCCTTAAACTTTTCACCTTTCACCCTTAACCCATGACCTCTAGTTGTAGACTTACCCAACCTCAGTGGAAGAAGCCTGTTTGCACTTATTATCTATATCCCTCATAATTTTGTATACTCTATCAAATCTCTCCTCAGTCTTCTCTGTTCCAAGGAATAAAGTCCTAACCTATTCAATCCTTCTTTTTAACTCAGTTCCTCCAGCCCTGGCAGCATCCTTATAAACCTTGTCTGTACTCATTCAACCTTATTTACATCTTCCTTGTAAGCAGGTGACCAAAACCTCACACAGGAATCCAAATTAGGTATCACCAGCATTTTATACATATTCAGCATTACACCCCATCTCCTATATTCAATGCTATGGTTTATGAAGGCCAATGTACTAAAAAGCTTTCTTTACGATCCTATCTATCTGTGATGCCACCTTCAAAGAATTATGGACCTGTATTTCCAGATTCCATTGTTCTATCACACTCTTCAGTGCCATACTGTTCATAATGTAAGATCTACTCAGGATGGTCCTACCAAAGTGAAACACCTCACACTGTCAGCATTAAGTTCTATCTGCCATTTTTCAGCCTTTTTTTTCCAGCTGGTGTAGATCCCATTGCAAACTCTGATACTCTTTCTCACTGTCTAGTACACCTCCAATCTTGGTGTCATCGACAAATTTGATGTTCCAGTTAACCACATTATCATCCAGATCATTGATTTAGATGACAAACAACAATAGACCCGGCACCAAAATCTGTGGCACTCCACTAGTCACAGGCCACCAGTCTGAGATGAAACCAGCTACTACCACTCTCTGGCTTCTCTCACAAAACCAAAATCTAATACAATATACTACCTCAACTTGAATGCCAAGCGACTAAGCTTTCTTGACCAACCTCCCTTACAGGACCTTGTCAAATGCCTTACTAGAGTCCATGTAGACATCATCCTCTGTATTGCCTTCATCAATTTTCCTAGTAACTTCCTCAAAAATCTCTACAAGATTGGCCGGCATGACTTGCCATGTACAAAGCCATGCTAACTATCCTTAATCAGTCCATATCTATACAAATCCTCATATATCCAGTCCCTCAGAATACCTTTCAAGAACTTTGCAACTATTGATGCCTGGTTTACAGGCCTATAAATTCCTGATTTATTGTTACAGCCTTTCCTAAACAGCAAAACAACATTAGCAGTCCTCTAATCCTTTGGTACATCATTTGTTGCTAACAATGATTTAAGTATCTCTGCTAGGGCCCCTGAAATTTCTGCACTTGTCTCGCACATGGTCCGAGGGAACACCTTGTCAAGCCCTGCAAATTAATGCACCCTAATTTCACTCAAGTCAGCAAACACCTCCTCCTCTCCAATCTGTGTAGGGTCCGTGACCTCACTGCTGTTTCCCCTTGCTTCTATAGACTCGGTGTCTATCTCCTGAGTAATACAGATGCAAAAGATCCATTTAAGATCACCCCCAAATTTTCTGGCTCCATACATGGATTACCAATCAGATCTTCCAGAGGACCAATTTTATCCCTTGCAATCCTTTTGTTCTTAACATATCTGTAGAATCCCCTAGGATTCTCCTTCACCTTATCATGCTTTCTTTTATTCCTCCTGATTTTTTTCTTAAGTGTTCTCTCACATTTTCACATTCCATTTGCTCCTACCTTCCCATATCTGCAGAGCAGCTCCTTTTTTTTTAACTTAACCAGGGCCTCAAAAGCCCTTGTAAATCTGTTATCTTTACCTTTTATTCTGACACGCACTGATCCCTGTGACACTCCACTAATCACAGATCTCCAGTCAGAGAGCCACCATCTAATCTGGTAAGTTGAGTGAGGTCAAGAAATCAACTACGTTAAACAATACTCAGTATATTACTTTGTTTGCAGTCTACATACTTTATTAAAATATCCTATCATAATCATTTGGATTGGCTCCATCGGCTTAGAATATCATTATTCTCATATGCTGGTTTAACTGCATTACTATTAGCTAAATAGTTTGTTTCTATTGATTTGCTTTTGCCAATATCAGTAATGAAACAACTTTTGGAAACTTCAATCCTGGTGTCTTCTAAACACATTTGTTGTCTTCACATCGCTGAGAGGATCACTGTGGTCTCCCTCACTCCAATTTGAGAACTTTACCTGGAGCTTTGTATACAAAGACACAAAGCATTGTTGAGGATCCTACCTCCCATCCCACAATTTCCTTAACCTACTAGCATCTGGAAAGAGATACAGGAGCATCAGGACTAGGATTGCCAGACTTCCCTCAGGCCATGAGACTAATGTATACCTTGCCACGACCGAGATCTCATCATTAGGGCTGTTTACTTTTTCTCTATTGTTAACTTCAACCGTTTACCTGTGCTGTGCACTGCATGTACTTTGAACTATATTTCATGGACTTATTTTTGCTAGTATCTTATGTGTGATACATGTTTTGTGGATGCAATGTGGTCTATAGGAATATTACTTCATTTGTTTCTATATATGTATAGTCACATATTCATTCACATAGTCATTCAGCAAAGAATTAGGCAGTTTGGCTGAAGTTCCCAATGATAAAAATCCATGACATTGTATCAATCTCCCTTTTTCCAACACCCTCACCAGGCCCAATTGTCTTCACTACCTGAAATGCCAGATCATGTTGCTTGTTCGGTGTTATATGAGTTAGGGTATGATTCCACATAACTTCTTAAGTGCCACGCTCAACACACAATGTAGGGAGTTGTTTCTTAATGTGAACAAAATAGTTTTCAACATTTGTTTCAAATAAAGTCCTGGCTTGACCTTGATACTTCAGCCAAATAATAAATTGAGACAATAACTAATGGCTAAGCATCCTTCCAAGTCTTCTAAACCACACATCCATTATCATTACTTGCTGAAACTTGTCAGGTTATTAGTACTATACTGATATATACTGGGCATCTCAAACAACTGGAGCCATTCAACATGACTAAAAGGTGAGTTATCTTTATCAGATACATCATATTGATACAGCCTGAGAAATAAAATACTCAAATTGGTATTTTTAAATGAAAATCTGTTTTATTTTCTTCACTCAACCATGTATGAGATTTGAACCCACAGAATTTTAGAGCAGGTGTCAAGAACTGATCATTCTCACGTTCACTGTCAGACATCGGGGGGAAGTTTGGCTCAGTATATTACAAATGTACAAATTAGGAGCAGAAGTAGGTCATTCAATTCCTTGAAAATGATCTACTGAGAACATGAATGATCGTAATATTAGTTCCCTATTCCTGCACACCCCAGGAACCTTTCATTCCTTTGCTCATCAAAGATTACATACATCCCTGCTGAAAATATGCAATTTAAAAAAAATTCCAGGACTTTATTCCTTGGAACATAGAAGATTGAGAGGAGATATGATAGAGGTGTACAAAATTATGAGGGGTATAGATAGGGTAAATGCAAACCACGAGGAATTCTGCAGATGCTGGAATTTCAAGCAACACACATCAAAGTTGCTGGTGAATGCAGCAGGCCAGGCAGCATCTCTAGGAAGAGGTACAGTCGACGTTTCAGGACGAGACCCTTCATCAGGACTAACTGAAAGAAGAGCTAGTAAGAGATTTGAAAGTGGGCGGGGGAGGGGGAGATTCGAAATGATAAGACAAGACAGGAGGGGGAGGGATGGAGCCAGGAGCTGGACAGTTGATTGGCAAAAGGGATATGAAAGGATCATGGGACAGGAGGCCCAGGGAGAAAGAAAAAGGGGAGGGGTGGAAACCCAGAGGATGGGCAAAGGGTATAGTGAGAAGGACAGAGGGAGAAAAAGGAGAGAGAGAGAGAAAGAATATGTGTATATAAATAAATAAAGGATGGGGTACAAGGGGGAGGTGGGGCATTAGTGGAAGTCAATGTTCATGCCATCAGGTTGGAGACTACCCAGAGAGAATATAAGGTGTTGTTCCTCCAACCTGAGTGTGGCTTCATCTTTACAGTAGAGGAGGCCATGGATAGATATGTCAGAATGGGAATGGGATGTGGAATTAAAATGTGTGGCCACTGGGAGATCCTGCTTTCTCCGGTGGACAGAGCATAGGTGTTCAGCGAAACGATCTCCCAGTC
Organism: Mobula birostris; assembly: GCF_030028105.1. Classification (NCBI taxonomy): domain Eukaryota; kingdom Metazoa; phylum Chordata; class Chondrichthyes; order Myliobatiformes; family Myliobatidae; genus Mobula; species Mobula birostris. The sequence goes on along the minus strand of NC_092379.1, from coordinate 82,842,910 downwards.
TGCGTCAGGTCTCGCCAATATATAGAAGGACACATCAGGAGTACCGGACGTGGTATATCACCCCAGCCGACTCACAGGTGAAGTGTCGCCTCACCTGGAAGGACTGTCTGAGGCACTGAATGGTGGTAAGGGAGGAAGTGTAAGAGCATGTGTAGCACTTGTTCCGCTTACAAGGATAAGTGCCAGGAGGGAGATCGGTGGAGAGGGATGGGGGGGGGGTAATGAATGGACAAGGGAGTCGCGTAGGGAGCGATCCCTGCGGAAAGCGGGGGGGGAGGGGGGAGGGAAAGATGTGCTTAGTGGTTGGATCCCGTTGGAGGTGGCGGAAGTTACAGAGAATAATATGTTGGACCCGGAGACTGGTGGGGTGGTAGGTCAGGACAAGGGGAATCCTATTCCTAGTGGGGTGGCAGGAGGATGGAGTGAGAGCAGATGTGCGTGAAATACGGGAGATGCATTTGAGAGCAGAGTTGATGGTGGAGGAAGGAAAGCCCCTTTCTTTAAAAAAGGAGGACATTTCCTTCATCCTGGAATGAAAAGCCTCATCCTGAGAGCAGATGCAGCAGAGACGGAGGAATTGCGAGAAGGAGATGGCATTTTTGCAAGGGACAGGGTGAGAAGAGGAATAGTCCAGATAGCTGTGAGAGTCACAATGTGACTGTGAGAGTAAATGCAAGCAGGCTTTTTCCACAGAATACAACCAGAGGTCATGGGTTAAGGGTGAAAGCTGAAGAGATTGAGGGAGACAAGAGGGGAAACTACTTCACTCGGAGGATTATCTGAGTGGAATGAGCTGTCAGCACAAGTGGTGCATGCAAGTGCAACTTCAACATTTAAGAGGAGTTTGGATAGGTACATAGATGGTACGGGTACGGAATGTTATGGTCTCGGTGCAAGTCGATAGGAATAGGTAGTTGAAATGCTTTGGCATGGGCTAGGTAAGTAGAAAGGCCTGTTTCTGTGTTGTACGTTCTATGACTTGATGACACTATGACTCTAATATAGTAACCCTGAGTTATAGTTCTCTTTTCACAAGGGAAGTCTTCCTCTTGATATCCAACTGTTAAGAGGCCTTGAGATTTGATGCCCCAAAAGAAAATACCTCAAGGATGCATGGTTAGTCCATTGCTCTATTCTCTCCACACTCATGACTGTGTGGCCAGGCACAGGTCAATAGGTTCAATAGGGTAAACAGGTTCATTTAATGTCAGAGAAATGTATGAAATACACATCCCAAAATTCTTTTTCTTCACAAGCATCCACAAAAACGGAGGAGTGCCTCAAAGAATGAATGACAGTTAAACGTTAGAATCCAAAGTCCCCCAGCTCATCCCTCCCACGCACAAGCAGCAGCAAGGCAATGAAACCCCCTCCCCACCAGTAAAAAAAAGCGTCAATGCCCCCCACCGGGCACTGAAGCATGCAACAAGGCATCAATAAAGACACAGACTTGCAATACTTCAAACACTACTCGTTCACCTGATAATTCCACCTACCACAGGCTCTCTCTCTCTCCCTAATAAGGGAAAAAGCAGCGTCCATGCTGCACTTTAAGAGGGGAGATACAGCAAACAACTCGAGCACCATCTTTATGTTTACCGGTGACATAACTGTTGTCAGAAGAATATCAATTGTTGATGATGAGGTGTACAGAAGTGAGATGGATGAGAAAGATCAGCTGGTTGAGTGGTGTTCCAACAAGTTGAAGTTTAGGTTCAAGTTTGTTGTCATCGGACTGTACATAGCTACAACCAAATGAAATTACATTCCTCTGGACCGTAGTGCAACAACAGAGCATGAATCACACAGAGTACATAAAACAAAGTATTAAACAAAGTATTACTGCAAATAGGTTCATAAAATGTCATTCAAAGTGCATGTAGTGTACAGCATTGATAAACAATAAACAATAGAATCAACATTAAGCAGTTTGCTGTTCTAGTGTTGAGAATTCAAGCAGGGTATTCACTATTCTCACAGCCTGTGGGAAGAAGCTGTTATCCAGTCTGACAGTTCTAGCCCTGATACGCCTATACCTCCTTCCAGATGTTAATAAGTCAAGGAAGTTGTGGGATGGGTGGTAGGGATCCCCAACAATGTTACGTATTCAACACTCCTGGTAAACGTCACAAATATGGGGGAGGGAGACCCTAGTGATCCTCTTGATAGTTTTTCTTATCCTCTGTGAGAATTGCGGTCCGATGCCTTGTTAATTCCATATCACACAAGGTTACAGCAAGGCAGATCACTCTTGTTAGCTCTCCTGCAGAAAGTTGTTGGAATGGGGATGGGTGGCCTTGCATGTCTCAATCTCCTCAGTAAGTGTTAATGCTGCTGTGCCTTCTCAACTGACAAGGTAGTGTTGTGAGTCCAGGCTAAACCTTCTGTTAAGTACACACGTTGGAACTTTGTGCTCTGCAATCTCTCCATGACAGACCATCAAAGAAATCAATTCAAGTTTAATTATCATTGAAACCATAGATAGACACAGTTGAAAGAGACAGTATTTCCCTGGGGCCAAGGTACAAAACATTCAAAAATAGCGGGTATTGAACCATATTCACTCAATAAAAATCTGTATATACTGTATTGCCCAAGACCCTGAGCGGCAATGTCTGGCAATCGATGATACAGTCTCCCAGCAATGTACAGATGCACTAAATCCTGCCTGTCATTCCACCTCCTGAATATGGGATGGCCAGCACTGACAGGAGAGACTGGGTCCCAGCTGAGCTGGTACATCAACACTGTAGCGCTTCCCTGTCTCTCATATGGTCTACAGCAGCAGGCAAGATCGAGGCTTGAGGCCTACTCCTCGCTACAACCGAAGCTACACAGCTCGAATGTCGGCTGGTACAACATGAGACAAGGGTAACAGGCCTGCCTGCCCACCAACCTTTGTATCATCTGCAAACCTGGCCACAAATCTATCAATTCTGTCATCCAAATCATTGACATATACTGTGAAACGAAAAGGTTCCAATACTGACTCCTCCAGAACATCCCACTAGTCATCGGTATCAGAAAGAGTTTATTGCAACTCTTGGCCTCCTGCCAGTCAGTCAATCTTCTGTCCATGCTGGTATCTTCCCTATAAAACCATATGTTCTTGGCTTGTTAATCAGCCTCATGTGCAGCATTTTGTCAAAGACCTTTTGACATTGAAGTAAACAATATCGACTGACTCACCTTTGTCTATCCTGTCTGTTATTTCTTCTGAGAACTCCAATATATTTTTCAGGCAAGATTTCCCTTTAGGGAAACCATGCTGACTTTAGCCTACTTTATCATGTGCCTCCAAGTACCCTGAAACCTCATCCTTAAAATAGACTTCAACATCTTCCCTACCAGTGAAGTCAGGGTAAGTGGCCTATAATTTCCTTTCTTCTGCCTCCCTTCCTTCTTAAAGTATGGAGTAACATTTGCAATTTTCCAGTACTGTGGAACTATTCCAGAATCTAGTGATTCTTGAAAGATCATTACTAATGTCTCCATAATCTCCTAAGCTACCTGTTTTAGTGTCCTGGTGTGTTGTCCACCCATTCAGGGGACTCATGTGCCTTCAGCTCCCCAAGCACCTTCTACTTTTATATTATTGGTTAGCTTACCTTCATGTTTCATATTTTCTCTCCTTACTTTTTTTTTAGTTGCCTCCTGTTCATTTTCAAATGCTTCCTAATTCTCCAGCTAAGTTCACTTTGCTTAAGTGTTTCCATCCGGAAAGGTTTGCAAAGATATCCACTATCCTGGGCAGAGGATATTGATCTACTCTCAGTACTGTATTGATGGTACCCTTAAAATTATCTCAGATCCTGACAGACCCATCCTTTTTAGCTACTGGGACTACTGGCATTGCCCATGGGCTCCACTCAACCTTGGAAAAAATTACTTCAGCCCCCTGTGATCTAGCTCTCTGGTTAGTTTATCACAGATGGTATTAGGAACCAGACAGGCTTTCCAAAACATGGCTGTGGCACTTTGATTTACCACTATTTTACCCTTGATGTATTTGAGTTTTGCAAAGCCAATATTGAATGCTATTGTGGCATCTTCCAGTACTTTACTTAATTTGCTTTCAGTTGACCTATTGCAGGGGATGTGGCATGCAAGTGGTGTATTGTTCTCCAATCAAATTGTAGTTGTCACAGCCAGTCATAGCACTATAATGGTGGCCCTTTTGTGTTTACCACATACAAACCCAATGTGGCTTGTCGGTTGTTGTATTTCACTGTTACAAATGTCATTCATACAGGAATTATATTTTCTCCAGTGTAAGTTTTTAGTTGAATACCTGCAGGCTTCAGATCAGTATTTTTGAAATGCTATTGAAACTCATCCTGTGGAATGACTGAAACAGCTGAGCTTGCGTCCAATTCCATTTTAATTAATTTGCCTTTCACTTCTGATGTAAGTCATATTGCTTGCCTATTGTACATTTTCCCATGGTAAATCTCAAGGCTAACTAGTCACATTATTAGATTTTCATCACCAACATACAGATTAGTGTACTTTTTGAAACTGCAACCTGACTTTTTATCTTTTTCTTTTCCCTGTGCAGTCCATTTATTTTTGTCTGCCTGATATGCTCATTGTATGTACCTACTTTGTTACATTTTCTGCAAGTCTCTCCTTGAAACCTGCATTGGTCTGGTGTACTTGTACTCTTCGGTTTGACTTTTAACAAGGCACACACTTAAGATATAGTGGCATAATAACATGAGATATTCACTTACTTTTATATATAACCCATAATGAATTATTTAAATAAACAAAAAATGCTTAATCAAAAATATATTTACAATGATGCTCAAATATTACTGAAATATTAAACACACAACAAAAAGAAAGATGATTCTGATTCTGATTCTAAAGTTAGCATGCCATGTAACTCTTTTCCAGTCATGAGAATTTATTTCTGTAACTTTTTTCACATCTGCTGCCCAACCTGCTGTGTGGTTCTAGCATTTTCTGTTATTTTCATTAGCCATGCTGACAAATTGCTTTTTTTTAGATTAGATTATGAGGACACTCAGGCCTCATTTATTGTCATTTAGAAATGCATGCATTAAGAAATGGTACAATGTTCCTCCAGTATGATATCACAGAAACACAAGACAGACCAAGACTAAAACTGACAAAACCACATAATTATAACATATAGTTACAACAGTGCAAAGCAATACCATAATTTGATAAAGAGCAGACCATGGACACGGTAAAAAAAGTCTCAAAGTCCCGATAGCCTCATCATCTCACGCAGACGGTAGAAGGGAAAAGCTCTCCCCGCCATGAACCTCCAGCACCGCAAATTTGCCGATACAGCACCATTGGAAGCACCCAACCACAGCCGACTCTGAGTCCATCCGAAAACTTCAAGCCTCCGACCAGCCCCCCAACACCGAGCACAAAGCACCATCTCTGCCGAGCGCTTCGACCCCAGCCCCGGCCACCAAGCAACAAGCAAAGCCGAGGACTCGGGGCATTCCCCTCCGGAGATTCTGGATCACACAGTAGCAGCAGCAGCGAAGCAGGCATTACAGAAGTTTCACCAGGTGTTCCTCCGTGCTTCTCACATCTGTCTCCATCAAATCAGGATTGTGCACGGCACCCTACTTGACAGATAACAGATATTCATCACTGGAGTGGCCACTGGGCGCTGCGTCGTGCCGCCATCTTCTCTTCTCCATAAAATCAGAAAATCAGAAAATGATGAAAACCCTCAGCATACCAGGGCAGCATCAATTGAAAGAGTGCAAGTTAATATTTCAAGTTGATGATTCTGCCTCAATACTGGAAATAAGCTGTCTGACCTGCTGGGCATTTCCAGAATTTTCTGCTTTTATTTCGGAGTACTGCAGCGTTTGCAATTATTTTAATTTTTAGATTGTTTACAATTGTGGGAGTTTTGTTTGAAAATGTCTATATATCACAGAAACTGCTAGGTTTTAATAGAAATATGCAATTGAAAACATGTTTTGTTTTGGTTTTTGCTCCTAACCTTGAGTGGTGAAGTTCTTTAGGCTGCTGCTTTCTGATGTTAGTAGTCTGATATCCAATTTCAATTCATCTTTTCATTTCACCTCTCCTAGAGCCTTCCAGATGTAGATATCTACCAACGATGTACGGCAACAACATAAAACTGGACACAGCACCCTCAGGACATTGAGGTCAATTCTCCTCTACTGGTGTCTGAAATGCTGGGTAGCTGGGAATTAAGTTCCTTATGGTACTGTCATGAATCTAGCTGACTGGACATTGCAGATTAATTTACACCTATTAATTCAGGACTTAAATTCTGCTATCTCTGTAAAGCATTCCTCAAAGTTATAAAATGTTAACTATTTTTTCCTTTTTGAATAATTTGCCAAATTAATCAATACAATATCATAGGTGTTACCATATTAGGACATATATTGCATCTTTTTTTTGGTGAGGTTACCAACATTCCCGTTTCCTACATCCAGTCCCATTATTTGTCCATTGTCTACCTCTTATATTGTTCTAAGTACATAGTTAACACAAACTTAACAGCAAGCTTCATAAGTGGTAGTGAAGTAAATATGATAGAGGTGTTCAAGAGGCATTTAGCTAAACACATGAATGTGCAGAGAATGGAGGAACATGAAATTGTTCATGCATGTTATTCCACTTAGAATTATCCTTAACTCTATTTATTGTCTGCTCTGGAAATTAGCAATTGCAAGTGATGTTGGGGATTTTTCAATGTAAAGTTGTAAATTAGTGGGACTAAGCTTCATCCTTTATTACATACACTAAACATATGATTTAGTAGTGAAGGTATGTTCAGACAAAATTTGTTTCAATTTAATCCAGACAGACGTATTAATTGTCAGCCTTTTCTTAAGCCACTTATTTATTGCTTTCATTTATCTTTTAGTTGCAGATTGAACATGGAATTAATCGACTGTAATTTCTACTGTCTTTCCACTGTTTGCAGTATAAACCACAGTTCCCCATTTTTTATGTAATTGCTCTGTTGTCATTTGTGTCCAGATTGTGACAGTTCCAGGAAATTGTCAACGAAATAAAATAACCTAACTATGAGGGAGCAGGTCATGCTGCAGATAGTACAACTGTCAGAGATCTCCTGTGACCTAGGTTTGACTTTGACTTCCACTGCTTTCTGTACAATGTGCATGTTCTCCCAGTGGCCATGTACAACTTCCTCACTAGTTTCCTCCAAAGATGCTCCGATTGTCAGTTTAAGTGTCCACTGTAACAAGTTCCTGGTGCAAGGAGGTGGAAACAGAATTATTGCTTGTCAATGAGAACATGCAAGAGAATAGGTTACTGGGGAATCAGTGGAGCAATGGGATCTATGGGATTTTTTGAATGCAGACATAAAGTTGATAGGCTGAATGGCCTCCTTCAATGCTATGATGAAATATAAAATGCCTAGCTGACAGAGTGTGCCCTGTTATATTTGGGCAACAATGGCATCAGCAAAATACTCAAAATTCATTGTTTACACAAAGCACTAAAATACTGAGCTTAACTACTGAAGAAATGAAACTATGATTTATTCTATAAATCAGTGGGATTATTTGGTTTAATTGATCATTCTCCTATTTATAATAGAAGGTTAACAACTTTAAAATTTAATACAAGCATCTATATTTCAGCCTTTCTTAAGTCACTAACTTTGATTTATAGGCACTGTAATATGTTTCCCTCTGGAATATATTTTCAGATAGATTGATATACTACTCGCTTTCTGATGGGATATATTTCATTTTTGAAAGTTCCAATCCATCATGCAAGATGTAAAGGAAAGTATTAGAGAATAAAGGCAGAGATGTTACAACCATTATCAAAAATAGATTGCAATCTGGGATTTCATTACTGAACAATATCTACTTATTGGAAGCCATTATTTTGAAAATGTACCAATAGAGAAAAAAATTCCCTTCACTGTGCATCATCAAATGTGAAGTTATAGTTTGGCCTTCTGGGCATTTTTTCAGGATTCAAGCAATCCTAATCATACAATGGTTCTGCCAAGTTTGGTTGCATTGTCCTTCCGGTGAACAGTGATACATACTTGAGCCTTAAAAGATCAAGAACTATTCTATTGTGCAATTTCAGTGGATCACGATGTGACTTGAGTGATGGACGCCTTCATCATGGCCTGACATCTGATTGCCTGTCTGCTCTGTACTTTTGCAGTTTATGAAGTTTGGAGATGCAACATGGACTGGCAGACAGGCCCTGAGTGAGCAGCACATGGACCAATGAGAAGGTGGTTTAAATGAAGAAACACCACAGCCATCTGCTCAGCTACCGACATTCTGCCTTAATTCAATGAACATATTAGAAGCAAGAACTGAAAATGTTAAATCACCAGGTACAAGTAGCCTCCATCTAGGACAGAGGGAAAGGGTGGCAGGGTGGCTCCTTCCTGAAATGCAAGGCCAAACAAACATTCAGTTGAAGGGCATTTAGGAGTGTTCATTGATGAGGAAGCCTTCAGAAAGCATGATGAAATGCTTGGTGTAATGTCAGGCTTGCCAGAAAGCCAACATATATCATGAAGAGCAGAATGTTAACTTTGCACAGAACTGCATTTAGAGATATTGTTTTCAAGCGTGGACGTGGTAGGGGGCTCCAAGTGCACATTTGTCGAGCCATGGTGAAACAACATCCAATGGCCAACATTTCCTTCTCTACTGCAGCATGAGCGAAAGCCAAACTAGGCAAAGTAGAAGCTCTAAGTTCAGTTGTGCAAAATCAGTGTATGGTCATACCAGCTCAGGGCAATCTCATGCAGGCACAGGCTACTGCTCTGCAAGCTCTGGCTGATATCATCATGGCACTAGATGCTTGTGGTCAATGTGCCTTGCAGAGTGTTGCAGAAGTTCAGCAACATGTTCACTAGGTCAGCAAGATTGTTGAGATACTATCGTGATGAGTGGCAGTGTCTATGTAGAGTGCAGTTCTGAGACCTCCATCAGGAGGTCAACATCTGTCCACTGGTCATCGCCACTTAGGGAGAACTCTTGGTGTTACCATCCACCTGTTTGTCCATCGTTCAATTCACAGGACTGCAATTACTGGAATTCATCTGTCATTACATTCATGCCTTGTGGCCCGATTCCCCTAATTGATAGCCATGTTCTTCAGTTATCACTGACTTCAAACCACTTTCCTGAAGAACACCTTGGAAGGAGTAGAGTCTATTAAGTGTTCCTAAAGACACCTGTACATGATTGATGATCAAAGAACCAGTTCTCTCCTGAGGCACAACCTCATTACTTTGGTCAAAATTTTCACTGCCTGCTACAGCATGTTTCTTTTTCCCACTATTAGGTACAAGCTGACATTAAGTGGTATGAGTCACTCCTTGTGTTGGGCACATGGCCAAGTGGTTAAGAAGTTTGTCTAGTTATCTCAAGGTCGCTAGTTCGAGCCTCAGCTGTAGCGCATTTGTGCCCTTGAGCAAGGCACTTAATCACACATTGCTCTAGTCTGTGAGAGGAGTGGTGCCCCACACAGACTTCCAATCTGCGCCTTGTAAGGCATGAAAATGCCCAACGCAGGCCTCTCATGATGTGAGTCAATGTTCCCCTCTCCTTGTGTTGGACCTGTGGGAAGCAGACAACATAAATCTGGCAAAATGGTCTACAACTCTTTCTCCTGCTGTTTGGGGCAAACCAGCTTCACCTATCAGCTTCATAGATCACTGCTTCCAGCCATTTTTTTGATCACAATTGTCCATTAAAAATGGATTATGATTTGTTTTAAAGGAGAAACAAATTCAGTGTTAATTTTATGGTTAGAGATATTTAGAAAGTGTAGAAGGAGGCCATTCAACTCAGTTTCATGCCCTTACAGCCCTCTTATTCTCTATTGCATGCCCATTTATTCCTCTGTTGTTCTTCTGCTACTTATAGGTACTAAGGGTAACTTACCTGAGGCAATTAACTTGTCAGCACATTTTGGTGCATGAGAAGCTACATAACAGATGGCCATACAATCACGGGAACAATGTGCAAATCACACAGGCAATAGCAGAGGGTGAGGACTGAAGGCAGGTCCATGGAGCAACAGCAGTTACAGATGCACCACATTCTCACTCTAATTATTCTCAGGTCACGAACTACAGACAGGAATGGCTTTGCTGCAACACACATAAAATGACAGAGGAACTCAGCAGATCAGGCAGCATCCTTTGAAATAAATAAACAGATGACATTTCACGAAGGACCCTTCATCAAGACTCAGTAGCTTTGTTGCTCCTGTCATAACCGGTGCTGAGTGCATTCATCCTTCAGGACCAGGACTGCATATAGCCCTGGCCTATTCCTTTACAGCCATTGCTCTGATACTTCCCCAGAAACTTATTAAGTGACTCGGATCTTTTACAATGTTTGAAGTATCTTTCCTTTCCTGACTGTTAAGTCAAGAGAACAATTTATGTGAATGTGCTCTTTACTGACTATCTGCAGGTAAAAAATGCATAAATCCTGAAGTTAAATATGTAGTAGAATCTATAGTATAGTTTGCATGTTACCTTAATGAGTTTTGACAAATATTAAACAATGTACCAGTAAGTTTCAATCAGCTATGCAAAATATGGGCATATTATAGCTTAAACTGGTGATGCAAAATAAAGCAGAGAGAGACTGAAACAATGCCTAGCAGTTCATAAATCATAGTCATCTTCTTTTTACTTGGCCTGAAGCTTCACACTCATCATCCTTCTAAAGGAGCAATGTTATTCATCCTTGCTTGGAAAACCTGTTTACCCTTTCAGGAGAAGGGAAATTTTTAATAGGCTAGTACTGGAGACTGCTTGGAGCTTAGGAGACTGAGGGATAATATTGATGAAGTTTATTGATGGACAGGGACATGGATCAGTAAGTTTTAGAAGGATAGAGACAAATGGCATTAGTTTGGGTAAGAATCTTGTTTGGCATGGCCTAGTTGGGCCAAAGTGGCTCTATAATACCTTTCCAGCTTTGTTTTTTCTCTTCAGCTGCTCAGTGAGTTACATTTTATTTTCTTCTTCAGAGAAAATTGCCGTATTCAGTAAAATAGAAGTCAGATTCTGCATTGACAAAGAGCCATTAAAGATCTGGTGTCGTTTAATATCTATTGAGAACTAGTTTAAATTCTTTTTCCAAGACAGAGGACTAATTCTTGAAAAATCTGCTATCTCCAGATTGTAATAAACCACAAATTCTGAGACCTCATTTTGATATTTCTGCATAGTTTGCTTCTCAGTAATAAATCAAAATGATAAAACCTAAGTTTTAGCACCGTATCAGTTCCTAGCTGACAGAAGACTGTCTGCAATTCAAAGGACAGTTGGGAAATTATCACTTCAAATTTCTCTAAACTTTATTGCTAAAGCCTTCAGTCAAACTGAAGATGTGGCTATATCAGAAATTGTAGTTAATAATTGTTTACACAGTTAAGAATTAAGTATTTCCTTGACAGTTCCTCAAGCATGGCCTATATTTGTCTGGGCATTATATGCAAACATAACATTCCTGAAATATTATGTATGCATTATGTTAACATCCCTGACACTTGAACCTAGAGTAAAGGCATGAATTTCAAAACTGAATATGTTGTGATGAACTAGAATGATTAGAGGCAAAAATTATTTTGAGCAAATGGCTAGTATTGCACTAAAATGAGTATCATTCAGTTTCCATAACAGGCAAGCAATGTGCTGTGCCGTGTGTGTGTGTGTGTGTGTGTGTGTGTGTGTGTGTGTGTGTGTGTGTGTGTGTGTGTGTGACCTTAACTCCTGATGGAGGTCGCTGGTGTGGCATCATGACAAATTTTTTTGGTATGCTCATCGTACGGCGTGTCTTGGGCATCTGAAACCTCTCCAGGTTTTTTTTTATACAAGGTTGAGTTGTTAGCTCTCAACCCAGGCACAGATGGAGAGTGTGCAAGGGAGCCAAATGGATTTGAACTCGGGACCTCTCACCCCGAAGTCCAGCGCTGATGCCACTACGCCACCAGCCAGCAACTTAATAATACCTGGGATAGAATGAAATGCTATGTGTATATACAGCGCCTATAAAAATTATTCACTCCCCATGGAAGTTTTTTCATGCTCTGTTGTTTTACACCATTGAATCACAGTGTATTTAACTTTTTAATTTGGCTTTTTTTGACATTGATCAACAGAAAAGGACTCATGTATCAACATGAAAACAGATCTATATAAAGTGATCTACGTTAATTATAAATATAAAACACAAAATATTTGATTGCATAAGTATTCAGCCCCTTTAATATGACACACCAGGTCATCATTGGAGCGGCCATTGATTTTAGAAGTCACATAATGAGTTAAATGGAGATCACCGTGTGCAGTCAAGCTGTTGCAACTGATTGAAGTAAAAATGGACCTGTATCTGGAAGCTCCAACTATTGAATAATGGTTTGTTGGATTATTCAAAACATCCAACTGTAGCTTTTTTGGGTAACCTAGACTAGTCTTAAAACAGCTCATTCCAGCAGTAGGTCAGATTTACTGCTGGAAATTCTTCAATATTTATTTCATATTCAAAGAATTAGCTTACATGTCTTTTTCTTGTGGGTCCTTGCATGCAGAGGTGTGGAGGGGAATGAACGGGTTGATTCGCAAACACAAGGAATTCTGCAGGTGCTGGAAATTCAAGCTACACACATCAAGGTTGCTGATGAACGCAGCAGGCCAGGCAGCATCTCTGGAAGAGGTACAGTCGACGTTTCAGGCCGAGACCCTTCGTCAGGACTAACTGAAGGAAGAGCTAGTAAGAGATTAGTAAAAATAAAAGGCAATATTGTGAATTAAATTAAATGCAAGTTGTAATACTAGCTTTGGGAGTTGATATGTCTCACTTAAAAACTTTACTAACTTATTGAAGTGACTTTAATTTAATTCACAATATTGCTTTTTATTATTTACAGTCTATATGGCTGTTGGGGGTAATTTAGCTTACATTTGATAAGGAAGTAGTAGGGATTTTATTTCCCAACTCTCTAGATCACACTGCAGTCCAGTTGCTGGCAGTAATGCATCTTTAAGTGGGACTGCCAATTGCCATTAAAAGAAAAAAGAAGAAGAAGAAGAAACAGAAGGTCCAGCTGTTGATGAGACAGTTTCATCGCAAAAACTATATCATGAAGACAAAAGAACACTCCAAGCAACCCAGCAAAAAAGTTATTGAAAAGCACAAGTCAGATGATGGACACATGAATATTTCCAAGTCACTGAATGTCCCTTAGAGTACAGCTAAATCAATCTTCAAGAAATGGAAAAAATATAACACAGCTGTAAATCCAGCTGGAGCAGGTTGTCCTCTAAAACTGAGTAGCTGTGCAAGAAGGGGTCTAGTGAGGGAGGCCACCAAGAGACCTATGACAACTCTGGAGGAGTTGCAAGCTTCAGTGGCTGTTATGAGAGAGACTGCACATACAATAACTGTTGCCCAGGTGCTTCACCAGTCGAAGCTTTAAAGGAGAGTGGCAAAGAGAAAATACACTTTTGGAAAAAAAAACTCACAGGATGTCTCAGCTAGAGTTTGCCAGAAGGCATGTGAGAGACTCGGAAGTCAGCTGGAAGAAGGTTCTATGGTCTGATGAAACCAAAATTGAGTTTTATGGCTATTAGGCTAAGTGCTATGCACATCATCAAAAACACACCATTCCTACCGTGAAGCATGGTGGTGTCTACATCATGCTGCTTCACTGCATCAGGCCCTGAAATGCTTGTGAGGGTATAGGGTAAAATGAATACTGCAAAATACAGAGAAATTTGGGGGGAAAGCCTGATGGAGTCTGCCAGAGAACTGCGAGTTGGGAGCAGATTTGTTTTCCGGCCAGACAATGATCCCAAATATAAAGCCAAAGCTACACAGGAATGGCTTAAAAACAACAAAGTTATTGTCCTGGAGTGCCCAGTCAGAGTCCAGACCTCAATCTAATTGAGGATTTGTAGTTGGACTTGAAAAAAACTGTTCATTCATGAACCCCATTCAATTTGACATAGCTTAACCAGTTTTATAAAGAAGAGTGGGGGAAAAATTGCAGTGCAAAGCTCATAGACCATACAGACTCAAGGTTGTAATTGCTGCTAAAGGGTCATCTACTGACAAAGGGGGTGAATACTTCTGCAATCAATTATTTTGTGTTTAATAAGTGTAATAAATTTCAACCAATTTGTAGAAATTTGTTTTCGGTTTGACATGGAGTCTTTTCTGTTGATCAGTCAAAAAAGCCAAATTAAATCCATTGTGCTTCAATGTCGTAAAACAATAAAATATGAAAAGTTCCAAGTGGGTGACTGCTCTTTATATATAGTATCAAGATTTTTTTGACAAATATTAGTTATATTTTGTAATATGCAGACTTCTGACTGATAAATCCACTGAAAATGACACAAATGTTGTGCTCAGGTTGCAAATGAGGATCATGAACAAGGGCATTACCTATGGATCTATGGATTATGGATCAAAAGATGTAATGTTGAGACCTTATAAAGCACTGGTGAGGCCTCATTTGGAGTACAGTGAGAGGTTTTGGGCCCCTTAGAAAGGATGTTCTGAAACTGGAAAGGGTTCAAAGGAGGTTCACGAAACTAATTCCAGGATTGAATGGTTTGTCATATGAAGAGTGTTTGATGGCTCTGGGCCTGTATTCACTGGAGTTCAGAAGAATGAGGGTGACCTCATTGAATCCTATTGAATGGAAAAAGGCCTTGATAGAGTGGATGTGGAGAGGATGTTTCCAATGATGGGCAAGTCTAAGAGCAGAGTCCTCAGAATAGAGGGGGTCCCCGCTAGAATGGTGATAAGGGGGAATTTCTTTGCTAGAGAGTGGTAATTCTTTGCCACAGGCAGCTGTAGGGGCCAAGTTTTTATGTGGATATAAGGCAGAGGTTAATTGATTCTTGATTGGTAAGGGCTTGAAGGAATATGAGGAGATGGCAGGAGAATGGGGCCGAGAGAAAAATTGGATCAACCATGATAAAATGGTGGCGTAGACTCAATGGACCAACTAGTCTAATTCTGCTCCTATATTTTATGGTCTTATGGTCCTATTATGAAGGATTTTCAAGCCAGATGTTTGACCTAGTTGTCTTAGTGTTTTACAGCTCAAAAACATGTTTTTGAGCCCACCATATCTATCGACTGTCATATTTTGTAATTCCAAAACATGAAAACTAACTGCAAGAGGAAAATTGGAGCCCAAGAGTTGTGAGTATTAATTCATTTTTACTTTAAGCATAGGGGTGGGTGTATGTATCATGCAGTAGCATAATGATGTAAGCTACTCACATACTTCTACAGATTACCTGCAATGCATTATGCAAACAACAAAAAGTGCTTAATCAGCAAATATACTTACAATATTATTCAAATATTACTGAAATATTAAATGCACAACACTTCCCATTGCTTAGTTTTAAACTTGATCAATATAGAATGTATCTTAACTATGTACACAGTATACTATACAAAACAACTAATATACCAAGACACACAGCTTAGTAAAGTTTAAATTGTCCCATTCAGGTTGAAAGATTTAATCGTTATAGAGACTTTCCTACTGTTGTGAGATAACGTCTTTCCTGAAAAGGGCTATCTATCTGCTTGGCAGGTGAGACTTGTTGCGGTGAAGCAACTTTAGGTTCTGGTGTCTCTTCAGTGGTGGTTGTAGGAGTTGACTCTGGGACTGCAGGAAGTGGTTCTGATAGCTCTGGCCAACTTTCTTCTCCAAAAATTAATTCTGCTCTCATTGATTGATCGATGTGTCATCTCCAATTGATATCAGATGCAAACTCCACTGTGTAGGAGAGTGGTCCTGTTCTGTCCTTAATCTCTCCAAAACCCAGTTTTGATCACCTTTGTTGTTCCTCACCAGGATTGCTTGTCTAGGAGCGAAACGTTGAGCCTCCTTGTTTGAGAAGCCTTGGATTTGCCTCATTGGTTCGTCCTGCATACTCCTTTTGAAATTGGGTTTGAGGAGATCCAAGTGTAGACATAAGAGATGACCCAAGAATAGCATAGCTGTTGAGTTGTTGGTTGTGGGGTGTGTTGCATTATGATAAGCAAGGAGGAAATTGGCAAGTATGTGGAATGACCAAAACAGCCAAGCCAGTGTCCAATTCCATTTTAATTAATATGCTGTTCACTTCTGTTGTAAGCATATTGTTTGCCTATTGTTAGTTTTCACATTGTAAATCTTAAGTCCACACAGTCCTGTGTCACTCTCATCATTATCAGATTTTCCGTCAACAGCATGCAGATTAGTGCTCTTTTTGGAACTGCAGCTTGGTCTTTGATCTTTATCTCTACCCCCTGCACATTTATTTTTGTCTGCCCAACATGCTCTTACTATGTGTCCTACTTTGTTGCATTTTCTGCAAGTTATGCCTTTAAAAATGTATTGGTCCGGTGTATGCGAGTTCCTGCCACAACAGTAACAGAATATGTTCAGCCAGACTGCTTTCTGTTTAGACATTGTGATTTTGTTCATGCAGAAGTGGCATGCTAGTGTGGTTGTTTGCTCTGTACCAGAGACCTGAGTTCAATTCCCGCCGCTGTCTGTAAGGAGTTTGTAGTTTCTCCCCATGAATGTGTGGGTTTCCTACAGGTTTTCCAGTTTCCTCCCATAGTCCAAAGATGTACTGGTTGGTAACTTAATTGGTCTGGTCATTGTAAATTGTCACATCTTTAGGCTAGTATTAAATCAAGAGTTGTTTAGCAGTGCGGCTTGAAGGACCAGAAGGTCCTACTCGATGCAATATCTCAATAATTAAATAAATAAATTCCTGGCTGTGACTCAATTGTGCCTCTGTCTGCTGTTTCCATTGATATAGCTGTTTCAACAGCTCCAGTAAATGTAAATTGTGTTTCATTTAGGAGCCATTTTTGGAAGCTATCTTGTAAGATTCCACAAATTAAACAATCTTCCAGTGCACCTTTAAGCCCTTTACCAAACTAACAATGCTCAGACAATCTCTTTAATTCATCCATGTAAGATGAAATGGATTCTCTTTCCTTTTGATTCCACTTTTAAAACTTAAAGCCTTCTGCAGTCAGCAATAGTTTTGGTTCTAAGTGTTTTTGCATGCTTTTGCAATATCAGCAAAGCTTATTTCAGCTTGTTCTCTTGGAGCTGTTAAACTTTGAAGCAAAATTTGCTTCTCATTGGCTATTTCATTTGATTTAAAATACTGGTGTCATGGTCCAGTTCGTGAGTCCACGTTCCGGTTCACGGTCCGGTCTGTGGACTCTTGATTCCGGGTCTTCCGGCTGTTCCTTGTTTCAGTTGAGCTTAATCATAGGCACCTGATGCTCATCTTGGAGCTGGGAAGATAAGTGTCCCTGGGTTTGAGTGTGGTTACTGTTTCATCTTGTCAGTATCCTGTCCTTGCCTCTGTGGGGTAAGTCAGGCTGGTTTTGCTCTTACCCTGTGGTTGGATCTGTCCCTTCCTGTCCTTACCTCTGTTGGGTAAGACAGACTGTCTTTGCTGTTACCCTGAGGCTGGACTGTTCCCTTCCATTCCCCTTCATTCTGGAGCCTTGCCCTGCATCCTGTGTCTGGAGCCTTGCCCTGCACCCATAAGGAATTGTCTATCATTGTGTTGGAACTGTCTCTGTGTCCATGCCTTTGCTGGGTAGGTCTGGCTGTTTGCTGCTACCTAGTGTTGGGAACTGTCTTGTTGTGTTCGGCATTCTGTGTAGGAGTCCTGGCCCTATGTCCTGTTCCCAAGGAGGGGTCCTGGCTCTGTGTTTCATATTCCTGAGTTCCCGTTCTCCCTCGACCAAGGCTCCGCGTTCCCGTTCTCCCTCGACCAAGGCTCTACGTTCATGTTCTCCCTCGACAAAGGCTCCGCGTTTCTGTTCTCCCTCAACCAAGAATCCGCTTTCCTGTTCTCATCCTGTCCATGTGTCTCACCCAGCGCAGGAGGTACCTCGTACAGCCCGGTTTTGGAGTTCCCTCATCTTGCCCAGGAGTGTCTCGTTCGTTCCTGTAGCCTCGCCTATTCCTGACTCCCAAGACCACGGCATGTCCTTGCGTAGTTCCGGGATCCGAGCTGAGTCAGGACCCAGAATCTGGGTCCTTGTCCAGTCTTCAGCTCAGAGTCCAAGCCCAGGCTCCTAGTTTCCAGTTCCTTGTCCTGGTCCTGCTTGCCTAGCCGATGTCTTTGCCCAAGTCTGTGTTCCTGTCCCAGCTCCTTGTCTGTGTCCAGTCACGTCCCTAACTCTAGTCTAGCCCTGTTCCTAGTACTTTAATGTCTGTGTCTTGCGTTTTGATCCTCTCAATGACGCCCCCTTTATGACAACTGTTTAATCTGTTTGGTCCATCTCCAGCAGAAGTGGTTGAGGCAGTTTCGATGTTGTTGTTTAAAGTTAAATTGGATAGATATATGGACAGGAAAGGAATGGAGAGTTATGGGACAAGTGCAGGTCGGTGGGACTTGGTGAGAGTAAAAGTTTGGCATGGACTAGAAGGGCCGAAATGGCCTGTTTCCATGCTGTAATTGTTATATAGTTTCCCTGAGATTTGTCTTCCCATAGAAAGCCAAAAAACAAAGAAATAATCATGGCTTCTGTTCATCAAACCCACTCCCCTATGTGTTTTTTTTTTAAAAAAAAGCAAATAGAGCAAATGGCAAAATATGACTGAAAGACACAATAGAAAGAATCCATGCCAAATGTTGTAACTTTGAAAAAAGTCACTGAGAGACACTGAAGTGAGTAGATATAGAAGTGTTTTATTGAGTAAAGATAAGCAATGGGCATCATATTGAGACAATCTTAGAAGAAGAGGCCTGCTTGACACAATATTATATGACAATTTTATGTGCTGAAGATCAGAGGTAGCAGCACGACAATTCTATAGATAAAATGTATCCACAAGGCTTCCTTTAAATTACACATAGTTTTCAAACACCTTCTTTGCACCCACACTCCAGGAACCGAAAATGAATGTTAATCCCCTTGACTTTCGGTTGCATTCATGCACATGCAGGCATCTGACTCTAACTGGAGTGTTTCTTTGTTTCCTATTGACCCCAATGTGTAGCTCCAGGAAACCCATTGTTCTGAGCTGCATTTTAAATTCCATCTGCAATCTACATTGAAATCTGAAGAATGGTTGCTGTTGAACTTAATATTTGCTATATACCCTAACTCCAGAATACACCCTAACATATGGTAGTGTAGTAGTTAGCACAATGCTTTACAGTACAGGTGACCCAGGTTCAATTCCAGCTGCTGCCTGTAAGGAATTTGGATATTCTCCTTGTGACCGCGTGAGTTTCCTCCAAGTACTCGGGTTTCCTCCCAAAGTCACAAAATGTACTGGGTGGTAGGTTAATTGGTGATTATCAATTGCCTATTGATTAGGCTACGAATAAATTGAAGGATTGCCGGGTGGTGTGGATTGAAGGGCCGGAGGATCATAAGATATAGGAGCAGAATTAGGCCATTCAACCCATCGAGTCCTCTCTGCCATTCCATCATGTCTGATCCTGGATCGCACTCAACCCCACACACATGCCTTCTCATCACATGCTTTGATGCCTTGACCGATCAGGAAATAATCAACTTCCACCTTAAATATACCCAAGGACTTGGACACTACCACAGTCTGAGGCAAAGCATTCCAGAGGTTTACTACTCTCTGGCTAAAACAATTCCCCCTTACCTCTGTTCTAAAAGGTCACTCCTCAATTTTGAGTCCTTTAGTTCCGGATACCCCACAACAAGAAACAACCTTTCCACATCCATCCTATCTAGTTCTTTCAACATTCAGTAGGTTTCAAGGAGAGACCCCCTCCCACTGCATTCTTCTAAATTCCAGCACCAAATGCTCCCCGTATGTTAACCCCTTTATTCCCAAATCATCTTGTTCAATCTAGCACTGATTAACAGGATGTTTGAAAAGTTAATTGTATTTCAAAAATATCACAGAACAAAAATGATTTGTACGTAGAAACGACATGTCTATTATGAGTCTAGCCAAGTATAATCAGATTTCCCAATGGTCATGATCCTACAAAATTCAGGCAAGTAGGTGTTTGTTGATTTGAATATGACAGCATTTCAGTAATTTTTCCTCTTTCCCTTTATTTTAACACCTTTGCGTTCCTCTGTACTTCCAAGTTCGTATTAAAGGCAGTTCAATGTGAAAGAAGGAGTAAAAGCACTGTAACTTTGTACCAGCAGTAACAATGTTATTTTATGTTTGGAGAATGAATATCACTGAAAAGACCAACACTTACAGCCCATCACTAACTGCTGCTGACCAGAGCAGCCACTAAGAGTAAACTGCACTGGTAGGTCTGGAGTGTCAAGTAAAGCAGGCTCAGCAAAGACAGTAGATTTCCTTCTTTGAAGGACATTAATGAATGTAATAGTGTTTTATAATTATCTCATGGTCAATTAACCAATATTTCACTGCAATCTTCTTAAGGCTGCAATCAACAAAGTGCCCTCAATACTTAATAATAAAATGAATACGAAAGAATTCAAATCATAATATGTCATAGCAGCTCTATTGGTGCTTGGGGTTATTCTCATTTGAGCACTGTCTTCTGTTCACTAGGAAGAAAGCACTTGAGACTTGGAAGTGTTACTTAAAAGCTAATGGTAGAGGGTTGATTTAAAAGCAAGGTTTGCAAATGGGATATTCAACCTGAAAAATAATACCTGAAAGTTAGCCATAGAGATACTTAAGGCATTGTTCAGAATAGAACATGTAAATCTAACACAAGAACCTTTTAAATCAAGAGTGTTTAAAAAAAAATGTCAAACCTAATTCAGTAAAAATTAAATATGCAACTTTTAATGGAAAAAGAATATTTTACAAAGGCACCATATACTTTACACAAACATTTTTGGAAGACCTCTGTCTGGTCATGTAAATTATCATTCTAATCCCAATTGATTTTGTAGAGTATTAAATTCCTGGTTTGCACAATATCACCTGTACTTAACCCAGGCAACCTGTTCATATTCTATACCATCACAGTATGGTCCGGGTCAATTTTGACCCAGACCAAGAATCCCCTCATAACAAGTGTCTATACCAAATTTTGAACCACAGATCTATTTAGAATGTATAAATAGCCTATCTGACATTAATAAATGGGTGATTAATGTTTCAGAGATCTAAAATCCATTTCAAATTTGACCCAGAACAGCCTCAATGTACAAAAATTTGTAGCACCTGTACAAAAGTATAACATTTTTAAATATTTTCATTTTTGTGCATTTTGGGTCACTTTAGGAAAAGTCATCAAATTTCAGCTAAAAATGGCATTTAGGGTGTTTTTACTGCTGTCAAATGTCAAAGTGGGTCAAATTTGACCTGAACAATATGTAAGGGTTAAAGCTAAGCTACATTTAGTTGTTTACCTTAACTCAATTAATATTAATTTTGCAAACTTAAAGATGTTTAAACCTTACCTAAGATGAATTTGGTTACTACTGTTATGCACCTGTTCATTATAATTTACATTTGTTGATCAAAGTTTGGGTTTAGATTCTTAAAGTTCTGCTAATTCACCAAAGGGAAGAATTACCCATTGAAGCCATTCCAAATCCAGCTGTTTATTTATTAGGCATCTGTATTTACCAAGATGCAGCAGGAACATTTTGTATGTGTTGATGAATTGTATACAGTAGGATTAATACAAGCCTTTGAGATTAAGCCTGCTTGACTCCAAGATTGCATTTATTCACAATTCTACAAGAATGGAAGAGGACTGTCTATGAGCTGAGTGACCTAATTTTGCTCTTATGTCTTAATCTTTTATGGTGTTATCTTGTTTTTTTGTATCAGTTAGGGTCACCTGAATTGATGCCACAATCCTGAACTTCAGTAAGGTGTAGATTTCTTGACTCATTCATGGTTTCCAGTTTGAGAACTCCTGGACTGACCTCTTTCGTATACAATCCTCTACATGCTTGCTGATAAAGTTTGAGATGGTGGTGACAAACTTATCTAGTTGGCTGTCCAGTCTGTGAATGATGACTGGTCTACTAGGCAATGGATCACAACCCCCTTTTATGTGAAGATGAGGCCTCCCTCTGGGTGGAGAAGCAATATCTCCTATTCTATCTGGGTAGTCTTCAGTCCGATGGTATGAATATTGATTTCTCCTTCCAATAAAGTAATTCCCCACCCCTTTCCTCTATTCCCTACTCTAACCATTTACCTCTTCTCACCTGCCTATTATTTCGCCCTGAGTCCCCTCCTCTTTCCCTTTCTCCTATGGTCTACTTTCTTCTATCAACTTCCTTCTTCTCCAGTCCCCGACCTTTCCCACCCACCTGGCTTTACCTATCACCTTCCAGCTGGCCTCCTTCTCCCTGTCCTATCCTTTTCCTTTGGCATCTTCCCCCTTCCTCCTTAGTACTGAAACAGAGTCTTAGCTCGAAACATTGAATGTTTATTCATTTCCGTAGACACTGCCTGATCTGTTGAGTTCCTTCAGCATTTTGTATGAGTTGCTTTGGATTTCCTACATCCACAGATGTTCTCGTGTTTATAAGTAGTTGTGCTACTTTATTGCATCACAAATTTGTGGATTGCAGATGTTGAGAAAACCTTGGATTGTTGGAAAGTGAGACAACCCAGCACATAAATATGATCACATGCAGTGACTTTATTTTCACAGGGAGCTAAAAGGTTTGGCTTGTTATTATGGACTTATTGTTCCAATTTACCTACCAGAGCAACAGGTCCACAGCAGATGCTGTCTCATTTTCTCTTCATACAACCCTGGAACATCTGGACAGTGAAGATATATACATCAAAATGCTTTTTATCGACTACAGCTCGGAATTCAATACCATCATACCCTCAAAACTATTCAATAAGCTTTAAGACCTTGATCTCAATTCCTCTTTATGCAATTAGATACTCAATTTCCTCACTTGCAGACCCCAATCAGTTTGGATTAGCAACAATATCTCCTCCACAATCCCATCAGCACAGTTGCACCACAAGGATGTGTGCTTAGCCCCCTGCTCTGTTCGCTTTACACTTATGACTGTGTTGCTAAGCATAGCAACGATCCCATATTCACATTTGCTGATCACACCATTGTGATAGGCTGAATCAAATAAAAATTCTGCTGAGTGGTGTCATAACAACAACCACTTAATGTCAGCAAGACTAAGGAGCTGATTATCGACTTCAGGTGGAGGAAACCAAAGGTCCATGAGGCAGTTCTCATGGGAGGATCAGAGGTGGAGAGGGTCAGAAACCTGGGCTCCTTTGTTTCAGAGGACCTGTTCAAGGCCCAGTGCATAAGAGCAACTATAAAGAAACCACAGCAGCACTACTTTTTCCTTAGGAGTTTGCAAGGATTTGGCATGACATTTGAAACTTTTACAAAATTTTGTAGCTGTGTAGTGGAGAGGCTATATCACAGTCTGGTATGTAAACTCCAATGTCCATGAATGTAAAATCTTGCAGAAAGTAGTGGATAAAGCCTAGACCATCATGGGGAAAGCTATAAGACATATGACACAGGAACAGAATTAATCCATTTGGTCCATTTTTTTCTCCAACATTTCATTATGGCTGAGCCATTTCTCTCTCAACCCCATCCTCCTCCCTTCTCCCCATAACCTTTCAAGACCTGAGTAATCAAGAACCTGTCAATTTCCGCATTAAATACACAAGTGACCTGGCCTCCACAATGAATTCCACAGATTCACCACCCTCTGGCTAAAGAAATTCCTCCTCATCTCTGTTCCAAATGGACGTCCCTATATTTTGAGGCCTCTACGCATCCACCTTATCTGGGCCTTTCAACATTCAATAGGTTTCAATGAGATACCCCCCATTCTTCTGAATTTCAGTGAGTACAGGCCCAGAGCCTTCAATCGCTCCTCATATTACAACCCTTTCATTCCCGGAAACATTCTTGTGAAACTTCCCTGAACCCTCTCCAATGTCAGCACATTTTTTCTTAAATAATGGGCCCACAACTGTTCATAATACTCCAAGGATTCACCATTGTCTTATATATACAGCCTTAGCATTATATTCTAGTCCTCTTGAAATGAATGCTAACATTGTGTTAACTTTCCTCACCACCAATTCAATCTACAAAATAGCCTTTTGGGAATCCCGCACGAGGACTCTCAAATCCCTGCATACCTCAGATTTTTGAAATTTCTCTCCATTTGGAAAATTGTCTGTGCTTTTATTCCTGTCAGTCCTAGACCCAGGTGTGTTTCAGGGTCCTCTACAGTATGGTGCCTATTTGTCTTTGATCTCATGTGTATTCTCTGCCCTTCAGTGGGTCCAATGAGGGGTTGTCTTGATGATGGAGTTAGCCTCCCTTCATGTCTCGTGCCCAATCCATTTTCAGCATTTCTTCATGATGATTGTGGCCAAGTCCTCTTCGGTAACACTGAAGGAGTAGGGTGTGATTGGAGATTTTTCTTGGCCAGGAAATAAAAAGGATCTTCCAAAGGCTCATGGTGTGGAATGATGACAGCTTGGCAAAGTCGTTCTCTGACATGCTGCAGCATTCTGACCTGTACAAGAGTGTGAACAGAACACAGTTCTGGTACAGCTTCATCTTGGTGTGGACACTGTAATTGTTTGATCCCCATGTGCTGCTCATTGATCTGAGGACGTTTCTTGCTTTGCTGATTCTGCACAGGATGTCATCCCTGGTCCCACCATCTGACCGAATGATGCTGCCCAGGTAGATGAATCTGCCAGTGCTGGGTAAGTTGAGGCCATATTCCCTGATGTCAGGAGGAGACATTAAGGGTCATGGTATCAGTCTTTCTCTGGCAAACTCTGAGTCTAACCTGTCTTTTGGAGTTATTGATGGTGCATCACTGTTCACCAAAGGTACATGGGCACAGAGTTTTCTTTTGCATGTGCTAACGTGCAAGTGATAGCAATGCAAAGTCACCCTCAAAGTCAAGGTTTTTCAAAATAAAGAATAGAGTTCACCAAATGGCTTTCTACTTATCTTACGTTGTTTGCCTCATAACCCAGTCAATCACCAAGTTAAACCATACCCAGATATCATACAGACTTGCCTGACTCCTGTCTTGACTTCAAAGCTCAAATTGCAATCCCCAACTGTGCAGGTGAAGTTAGCATAGACACTCTGAATAAGCTGAACAATTTTGGAAGGGATCATGTATGACCTGAGAATTTTCCAGAGGCTTTCCCTGTGAATGCTATCAAAAGCCTTTTCAAAGTCCACAAAATTCACATACAGTTGTCTCTGTGCACTGTTCTATGATGTTATGCAACGTGAAGATCTGGCTGACACAGCCTCTGTTTCTCTTGAAGCCAGCTTATTCTTTCCTCGTGCACTCATCAACAGCATGTGTAATCCATTGGACAATTACTTTGGCAAGAATCTCACTGGGTGTTGACAAAAGTCTGAAGCCAGACCAGTTGCTGCAATCATTTAGCATTTCTTTCTTGGGGATTCCTTTGTCCAGTTCTTGGGTACTTGACCCTTTTCCATGCTTATAGTAACCAGTCATTGCAGGATGGCTGCTGCAACTTTTAGTTCAGTTTTGAACAGTTTGGTGTTCAAATTGCCATGTCTTGGAACTTTGCTGTGCTTTAATGATTTAATTGAAGCAGCAATCGCATCTTTCCTGTTGATCTGTGTTGATGTCGAGGTCCTTTGCTGCCTCTTGTATGTCAGGTTCTTCATTTGGTGGTGATCTTTTCAGTAACTCTCTGAAATACTCTATCCATCATGAGTCTTTGTCTTTCTCAGTTGTCAAAAGCAAACTATTGTTATCTCTCACGGGACCACTGGTTCTGGCCTGGAACTTTCCACGTACTAATTTTGAAATCTTGCATGTAGTTCTCCGATCATCTCGCCTAGCTTTTTCTGCAAGGTCTTCCATGTAGACTCTATTATCCTTCCTTACAAGTCTCTTCATTTTCTTAGATTTAGTGCATGCTAGTTGAATTTTCACCTTAATTTGTGTTGGCCTTGCATCTAAAACTTTCTTTTTAATTTTCCATTTTTCTTCTAAGGCTGCCCATGTTTCCTGCTGTATCCATTCTTTGTTCTTCTTTCCAGCTCTGTATCCTCGACAAGCCTCATTGCTTTCCTTGAGGACTGAGGTAATGCATTTCCACTTTATGTCGAACCTCTCTACTGACACATCCTCGTCAAGATCATGCATGGCTTGGAATCTGTTCTTAAGCTGAATGGTAAAGGCAGATCACACAGTGGTGTCCTTGAAATTTGCAACATTAAAACTTCTTTGTACATGTGTTCTGGTCCCAGTGCTTCTCAGCTTGAGTTTCATCACAAGGTGTTGATCACTTCCTGTATATGCTCCTCTCTTCACCTTTACACCCTGGAAGGATTGTCTCCACATACCATTGATCATTAAATGGTCAATCTGGTTCTTGTTGCATCCACTGGGTGAGCACCATGTCATTTTGTGGATTTCACAGCGTGGAAAGAGGGTCTCTACTATGACTGGATTGTTCATGGCACAGAATTCCACTGGTCTTCCACCATTGTTATTCATCATTGCACATCCTTGCAAGCCCATGACTTAATGAAGTGTGAGTTTTCATTTCTCACTTTATGTTTAGATCTCCCATGACAATAATTATCTCATGGAGTGGTGTTACCTCTCCTTCTGATTACATCTGTTCATAGAATATGTCCTTTCCTTCAATGTCACTATCGTTAGTTGGAGCATAGCACTGGATATTCATTTGCTTCCCTTTCAGTCTGACTCTCATCAGACTACAGTTGATTGGTTTTCCCTTCAGCAGGCGCATCTCAGTGCCTTTCTTCAAAATGACAGCTACACTGTCATGATGCTGCTCATTTTCTCTTCCGGAATATA
Source organism: Mobula birostris (assembly GCF_030028105.1). Lineage (NCBI taxonomy): Eukaryota > Metazoa > Chordata > Chondrichthyes > Myliobatiformes > Myliobatidae > Mobula > Mobula birostris. The sequence goes on along the minus strand of NC_092379.1, from coordinate 82,816,055 downwards.
AAACTGTTTCACCAGTTGCCTGCCTTTAGTCTGCCAGACTCTCTCCATCTGGTTTCCCTGACACCCAGTATATATAGGTTGTAATGACGCATTTCTGCAGTTATTTGTGCTAGCTTGCCAGTGTTATACATGGTTCGTACATTCCAAAAAACAATTTTGGTCTTGATCTTGGCAGTGTTTAGGGCTTCCTTCATTGTGCCAGTAGCTTTCTCTTGGTCTTCACTACTGTCAGTCGTTCCGATCCTGATTGGAGACTCAGGAATACCAATGCACACAGATATCACAGATACAGGACTCACCATTGCTGTTCCATAACATTTTCTTTTACCAGTCAGTGTCCCTAGACCTGACCTGAACCTCTAAACCCTGAGGACAGGTACACCACTCTTAGTCTAGCTTCTATCCTGTTTTGCATGGAAGACCCCACCAAGAATCAAAGCACAAGAGCCTAACAGCAGTCAACTCCCTGAGTCATTGAGGCAAGTAAGCCTCCAGACCCTACAGTAAGGTTGTGGTCCTCTTGGAGGAACCTTTATTCCCACTCTCTGCCTCTGTCCATGCTAGTATCTTTCATGTAATACCATATGCTGTCATCTTCCTTTGCAACCTCATGTGTTGTACCTTGTCAAAGGCCTTCTGAAACTCCAACTGAATGTCATCCACCAATTCTCCTTTGTCTATCCTGTTTGTTATTTCTCCAAAGAATTCCAACAGATTTGATAGGCAAGAATTTCCCTTAAGGAAACCATGCTGACTTTAGCCATTTTGTAATGCGCCTCCATGTACCCCAAAACCACATCCTTAACAATCAATTCCAACATCTTCCCAACCTCTGAGGTCAGGCTTATAGCTCTATAATTTCCTTTCATCTGCCTGCTTCCTTTCTTGAAAAGTGGAGTGACATTTGCAATTTTACAGCCCTTCGGAACTATGCCAGAATCTATTGGTTCTAGAAAGTGCATTACTAATACATCTACAATCTCTTCGTCTACCTTTTGCAGAACCCTGAAGTGTAGTTCATCAGGTCAAAGTGAAACTTACTTACCTTCAGATCTTTCAGTTTCCCAGGCAGCATCTCCCTAGTAATAGTAGCTGTTCTCACTTCTGCTACTTAACGCTCTTGAACTTCCGGCATACTACTAGTGCCTTCCACAGTGAAGAATGATGCAAAATATTTATTCATTTTATTTTCCCCTTCCTTGTCCCTCATTACTATCTCTCCAGCATCATTATTTCAGTGGTACAATATCTGTTAACACCTCTCTATTACACTTTATATAGCTGAAATATATACTTTGCTATCATTTTTTATATTATTGGCTAGCTTTCCTTCATATTTCATATTTTACCCGCTTGTGTTTCTTACTTGCTTTTTGATAGTTCAAAAAAATTCCAATTCTCCAACTTCCCATCAATTTTTGCCCTATTACAGCTCCCCTCTTTTGCTTTTATTTTGGCTTTGACATCCCTTGTCATTCATAGTTGTGTCACTTTGCCTTTAGAGTGCTTCCCCTTCTCTGGGTTGTATCTTTCTTGCGCCTTCCCAGTTGCTCACAGAAACTCCAGCAACGGCTGCTCTGCTATCCTCCCTGCTAGTGTCCTTTTCTAATTAACTTTAGCCTGCTCCTCTCTTGTGCCTCTGCAATTCCCTTTACTCCACTGTAATATTGATCCATATGAATTTAGTTTCTCCCTCTTAAATTGCAGGGAGGATTTTATCATATTATGATCAATGTTCATGTCCTAATAATAATAATAAGGTCCCTAATCATATCTGGTTCATTACTCAACATCCAGTCCAAAATAACTGATGCCCTTGTGAACGTATCCACACGCTGCTCCAAAAAAAAAATCTCGGATGCATTCCACAAATTCTCTCTTTTGGGATACAACATTAACTTGACTTTCCCAAACTATTTGCAGATTGAAATTCCTCCTGACTAATGTAACATTGCCTTTTTGAAACACTTTTTCTATCTCCTGCTGTAATTTGTAGACCATCTCCTGGCTACTGTTTGGTTGCCTGTAAGTATCACCCTTCAGGTCTTCTTACCCTTGCTGTTTCTTAACTCTATCCACAAAGATTCTTCATCTTCTAATCCTGTCACTTCTTTCTAAAGATCTGATTTCATTTTTTACCAGCAGAACCACTCTTCCTCCTCTGCCAATCTGTCTTTCCCTTTGCTGGATTGTGCATCATTGGATATTATATTTCCAACTACAACCAGTCATGTCTCCTTGATTCCCATGACATCATACCTGTCAATCTTTAACTGCACTGCAAGATCATCTACCTTATTTATATACTGCATGTATTAACATCTTCAGTCCCTTATTTGTCACTCTTTTTAATGTTGTCTCTCCCCACCATTGATGCATTGAAAAGTTCTCACAGGAAGCAGCATCCAATGTCAGGGAACACTGCCATCCAGGCAATTTTCTCTTCTCACTGCTGCTAATGGGATTAAGGTAAAGGAACCTCAAGACTCACACCACCAGTTATTACACCTAAACCAAGAGGTTTTTTGAACCAAAGGTACTAATTTCACCCTTCTTCACTTGCCCCATCATTGAAATGTTCCCACAACCTATGGGCTCACTTCTAAGAGCTCTTCATCTCATGTTCTCGATATTTATTATTTACTATTGTTACTTCTTTCTTTTTTTTATTTGCATAATTTGTGGTCTATGGCACATTGGTTGAAAGCCCAAGGTTGTGTGGTTTTCCATTGATTCCATTATGAATTTATTGAGTGTAAGAAAATGAAATTCAGGATTGTACGTGGTGGCATGTATGTATTTTCATAATAACTTACTTAGAACTTTGAACTCTAATGAATTTCTACAGATGTACTATTAAAAATATCCTGACTGGTTGGTATCAAAGTTTGGTATAGCAAATCAAGTACGTAGGAATTCAAGAAGTTGCAAAAGTAGTGAACTTAGCCTAATATTTCACAGGTACTTCCCTCCCCACCACTGGGGGTGCTGCCTCAAGGAAACAGCATTCATCAAAGATCCCCATGATCTGGGTCATGCCACATCTGTGATGCTGTCTTCAGGTAAGAGGTACATAAACCTGTAATCTTCCATCACCATGTCCAAGAACAGCTACTTCTCTTCAACCACTCACAACTTTACACACTACAGTTTTAAACCACTTAGATTACTTTGCATTGAAATTGACTCTTTGATTCTAATTGTATTCCTTCTTGTAAAACTTGTGTATAATTTGTTTTTTCCTGTGAATTGCTTGTACAACGCTATTTGCATGAGGCGCTGTAATGAAGTTTTTATTACACCTGTGCATATGTCTGTTTGTACATCTGGCAATAAACTCTACTTTGACACCAAAAAACCAACCTCTCTTCTGTGCTTACAGCAGCAGTATTTACGTGATTGGCCCTTTTGAGTTTCTCATCAATAACGACATCCCCCTCAATAAAATGCTGCTGTCTACCTATTACCCTTGTCTGATTGTTGTCAAGATCCTACTTCATTTTCTGAGGATTTGCATATAGAATTGTTCAATCATGAGTAATCATCTTCACTTATAAACTAGCATCGGAAATGCTCAGTAATGAAGTAGCTGAAGATGGTTAGACCCAGGATACTGGACAGATAAACATAGCAGCAAAGTGCCAAGTATAGAGTAAATGAGCTCCAACAACCACAAATACCTTCCTCTGTGTGAGAAGTAAGTACAACCATTTGTCTATTTCTTCTTAATGCTCATCAATCCCAAATTTACCAGGGCTCCTTGATGGCATGACAAGTGTTTTCTTGATGTCAAAGGCAATTGCTTTTTCCACACTGCCAGAATTTGATCATTAGTTTATGTTTGGACTATATTAAAAATTAAACAATTTTTCTTAAAAATTCCCACAAACAGTCTCAACTTAAAGCATGGGAAGTCATTGCAGGGTAGAAAGTTATTGAATTTTAGGTAAATGAACATCATTTTCATGCTATTGAAATAATGAATATTAATAATGGAGCAATAATGTATTATTTTAATGCACAAACATGCTTTCTAATATTAACTGGAGCACTAGAAAAGCTAATGTCAGGTTCATACATTAGGAAAATTTAGAAACTCAGTTTTAAAATGATAGTAAATATTTTAAATGGAAAATTAATCTTTGAAAATATGCACAGCCACAGAATTAATGGAAATATTGAGGAGTTAGGGCAATAAGAAGATAAAAGGAAAAGCTGGTTTTCCAAAACATGTTGCCATGTAAATAAACTTGCTAAGCCAAAATACAGAATGAAATTGAGTAAGGTAGCCATCGGAACTGATGAGTTTGTTAAATGGGAATGTCTGATCCTATCTTTGATAGTTTTGCAAAAGTGAAACAACTGCAATAAATGTTTTTATCAATAAAAAGAAAAAGGACTTAAGGAATTTTTCTCTATTCTTGGGCTTACATTCCATAATAATTTCAAACAAATGGCATTTATGCTTTATTGTCGCCATTGGTAATGGATTGACAGTGGTATGAAGATACTCCATTAAATAATTTTCTTCAAAATTTGAAACTGATTCA